>NC_057795.1:465739726-466339726 GCF_018294505.1 Triticum aestivum | reverse complement strand
GATAACAAGATGGGGTATTTATCATATTGCATGAATTTATTCCTCTAAATCATGTCATCTTGCTTAAGGCGTTACTCTGTTTTTAACTTAATACTCTAGATGCATGCTGGATAGCGGTCGATGAGTGGAGTAATAGTGGTAGATGCAGAATCGTTTCGGTCTACTTGTCACGGACGTGATGCCTATATACATGATCATTGCCTGGATAACCTCATAACTATGCTCAATTCTGTCAATTGCTCAACAGTAATTTGTTCACCCACCGTAGAATACTTATGCTCTTGAGAGAAGCCACTAGTGAAACCTATGGCCCCTGGGTCTATTCTCATCATATCAATCTCCATCACTTTATTTACTTGCTTTTGCTTTTACTTTTTACTTTGCATCTTTATACCAAAAATACCAAAAATATTATCTCTATTAGATCTCACCCTTGTAAGTGACCATGAAGAGATTGACAACCCCTAAGCGTTGGTTGCGAGTAGCTATCATTTTGTGCAGGAACGAGGGACTTGCGCGTGGTCTCCTACTGGATTGATACCTTGGTTCTCAAAAACTGAGGGAAATACTTACGCTACTGTGCTGCATCATCCTCTCCTCTTCGGGGAAATCCAACGCAAGCTTGAGACGTAGCAAGAAGAATTTCTGGTGCCGTTGCCGGGGAGGCTTACGCAAAAGTCAACATACCAAGTACCCATCGCAATCCCTATCTCTCGCATTACATTTTTTGCCATTTGCCTCTCGTTTTCCTCTCCCCCACTTCACCTTTGCCGTTTTATTCGCCCTCTCTTTCCCAATCTCCTCCTCTTTTCCCTTTGCCTTTTGTTTGCTTGTGTGTTAGTTTGCTTGTTTGTCGTAATGGCCTTACCTAAATCTGGTGATCTTCACCATAAAAGGCTAGAGGAGATCGAAAACAATGTCAGGAAGTTTATGGTTATGCAATTTGAGCATAATAATTTCTTTAGAAATGAGCTTAAGGAACAAAATAGTTTTATGAGTTATATGAGTAAAGAGCTCGATGATATGTCCAAAGAATTTGATGGTATAAGAGCCCAAATCGCTCGTCTTGAAAAGATGACTGCTGAAGTTTCGGATATGCAAGCCACCTTAGTCAATAAGATGGCTGCTAAACCGGATTCCTATGAAAATCAAGGTGAAGATCTAAAAGTTATTGATGTGTCCCCTATTAAATCTTTGTTTTGCAATATGAATCTTGATGAAACTGAATATGATCTTCCTTTACCTAGAAGGCGTCCTAAGAATTCAGAGTTCTTAGATCTTAATGATGAAATTGATAAAAGTGGGATTGAAAGAAATAGAAATCTAGATGTTACTAAACCCACTATATTGGATCTCAAGGAATTTAATTATGAAAATTGCTCTTTAATTGATTGTATTTCTTTGTTGCAATCCGTGCTAAATTCTCCTCATGTTTATATTCAAAATAAGGCTTTTACCGAACACATTGTTGATGCCTTGATGCAATCTTATGAAGAAAAGCTTGAGTTGAAAATTTCTATCCCTAGCAAACTCCATGATGAGTGGGAACCTACTATTAAAATTAAAATTAAAAATTATGAGTTTCATGCTTTGTGTGATTTGGGTGCTAGTGTCTCTACTATTCCCAAAACTTTGTGTGATTTGCTAGATTTCCGTGATTTTGATGATTGCTCTCTAAACTTGCATCTTGCGGATTCCACTATTAAAAAGACTATGGGAATAATTAATGATGTTCTTATTGTTGCAAATAGGAATTATGTGCCCGTAGATATAGATTGCAATCCTTCATGTCCTATTATTCTTGGTAGACCTTTCCTTAGAACGATTGGTGCAATTATTGATATGAAGGAAGGAAATATTAGATTCCAATTCCCTTTAAAGAAAGGCATGGAACACTTTCCTAGAAAGAAAATAAAATTACCATATGAATCTATCATGAGAGCCACTTATGGATTGCCTACCAAAGATGGCAAAACTTAAATCTATCCTTGCTTTTATGCCTAGCTAGGGGCGTTAAACGATAGCGCTCGTTGGGAGGCAACCCAATTTTATTTTGTGTTCTTCGTTTTTGTTCATGTTTAGTGTTAAATTTTGTTTCTACTTTCTGTTTAGATGTGGTTTTATGTTTTAATTAGTGTTTGTGCCAAGTAGGACCTATAGGATAACCTACGATGATAGTTGATTTGATTCTGCTGAAAAACAGAAACTTTGCACGCACGAATTTATTTAGATAAATCACAGGAATGTTCTTTTGCGTTGATTCTTTTTTCTGATGATCAATAAACAAATTGTCCAGGACTTCCTATTTTGGTAGAAGTTTTAGAGTTCCAGAAGTTTGCGTTAGTTACAGATTGCTACAGACTGTTCTGTTTTTGACAGATTCTGTTTTTCGTGTGTTGTTTGCTTATTTTGATGAATCTATGGTTAGTAAAATAGTTTACAATCCATAGAAAAGTTGGAATACAGTAGGTTTAACACCAATATAAATAAATAATGAGTTCATTACACTACCTTAAAGTAGTCTTTTGCTTTCTTTCTCTAACGGAGCTCACGAGATTTCTATTGAGTTTTGTGTTGTGAAGTTTTCAAGTTTTGGGTGAATTCTTTTGATGGATTATGGAACAAGGAGTGGCAAGAGCCTAAGCTTGGGGATGCCCATGGCACTCCCAAGATAATGCAAGGACACAAAAAAGTCAAAGCTTGGGGATTCCCCGGAAGCCATCCCCTCTTTCGTCCACTTCCATCGGTAATTTACTTGGAGCTATATTTTTATTCACCAACATGATATGTGTTTTGCTTGAAGCGTCTTGTATTATTTGAGTCTTTGCTTGTTAGTTTACCACAATCATCCTTGCTGTACACACATTTTGAGAGAGCCATATATGAATTGAAATTTTGTAGAATACTCTATGTGCTTCACTTATATCTTTTGAGCTTGATAATTTGCTCATAGTGCTTCACTTATATCTTTTTGATCGTGATAATTTTTTTCTCTACTACTTCACTTAGATCTTTTAGAGCACGGTGGTGGATTTGTTTTAAAGAAACTTGATCTCTCATGCTTCACTTAGATTATTTTGAGAGTCGTTAATAGCATGGTAATTTGCTTAATGTTAATATACTTGGTGTTCAAGATATGTGAAACTTTCTTTGAGTGCGTTGAATACTAAGATAAGTTTGATGCTTGATAATTGTTTTGAGATATGGAGGTAATAATATCAAAGTCATGCTAGTTGAGTAGTTGTGAATTTGAGAAATACTTGTGTTGAAGTTGTAAATCCCGTAGCATGCACGTATGGTTAAAGTTGTGTAACAAATTTGAAGCATGAAGTGTACCTGGCTTGTGCATCCTTATGAGTGGCGGTCGGGGACGAGCGATGGTCTTTTCCTACCAATCTATCCCCCTAGGAGCATGCGCGTAGTACTTGATTTTTGATGACTTCTAAATTTTTGCAATAAGTATATGAGTTCTTTTGACTAATGTTGAGTCCATGGATTATACACACTTTTACCTTTCCGCCATTGCTAGCCTCTTCGGTACCGTGCATTGCCCTTTCTCACATTGAGAGTTGGCGCAAACTTCGCCGGTGCATCCAAACTCCGTGATACGATACGCTCTATCACACATAAACCTCCCTATATCTTCCTCAAAACAGCCACCATACCTACCTATTATGGCATTTCCATAGCCATTCCGAGATATATTGCCATGCAACTTTCCACCGTTCCGTTCATCATTATTATGACATACATTACTTTTGTCATATTGCCATTGCATGATCATGTAGTTGACATCGTATTTGTGGCAAAGCCACCATGCATTATTTTTCATACATGTCACTCTTGATTCATTGCACCATCCCGGTACACCGCCGGAGGCATTCATATAGAGTCATACCTTGTTCTAGTTTCGAGTTGTAATCCTCATGTTGTAATCAATAGAAGTGTGATGATCATCATTATTAGAGCATTGCCCAAATAAAAAAAAGAGAAAGCCAAAAAAAAGGAAGGCCCAAAAAAAAGAAAGGGCAATGCTACTATCTCTTTTTCCACACTTGTGCTTCAAAGTAGCACCATGTTCTTCATGTAGTGAGTCTCATATTTTGTGCTTCAAAGTAGCACCTCGTTCTTCATGTAGTGAGTCTCATATATTGTGCTTCAAAGTAGCACCATGTTTTTCATATAGTGAGTCTCATAAGTTGTCTTTTTCATACTAGTGGGAATTTTTCATTATAGAACTTGGCTTGTATATTCCTACGATGGGCTTCCTCAAATGCCCTAGGTCTTCATGAGCAAGCAAGTTGGATGCACACCCACTAGTTTTCTTTTGTTGAGCATTCATAGCTCTAGTGCATCCGTTGCATGGCAATCCCTACTCCTCATGTTGACATCAATTGATGGGCATCTCCATAGCCCGTTGATTATCCTCGTCAATGTGAGACTTTCTCCTTTTTTGTCTTCTCCACACAATCCCCATCATCATATTCTATTCCACCCATAGTGCTATATCCATGGCTCACGCTCATGTATTGCGTGAAGGTTGAAAAAGTTTGAGATTATTTAAGTATGAAACAATTGCTTGGCTTGTCATCGGGGGTATAGAAGTTGGGAACATCTTTGTGTGACGAAAATGAAGCATAGCCTAACTATATGATTTTGTAGGGATGAACTTTCTTTGGCCATGTTATTTTGAGATGACATAATTATTTTGATTAGTGTGCTTGAAGTATTATTATTTTTATGTCAATATGAACTTTTGTCTTGAATCTTTCGGATCTGAATATTCATATCACAATTAAGAAGATTTACATTGAAATTATGCCAAAGTATCACTCCGCATCAAAAATTCTCTTTTTATCATTTACCTACTCGAGGACGAGCAGGAATTAAGCTTGGGGATGCCTGATACGTCTCCAACGTATCTATAATTTTTGATTGCTCCATGCTACTTTATCTATTGTTTTGGACTATAATGGGCTTTATTTTCCACTTTTATATTATTTTTGGGACTAACCTATTAACCGGAGGCCCAGCCCAGAATTGCTGTTTTTTGCCTATTTCAGTGTTTCGAAGAAACGGAATATCAAACGGAGTCCAAACGGAATGAAACCTTCGGAAACGTGATCTTCTCACCGAACGTGATCCAGGAGACTTGGACCCTACTCCAAGAAGTGCCAGAGGCGGTCACGAGGGTGGGGGCGCGCCCTCCCCCTGGGCCCCCTCCCGTGGGCCCCCTGACGCTCCACCGACGTACTCCTTCCTCCTATATATACCTACGTACCCCCAACAGATCGGGGACGGAGCCAAAAACCTAATTCCACCGCCGTAACTCCCTGTATCCACGAGATCCCATCTTGGGGCCTATTCCGGAGCTCCGCCAGAGGGGGCATCCACCATGGAGGGCTTCTACATCATCACCATAGCCCCTCCGATGAAGTGTGAGTAGTTTACTTCAGACCTTCGGGTCCATAGTTAGTAGCTAGATGGCTTCTTCTCTCTTTTTGGATCTCAATACAATGTTCTCCCCCTCTCTCGTGGAGATCTATTCGATGTAATCTTCTTTTTGCGGTGTGTTTGTTGAGACCGATGAATTGTGGGTTTATGATCCAGCTTATCTATGGAAAATATTTGATTCTTCTCTGAATTCTTTTATGTATGATTGAGTTATCTTTGCAAGTCTCTTAGAATTGTCCATTTGGTTTGGCCAACTAGATTGGTAGTTCTTGCAATGGGAGAAGTGTTTAGCTTTGGGTTCAATCTTGCGGTGACCTTACCCAGTGACAGAAAGGGTTGCAAGGCACATATTGTATTGTTGCCATCGAGGATAACAAGATGGGGTATTTATCATATTGCATGAATTTATTCCTCTACATCATGTCATATTGCTTAAGGTGTTACTCTGTTTTTAACTTAATACTCTAGATGCATGCTGGATAGCGGTCGATGAGTGGAGTAATAGTGGTAGATGCAGAATCGTTCCGGTCTACTTGTCACGGACGTGATGCCTATATACATGATCATTGCCTGGATAACCTCATAACTATGCTCAATTCTGTCAATTTCTCAACAGTAATTTGTTCACCCACCGTAGAATACTTATGCTCTTGAGAGAAGCCACTAGTGAAACCTATGGCCCCCCGGTCTATTCTTATCATATCAATCTCCATCACTTTATTTACTTGCTTTTGCTTTTACTTTTTACTTTGCATCTTTATACCAAAAATACCAAAAATATTATCTCTATCAGATCTCACCCTCGTAAGTGACCGTGAAGGGATTGACAACCCCTAAGCGTTGGTTGCGAGTAGCTATCGTTTTGTGCAGGTACGAGGGACTTGCGCGTGGTCTCCTACTGGATTGATACCTTGGTTCTCAAAAACTAAGGGAAATACTTACGCTACTGTGCTGCATCATCCTCTCCTCTTCGGGGAAATCCAACGCAAGCTCGACACGTAGCAAGTATCCGTAAGAGTAGGGAGCCTATGTCGTGTTCACCAGTGTGGCTGATGA
Organism: Triticum aestivum; assembly: GCF_018294505.1. NCBI lineage: Eukaryota > Viridiplantae > Streptophyta > Magnoliopsida > Poales > Poaceae > Triticum > Triticum aestivum. The sequence goes on along the minus strand of NC_057795.1, from coordinate 466,333,216 downwards.
CAGACGCAGCAGACGCCTACAGCAGCAAGAGGTTCAAGCGGTAGCAACTGGAGCCCCTGAGTTTATGCACTGGTCACAGAAGCCCATTAGCTGGAGCAGGGCCGACCACCTGGAGGTGATGCCCTCTCCTGGGTCTTATGCCTTGGTCCTGGATGCCACCTTCGCGACAGAGAGGCAGGCAACTTGTTTCTCCCGAGTCCTGATAGATGGCAGCAGCAGCATCAACATCTTGTACCGTGACACAATGGAGAAGTTGGGAATCAAGCAGAAGTAGCTTCAGCCCAGTCGGACTATATTCCATGACATAGTTACTGGCCTTTCCTGCTCACCCATCGGCAAGACCCAGATCGATGTCCTCTTCGGGGACAAGAATCATTTCTGCCGAGAAGCAATCTGGTTTGAGGTGGTGGACCTTGAGAGCCCTTACCTTGCGCTACTTGGTCGGCCTGCTCTGGCCAAGTTCATGGCGGTCCCCCACTATGCTTACCTCAAGATGAAGATGCCGACTACCAAGGGAATCCTGACCATAGCCAGAGACTACAAGAAGTCATCCGCCTGTGCTGCAGACAGCAGCCGGCTGGCCGAGTCCCTTGTGATTGCAGCTGAGAAACGGCTCCTGGGACGAGTTGTGGCATTGGCAGGCAAGCAGCCGGAAATGTCACCACCACCCAAGGAGTCGGAAGTTGAGGGATTGTTTAAGCCGGCGAAGGAAACAAAGAAGATACCCTTGGACCCGAAGCACCTGGAGAGGCATGCTCTCATTGGGACAAACCTTGACAGTAAATAGGAAGGCAAGATCGTCGATTTCCTCCGTGAGAATCGTGACATCTTCGCATGGTCTCCCAAAGACATGCCGGGTGTCTCGACAGATTTCGCCGAGCACAAGCTACAAGTTCGACCTAAGGTCAAGCCGGTCAGGCAGCCCTTGTGCCGCCTGTCGGAAGAAAAGAGAAGAGTTGTTGGAGAGGAAATAGCCCGGCTTCTAGGAGCCGGATTCATCATGGAGGTGTTCTTCCCCGAATGGTTGTCCAACCCGATTCTTGTGCTGAAGAAGAACAAGCAATGGCGCATGTGCATCGATTATACCAGCCTCAACAAAGCTTGCCCCAAAGACCCCTTTGCCTTGCCAAGAATTGACCAAGTGATAGACTCCAAAGTCGGATGCGAGCTGCTGAGTTTTTTGGATGCTTACTCAGGATACCATCAGATCAAGCTGAACCCACCTGACAGGCTGAAGACCGCCTTCATCACACCATTCGGAGCCTTCTGTTACCTGACGATGACGTTCGTCTTGAGGAATGCTGGTGCCACGTTTCAGTGTTGCATGTAGAAGTGCCTCCTCAAGCAACTCGGCAGAAACACCCACGTTTACGTGGACGATGTGGTGGTGAAGACGGAGAAGCGTGGCACGCTGCTAGAAGACCTCAAAGAGATATTCGAGAACTTGTGTTGATTTCAAATCAAGCTCAACCCGGAGAAATGTGTCTTTGGAGTACCAGCCGGCCAACTTCTTAGCTTTCTGGTCTCAGAGCGCGGCATAGAGTGCAATCCTGTGAAGATCAAGGCAATTGAGAGTATGGAAGTACCAACCCGACTGCTGGATGTACAAAAATTCACCAGCTGCTTGGCGTCCATCAGCCGCTTCCTCAGCCGGCTGGGCGAGAAGGCTCTCCCACTGTACCATCTCATGAAGAAAACCACTTTTTTCGAGTGGAACGACAAGGCGGACGAAGCTTTCCGCCAGCTCAAGAAGATGTTGACCACCCCGCTTGTCCTGGCGGCTCCAACTGATAAGGAGCCCATGCTCCTCCACATCGCCCCTACCAGTCGGGTGGTCAGCACAGTCATAGTGGTGGAACGCAAGGAGGAAGGCAAGGCACTGTCGGTCCAGAGGCCGGTATATTACTTGAGTGAAGTACTATCCACCTCTAAGCAAAACTACCCCCACTATTAGAAGATGTGATATGGCATACACTTTGCCGCCAAGAAGCTCAAGCCTTACTTCCAAGAGCATCCAATTACTATTTCTGCACCGCTCCGCTTGCTGAGATCATTGGAAGCCGAGATGCCTCAGGCCGAGTGGCCAAGTGGGCCATAGATCTGCCCCCTACACCATCTACTACCAGCCTCGCACCGCCATCAAGTCACAAGCACTAGCCGACTTCCTTGTAGACTGGGTCGAGACCCAGTACCTGCCGCCAGCACCAGACTCCACCCATTGGCGAATGCACTTTGATGGGTCAAAAATGCGCACCGGTCTGGGAGCCGGCGTTGTCCTCACCTCTACCAAAGGTGACAAGCTCAAATATGTGCTGCAGATCCACTTTGCCGCCTCCAACAACATAGTTGAATATGAAGCACTCATACACGGGCTCCGGCTTGCCAAGGAACTTGGCATTCGCCGGATCCTGTGTTATGGTGAGTCCGACTTGGTGGTCCAGCAGTCGTCAGGCGACTGGGACGCCAAGGATGCAAATATGGCAAGCTACCGCTTCTTCGTTCAGCAGCTCAGTGGATATTTTGAGGGGTGCGAGTTCCTCCATGTGCCAAGAAATGACAATCAGCAGGCAAATGCCCTGGCATAGATTGGCTCCACCCGACAAGCAATACGAGTCGGCGTCGCCTTGCAGCGCCTCCTCAAGCCGTCTGTCAAGCCATCACCAGAGTCAGACTCCATCTTCCTGTCGGCCCCTCTCGAAGCAGTCAGATCCGACTCGAGGGCCCCAGAAGCCGGCGCGGGGACTTCCACAAGCGGCCCGGGGACTGCAGCAGCCGCACCCGGCCCGGGGACTCCAGCAGTCGGCCCGGGGACTTCTCCAGCTCAGCGGACGGCAACCGTTCCCAATCCACAGTCAAACGACCAAGTGGAGCAAGAAAACGACCTCATTTTGTCTAGCATCAAGAGCGTTCGACCGACTGTTGGCTTGAAGAGCTGTCGACCGTCCTCTGGAGCTTGCGCACAACTCCGAACAAGTCGATCGGCTTCACACCCTTCTTCCTCGTCTACGATGCCGAAGCCATCATCCCGACGGACATAGAATTCGACTCCCCTTGAGTCACCATGTACCCCGAGGAGGAGGCCAAAGAAGCACGAGAAGACGGCGTCGACCTGCTGGAAGAAGGCCGGCTATTGGCACTTAGCCGGTCTGCCATCTACCAGCAGAGCCTTCGCCGGTACTACAATCGCAAGGTCAAGCCAAGATCATTCCAAGAGGGAGACCTTGTGCTCCGGCTGATCCAGCGAACAGCCGGCCAGCGCAAGCTCTCAGCGCCTTGGGAAGGCCCTTTCATCGTCAGAAAAGTGCTGGGAAACGATTCCTACTATCTGATCGATGCTCAGAAGCCCAGAGCACGCAAAAGAGACGACTCAAGCAAGGAGACGGAGAGGCCATGGAACGCGAACCTCCTCCGAAGATTTTACAGTTAAAAGCAGTATGTACCATGCTACCTTTTGTATTAAGTACGAAGACTCCGGGTCCCCCGACAAGAACTCAGGGACTACCCTCTTTATCTATATGATAAGAATTATGCCCACAAATGTATTATTTCATTATTCCGCCTGGCACCGGGATCGACCAGTCGGCCCGGGGGCTCGCCGCCTTCTACTATATGCCGCCTCCTGCAGTCGGGCTAGTAGTATGTCGGCACCAGCAAAACTTCCCCTGTCAGAGGCCGCAGCTCGCAGAGCGACTGAACGGCCGACATGAGTTGCAAAAATGGTGCCCATACGAAAAACGCCTAAGGAAAAAAGGTGCACATAGCCAAAGCCGGCTTCCCGCCCACTCGACCGGCTGCTGAGCAGTCGGCAGGCCGGCTCCTACTTTCCTTGACAACACTCTAGTCGGCTAAGTACTTGCCTTCCCAAAAGTAGCTAAGCACTTGGCCCAACCACAGTCCGTAGAGCGGCTGTCCGGCTGGCCAAGGGATATCCAAGGGAGGGTGGCAAGGAAAAAAGGCAAAGGGCAGAAAGCAAGGAAAGCTGGAAGTCAGCACTTAAAGCATATTTACATAGCAAAAGGCCCTCGGCCAGCATTCAACAAAGTCTAAAATACACCCCGTGGGTGGAATTGTCCAAATTTAACAAGTTTTGTCAAGAACGATTAAACAGAAAGTAAAGGCAATAGCCTAAGAAGTGACAGAGGGCTCCGGTGGGGCAGTCAAGTCGGCGGCATCGGTCGGAGTAGCGGATGGCTGGATGGTGGAGTCGGCAGCGCCGGCTGGTGGAGCGGACGACTGGTTAGTCTCCGCCTGGTTGCCTTCAACAACGGTCGGTGCACTCGAGCGTGGATCGTTGCTCGAGGCACGATCGGGCTGGGGCTGGCCGTCCCTACCAACCTCCAGCGCATCCTCTTCGCCATCCTCGTCCTCCGCTTCCTCCCCTTTGTCGCTAGAGTCGATCACCTCGGCCGAGTCCTTGCTGTCCTCAGGGTTCAGCCCGAAGAACTCCGGTGGTGCCTCGGCGCCATCTTCAACCAGCTCGGGGATGAAGACGCTGGTCGGTGTAGTCGGCGATCGCCGCCACCTGCTTGACAAGCTCACCCTCAACCGCCACCAGCTCCTCCAGCGCCTCCTGCCGGAACATGGTCAGCTGGCCTAGATCTAGCCCAGGGTACCATGCCCTGACGAACTCCAGAGCTCGGCGCACTCTGGCCTGGGCTGAAGAGCCCTTCTAGGCCTCCAGGCGGCCGGCCGCCACTTCTAGCCAGTCGGCAGTCCGACTAGGTGTGCGAAAAGCTGGCACACGCGGCCAGAGGGCGGAGATCGTCTGGCCTCCGACATGCTGAAGATGGTGCAGCATCTGGTGAGCCGGCCGAAGGCGGGTCTGGATGCTGAGAAGCTGCTCGTTGAGGGTCCGGGGGGCGTTGGCGGCAATCTGCACGCCCTCCGCCCTCCGCTCCTCGCGGTAGGCCTCGATGGTCTGGTTCGCGGCAACGGAGTGGCCTGGGAAGAAGTTTGGTTGGACGAGAAAGGCAAAAAAGATAGAACTTTAAAAAGGATGGTTGGCCTAAGCAGAGGCCGGCAGACTCAAAGAAAGGAAAGAGAGGAAGCGTACCGTCAACCATGTCCTCGATACTCCCAGAGCTGGCGGTCAACTGCGCTTCCTTGTCAGCCCAGACAGAGCGCTCGACCTCAAATTCAGCAAGGAGGTCGGTCTCCTTCATCTTCACCTCCCGCTGAGCCGTCTGGAGACGCTCTGTGTGCTTCGCCAGCTGCGTGACCAGTCGGTCACGCTCCTCGGCAAGCTTGCTGCACTCCGCCTCCTTGCCACGCAGAGCGGTGTTGGCTTCGCCCAGCTGCTGCTGCAAGGTGGCGTTGGCCTCTGCCAAGAGAGAAGAAAGGAAAAAGATGTTAAACATTGGACAAGGAAGGAATGCGGTCGCTAGGGAGATCCAGCCTGACTGCTCAGCAGTCGGCCAGGATCTCGGGGACTACAGCCCGCGGGTGCGCCAGTGTGCCCCCCCAGAAGACAGAAGTTATTAACGATCAAATAAAGAAACACAGTTGCCGGGGAGATCCGGCCCGACTACTCAGCAGTCGGCCTGAATCTCGGGGACTACAGCCCGCAGGTGCGCCAGCGCGCCCCCACAGGAAAGAAAAGCCAAACTTACTCCGGCTCTCCGACAAGTGGGCGGGGTGCCTCTTCATCTCCCGGACTCCGGAGTTGAAGGTGGCGCGCGAAGGTTGTGATAATCCTGTGACAACAAATGCCAGAAGGAGTTAGCTCGCGACGCCTACAAAGTTAAGATTCCAGACCGCCTGCTCAGCAGCTAGCCCGGAACCTGGGGACTACACCCAGTGGGTGCGCCAGCGCGCCGCCACCAAGAAATAAGAAGAACAAGAACAAAGAAGTTAGAAGCATACCCGGATGGCTGCTCACAAGCTCACGAACGCCTCGTTGCACCTCTTGAGGGCGTCGGCTTTGGCCCGGAGCCTGGCCTGGACGTTAAGGGCTGCCTGGTTCAAGGCCCCCGTTCCGCCTCCACGCATCCAGCCGGAGGGCGCGGCACTGGTCGCTTCGGTGTCGGGAGCGGACGGGCTCGCGGCACCGGCCTCCAGTGTTCGTGGTAGCGAGGCCGCCCTGGCGAGATGACGGCGCACGGGCATACGGGCCTCAGGAGTCAGGCCCGTCACCACCTCCTTCCCGGCTGGTGCCGCCGGCGGGGCGGCCGGCTGCTCGTCCCTCGCTCCAGTAGTCAGTGGCGGCAGAGGCACAATAACATCCGGCATGGCGATGTCGCCGTCTTTCCGCTCCATGACCGGGTGCTCGCCGCCGGCTTCCCCGGTCGATGCCTCGAACTCTAGTGGAGGTGCTGCGGAGCTCAGGGGAGTGACGACCAGCGGCTCCTGACGGTGCCTGGCCTCCGCGAGCCGCTCCTTCTCCGCGGCTGCAGCTTCCACCTCCGCCAGCTTCAGCAGCGTGGATGCCGCCGCCTTGTCAGCCTCTGCCTTCTCCAGGCGGGTGGCTTCCCGCTCCTCGCGCGTCTCTCGCTCGTTTCGTTCCTGCACCTTCTAGAGGTCGGCGGCCGGGTCGATTCACCGGGTGGTGGCGGAGGTCTCCACCGACCTGATGACAGAGGCGGCGGTCGACAGTTCGAGGGAGAGCGGGGCTCTGAGACAAAAGACAAGGCAAAGGAATTTCAGGCCGAATCATTAAAAGAGAACCTAAAGGAATGTACAGAAAGAGAACTTACATCGACACCATGGGTGGTGCCTTTGGCAGCTTCTAGAACTTGGCCGCCTTCGCCGCGGCCTCTTTCCGCCTGGTCGCGGTGGCCGGGTTGTTGGGCTTCTTCGGGGCGCTGCCGAACAAAGCGGCGCCCTGCTTCCGTTTGCGCTTGCCGCCTCGGGCGGCCGGCCCGGTGGAGGGGCCCGCGCCTGTATTAGCGGCGCCCTGCGCAGGACGCGGCTCGTACTCGTCATTGTCGTCGTCAGGCCAGGTCTCCATGCCGCCCCCGTCTTTGGAGCCGCCTGCTCCGTCGCTACCGCCTACGGCGTCATCCTCCAGGGCGGCCGCCCCAAGTCGGGGTCATCCACGTCGCTCACCTCCCGGTACGGCTGGTAGTCACCAGCCGGCCCCATGAGGGTAGCCGTCGCCGAGGACATGTAGATCTACGCTCCAGAGGAGAACCACTCAAAACCAAGACCAAGACCAAAATAAGAACTAAAAAAGGAGAGCTCAGAGACTTACAGCTGGCGGCGGGTTGTCGCGGGAGTAGGGCCACTTGCCGAACCGCTAGGAGCCCTCCGGCACCTTGAAGTCAATGATCTCGTTCACCATCAGGGCCACCTCGACAGGCGGCATCTCCTTCGTGCACATCCGACTGGGGTCGCGGTGCTCGCTCATCCGATAGATCAGATGAGGGCGGCCTTGGAGTGGGAGAACCCGGCGCTCGACGAAGGCCAGCAGCAAGTTGGTCTCCATGAGGCCCTCCGCCTCCGTCATCTCCCAGAGCCGGTTGATGGAGGCCGCCGTCTCAGTCGGCACTGGCTTCGGCTTGTAGTGCCAGTTGGCCCGAGGCCCGACGGGGGGCCGGCCTCGTACGGCGGCAGGTTGAGGAAGTCGGTCGCCGGGTCGACGTTCTCGACGTAGAAGTAAGATTGCTGCCACAGTTTCACCGACTGTGACAGCTTGATGGCGGGGAAGGTGTTCTTCTTCGACGGCCGGCGCACGACGACGAAGGCGCCGCACTCGGCCGCCGTCTCCTTAGCAGAGGTGCCCAGCTTGGCGTAGAAGCAGGCTCCCCACAGGTCGATGATGGGGAGGATGCCGAGGTAGCCCTCACACGCCATGACGAATGCGGACAGCAGTGTCACGGTGTTGGGCGTCAGGTGGTGCGGCTGGAGGCAGCAGAAGTCCATAAAGGAGCGAAGGAACCTGCTCGCCGGAAGGCTAAAGCCGCGGAGGAAGTGCGAGCGGAAGACGACCCGCTCGTTCCCCTCCGGCGCCGGTGAGATCTCTTCCTGCGGTGGCACCCGCACCTTGACAAAGGCCGCATTGGGCATCCGGCGCATGGCCCGGAGGAAGGTGAGGTGATCCTCGATCACCGTCGAGCCGTCCCAGTCGCCTCCCCTTTCGCGTGCCATGGTGTCTGGGCAGAGCTACGCATAGAGGAGGAACTCACCGACGGCAAGATGCGGTGGCGCTGCGGCAGGCGAGAGGCAGCAACAAAGAGAGGAGGAAGAGGAGCGGGGAGGAGAGTGCGCGAGCTCCACCACTCCCCTGTCTCCCCTACTTATAGCACCCGGACAACGAAGCCGAGGGGGCGGGACGTGGGGATCATGGGATTAATTTCACCCACGACCCCACGCCCCCGATTACTCCACAGGGTTACTATGTAGTAACTCCCACAGGAATAGCAACCGCCCGCCTCGGCACGTAGCGGATCCGCCCGTGCGTAGGCAGGGTAGTGGCGAGCCCGACCCTTGTCACATCCCATCAAGAGCGTGGGATGGCAGGCTGGCTAGGCTGACACACGCCACGTGGCGCGCTCGTGGCGGGCGGCATGCCTGGGGCAGCTTAGCAGGCACGCCACCTGTTTCCCGCCTCGGCATTCAAAATCAACAAACGAGTCTGTCTTGTCAAAAAAACTCCAGCAGTCGGCACCACTCAGGGCGGACCGAGTGTTCCACCAGAGCACGACCAAGAGGGAAGCCGCCGAGGCTTCACGGCCGATCGGCCGTAGTGCCTCACCAGCTTCGGGGCCTATTGTCGAAGTATTGGGCCACGGGTAGGCTAACCCGAGTCCCTGAGCCTTTCAAGACTTTGGGTCGGCTTCAACCCAAAATACTCCAGAATGGAGCACCGCTTTCTAGTGGCCGGCTGGCCTGCACCGCTGGCTGCTCGAAGGCAGCCCAGCACCAGTAGACGGCACCAAGGCAGGCCGACTCCTAGCAAATGGCCTGTGGAGAGGCCGGCTTCGAGCAGGCGGCCACGAGGCGCCCTTAGAGCATGCGCCCCTCATCGAGAAGACAAGACAGGGTGAGGCTACATCGTAGCCCCGTACCCCCGGATCCCGGGCTTGGCATGGCTACAGTGCCCCGTACAGGCGGAGATCTCTGCACGATGTGGCACTCTTGCCATTCCCCCTTTATGCCACTACTGACCGGCGGAGTCCTGTTCCCACAACGGCATGTCGGTATGGCCCGCAGGCGACGGACTCTACCAGGCAGAGAGAGCCCGGAAGACGGCGGAGGCCAGACCAGCCGGAGCTATGGGAGGCCGGCCTCCAGCAGGCGGCTGCCCCCTCCCCCAAGGCCAGTGTGCCATTAACCAGATGGGCACGGTGTGGCTACAGTGATCTCCCACCAGGCGGCGGGACTGTAGTCATGCTCCCCTGACCAAGCCTGCATCATTAGCACCATGGCTATAGTGATCAGCCACCAACCAGACCCGCCAGTGGCGGGAACGGCCTGTCGGCTCCATACAAGACCAGTTGGAGGGCCCACCAAGCAGCGGGCCCCAGCTGCCGGCGGAGAAGCCGACGACTAGAGATGATGACAGCCGGGTCTAGCACCCGGCTGAGTTACCATTGTACCTGTGGGGGGTAGGCCTATATAAACCCCCCAGGGCACCCATGCAAAGGGTTCCAAACCTGTTAGACCTAGACACATATCTAGAGGAAGAAGAGAGCTAGCCCTGCCTCCTTCAACCTCTATCATACAGCTCGAGGAGCACCTTGTACTCACTAGTGCCTTAGTGATCATGCGGAGACCCCGCAGAGCAGAAGTAGGGGTATTATCTCCAAGGAGAGCCCCCAACCTGGGTAAAGTACGCCGGCGTTTGTGTCTACGCCTTATCCCGCTTCCAGGCACCGGTGACATTCTACTCGCTCCCACCATGATAAGCCATCCCTTGGCATATGTCGCACCCAACCCCCGACATCCAGGATCTCATCCGGGACTCCGAACAACTTTCGGTAACCACATACAATTTCCCACTACCACTCTAGCATCACTGAACCTTAAGTGTGTAGACCCTACGGGTTCGGGAACCATGCAGACATGACCGAGACATCTCTCCGGCTAATAACCAATAACGGGATCTAGATACCCATATTGGCTCCCACATGCTCCACGATGATCTCATAGGATGAACCACGATGTCGGGGATTCAATCAATCGCGTATACAATTCCCTTTGTCTATCGGTATGTTACTTGCTCGAGATTTGATCGTTGGTATCCCGTACCTCGTTCAATCTTGTTACAGGCAAGTCTTTTTACTCATTCTGTAACGCATGATCACGTGGCTAACTCCTTAGTCACAATGAGCTCATTATGATGATGCATTACCGAGTGGGCCCAGAGATACCTCTTTGTCGTATGGAGTGACAAATCCCAGTCTCGATTCGTGCCAACCCAACAGACACTTTCAGAGATACATGTAGTGCACCTTTATGGTCACCTAGTTACATTGTGACGTTTGATACACCCAAAGCATTCCTACGGCATCCGTGAGCTGCACAATCTCATGGTCTAAGGAAAGATACTTGACATTAGAAAAGCTCTAGCAAACGAACTACGCGATCTTGTGCTATGCTTAGGATTGGGTCTTGTCCATCACATTATTCTCCTAATGATGTGATCTCGTTATCAATGACATGCAATGTCCATGGTCAGGAAACCATAACCATCTATCGATCAACAGGCTAGTCAACTAGAGGCTCACTAGGGACATGTTGTGGTCTATGTATTCACACATATATTACTGTTTTTGGTTAATACAATTATAGCATGAACAATGGAAAATTATGATGAACAAGGAAATATAATAATAACCATTTTATTATTGCCTCTAGGGCATAATTCCAACAGTCTCCCACTTGCACTAGAGTCAATAATCTAGTTACATTGTGATGAATCGAACACCCATAGATTTTTGGTGTTGACCATGTTTTTCTTGTGGAAGAGGTTTAGTCAATGGATCTACGACATTCAGATCCATATGTACTTTACAAATATCTATGTCTCCATCTTGAATATATTCACGAATGTAGTTGAAGCGGCGCTTGATGTGTTTGATCTCCTTGTGAAACCTGGGCTCCTTGGCAATGGCAATAGTTGTAGTGTTGTCACATAAGAGAGTCATCGGGCCCGGCGCATTGGGAATCACTCCTAGGTTGGTGATAAACTCCTTCATCCAGACTCCTTCCTGCGCTGCTTCTGAAGCAGCTATGTACTACGCTTCACATGTAGATCCAGCCACGACGCTTTGCTTGCAACTGCACCAGCTGACTGCCCCACCATTCAGAATATACACGTATCCGGTTTGTGACTTGGAGTCATCCAGATCTGTGTCAAAGCTAGCATCGACGTAACCCTTTACGACGAGCTCTTCTGCACCTCCATAAACAAGAAACATATCCTTAGTCCTTTTCGGGTACTTCAGGATATTCTTGACCGTTGTCCAGTGTTCCATACCGGGATCACTTTGGTACCTCCGTACCAAACTTATGGCAAGGTTCACATCAGGTCTGGTACACAACATGGCATACATAATAGAGCCTACGGCTGAGGCATTGGGGATGACACACATCTTTTCTCTTTCTGTTGCCGAGGTCGGGCGCTGTGCTCAATCTCACACCTTGCAATACAGGCAAGAACCCCTTCTTGGACTGATCCATATTGAACTTCTTCAATATGTTGTCAAGGTATGTGCTTTGTGAAAGACCAATTAGGCGTCTCGATCTATCTCTATAGTTCTTGATGCCTAATATGTAAGCAGCTTCTCCAAGGTCCTTCATAGAAAAACACTTATTCAAGTAGGCATTTATGCTTTCCAAAAGTTCTATGTCATTTCCCATCAATAGTATGTCATCCTCATATAATATGAGTGAAAGTGCGTTACATCGACTAGAGGGGGGTGAATAGGCAATTTTTATGAATTCTTCACTGAGGAATTTCAGGATGAGGAAATTCCTAAGCAAAGAACTACTTGCAGTGGAATAAGTCCTCAGGTATAAGCATAACAGAGCAACATCATAGTCTTCATGATGAAATGAAAGACAAAACACAGAGTACAGAAAGCGAAAACACTGGATAATCATGATGAAGACCAAACTGACTGAAGAAATAGGATTGAGGAATTAGAGAAAGTCTTCAGTCAAAGTCTTCAAACAGTAATGATCAGGTTCGTCAACACATAACTGAGGAAATGAAAGGGTTGAGGAAATAGAACCAGTAGGCTCGATGAAGACAAGGATTTCGTCGACCAGTTCCAACTGCTGTAACAGTTGTACGTCTGGTTGGAGCGGCTGAGTATTTAAACTCGAGGACACACAGTCCTGGACAAACAGTCTGTTGGAAATATGCCCTAGAGGCAATAATAAAATGGTTATTATTCTATTTCCTTGTTCATGATAATTGTCCATTATTCATGCTATAATTGTATTGACCGGAAACCGCAATGCATGTGTGAATACATAGACCACAACATGTCCCTAGTGAGCCTCTAGTTGACTAGCTCGTTGATCAACAGATGGTCATGGTTTCCCGACCATGGACATTGGATGTCATTGATAACGGGATCACATCATTAGGAGAATGATGTGATGGACAAGACCCAATCCTAAGCCTAGCACAAGATCATGTAGTTCATATGCTAAAGCTTTTCTAAATGTCAAGTATCTTTTCCTTAGAACATGAGATTGTGCAACTGCCGGATACCATAGGAATGCTTTGGGTGTACCAAACGTCACAACGTAACTGGGTGGTTATAAAGGTGCACTACGGGTACCTTCGAAAGTGTCTATTGGGTTGGCACGAATCGAGATTGGGATTTGTCACTCCATGTGACGGAGAGGTATCTCTGGGCCCACTTGGTAGGACATCATCATAATGTGCACAATGTGTTCAAGGACTTGATCGCGGGATGATGTGTTATGGAATGAGTAAAGAGACTTGCCGGTAACGAGATTGAACAAGGTATCGGGATACGGACGATCAAATCTCAGGCAAGTACTATACCGGTAGACAAAGGGAATTGTATACGGGATTGATTGAATCCTTGACATCGTGGTTCATCCGATGAGATCATCGTGGAACATGTGGGAGCCAACATGGGTATCTAGATCCCGCTGTTGGTTATTGGCCGGAAAGTTGTGTCAGTCATGTCTGCATGGTTCCCGAACTCGTAGGGTCTACACACTTACGCCTTGTTCGGTTGCGTGTGAATCCGAGTGGATTGAAGGGGTTTGAGGGGGATTTAAACCTCTTCTAAGTCAAAATATGAACCAATCCCTACCAATCCCCTCCAATCCTCTTGGGGAGAGGATTAACCGAACAAAGCCTTAAGGTTCGATGATGCTAGGGTTATAGGGAATAGATATACGTGGTTACCGAATGTTCTTCGGAGTCCCGGATGAGATCCCGGTCGTCACGAGGAGTTCCAAAATGGTTTGGAGGTAAAGATTTATATATGGGAAGTCCTGTTTTGGTCACCGGAAAAGTTTCGGGTGCTATCGGTAACGTACCAGGACCATCGGGAGGGTCCCGGGGGTCCACCAGGTGGGGCCACCGGCCCCAGAGGGTTGTGTGGGCCAAGTGTGGGAGGGGACCAGCCCCAGGTGGGCTGGTGCCCCCCCCACCAGGGCCCAAGGCAAAGAGAGAAGGGAAAAGGGGGAAACCCTAGGCTCAGATGGGCCTAAGGCCCACCTAGTGGTGCGCCCCCCCGCTCTCACCCTTGGACGCCCCCCTAGATGAGATCTAGGGCTGGCCGCCACCCCTAGGGGTGGAAACCTAGGTGGGGGTGCAGCCCATCCCTTTCCCCTATATATAGTGGGGGTTTGGGGTTGCCATACACATGAGAACATCTCCCTCTTGGCGCAGCCCTACCCCTCTCCCTCCTCGTCTCTTGCGGTGCTTGGCGAAGCCCTGCTGGAGTGCCACGCTCCTCCACCACCACCACGCCGTTGTGCTGCTGCTGGATGGAGTCTTCCCCAACCTCTCCCTCTCCCCTTGTTGTATCAAGGCACGGGAACGTCATCGGGCTGCACGTGTGTTAAACGCGGAGGCGTCGTTGTTCGGCGCTTAGATCGGAATCAACCGCGATCTGAATCGCTACGAGTACGACTCCTTCATCCGCGTACTTGTAACGCTTCCGCTTAGCGATCTACAAGGTTATGTAGATGCACTCCCCTTCTCCTCGTTGCTAGATTACTCCATAGATTGATCTTGGTGATGCGTAGAATTTTTTTAAATTTCTGCTATGTTCCCAACAGTGGCATCATGAGCCAGGTCTATTGCGTAGATTCTATGCACGAGTAGAACACAAGTTGTTGTGGGCATTGATTTTGTTCAATATGCTTAGCGTTACTAGTCCTATCTTGTTTTCGACGGTATTGTGGGATGAAGCGGCCTGGACCGACCTTACACGTACACTTACGTGAGACAGGTTCCACTGACTGACATGCACTTGTTGCATAAGGTGACTAGCGGGTGCCAGTCTCTCCCAGTTTAGTTGGATCGGATTCGATGAAAAGGGTCCTTATGAAGGGTAAATAGCAATTGGCATATCACGTTGTGGCTTTTGCGTAGGTAAGAAACATTCTTGCTAGAAACCCATAGCAACCACGTAAAACATGCAAACAACAATTAGAGGACGTCTAACTTGTTTTTGCAGGGTATGCTATGTGATGTGATATGGCCAAAAAGAATGTGATGAATGATATGTGATGTATGAGATTGATCACGTTCTTGTAATAGGAATCACGACTTGCATGTCGATGAGTATGACAACCGGCAGGAGCCATAGGAGTTGTCTTTATTTATTGTATGACCTGCGTGTCATTGAAAAACGCCATGTAATTACTTTACTTCATTGCTAAACCGTTAGCCATAGTAGTAGAAGTAATAGTTGGCGAGACAACTTCATGGAGACACGATGATGGAGATCATGATAATGGAGATCATGGTGTCATGCCGGTGACGATGATGATCATGGAGCCCCAAAGATGGAGATCAGAAGGAGCAAAATGATATTGGCCATATCATGTCATTTTTTGATTGCATGTGATGTTTATCATGTTTATGCATCTTATTTGCTTAGAACGATGGTAGTAAATAAGATGATCCCTCATAATAATTTCAAGAAAGTGTTCCCCCTAACTGTGCACCGTTGCGAAAGTTCGTTGTTTTGAAGCACCACGTGATGATCGGGTGTGATAGATTCTAATGTTCACATACAACGGGTGTAAGCCAGATTTACACACGCGAAACACTTAGGTTGACTTGACGAGCCTAGCATGTACAGACATGGCCTCGGAACACAAGAGACCGAAAGGTCGAACATGAGTCGTATAGTGGATACGATCAACATGAAGATGTTCACTGATGATGACTAGTCCGTCTCACGTGATGATCGGACACGGCCTACTTGACTCGGATCATGTATCACTTAGATGACTAGAGGGATGTCTATCTGAGTGGGAGTTCATAAGATGAACTTAATTATCCTGAACATAGTCAAAAGCTTTTTACAAATTATGTCATAGCTCGCGCTTTAGTTCTACTGTTTTAGATATGTTCCTAGAGAAAATTTAGTTGAAAGTTAATAGTAGCAATTATGCGGACTGGGTCCGTAAACTGAGGATTGTCCTCATTGCTGCATAGAAGGCTTATGTCCTTAATGCACCGCTCGGTGTGCTGAACCTCGAACGTCGTCTGTGGATGTTGCGAACATCTTACATACACATTTTGATAACTACATGGTAGTTCAATAATGTTAAATGGTTTAGAATTGAGGCACCAAAGACGATTTCGAAATGTCGCGGAACATATGAGATGTTTCGAGGGCTGAAATTGGGATTTCAGGCTCGTGCCCATGTCAAGAGGTATAATAACTCCGATGAGTTTCTTAGCCTGCAAACTAAGGGAGAAAAGCTCAATCGTTGAGCTTGTGCTCAGATTGTCTGAGTACAACAATCACTTGAATCGAGTGGGAGTTAGTCTTCCGGATGAGATAGTGATGTTTCGCCAAAGTCATTGCCACCAAGCTGCTAGAGCTTCGTGATGAACTATAACATATCAGGGATAGATATGATGATCCTTGAAATATTCGCGATGTTTGACACCGCAAAAGTAGAAATCAAGAAGGAGCATCAATTGTTGATGGTTAGTGAAACCACTAGTTTCAAGAAGGGCAAGGAGGGATACTTCATGAAATGGCAAATCAGTTGCTGCTCTAGTGAAGAAACCCAAGCTTGAACCCAAACCCGAGACTAAGTGCTTCTATAATGAGGGAACAGTCACTGAAGCATAACTACCCTAGATACTTGGTTGATGAGAAGGCTGGCAGGGTTGACAAAATTATATTGGATATACATTATATTAAATGTGTACTTTACTTGTAGTCCTAGTAGCACCAGGGTATTAGATACCGGTTCGGTTGCTAAGTGTTGGTAACTCAGAATAAAAGCTGCGGAATAAACGGAGACTAGCTAAAGGTGAGATGACGATATGTGTTGGAAGTGTTTCCAAGCTTGATGAGATTAAGCATCGCATACTCCCTCTACCATCGAGATTGGTGATAAACCTAAATAATTGTTATTTGGTGTTTGCGTTGAGCATAGACATGATTGGATTATGTCTATCGCGATATGGTCATTCATTTAAGGAGAATAATAGTTACTCTGTTTATTTGAATAATACCTTCAATGGTCTTACACCTAAAATGAATGGTTTATTGAATCTCGATCATAGTGATACACATGTTCATGCCAAAAGATATAAGATAGTGATGATAGTACCACATACTTGTGGCACTGCCATTTGAGTCATATTGGTATAAAACGCATGAAGAAGCTCCATGTTGATGGATCTTTGGACTCACTCGTTTTTGAAAAGTTTGAGACATGCGAACCATGTCTATTGGTATGTGCGCATGAAGAAACTCCATGCAGATGGATCGTTTGGACTCACTTGATTCTAAATCACTTGAGACATGCAGATCATACCACATGGGCAAGATGACTGAAAAGCCTCGTTTTTCAGTAAGATGGAACAAGAGAGCAACTTGTTGGAAGTAATACATTTTGATGTGTGATGTCCGATGAGTGTCGAGGCACGCAGTGGATATCGTTGTGTTCTTACTTAACAGATGATTTGAGAAGATGCTGAGGATATTTACTTGATGAAACACAAGTCTGAATTGTTGAAAGGTTCAAGTAATTTCAGAGTGAAGTTGAAGATCGTCGTGACAAGAGGATAAAATGTCTATGATATGATCATAGAGATGAATATCTGAGTTACGTGTTTGGTACAAAATTAAGACATTGTGGAAATTGTTTCACAACTAATACCACCTGGAACACCATAGTGTGATGGTGTGTCCGAACATCATAGATGCACCCTATTGGATATGGGGCATACCATGATGTCTCTTATCGAATAACCACTATCGTTCATGGGTTAGGCATTAGAGACAACCGCATTCACTTTAAATAGGGCACCACGTAATTCCGTTGAGATGACACCGTGTGAACTCTGGTTTAGAGAAACCTAAGCTGACGTTTCTTGAAAGTTTGGGGCTGCGATGCTTATGTGAAAAAGTTTCATGCTGATAAGCTCGAACCCCAAGCGGATAAATGCATCTTCATAGGACACCCAAAACAGTTGGGTATACCTCCTAATTCAGATCCGGAAGCAAAACTAATTGTTTCTAGAAATGGGTCCTTTCTCGAGGAAAAGTTTCTCTCGAAAGAATTGAGTGGGAGGATGGTGGAGACTTGATAAGGTTATTGAACCGTCGCTTCAACTAGTGTTTAGCAGGGCACAGGAAGTTGTTCTTGTGGCGCCTACACCAATTTAAGTGGAAGCTGATGATATTGATCATGAAACTTCGGATCAAGTCACTACCAAAACTCGTAGGTCGACAAAGATACGTACTACTCCAGAGTGGTATGTAATCCTGTCTTGGAGGTCATGTTGCTAGACAATAATGAACCTAGGAGCTATGGAGAAGCGATGGTGGGCCCGGATTCCGACGAATGGATCGAGGCCATAAAATCCGAGAGAGGATCCATGTATGAAAACAAAGTATAGACTTTGGAAGAACTTCTTGATGGTCGTAAGGCTGTTGGGTACAGATGGATTTTAAAAGGAAGACGGACAATGATGGTAAGTATCAACATTAAAAAAGCTCGACTGATCGTTAAGATGTTTTCCGACAAGTTCAAGGAGTTGACTACGATGAGACTTTCTCACTCGTAGCGATGCTAAGAGTCTGTTGGAATTATATTAGCAATTACTGCATGATTTATGAAATCTTGCAGATAGAATGTCAAAACATTGTTTCCTCGACGATATTCTTGAGGAAAGGTTGTATGTGATACAACCAGAAGGTTTTGTCAATCCTGAAAGATGCTAACAAGTGTGCAAAGCTCCAGCAATCCTTCTAAGGACCGGAGTAAGCATCTCGGAGTTGGAATATACGCTTTGATGAGATGATCAAAGATTTTGGGTTTATACAAAGTTTATGAGAAACTTGTATTTCCAAAGAAGTGAGTGGGAGCACTATAGCATTTCTGATGAGTATATGTTGTTGACATATTGTTGATCGGAAATGATGTAGAATTTCTGGAAAGCATATAGGGTTATTTGAAAAGTGTTTTTCAATGGAAAACTTGGATTAAGCTACTTGAACATTGAGCATCAAGATCTATAAGGATAGATCAAAACGCTTAATAGTACTTTCAAATGAATACATACCGTGACAAGATTTTGAAGGAGTTCAAAATAGATCAGCAAAGAAGGAGTTCTTGGCTGTGTTATATGGTGTGAGTATTGAGTAAGACTCAAGACATGACCACGGCAGAAGGGAGAGAAAGGACGAAGGTCGTCCCCTATGCTTCAGACGTAGGCTCTATAGTATGCTATGATGTGTACCGCACCGGAAGTATGCCTTGCCATGAGTCAGTCAAGGGGTACAAGAGTGATCCAAGAATGGATCACAGGACAGCGGTCAAACTTATCCTTAGTAACTAGTGGACTAAGGAATTTTCTCGATTATGGAGGTGATAAAAGAGTTCGTCGTAAAGGGTTACGCCAATGCAAACTTTGACACTAATCCGGATTATTCTAAGTAGTAAACCGGATTCGTATAGTAGAACAATTATTTGGAATAGCTCCAAATAGAGCGTGGTAGCTGCATCTAGGAGATGACATAGAGATTTGCAAAGCACACACAGATCTGAAAGGTTCAGATCCGTTGACTAATAACCTCTCTCACAAGCGAGATATGATCAAACCCCATGGGTGTCGATTCATTACAATCACATAGTGATGTGAACTAGATTATTGACTCTAGTGCAAGTGGGAGACTGTTGGAAATATGCCCTAGAGGCAATAATAAAATGGTTATTACTGTATTTCCTTGTTCATGATAATTGTCTATTATTCATGCTATAATTGTATTGACCGGAAACCGCAATACATGTGTGAATACATAGGCCACAACATGTCTCTAGTGAGCCTCTAGTTGACTAGCTCGTTGATCAACAGATGGTCATGGTTTCCTGACCATGGACATTGGATGTCATTGATAACAGGATCACATCATTAGGAGAATGATGTGATGGACAAGACCCAATCCTAAGCCTAGCACAAGATCGTGTAGTTCGTATGCTAAAGCTTTTCTAAATGTCAAGTATCTTTTCCTTAGACCATGAGATTGTGCAACTCCCGGATACCGTAGGAATGCTTTGGGTGTACCAAATGTCAGAACATAACTGGGTGGCTATAAAGGTGCACTACGGATATCTCTGAAAGTGTCTGTTGGGTTGGCACAAATCGAGACTGGGATTTTTTACTCTCTGTGACGGAGAGGTATCTCTGGGCCCACTCGGTAGGACATCATCATAATGTGCACAATGTGATCAAGGAGTTGATCGCGGGATGATGTGTTACGGAATGAGTAAAGAGACTTGCCGGTAACGAGATTGAACAAGGTATCGGGATACCGACAATTGAATCTCGAGCAAGTACTATACCGGTAGACAAAGGGAATTGTATACGGGATTGATTGAATCCTTGACATCGTGGTTCAACCGATGATATTATCTTGTAACATGTGGGAGCCAACATGGGTATCCAGATCCCGCTGTTGGTTATTGGCCGGAAAGTTGTCTCGGTCATGTCTGCATGGTTCCCGAACCCGTAGGGTCTACACACTTAAGGTTTGATGATGCTAGGGTTATAGGGAATAGATATACGTGGTTACCGAATGTTTTTGGAGTCCCGTATGTCATGAGGAATTCCGGAATGGTTCGGATGTAAAGATTTATATATGGGAAGTCCTGTTTTGGTCACTGGAAAAGTTTCGGGTGCTATCGGTAATGTATCGGGACCACCGGGAGGGTTCCGGGGGTCCACCAGGTGGGGCCACTGGCCCTAGAGGGCTGCGTGGGCCAAGTGTGGGAGGGGACCAGCCCCAGGTGGGCTGGTGCGCCCCCCCACCAGGGCCCAAGGCGAAGAGAGAAGGGAAAAGGGGGAAACCCTAGGCTCAGATGGGCCTAAGGCCCAACTAGTGGTGCGTCCCCCTCTCTCCCCCTTGGCCGCCCCCCTAGATGAGATCTAGGGCTGGCCGCCACCCCTAGGTGGGGGTGCAGCCCCTCCCTTTCCCCTATATATAGTGGGGGTTTGGGGCTGCCATACACATGAGAACATCTCCCTCTTGGCGGAGCCCTACCCCTCTCCCTCCTCGTCTCTTGCGGTGCTTGGCGAAGCCCTGCTGGAGTGCCACGCTCCTCCACCACCACCATGCCGTCGTGCTGCTGCTGGATGGAGTCTTCCCCAACCTCTCCCTCTCCCCTTGCTGGATCAAGGCACGGGAGACGTCATCGGGCTGCACGTGTGTTGAACGCGGAGGCGCCGTTGTTCGGCGCTTAGATCGGAATCAACCGCGATCTGAATCGCTACGAGTACGACTCCTTCATACGTGTTCTTGTAACGCTTCTGCTTAGCTATCTACAAGGGTATGTAGATGCACTCCCCTTCCCCTCGTTGCTAGATTACTCCATAGACTGATCTTGGTGATCCGTAGAATTTTTTTAAATTTCGGCTACGTTCCCCAACACAGTCCTCACCGTATTCTCCTTGAGCTAAGATCACGCAAATATCACCCAACAGTAGTGGTATGTCTTCACAGGTGACTTCCAAACCTTCACATACTTGGTCACTCGGCAATCCACAATTCCTGTTGGATGCTCAGACCATGACGCCTAACCATCTAGAGGATACACAGTTCTCAAAGGTAACAAGCGTCGGTTCCACGTAGGAACGATCTTTTCACTGATGCTCAATCACTTTGGGTTTGTAGGTGTTTGGGTTTGGGATTTGGGTATTTCCTCACTTGATGATTTTCGCTCAAAGTCCTCGGAGAATGGGATGCTCTCAAATGACAAGTGTTAGTTTCTCTCGGAGCAGCCAACTAGCTAGTGGTTGTAGGGGGCGGCTATTTATAGCCTAGGGAGCAGCCCGACATGATAAGACATAAATGCGATTCCAGGATATGACCATTAGGTGGGTAGATATTTTAGGATAGCTGGCGCGTAGCACAACAACGGTCAGATATTTGAGGTTTGAATTCCTCAAGGCTATCATGTTCCTCACTGTGTAGGCAATCCGCACTGGCAAATTCCTAACTCCTCAGTCAGAACAAATTCCACATAGACCAGAAGATCTTTGTCTCTGTCACTGAAGAAATTGACTGAACTATTATGAGATTTCCAATGGCTTCACTCGAAGGATTGGGTAGGTGTAGGATTTTGAGATGAGCATCACATGGAAATCAGTTTCCTTAGTATTACCTCGACCCCCTTTAACAGTACGGTGTTTCCTATGACTCGATAAGGAGAAAATGAAACTATGAAAACAAAAGTATTCACGCTTCATAATACTCGCATGAATATCCAAGTCTTCAAGGTCACACCAATTTCTTCACTTTCAAAGTCTTCAGGAGAACCAAAGTCTTCAGCCGAAGACATTCATTTTTAGGGGTCGACTTTTGCTGTGAATATCAAACTCCTCATCGACTTATAGAGCCGGTGTACACTCACAAACATATTAGTCCCTTAACCTATGAGTCTTCAATACACCAAAATCACTAAGCGGCACTAGATGCACTTACAATGAGAAAAGCTACAGAGCTTCCACTCATTTTCTTGTAAATAGAGGCTTCTCCATAAATTTGTATAAACCCAAATGCTTTGATCATTTCATCAAAGCAAATGTTCCAACTCCGAGATGCTTGCACCAGCCCATAGATGGAGCGCTGGAGCTTGCATACCTTGTCAACATTCTTAGGATCGACAAAACCTTCCAGCTGCATCATGTACAATTCTTCCTTAAGGAAACCGTTAAGGAATGCCGTTTTGACGTCCATTTGCTAGATCTCATAATCATGGAATGCGGAAATTACTAACATGATTTAGACGGACTTCAGCTTCGCTATGGGTGAGAAGGTCTGATCGTAGTCAACTCCTTGAACTTGTCAATAACCCTTAGCGACAAGCGAGCCTTATAGATAGTCACATTACCATCCGTGTCAGTCTTCTTCTTAAAGATCCACTTATTTTCTATCACTCGCCGATCGTTGGGCAAGTCCACCAAAGTCCATACTTTGTTCTCATACATGGATCCTATCACGGATTTCATGGATTCAAGCCTTTTGTTGGAATCCGGACCCGCCATCGCTTCTTCATAGTCCGAAGGTTCACCATTGTCTAACAACATGATTCCCAGGATAGGGTTACCGTTACATTCTGGTGTGGAACGTGTCCTTGTCGACCTTCGAAGTTCAGTGGCAACTTGATCGAAGTTTCATGAGCATCATCATTAACTTCCTCTCTAACCGGTGTAGGCACCACAGAAACATCTTCATATGCTGCACTACTCTCCGGTTCAAGAGGGGGTGCCTCATCAAGTTCTACTTTCCTCCCACTTACTTCTTTCGAGAGAAACGCTTTCTCCGAAAAGGATCCATTCTTGGCAACAAAGATCTTGCCCTTCGATCTGAGGTACAAGGTATAACCAATAGTTTCCTTAGGGTATCCTATGAAGATGCATTTTTCCGATTTGGGTTCGAGCTTTCCAGGTTGAGGTTTCTAGACATAAGCATCGCATCCCCAAACTTTCAGAAATGGCAGCTTAGGTTTCTTCCCAAACCATAATTCATACGGTGTCGCCTCAACGGATTTAGACGGTGCCCTATATAAAGTGAATATGGCGGTCTCTAAAGTATAACCCCAAAATGATAGCGGTAGATTGGTAAGGGACATCATAGATCGCACCATATCCAATAGAGTGCGATTACAACATTCAGACACACCATTTCGCTGAGGTGTTCCAAGCGGCGTGAGTTGTGAAACAATTCCACATTTCCTTAAGTGCATGCCAAACTCGTGATTCAAATATTCTCCTCCACGATCTGATTGTAAGAACTTTATTTTCCTGTCCCGTTGATTCTCTACCTCGCTCTGAAATTCCTTGAACTTTTCAAAGGTCACAGACTAGTATTTCATTAAGTAGACATACCCATATCTACTTAAGTCATCAGTGAGGGTGAGAACATAATGATAGCCACCGCGAGCCTCAACGCTCATTGGACCGCATACATCAGTATGTATTATTTCCAACAAGTTGGTTGCTCGCTCCATTGTTCCGGAGAACAGAGTCTTGGTCATCTTGCCCAGGAGGCATGGTTCACACGTGTCAAATGATTCATAATCAAGAGACTCCAAAAGTCCATCCGCATGGAGTTTCGTCATGCGTTTGACACCAATATGACCAAGGCGGCTGTCAGGACCCCGACTCGATGTCACATCGATCTAGCCGGTAACACTTCATATCACTTTGCGGCCTCACGCACGGTGTTCCCACGGGTGTCGCCTTACCTTTGCCCGGGACCGTTTGCGCCTTTTGGCTCACGTATATGATAGTGTCGCTAGCATCCATATGATAGAGAGCCCGGGCTGACATGACTAGTCGTAAACCCAAAGTGGCACAGACTTACAGGGACAGGCATCCATGACCCAGCTTCGAACGTGTCGGTCATCAGCAAGTGGGTCCGGGCTGTAGCACTGGGCTAGCAGGACTCCGGTAAACCGGGCTGTAGCGGGCTAACAGGACTCCGGTACTCAAAGCGTGACATTTCCCCGAAGGGACAGACACAGGAACGAAGAAGGACACATGCCGGCCAGCCTAAGTGTTCCAGAGCAGTAGCAAGCTACCATGGCTCAGCGGTAACACTAGGAGACATTTCCCGGTAAGAGAGGCTACTAAAGATAAACAATTAGATAGTCAGATCCCACACATACCAAGCATTTCAATCATACACACAATATGCTCGATATGTGCAAATACAACGAAGCATCACAACATGACTCTATGACACAAGTACTTTATTTAAGGCTCAGAGAGCCATACATAACATACACACAAAGGTACGGGTCTCACGACCCAACATACAAGTCATACAATCATACAAGCCAACAGCGGAAGTAACTTGTCTGAGTACAGACAACTAGTAAAATAAAAGAGGCTTGGAAAGCCTGACTATACTATGTGGTCCATCACAAGCTCAGGGTCACCACCTGGGTCCTTAGCCTACTCGTTGATGTCAACGTCTACATAGAACCCATCAGAAGGGGTTGCAGCGTCTTCTGTAAAAATGTAGATTATAGCAACATGAGTACAAAGGTACTCAGCAAGACTTACATCAGATCCTACATACATGCATAGTATCAAGAAGGGTTGGTGGAGTTATTGCAGCAAGCCAGCTTTGACTCTTGGCTAGACTATCCTACGATACTCCAACTTGAAATAGTTTTGCGCACACGAGTCCACTACTCACCACTTCAATACACTACCGAGGATCCACCTCCGTCTTCCTACGGAAGAGCCATCCTCGGCACTCACACTTATCTTGAGGCTTTTAGTAGTTTTCCATTTACTTGTCTATGAACTGTATAGGCAACCAAGTAGTCCTTTACCGCGGACGCGGCTATTCGAATAGATCATGTTAACCCTGCAGGGGTGTACTTCTTCGTACACGCTCTCACCACTTATCGTTGCTTACACGACATGTACTCGACAACCTTCAAGCGGAAGCCCAACGTGGGTGTCGGCCACGACCTACCTAATCACCTAAGCCTCCAGTCCAGGTTTATCGCCTATTCAGGTTCCATCCACAGGGAGTCCGGCCGAGGTTTCCCATACGGCCCCGAACGATGTGAACAGGGTTCCCGAGATACCTAACGGGTATTCGGTACACCGTGCCACGTACCTACCGCATCACAGCCCACCCCTACGGTCAGCGCTGTCCACGGCCTCCAGTAGGCTACAAACACCAGAAACTACTTGCAACTCCTGGATGGAGAACTAGCGTGAATAAGAAGTCGAGAGGGTCCATTGGTTTCGGGCCCAATGCATGGTAGTAGCTGATTCTTAAATCACACATACAGATCTCAGTGCTTAAGGTCGGCTTCAATGAAACAACCCACCATGTACTCCTACATGGCCTCTCATCGATACCTTTACCAAATCGTGTTCACCACACCACTCTCATTACCGACATAATCATTTCACTCTAGCCCATCACCCAGATGAACCAGACCTGACACGACTCTAAGCATAGCAGGCATAGCAAGGTAGGAACAACACATACATAGGGCTCAATCAACTCCTACACATGCTAGTGGGTTTCATCTAGTTACTGTGGCAATGACAGGTCATGCAGAGGAAATGGGTTCAACTACCGTAGCACACAGCAGTTTGAATCGCGTTGTCTTAATGCAGTAAAAGAGAGCAGGAGCGAGAACATGGGATTGTATCGATATGATCAAATGGTTGGTTGCTTGCCTGATGGTTCGATGCACTGATACGGTTCTTCGTTAGGGTAATCACGGTACTCCTCGGAGACAGAACCTGTCGCAAAGGACATCGATACACAAGCATCACCAAACAATGTGCAACAATATGATGCATGCATGAAACATGGCAATATGAGTGTGTTGGGCTAATGCAACTAAAACCAGAAGGGTTTGAACAAATTTGAATCAAAGATTCAAATTTCAAACTCAAACATGGCCTTTTAAAGTGCTTTTCCTTGTTCTGCTTAAAACATCAATTTAACTTGTTTGATCATGCATGAAAATAGTACAGATGGATAGATTGGATTTTTCTGATCATTTTTCATATATAATTTGTCCAATTTGGAGTTACAGAATAAAAGTTATGAATTTTTGAAGTTTAAATAATATTCTGGAATTTCCTGATTTAATTTAAATCCAGAAAATCAATTACTGCGTCAGCCTGACGTCAGTGTGACGTCAGCAGGTCAACGGAACAGGTCTGGGTCAAACCTGACAGTGGGTCCCGCATGTCAGGGTGATTATTTTAATTAAGATTTAATTAAAACTAAACCTGTTTAATTAACAGGGCTGGGCCCCACCTGTCATTGACTTAGGGGAGTCAACCAGGGCCCACCCGTGGTCAAAGTCAATGCCAGCGGCGCCGGTGTTTAGCCGCCGGCGAGCCCGACGCGGCGGCAGAAGTGGTTTTGGCCATTTCGGCCACCAAATGGGTCGCGGAGACCACCGGAGTGGAGCTGAGGACAAGCCGCAGCTCTTGGTGGAGTCCGTTGGGGTCGGGGTGGCCGGAGTTGGCGCCGGCGACGACTTTGGCGGCCACCGGGGTTCGGCCGAAGATGAACTTGGTGCTAGAGGGGTCGGTGAGGCTCGGGGAGTGGCTAGCTAGGTGCTGCGGGACTCGGTGAGTAAGATGGACACCATCTTGTGGCCGGAGTGTGGCCGGAAGCACGTCGGCGACGAGATCCGCGGCGGTGCGGGCGTGTGATCCTCGTGCGGTGGCTACACGGCTCGGGAATGAGAGAGAGAGGGTCGGAGGAGTAGCTAGGCTCACAGCGCTCCCGTAGAGGCCACCGGCGGGGTCGGGGACGAGCTGAGGCAGCGACGGCGTTGAAGGGGATCTCCGGCGACGGCGAGGTCGGTGCAGTGGTCTCGGGCCGCTCGAGCACACGGGGCTCGGCTAGCTCGATGAAGTGGACGGCGGCGAAGCTCCTGGACACGGTGGGACGGCGTGGGGTGGACGGAGGGCGTGGCTACGGCGAGGGGGTGGCGGCGATGGCGTCGGCCATGGCTGGGGCGTGCGAGGGGGAGGAGCTGGAGAGGAGAGGGGGTGTCTGGGGGGTTCGGGGGAGAGAGGGAGGCCGGTTCACGGCGTTAGCCGGGCGAGGGAGGCGGCGAGGCGGCGAGCAGGTGCGTGGCACCCATGCGGTGCTCGCCGTCGAGCACCTGCCTGCCTGCCTGGCCGGCAAGCAGCTCGCTGGCGCGGTGCTGGGCTGGGCCGGCAGGTGGGCCGGTGCTGGGCGACAGGTAAGCTTTTTCATTTTCTTCTGTTTTCTAGTTTTTTAATACTTCTGCAACTTTGTTGAATTAAATAAAATACCTAGGCAACTTCAAAAATCACCAAACTACTCCTGGTCCATAGTTGGATTATTTCCAACATGAAACATTTTAGTTTGGAGATATTTGAGCATTTAAATATTTTATATAATTTTAAATGCCCAAATTCAAATATTTATGATTTAATTCAAAAACCTTAGGATGGCCTAGGAAAATGTGCACCACTTTTGGCAGAGGTTCTGAACCAAGACAAAAATGATGGGCATTTTAGAAGGGCATTTCAGGTTCATTGAAAAATTATTTTAGTAACCCTAGTTGGTTTCAGGGGGGACTGGGGGTTCTGTCATCCCCATTTCAAGTTTCTGATGAAAAATTAAACATGATGCAACACTCTAATGCATGACTAGCTAGGGTGTGACAACTCACCCCCACTCAAAAGAATCTCGTCCCGAGATTTGGGTTCCTCCAGGAAGAAGGCGGGATATTCAAGTCGAAGACGATCCTCCCTTTCCCAAGTTGCTTCATCTTCAGAATGGTGCGACCATTGTACTTTGAGAAACTTGATATTATGACGTCGGGTGGTACGTTCGGCTTGATCGAGGATACGAATGGGGTACTCTCGATATGTAAGATTATCTTGAAGATCAAGCGTTTCGTGGTCCACTTCACGGATAGGATCCGAGAAGCAACGCCTGAGTTGAGAAACGTGGAAGACATCGTGGACCCTGGAGAGGTGCGGAGGTAGTTCCAGTTGGTAGGCAACTTCTCCTCGTTTGGCAAGAATGCGAAAAGGTCCAATGTAACGAGGAGCCAATTTGCCTTTGATACCGAAACGATGGGTTCCCTTCAGAGGGGTGACCCGAAGATAAGCCTTCTCGTCAACCTCGAAAGTCATAGCCTTATGTTTTCGGTCATATTGACTCTTTTGACGAGATTGGGCTGTTTTCAACTTTTCACGAACGATACGAACTTGTTCTTCTGCTTCCTGAATCATATCCGGGCCAAAGAATTGTCTTTCCCCGGTCTCTGACCAGTTAAGGGGTGTTCGACATCGTCGTCCATAGAGAACTTCAAAAGGGGCTTTACCCAAGCTAGATTGATAGCTGTTGTTGTAAGCGAATTCGGCAAATGGAAGGCACTTCTCCCAGTCCATTCCGAAAGAGATAACAGAGGCTCGAAGCATGTCTTCTAGAATCTGATTGACGCGTTCCACTTGACCACTTGACTGCGGGTGGAAAGCGGTGCTAAAGGAGAGACGGGTTCCCATAGCATTTTGGAAACTTTCCCAAAATCGAGAGGTGAAAAGACTTCCTCGATCCAAGTTAATTTCCAAAGGAACACCATGGAGAGACACTATTCGGGAGATGTACAAATCTGCCAGCTGACTAGCGGTTATACTCTCACGAACAGGTAAGAAATGAGCTACTTTGGAAAGACGATCGACCACGACGAAAATAGCATTATTCCCTCTCTTGGTCCTGGGAAAACCGGTAATGAAATCCATACCAATTTTATCCCATTTCCATTCAGGAATAGCTAAGGGTTGAAGGGTGCCAGCAGGCCGTTGATGCTCTGCTTTTACACGACGACAGACGTCGCAATTAGCAATATACTGAGCAATTTCTCTCTTCATCCTAGTCCACCAGAACCTCTGGCGTAGGTCCTGATACATCTTAGTACTACCGGGATGAATGGTGAGAGGAGATTCATGAGCTTCTTTAAGGATCAACTGCCGTAGATGCTGGTTCTTGGGAACCACTAGACGGTTCTCAAAGTACACAACACCATGATCATTTGTGGAGAAACAACTAGCACCTCCGCTAGCAATGTTCTCTTTGATTTTAGATATTCCCTTATCTCGCTTTTGGGCAGCGATGATTTGATCCGTAAGAGTAGGTTTTGCCACCAAGGTGGAAAGAAAACCTTGAGGTACAATGTGAAGGTTAAGCTTCCGAAATTCCTCATGAAGAAGCGGTTGACTTTGTTGTAACATCAGGTTGTTACAATAAGATTTACGACTTAGCGCATCAGCCATGACGTTGGCTTTCCCTGGGGTGTAGGTTATTCCTAAGTCGAAGTCTGTGATCAATTCAACCCAACGTCTCTGCCTGAGATTCAAATCCGGTTGGGTGAAAATGTACTTCAGACTTTGGTGATCAGTGAATATTTCGCAACGGTTACCGAGGAGGTAATGTCGCCAGGTCTTAAGTGCATAGACTACGGCTGCAAGCTCTAGATCACGAGTAGGATAATTCTCCTCATGTGGGTGCAATTGCCGTGAAGCGTAAGCAATTACGTGTCGATCTTGCATGAGAATGCAACCTAGTCCTTGTCGCGAGGCGTCGCAGTAGATAACGAAGTCCTTGGAGAAGTCTGGCGGTACCAGCACGGGAGCAGAGGTCAGGCGTCTTTTCAGTTCCTGAAAACTGTGCTCACATTGTGGAGTCCATTCGGACTTCTTATCTTTCTTGAGGAGTTCGGTTAGAAGTTTAGCAACTTTGGAGAAGTTCTCGACAAAGCGACGACAATAGCTCGCTAAGCCTAGAAAACTCCGAACTTGCTTGACCGATTCTGGTGGAGTCCAATTAAGGACGGCTTGAACTCGCTCAGGGTTAACAGCTATACCTTTACCAGATATTACATGACCCAGATAGGTCACTTCTGACAACTAGAATTCACATTTAGAAAATTTGGCATAAAGGCGATGCTCTCGGAGTTTCTTCAACACTAGCCTTAAATGTTTGGCATGTTCTTCCTCGTTCTTGGAGTAGATGAGTATATCATCGAGATAAACTACGACGAATTTATCCAAATACTCCATGAAGATTGAGTTCATTAACCGAGAAAAGGTGGCTGGAGCGTTGGTTAAACCGAAGGACATGACGGTGTACTCGTATTGGCCATAACGAGTAACAAAGGCCGTTTTAGGAATGTCCCCGTTTCTGATTTTGATTTGATGGTAGCCCAACCTCAAATCCATCTTGGAGAAGACTGAGGATCCAGCGAGCTGATCATACAGATCGTTGATCCTGGGAAGTGGATATTTGTTCTTGATTGTGACCAAATTGACAGGTCGGTAATCTACAACCATCCGGTCCGTACCATCCTTCTTCTTGACGAAAAGAACGGGGCAAGCCCACGGTGATGAACTAGGGCGGATGAAACCCTTTTTCAAGGATTCATCGAGTTGTTTCTTAAGCTCGGCTAGTTCTAGTGGTGCCATCTTATAAGGTCTTCTAGCAATCGGAACGGTTCCGGGGATGAGGTCGATTACGAACTCAACATCCCTGTCAGGTGGAACACCTGGCAATTCCTCTGGAAAGACATCCGGGAAGTCACGGACTATCGGAACGTCCTCAAGGTCTGGCAAAGGGCTGGCGTTAAGAGAATATATTTGTCGCTTGGCTATTCGGGTCAAGACATTGACTATCTTCCCCGAAGGATGGGTGAGTTGAACAGTCCTAGAGAAGCAATCAATTTTGGCTTGATGAGCTGACATCCAGTCCATACCCAAAATGATATTAATATCTGAAGATTTAAGGGCTATCAAAGACGCAAGGAAAACAAGTCTATCGACTTGGATTTCATTTCCAAAACTTACCCTAGAGGTCTGCCATCTAGACCCAGGGGTAGAAATTTCCATAGTGGATGGCATGTCACAGAATGCAACATTATGCAAACGAGCATAATTTTCGGATATAAAAGAATGAGAGGCTCCTGTATCGAAAAGAACAGATGTCGGGTGGCAATTTACAAGAAGCGTACCGAGAACGACGTTGGGATCCTCTTGAGCTTCTTCGGCAGAGATACAGTTGACATGGCCACGTGAAGCGGTGACCGGCTTGGCGTGGAATATTTTTCCTGTCGGCTTGCCACGGCCAACAGCTTTAGCAGACTGGTTGGGGTTGGTCTGGGGACACTCATGCATATAGTGACCAGATTCCCCACACTTGAAACAGGTCACGGAACTGGTACGTGGAGGAGCATTGTTGGTTGGACCTTCATAGGGCTTGGTCGGTGCAGACTGTTGAACAGGGCGAGGCGCCTGGAAAGATGGCCTCGGTGTGAACCTGGGTGGCAGGGCGGTGTTGGGTACCCACACGCGGCGCTTCTGAGGACCAGCACCGGATGAGGAACCCATGTCGCGGCCATGCTTGCGGGTTGCATCATAGTCAGTCTGACCAGTTTCAGCACTGATGGCTTTGATTGAAGTCCCGGAATTGCTCTTCGACCGTGTACTCAGGATACCAGCGGTATCCAGCCTCAGTCATTACCCTGACCAACTTAGCAGTATGGCCGGGTACATCTAGGCATCGAGTCAGGCAAACCACTTGATTGAGGTCGCGAGTGGCCATCTGAAAGCACAATCATAATGCAAAGGCATTAGGACTTCTAGCAAAATTTCGGCAGCATAACAGCTGTAAATGCTCAAGAAGGATTTGAGACATTTGACAAAGGATTTCGTACACACTCAACATCATCATATCAAAGTTCTGAACCATTCTGGCAACATAAGGTGGTAGTAGAACTGAACTAGGCTTGTAACCATCAAACTTATAAGGTACTACTGATTAATAACTCGTGATCCTGATAGAGAGAACAGATCCTAATTCCTTAACCCCCGGTGGAAGAATGGACTGACTCAGATCAGAAAGTCATAAGGTATAAGGAGTAAAAAGAGCCTTACGTTCCATCCCACAAACAATTCCCCTACATATAACTAAAGAATTTCTAGACTCAACATCGACCAGTTTGGCTTGGAGAACCTACAGGCAGTCCGGCTCTGATACCAACGCTGTCAGGACCCCGACTCGATGTCACATCGATCTAGCCGGTAACACTTCATATCACTTTGCGGCCTCACGCACGGTGTTCCCACGGGTGTCGCCTTACCTTTGCCCGAGACCGTTTGCGCCTTTTGGCTCACGTATATGATAGTGTCGCTAGCATCCATATGATAGAGAGCCCGGGCTGACATGACTAGTCGTAAACCCAAAGTGGCACAGACTTACAGGGACAGGCATCCATGACCCAGCTTCGAACGTGTCGGTCATCAGCAAGTGGGTCCGGGCTGTAGCACTGGGCTAGCAGGACTCCGGTAAACCGGGCTGTAGCGGGCTAACAGGACTCCGGTACTCAAAGCGTGACATTTCCCCGAAGGGACAGACACAGGAACGAAGGACACATGCCGGCCAGCCTAAGTGTTCCAGAGCAGTAGCAAGCTACCATGGCTCAGCGGTAACACTAGGAGACATTTCCCGGTAAGAGAGGCTACTAAAGATAAACAACTAGATAGTCAGATCCCACACATACCAAGCATTTCAATCATACACACAATATGCTCGATATGTGCAAATACAACGAAGCATCACAACATGACTCTATGACACAAGTACTTTATTTAAGGCTCAGGGAGCCATACATAACATTCACAAAGGTACGGGTCTCACGACCCAACATACAAGTCATACAGTCATACAAGCCAGCAGCGGAAGTACATTGTCTGGGTACAGACAACTAGTAAAATAAAAGAGGCTTGGAAGCCTAACTATACTACGTGGTCCATCACAAGCTCAGGGTCACCACCTGGGTCTTTAGCCTACTCGTTGATGTCAACGTCCACATAGAACCCATCAGAAGGGGTTGCAGCGTCTTCTGTAAAGAAATGTAAATTATAGCAACATGAGTACAAAGGTACTCAGCAAGACTTACATCAGATCCTACATACATGCATAGTATCAAGAATGGTTGGTGGAGTTATTGCAGCAAGCCAGCTTTGACTCTTGGCTAGACTATCCTACGATACTCCAACTTGAAATGTTTTGCGCACACGAGTCCACTACTCACCACTTCAATACACTACCGAGGATCCACCTCCGTCTTCCTACGGAAGAGCCATCCTCGGCACTCACACTTGTCTTGAGGCTTTTAGTAGTTTCCATTTACTTGTCTATGAACTGTATAGGCAACCAAGTAGTCCTTTACCGCGGACGCGGCTATTCGAATAGATCATGATAACCCTGCAGGGGTGTACTTCTTCATACATGTTTCCACCACTTAGCGTCTGCACACGACATGTGCTCGGCAGACTTCAAGCGAAAGCCGACGTGGGTGTAGACCACGACCTACCTAAACACTTAAGCCTCTAGTCCAGGTTTATCGCCTATTCAGGTTCCATCCGCAGGGAGTCCGGCCGAGGTTTCCCATACGGCCCCGAACGATGTGAACAGGGTTCCCGAGATACCTAACGGGTATTCGGTACACCCGGCCACGTACCTACCGCATCACAGCCCACCCCTACGGTCAGCGCTGTCCACGGCCTCCAGTAGGCTACAAACACCAGAAACTACTTGCAACTCCTGGACAGAGAGCTAGGGTGAATAAGAAGTCGAGCGGGGTCATATTTCAGGGCCCAATGCATGGTAGTAGCTATATCTTAAATCACATATACAGATCTCAGTGCTTAAGGTCAGCTTCAATGAAACAACCCACCATGTACTCCTACATGGCCTCTCATCGATACCTTTACCAAATCGTGTTCACCACACCATTCTCATTACCGACATTAACATTTCACTCTAGCCCATCACCCAGATGAACCAGACCTGACACGACTCTAAGCATAGCAGGCATAGCAAGGTAGGAACAACACATACACATGGCTCAATCAACTCCTACACATGCTAGTGGGTTTCATCTAGTTACTGTGGCAATGACAGGTCATGCAGAGGAAATGGGTTCAACTACCGTAGCACACAGCAGTTTGAATCGCGTTGTCTTAATGCAGTAAAAGAGAGCAGGAGCGAGAACATGGGATTGTATCGATATGATCAAATGGTTGGTTGCTTGCCTGATGGTTCGATGCACTGATACGGTTCTTCGTTAGGGTAATCACGGTACTCCTCGGGGGCAGAACCTGTCGCAAAGGACATCGATACACAAGCATCACCAAACAATGTGCAACAATATGATGCATGCATGAAACATGGCAATATGAGTGTGTTGGGCTAATGCAACTAAAACCAGAGGGTTTTGAACAAACTTGAATCAAAGATTCAAATTTCAAACTCAAACATGGCCTTTTAAAGTGCTTTTCCTTGTTCTGCTTAAAACATCAATTTAACTTGTTTTATCATGCATGAAAATAGTACAGATGGATAGATTGGATTTTTCTGATCATTTTTCATATATAATTTGTCCAATTTGGAGTTACAGAATAAAAGTTATGAATTTTTGAAGTTTAAATAATATTCTGGAATTTCCTGATTTAATTTAAATCCAGAAAATCAATTACTGCGTCAGCCTGACGTCAGTGTGACGTCAGCAGGTCAACGGAACAGGTCTGGGTCAAACCTGACAGTGGGTCCCGCATGTCAGGGTGATTATTTTAATTAAGATTTAATTAAAACTAAACCTGTTTAATTAACAGGGCTGGGCCCCACCTGTCATTGACTCAGGGGAGTCAACCAGGGCCCACCCGTGGTCAAAGTCAATGCCAGCGGCGCCGGCGTTTAGCCGCCGGCGAGCCCGACGCGGCGGCGGAAGTGGTTTTGGCCATTTCGGCCACCAAATGGGTCGCGGAGACCACCGGAGTGGAGCTGAGGACAAGCCGCAGCTCTTGGTGGAGTCCGTTGGGGTCGGGGTGGCCGGAGTTGGCGCCGGCGACGACTTTGGCGGCCACCGGGGTTCGGCCGAAGATGAACTTGGTGCTAGAGGGGTCGGTGAGGCTCGGGGAGTGGCTAGCTAGGTGCTGCGGGACTCGGTGAGTAAGATGGACACCATCTTGTGGCCGGAGTGTGGCCGGAAGCACGTCGGCGACGAGATCCGCGGTGGTGCGGGCGTGTGATCCTCGTGCGGTGGCTACACGGCTCGGGAATGAGAGAGAGAGGGTCGGAGGAGTAGCTAGGCTCACAGCGCTCCCGTAGAGGCCACCGGCGGGGTCGGGGACGAGCTGAGGCAGCGACGGCGTTGAAGGGGATCTCCGGCGACGGCAAGCTCGGGCGAGGTCGGTGCAGCGGTCTCGGGCCACTCGAGCACACGGGGCTCGGCTAGCTCGATGAAGTGGATGGCGGCGAAGCTCCTGGACACGGTGGGACGGCGTGGGGTGGACGGAGGGCGTGGCTACGGCGAGGGGGTGGCGGCGATGGCGTCGGCCATGGCTGGGGCGTGCGAGGGGGAGGAGCTGGAGAGGAGAGGGGGTGTCTGGGGGGTTCGGGGGAGAGAGGGAGGCCGGTTCACGGCGTTAGCCGGGCGAGGGAGGCGGCGAGGCGGCGAGCAGGTGCGTGGCACCCATGCGGTGCTCGCCGTCGAGCACCTGCCTGCCTGCCTGGCCGGCAAGCAGCTCGCTGGCGCGGTGCTGGGCTGGGCCGGCAGGTGGGCCGGTGCTGGGCGACAGGTAAGCTTTTTCATTTTCTTCTGTTTTCTGGTTTTTTAATACTTCTGCAACTTTGTTGAATTAAATAAAATACCTAGGCAACTTCAAAAATCACCAAACTACTCCTGGTCCATAGTTGGATTATTTCCAACATGAAACATTTTAGTTTGGAGATATTTGAGCATTTAAATATTTTATATAATTTTAAATGCCCAAATTCAAATATTTATGATTTAATTCAAAAACCTTAGGATGGCCTAGGAAAATGTGCACCACTTTTGGCAGAGGTTCTGAACCAAGACAAAAATGATGGGCATTTTAGAAGGGCATTTCAGGTTCATTGAAAAATTATTTTAGTAACCCTAGTTGGTTTCAGGGGGGACTGGGGGTTCTGTCATCCCCATTTCAAGTTTCTGATGAAAAAGTAAACATGATGCAACACTCTAATGCATGACTAGCTAGGGTGTGACAGCGGCAGTGCCACAAGTATGTGGGACTATCATTATCAATCTTACATCTTTTGGCATTCACACTATGAATATGTGTAACATCACGTTCTAGATTCAATAAAAATAAATCATTGACCAAAGGGGCATGACCATAAAACATATCTCTCATATAAATAGAACAACCATTATTCTCGGATTTAAATGAGTAGCCATCTCACATCAAACAAGATCCAGATACAATGTTCATGCTCAAAGCTGGTACTAAATAAAAATTATAGAGGTTTAAAATTAATCCCAAAGGTAGATGTAGAGGTAGCGTGCCGGAGACGATCATATCGACCTTGGAACCATTCTCGACGCGCATCGTCACCCCGTCCTTCACTGGTCTCTGCTTATTCTGCAGCTCCTGTTTTGAGTTACAAATGTGAGCAACCGCACTGGTATCAAATATCCAGGAGCTACTACGAGCGCTGGTAAGGTACACATCTATAACATGTATATCATATATACCTTTGGTGTTGCCGGCCTTCTTATGCGATAAGTACTTGGGGCAGTTTTGCTTCCAGTGACCATTCCCCTTGCAATAAAAGCACTCAGGCTCAGGCTTGGGTCCATTCTTTGGTGTCTTCCCGGCAACTCCCTTGCCGTCTTTCTTGAAGTTCTTTTTGTCCTTGCCTTTCTTGAAACTAGTGGTCTTATTCACCATCAACACTTGATGTTCCTTTTTGATCCCCACCTCCGCTGATTTCAGCATCGAATATAACTCAGGAATGGACTTATCCATCCCTTGCATATTGTAGTTCATCACAAAGCTCTTGTAGCTAGGTGGAAGCGACTGGAGCATTTTGTCAATGACCGAGTCATCTGGAAGATTTACTCCGAGCTGAGACAAGCGGTTGTGTAACCCAGACATTTTGAGTATATGCTCGCTGACAGAACTGTTTTCCTCCATCTTACAACTGTAGAACTTGTTGGTGATTTCATATCTCTCGACCCGGGCATGAGCTTGGAAAACCATTTTTAGCTCTTGGAACATCTCATATGTTCTGTGTTGCTCAAAATGATTTTGGAGCCCCGATTCTAAGCTGTGAAGCATGTCACACTGAACTAGGGAGTAATCATCACTACGCAACTGCCAAGCGTTCATAACGTCTTGAGTTGGTGGGAAAATGGGTGTGTCACCTAGCGGTGCTTTGATACGTCTCCAACGTATCTATAAATTAGGAATTATTCATGCCATGTTTACAATGTTTTATATGATTTTGGTATGATTTGATTAGAACTAACACTGACTGACGCTGCTTTCAGCAGAACTACCATGGTGTTGTTTTTGTGCAGAAATAAAAGTTCTCGGAATGTGCTGAAAATCAACGGAGATTTTTTTGTGGAAAATATAAAAATACTGGAACAAAAATCTACTAGAGGGTGGGGGCGCGCCCCTGTGCCTCGTGGACTCCCCATGGGGCCCCTGACTTGTCCTTGACGCCAACCTTTCCTATAAATGCCCAAACCTCCAGAAAATA
Source organism: Triticum aestivum (assembly GCF_018294505.1). NCBI lineage: Eukaryota > Viridiplantae > Streptophyta > Magnoliopsida > Poales > Poaceae > Triticum > Triticum aestivum. The sequence goes on along the minus strand of NC_057795.1, from coordinate 466,295,453 downwards.
ACCTAGATCAGAAGTTCCGCCGCCGCAAGCCTCTTTAGCCATGAGAAATCAATCTAGGCTCTCTCTGGCACCCTGCCGGAGGGGGCCATCATCACCGAAGGCCATGGGGAAGGATCTCAGAGGGACCATCATCGCCATGAAGGCCAAGGACCAGAGGGGGAACCTCTCCCCATCTAGGGGGGAGGCCATGGAGGAGGAAGCACAAGGGAGAGAATCTCTCCTCATCTCTCTCTCGGTGGCGCCGGAGTGCCATCGGGAGGGGAATCATCGCCGTGGTGATCATCATCATCAACATCACCATCATGATCACCATCCTCATCTCTTTTACACGGTGCTTTATGCCATATATTATGATCCAATGATGTGTTACCATCCTATGATGTTTTGAGTAGATATCCTTTGTCTTTGGGTTGATTGATGATCTAGATTGGTATGAGTTGTATGTTTTATTTTGGTGCTGTCCTATTGTGCCCTCCGTGTCATGCAAGCATGAGGGATTCCCGCTATAGGGGGGTTGCAATATGTCCATGGTATACTTATTGTTTGCATTGCTTGAGTGACAGAAGCATAAACACGGATAAGTGGGTCATGGCGTATGGGAATAAAGGGGACTTGATATGTTAATGCTATGGTTGGGTTTTACCTTAATGACCTTTAGTAGTTGCGGATGCTTGCTAGAGTTCCAATCATAAGTGCATATGATCCAAGAAGAGAAAGCATGTTAGCTTATGCCTCTCCCTCATATGAAATTGCAATAGTGATTACTGGTCTTCTTAATAATTGCCTAGGATAATTCCGCACACCGACCTATCATTATTCCACACTCGCTATTTATAATATTTAGTAATATATTCTAACTTTATGATAACACCACCTACTTTTATATTTTAGCTCTCCGATACCATGCAAATTTATCCTCTTCATACCCACAACGTAGTTTTATTTCTCGTTTCTAGTTGGAAGCAAATGTTCGGTGTACGTAAAGTCATACCAGTGGAAGATAGGACTTGAGAGAATATTGATCTTACCTTTAGCTCCTTGTGAGTTCGACAATCCATGCTTATCACTTCCACCTTTGTAAATTGCTATGATGATTCCCTGCACTTGGGGATTATTAAGCTCTTTTCTGGCGCAGTTGCGGGGGAGCAATAGCGTGGGGTTGATATTCTCGTGTGTGCTTGTTTGCCTTATTCACTAAGTAGTTTTTGTTTTCCCTTTTAGTTTTGCTTAGTTGTGGGTGAAACATACAAAAAATCAAAAAAATGAAAATACAAAAAGATGCACTTGCCTCATATGCCTAAAAAATAGTTTTTCAAAAAGAGAAGTGATTGGGAAGTTATGCATTGAAGAAGTGAGGGTCGACCTTGAGCATTTGTGTTCATGCTCATGGAAACAATGTAAATTTTTTCATGGAAATTTCTCTGTAAATAATTATCCTCTTGTATATCCATTGTATTATAAAAATAATCTGCCAAGCTTTGGTTTTAGGATGATTAGATTGCTTGTTTACTGTGTGCAGTACAAAAACAGAAACTTTTGCTGTAGTGGGTGAATTTACATTTTTTACTGGAAAGTCAAGTGGGTCTGAAACATTTTGAACATTACTTCCATAATTTTTTTTTAAATTTTCATATTTATTTTAGAATTTTTGGAGTTACATAAGTATACTAAATTTCAAGATTACTACAAACTGTCCTGTTTTTGACAGATTCTGTTTTCTATGTGTTGTTCGCTTATTTTGATGAATCTATGGGTAGTATCGGGGGGTATGAACCATTGTGAAGTTGGAATACAGTAGATATAATTCTAGTATGAAATTTGAATGAGTTTACAACAGTACCTAAAGGTGGTGATTTGCTTTATTATACTAACAGATCTCACAAATTTTTTGTTAAGTTTTTGTGGATGAAGTGTTCGAATAACGAGGAGCTACCGATGTGAGAAGAATAAAGAGAGGAAAGAGTTCAAGCTTGGGGATTACAAAGGCACCCCAAGTAAATATTCCAAGCATACTCAAGCATCTAAGGTTGGGGATGCCCCGGTTGGCATCCCATCTTTCTTCTTCAACAATTATCTGTATACCTTGGTTTTTGTTTTGTTCACATGATTTGTGTCCTTTGTGTTTTTTCTTTTTCTTTAGGAATCATGCTAGTATGAGATAGCCCTCCATACATTTATAGAATTCTTCATGTGCTTCACTTATATCTTTTGAGTATGACCTTATATAATGCTCTTTGTGCTTCACTTAAATCTTTTGAGTACGGTTTTATAGAATGCTTCATGCGCTTCACTTATTTCTTTTTGAGCTTGGATATTAATTGTAGAATGCTCTATGAACTTCACTTATATCTTTTGGAGTATGAATAATACTAGCATCTAAAGTGGGTTTGGAAGAGTGTCAACTTTAGGAATTAGTGATCCCACTATTTTGGAGGGTGTTGAATCTTAGTGTGATATTTATGAAAGTGGATTTGGAAGAGTGTCAACTTTAGTTAGTAATGATTCCACTATTTCAGAAGAGGTTCCAATTGATTATGAGAACAAAGTTGCTATCTATGATGATTATTGTGAGGACATGTATGCTATAAATAATAATGGTAACCATGAAACTTGCCATCATGATTTTAATTTTCAATTGGATTATGCCTCACATGACAGTTATTTTGTTGAGTTTGCTCCCACTTTTCTGAATGAGAAGAACTTTGCTTATGTGGAGAGTAGTAAAATTTCTATGCTCATATATCATGAAAAGAATGCTTTGTGTGATGGTTATATTGTTGAATTCATTCATGTTGCTACTGAAAATTATTATGAGGGAGGAATATATGCTTATAGGAGTTGCAATAATATCAAGTTTCCTCTCTATGTGCTTAAAGTTTTGAAGTTATACTTGTTTTGCCTTCATATGCTAGTTGATTCTTGTTCCTACAAATTGTGTGCTCAAAAAATCCCTAGGCATAGGAAGTGGGTTAGATTTAAAATGTGCTAGTCATATTCTTCATGATGCTCTCTTTATGTTTCAATTCTTATCTTTTATGTGAGCATCATTGAAATGATCATGCCTAGCTAAAAGGCATTAAAGAAAAGTGCTCATTGGAAGACAATCGAATATTTACCCTTACTGTTTTTGTGTGTTCACATGATTAAGCTACTGTAGCAATCATTTTTATAGCTTTTGTTTCAATAAAGTGTCAAGTAAGACCTTTGGCAAGACTTCGGTGGAAGTTAATGTGATCTTGCTGTAAAAAACAGAAACTTTGCGCTCACGAGATTAGCTATCATTTTTTTACATAGGAGTGCTTTTGGGTTGATTCTTTTTAAGAAGATTAATAGACAAATTACTTACATCCACCAATTTATTTCAGAATTTTTGGAGTAGAAGAAGTATGGTTGTTGTTCAAATCATTACAGGTTGTTCTGTTTCTGACAGATTCTGTTTTCATTGCATAGTTTGCTTGTTTTCTAGTTTCTATAGCTTATATTGCTCAATATAATTTTTAGAAATGATATGGTACAGTAGGAATTGCGTGAGAACAACTATGAATCTTGTCTTTGACAGTACCAAAGTGAATGATTTACTCTTTATCATACTATTCTGTTCAATCTCATTACCGGCAAGTCTCTTTACTCTGTCCTTAATACAAGATCCCATGACTAACTCATTGGTCACATTGCTTGCAAGCTCATTGTGGGCCCTGAGATACCTATCCGTCATACAAAGTGACAAATCCCAGTCTTGATCCATGCCAAGTCAACAAACACCCCCGGAGATACCTGTAGAGCATCTTTATAGTCACCCAGTTAGGTTGCGACGTTTGGTACACACAAGGTACTCCTCCGGTGTCAGTGAGTTGCATGATTGTGATGCCCTCGATTCAATCGTACAATAGTCATGCACGCAAATGTGTACGATCAAGATCAGGGGCCTCGAGGGCTCGAAGATATCACACCACAACTCTAAAAATAAAATAAATCATACAAGCATCATATTACAAGCCAGGGGCCTCGAGGGCTCAAATACAAGTGCTCAACATAAAAGTCAGCGGAAGCAACAATATCTAAGAACAGACATAAGTTAGACAAGGTGCCATAAGATGGCTAGCACAAACTGGGATACAGATCGAAAGAGGCACAGGCCTCCTGCCTGGGATCCTCCTAAACTACTCCTGGTCATCGTCAGCGGCCTGCACGTAGTAGTAGGCACCTCCAGTGTAGTAGGAATCATCATCGACGGTGGCGTCTGGCTCCTGTGCTCCAACGTTTGGTTGCGGCATCCGAGAAGAAGAGGAAAAAGAGGGGAAAGAGGGAGCAAAGCAACCGTGAGTACTCATCCAAACTACTCCCAAGCAAGGTTCTACACTACATATGCATGGGTATATGTGTAAAGAGGCAATATCGATGGACTGAACTGTAGAATGCCAGAATAAGAGGGGGATAACTAGTCCTATCGAAGACTACGCTTCTGGCAGCCTCTGTCTTGCAGCATGTAGAAGAGAGTAGATTGAAGTCCTCCAAGTAGCATCGCATAGCATAATCCTACCCGGCGATCCTCCCCTTGTCGCCCTATGGGAAAGCGATCACCGAGATGTCTCTGGAACTTATCTGGGTGTGTTTTATTAAGTATCTGGTTCTAGTTGTCATAAGGTGAAGGTACAACTCCGGGTCATTCTTTTACCGAGGGACATGGCTATTCGAATAGATAAACTTCCCTGCAGGGGTGCACCACATTTCCCAACACGCTCGATCCCTCTAGCTGGACACACTTTCCTAGGTTATGCCTAGCCTCGAAAGATCAACACCTCGTAGCCCCACCTAGGCATAACAGCGAGGTCAACACGCCGGTCTAAATCCTATTCGCGTAGTGGTCTCGGCCCATCGCCCATTGCACACCTGCACATTGCGAACATGGCCGGTGAGCAGACCTATCCTCCGTTATACAAGGGTAGGCGTTCCAATCCAACCTGGAGCGCGCCGCTCAGTCGCTGACGTCAAGAAGGCTTTGGTTGATACCACGACGTTGAGTGCCCATAACTGTTCCCGCGTAGTTTGTTAGTGCATATAGGCCAGTGGCCAGACTCAGATCAAATACCAAGATCTAGTTAAGCATGTTATTATGAAGTAACCACGGACGCCGACCAGGGCTAGGCCCACCTCTCGCCTAGGTGGTCTCAACCTACCCTGTCGCTCCGCCACAAAGTAACAGTCAGGGGCCGTCGGGAACCCATGCACACCTCTACCGGGATGGAGCCACCTGCCCTTCCAGCCCCCACATCGGAATCACTTGCGGGTACTCAACAAGCTGACCCGACTATAGTCACCACCTGAATAGTATGTAAGTATGTAAGTATATACCTGTGATCACCTCCCGAGTGATCACGGCCCAATACTATAGCAAGGCAGACTGATGATACGTCTCCAACGTATCTATAATTTATAAAGCATTCATGCTATTTTATTATCTGTTTTGAATGATTATGGGCTTTATTATACACTTTTATATTACTTTTGGGACTAACGTATTAACTGGAGGCCCAGCCCATATTGCTATTTTATTTCCTGTTTCAGTATTTCGAAGAAAAGGAATATCAAACGGAGTCCAAACGGAATGAAACCTTCGGCAAAGTTATTTTTGGAATAGAACCAATCCTAGGAACTTAGAGTGCACGTCAGAAGATCCTCGAGGAGGCCACGAGATAGGGGGCGCGCCCACCCCCCTGGGTGCGCCCTACCCTCTCGTGGGCCCCTCGAGGCTCCCCCGACCGACTTCTTTCACCTATATATTCCCTCGTACCGTAAAAACATCAAAAATCAAGATAGATCGGGAGTTCCACCGCCGCAAGCCTCTGTAGCCACAAGAAACCTCTCGGGAGCCCTTCCTGCCACCCTGTCGGAGGGGGGATCCTTCACCGGTGGCCATCTTCATCATCCCGGTGCTATCCATTACGAGGAGGGAGTAGTTCACCCTCGAGGCTGAGGGTATGTACCAGTAGCTATGTGTTTGATCTCTCTCTCTCTCTCTCGTGTTACCTCTATGGCACGATCTTGATGTATCCCGAGCTTTGCTATTATAGTTGGATCTTATGATGTTTCTCCCCCTCTACTCTCTTGTGATGAATTGAGTTTTCCCTTTGAAGTTATCTTATCGGATTGAGTCTTTTATGAGAACACTTGATGTATGTCTTGTCGTGCTTATCCATGGTGACAATGGGATATCATGTGCCACTTGATGTATGTTTTGGTGACCAACTTGCGGGTTCCGCCCATGAACCTATGCATAGGGGTTGGCACACGTTCTTGACTCTCCGGTAGAAACTTTGGGGCACTCTTTGAAGTACTTTGTGTTGGTTGAATAGATGAATCTGAGATTGTGTGATGCTTATCATATAATCATGCCCACGGATACTTGAGGTGACAATGGAGTATCTAGGTGACATTAGGGTTTTGGTTGATTTGTGTCTTAAGGTGCTATTCTAGTATGAACTATTGAATAGATTGATCCGAAAGAATAACTTTGAGGTGGTTTCGTACCCTACCATAATCTCTTCGTTTGTTCTCCACTATTAGTGGTTTTGGAGTGACTCTTTGTTGCATGTTGAGGGATTGTTATATGATCTATCTATGTTATTATTGTTGAGAGAACTTGCACTAGTGAAAGTATGAACCTTAGGCCTTGTTTCCTACCATTGCAATACCGCTTACGCTCACTTTTATCGCTTGCTACCTTGCTGTTTTTATAATTTCAGATTACAAATACCTTTATCTACCATCCATATTGCACTTGTATCACCATCTCTTCGCCGAACTAGTGCACCTATACAATTTACCATTGTATTGGGTGTGTTAGGGACACAAGATACTCTTTGTTATTTGGTTGCAGGGTTGTTTGAGAGAGACCATCTTCATCCTATGCCTCCTACGGATTGATAAACCTTAGGTCATCCACTTGAGGGAAATTTGCTATTGTCCTACAAACCTGTGTACTTGCAGGCCCAACAATGTCTACAAGAAGATGGTTGTGTAGTAGACATCAAGCTCTTTTCTAGCGCCGTTGCCAGGGAGGTTAGTGCTTGAAGGTATATCTTTAGATCTTGCAATCGAATCTTTTTGTTTCTTGTTTTGTCACTAGTTTAGTTTATAAAAGAAAACTACAAAAAAATGGAATTGAGTTTGTCTCATACGCTTCATCTTTTTAATATCTTTTGTGAGAATTATGGAAAGGAAAATTGTGCTCAAGTGCTAGAAGAAGAAATCTATAAAATGTTTGTCACTAAATCTTTGAATGATGAGCCTGATTGCAATGTTGTTAGTATGAATTCTTTGAATACCCATGATGCTAATGATATGCAAAGCCACAAGCTTGGGGATGCTATGTTTGATGAATATGATATTTTTTTGTCCCCCAAGTTTTGATGAGCAAATTTATTATGATGAAATCATGCCTCCTATTTATGATGATTATATTGATGAAAGTGGGTTTGGAAGAGTGTCAACTTTAGATAGTATTGATCCCACTATTTTGGAGGCTATTGAATCTTATTGTGATGAACATGAATGTGGATTTGGAAGAGTGTCAACTTTATTTAGTGATGATTCCACTATTTCGGAAGAGGTTTGTCGGTGTACTAGAGTAGGGGTACCCTAGTATCCCGAACTCGTGCACGGGCAGTTGCAGCACCCCGCGGCAAGGTTTGCCGGGTGACCGCCAAGACCCTCCGTGGTTCCCTTGAAGACCATTCAAGGACAAAGTACTCAAACCAAGGCCCCGGCAAGAGGAGCTTGCCGGGAGGGCCAACCAAGACCCTGGCAAGAGGAGCTTGCCGGGAAGGCCAACCAAGGCCCCGGCAAGAGGATCTTGCCGGGAAGAGACAAGACCCCGGCAAGAGGAGCTTGCCGGGAAGGCCACTCAAGGCATACCAAGAAAAGCTTGCCGCGACGTGCCCTGCGTCCCGGCAAGATCCGGCGAGCGACAAGCTTCCGGACGCGACAAGACGACGGCCGCGGCAAGGAGCTTGCCACGGGAAACCCCCACTTCGTGCCCGCGCTCCAGCACACCTGCTAACGTGTCGCTCTGGGACTCTCCCAAGCACACGTTGCAGGAGGCCGTGCAGCTAGGGGTACATGGTGGCAAGCGGAGACGAAGAGAAGCCCATCGTGGCAAACGGTGGCACTCCTAACGGTCACCTTTTGCACTGATTGGAGACTCAGACAGGCATTTAATGCCCTTGTCCCCTGCCGTCAGAGTTAGGTAGGGCGCACTGTATCCACAGTAGCGGTAGCTGCACCTACCGCATCCTTTTCCATTTTTACCCTTCTAGTCTACGTTGCCACCTGTCGGTGACCCCTTGAAAGTATAAAAGGAGGCCCAAGCGCAACGTAAAGAGGGTCGGCCAGTTCGGCTCATTGGAGACACCAGAAACACTCCCACGCTCAGTCTGGAAGCGTCGATCGCTCCTGAGCAAAGATTCAATACACACAAACAAGCAGCAGTAGGGTTTTACGCATCCGTGCGACCCGAAGCTGGGTAAAACCGCCCACGTGTATCGCCTCGATCCGCTCTTTGTTCAACCTCCGCCCTCACCGAACCGAAAGGGGTTCGGTCCGCCGATCCCCATAGGTGTTCGTGGATCAGTTTTCCACGACATCTTTGGCGCGCCAGGTAGGGGGAATGCTTCGGCGGCAGCTGTTCCGTCCACGTCAAGGCTCAGCTGTTCTTCATCGTCATGGCTCCTAAGAAGCGGGCGAGTAAAAGAACGGCGCCAGTGCGGCAACAGAAAAGCTAAGTCGTGCGAAACTTTAGATATTTCCTTTCTATATAAAGTTATCCGCCTCGAAGATCTTGTTCTTTGTACGGAAAACCTGTGCGCGGAGGAACCAACTCGTAGCTAGTTGCGCCCTTACTTTGTTTCGAGTCTGCTCAACAACTTAAGTGAGCCGCTAGCGCCCTTACTTTGCTTCGAGTCCGCTCAGCAACTTAAGTGAGCCGCTAGTGCCCTTACTTTGTTTCGAGCCCACTCAACAACTTAAGTGAGCTGCAACTAGTTGCGACAAGGTTACTTGTCGGTAACGACCCCGCCAGCAGGCTGCTGAAGTTCCGCACTCGGCGCTCGCGGCAAGGGTGTCTGCACCGGCAAGTTTCCCTAGAAAGCGTAGGGTGGACGTACAAAGAGAGGTTGAATAGGAAGATAGCATGCACTATTTATTTGAGATTTCTGCATAGACATGTATGCCAAGGAGCCTTCTCGGGGCTAGTTGCGCTCCATGTTGCCTCGAGTCCGCTCGGCAACTTGTGCGGTTGCACTAGAACCAAGAAGGTAAACCTTTCCGGGAGGCGATGTTCCCGAATAGCCGCTAAGGGCCCGTTCCCTCAAGCGCTGCTGGCTGGATCATACGCACCGGAAAGCATTCTAGCAGGCATAGGGAATATGTAGCAGAAGTCAAAATTCGCAAGCGAGTTAAGTGCACTTCAGATGCTAATCACTTGTCATGTTTGAACGCAGTTATGGCCCGAGGGCTGGCAACGCCCTTAGGACCAATCTTTTTGGTGTCAAGAACGACGACGTTCTTCGCCATAAGCCTTTCCGGCAATGATCTTGCCGGGAGCCGGTGTCAAGAACGACGAAGTTCTTCACCATAAGCCTTTCCGGCAATGATCTTGCCGGGAGCCGGTGTCGAGAACGACGACGTTCTTCGCCATAAGCCTTTTCCGGCAACGATCTTGCCGGGAGCCGGTGTCAAGAACGACGAAGTTCTTCACCATAAGCCTTTCCGGCAACGATCTTGCCGGGAGCCGGTGTCAAGAACGACGACGTTCTTTGCCATAAGCCTTCCTGGCAACAAGTTTGCCGGAAGCCGGCATCGAGAATGTCCAAGTTCTCTGCCGAAGATAAAAGCCTTCTAGGCAACGAGCTTGCCGGAAGCCGGCATCGAGAACGTCAAAGTTCTCTGCCGAAGATAAAAGCCTTCCTGGCAACAAGTTTGCCGGAAGCCGGCATCGAGAACGTCAAAGTTCTCTGCCGAAGATAAAAGCCTTCCTGGCAACAAGCTTGCCGGAAGCCGGCATCGAGAACGTCAAAGTTCTCTGCCAAAGATAAAAGCTTTCCTGGCAACAAGCTTGCCGGAAGCCTGCATCGAGAACGTCAAAGCTCTCTGCCGAAGATAAAAGCCTTCCTGGCAACAAGCTTGCCGGAAGCCGGCATCGAGAACGTCAAAGTTCTCTGCCAGAAGATAAAAGCCTTCCCGGCAAGCCAGTATCGCTGGGGGCTGCGAGTGCGAAGAATCGTCCACGGCAAAGCAGAGTTGCCGGGGGCTGCAATATCAGATAAGTCTTTTATCCCTCATCATGCATCCTCTTATGGGCTGGGGAATGCGAAACCACGATTCTTCCCGAAAACTGCCGTGCTCCCTCAACTCTAGGCCCTGAGGCTCATTCTCGGGGCCAAGTTTGGTCGTAGTCGCGGCAGCAAAGGGATGAAACAAGGAGACCGCACCCACCTCGTTCCTGCCTCCGTCAAAAGCGTGAGAAAGGTCGAGCGACGTGGGGAATGCGGCAGGGCCTGTTGCCGGGAGATGAAATGTCTGTCCGAGGGATACCAAGGATTTGCTCCTTGGCGTGGGTTCAACTCGCGAGACAAATAACCTGGCAAGCATCCCCTTTTCATTAAAAAAACATCCCACTCAGGTACAGTCCATAGAGGATGAAAAACATGAAAGAGAGGATTACAAGTTTTAGATACAGCTAAGGCCCGAAGGCTTACAAATTAAAAAGATAAGATGCCCGTAATCCCTTTCCTGTCCCTCTCCTCAGGAGGCAGGTCAAGGAGGCGAAAAGGGTAAAAGGAGCACCTACGCGAGCTACGGGTGCCAGAAGACACCAAGAGAACATCCCGGGGGCCGTCTGAAGGCTGGACGGTGATGCTGGCGCTGGAAGCGGGGCTCGAAGACGGGGCGGCAGGACGTCGGCATGCTGTCGAGGGCACCACGCCCTTGTACTCCGACCTGGCGGCCTTGTCGCCAGCCCTCTTCCCCTTCCGCAGCCTCCCTACGCCAGCCGCCCAAGGAGATGACCCCGGGGAGTTCAAGAAGCCGGCGACGCGGATGATGGGGTCGCCGGTGCCGTGCAAAGCGGCGCCCGTCGCCTAGTCGGACCCGCCGCTCTGCCGCCCGCTACCCTCATCATCGCTGTCGCTCCCCTCCTCGTCGCTCTCACTCGAGGAGGAGCCTTCGCTGTCAGAGGAGCTGTCCACGCAGCACTTCGCCTGAGTGCCGAAGCACCCGAAGGCCTTGACGGAGAGGAGATCACCCTCCATCAACTTAAAATGGAGGGTAAACCCCTCCGTCAAGCTGTGGATGCGGGCGAACGTCTTCCACCCTCGATCAAGATACATCACATTAGGGGCTGGGAATGCAACGCGGACTCGCGTGCCGCTGATCCCACAGCCCCTCATATGCAGTCTCAGTGTCTCGGGCGAGTCCAACTCCATCGCGCGCGCAAACGGAGCTGGAAGCCGGAGGCGACGACGAGGCGCCCGGCGCAGCCTGACGAAGAACTCGCAAGGGTCGTCCCCTATATGGACCGCCGTGGGGGGAGGAGCCGCTGGCGGAGGTGAAGCTGACGCGCCACCCCGTCCGCCTCTTCCCCGAGCGCCTCGACCTCGTCCTCGACCTCGTCTGCGACCTCGCCCCCTCCCTCTTCCCCTTATGGCTGGCTCTGCCACCACGGGCGCGGAAGAGGGAGAGATGCGCTGTCTGGCGGCGACCCTCGCCGCCACCGACGAAGGGCCTGGGTTCCCTTTCTCCATGGCGGATGAGAGAAAAGGGGAGCAGAAGCTGAAGAAAGGAGGAGATGAGAGAGTGCGGGTTTCTGTGCTCCCCTCCCGCTCATTATAAAGGAGCGAGGTGGGGGCTCGGCCGCCCCGCTCAACGAATCAAGGCACGGGGAGAGCAGGGAGTCGGGTCCAACCCGCTGCCTCTGCTCGCGACGGCCCAGTTCCCCACTTCCACCGTCCGTGACCCCAAGCGCATGGAAGCCGCGTGGCAGGGATGCAGAACCAAAGCGACAGATGAGGCAGCCTCGCTCCGCCCCGTGATCACGGGGAGTGGGCGTCCCGAAAACCGCGCACCGGCCCCGTCCAGTAAATGCACCGCGCCCCCACGCCTACATCCGTTCAGGGAGGAGGGCGTGAACCGCCCTCATCATCGTGGCCTGACGCATGCTCGAGGGGCTTAGCCCCGCGCACGCCGCCCGCGTCACCCACGACGTCGCATTTGACGCGTGCCGTTCTGGGCGTGCGTAGTGGGAGCGGAGAGTCAGATTCGGCGTGACCTAGGCCGCGCGTGCCCGTGCACTGTTTTGGGCCTGGCCCAACAGCGCTCTGCACCGTGTATGGCCCAGGCCCGGGGGCTCCTATCGGTGTACTAGAGTAGGGGTACCCTAGTATCCCGAACTCGTGCACGGGCAGTTGCAGCACCCCGCGGCAAGGTTTGCCGGGTGACCGCCAAGACCCTCCGTGGTTCCCTTGAAGACCATTCAAGGACAAAGTACTCAAACCAAGGCCCCGGCAAGAGGAGCTTGCCGGGAGGGCCAACCAAGGCCCCGGCAAGAGGAGCTTGCCGGGAGGGCCAACCAAGGCCCCGGCAAGAGGAGCTTGCCGGGAAGGCCAACCAAGGCCCCGGCAAGAGGATCTTGCCGGGAAGAGACAAGACCCCGGCAAGAGGATCTTGCCGGGAAGAGACAAGACCCCGGCAAGAGGAGCTTGCCGGGAAGGCCACTCAAGGCATACCAAGAAAAGCTTGCCGCGACGTGCCCTGCGTCCCGGCAAGATCCGGCGAGCGACAAGCTTCCGGACGCGACAAGACGACGGCCGCGGCAAGGAGCTTGCCGCGGGAAACCCCCACTTCATGCCCGCGCTCCAGCACACCTGCTAACGTGTCGCTCTGGGACTCTCCCAAGCACACGTGGCAGGAGGCCGTGCAGCTAGGGGTACGTGGTGGCAAGCGGAGACGAAGAGAAGCCCATCATGGCAAACGGTGGCACTCCTAACGGTCACCTTTTGCACTGTTTGGAGACTCAGACAGGCATTTAATGCCCTTGTCCCCTGCCGTCAGAGTTAGGTAGGGCGCACTGTATCCACAGTAGCGGTAGCTGCACCTACCGCATCCTTTTCCATTTTTACCCTTCTAGTCTACGTTGCCACCTGTCAGTGACCCCTTGAAAGTATAAAAGGAGGCCCAAGCGCAACGTAAAGAGGGTAGGCCAGTTCGGCTCATTGGAGAGACCAGAAACACTCCCACACTCAGTCTGGTAGCGTCGATCGCTCCTGAGCAAAGATTCAATACACACAAACAAGCAGCAGTAGGGTTTTACGCATCCGTGCGGCCCGAAGCTGGGTAAAACCGCCCGCGTGTATCGCCTCGATCCACTCTTTGTTCAACCTCCGCCCTCACCGAACCGAAAGGGGTTCGGTCCGCCGATCCCCATAGGTGTTCGTGGATCAGTTTCCCCGACAAGGTTCCAATTGATTATGAGAACAAAGTTGCTACCTATGATGATTATTGTGATGACTTGTATGCTATTAAGAATAATAATAACCATGAAACTTGTCATCATGATTTTAGTTTTCAATTGCATTATGCCTCACATGATAGTTATTTTGTTGGGTTTGCTCCCACTACTATTGATGAGAAGAAATTTGCTTATGTGGAGAGTAGTAAATTTTCTATGCTAGTAGATCATGAAAAGAATGCTTTATGTGCTGGTTATATTGTTGAATTCATTCATGATGCTACTGAAAATTATTATGAGAGAGGAACATATGCTTGTAGGAGTTGCAATAATATCAAGTTTCCTCTCTATGTGCTTAAAGTTTTGAAGGTATGCTTGTTTTACCTTCCTATGCTAATTGATTATTGTTCCCATAAGTTGTTTGCTCACAAAATTCCTATACATAGGAAGTGGGTTAGACTTAAATGTGCTAGTCATATTCTTCATGATGCTCCCGTTATGTTTCAATTCTTATCCTTTATGTGAGCATCATTGTCATCATCATGCCTAGCTAGAAAGGCATTAAAGAAAAGCGCTTGTTGGGAGACAACCCAATATTTATCCTTACTATTTTTTTGTGTTCACATGATTATGCTACTGCAGTAATCATGTCTTATAGCTTTTGTTTCAATAAAGTGCCAAGTAGAACCGTTGGGAAGACTTGGCTGAAGTCTTTATGATCTTGCTGTAAAAAACAGAAACTTTAGCGCTCATGAGATTAGCTTCCATTTTATACCAGAGAGTGCTTTTAGGTTGATTATTTTTTAAGATGATTAATAGACAAATTCCTCAGGTCCACTAATTTATTTCAGAATTTTTGGGGTTCTAGAAGTATACGTTTGATACATATTACTACAGACTGTTCTATTTTTGACAGATTATGTTTTCGTTGTGTCGCTTGCTTATTTTGATGAATCTATGAGTAGTATCGGAGGGTATGAACCATAGAGAAGTTGTAATACGGTAGGTTTAACACAAATATAAATAAATAATGAGTTTGTTACAGTACGTTAAAGTGGTGGTTTGTTTTCTTACACTAATGGAGCTTACGAGTTTTGTTTTGAGTTTTGTGTGGTTGAAGTTTTCATGTTTTGGGTAAAGATTCGATGGACTATGGAACAAGGAGTGGCAAGAGCCTAAGCTTGGGGATTTCCAAGGAACCCCAAGGTAATATTCAAGGACAACCAAGAGCCTAAGTTTGGGGATGCCCCGGAAGGCATCCCCTCTTTCGTCTTCGTTCATCGGTAACTTTACTTGGAGCTATATTTTTATTCGCCACATGATATGTGTTTTGCTTGGAGAATCATTTTCTTTTGTTAGTATTTGCTTGCTGTTATGTATAATAATGTTTTGTATCTTTATTTTCAATAAAAATGTCAAGGATGGCCTTTACCATGCTTATTTTGCTAGTATACATATTGCTGTTTGAAAACAGAAAGTCTACCGCTGTTGCAAAAATTCCCTAGAAAAGTCAGAGAGTGATATAATGTTGAATATTTTTTGCATAATGAGCTCTGATAAATCTTGTAGAGCGTAGTATTTTTATTATAATTTTTGGAGTTAGGGAAGTATGATGAATCTTGCATTCCTTACAGACTATACTGTTTTGGCAGATTGCTGTTATGTTTACATTGTTTGCATATGCTTGCTTGTTTAATGATTCTATTTGAGGATAGGAGTATTAAATATGCAGAGACATTTAGTATGCAATGTTGGATAATAATTTTAGTGATTTTTTACAGTAGAAAATGATAAGGTTTTGCATTGGTTTATACTAACCTATCTCACGAGTTCTTGTTGAGTTTGTTGTGGATGAAGCTTTTGATAAAACGAGAAACCGTGACATGAAAGGAATTAAGGAGACACAAAAGCTCAAGCTTGGGGATGCCCAAGGCACTCCAAGATAATATTTCAAGATGTCTCAAGCATCTAAGCTTGGGGATGCCGCGGTAGGCATCCCACCTTTGTTCTTCAACAACTATCGGTTAGTATAGGTTGAGCCTAAGTTTTTGCTTCTTCACATGAGTTGTGCTATCCTTGCATTGCCATTTTATTTTGCCTTCCTTGCTGTTTGAATACAATACCAAGATCTGAAATTCTTTAATGAGAGAGAGTCTTCATATAGTTACATAATTATTTTACTACTCATTGATCTTCACTAATATCTTTTTGGAGTAGTTTGTCATTTACTCATGTGCTTCACTTATATCCTATGAGTAAATGGTTGAATGAGTTGAATGTCATAAATCTGAAATTATATATGTTTAATTTGCTTATCCCATGGGGAGTAATGACTTCACATCTAAGAAGTAGAGGTTGTAAATTCATTGATGGTTAGCAAGCATTGTATTGGTCATTTAAACAATTCATGAAAGAATATTGAAGGAAGAGAGATTTCACATATAAATATACAATCATAGACATCTTTTATAATTGTGAGCACTCATTAAGTATGACATGCTAAAGAGTTGATGTTGGACAAGGAAGACAATGTAATGGGTTATTTTTTCTCACATCTCAGTTAAAGTATATTGTCATGGATCATTCAAACATGTTGAGCTTGCCTTTCTCCCCTTGCTAGCCTAAATATCTGTACTAAGCGGGAATACTGCTTGTGCATCCAATATCCTTAACCCATTTTTTTCCATGAGTGTCCACCATACCTACCTATATGCGGTATGTACCTGCTGTTCCAAGTAAATTTGCATGTGCCAAACTCTAAACCTTCAAATTATAATCTGTTTTGTATGCCCGAATTTCTCATGTAGCAACGAGGGGCTGTCAGTGTCTTCCATGCTAGGTGGGTTATTCTCAAGAGGAGTGGACTCCGCTCCTCATTCACGAGAAAGTGGTGGTAACTGGGATGCCCAGTCCCATGATCAAAAAGATCAAAATCAAATCAAAATAATTACAAACAAAACTCCCCCAGGTTTGATGTTAGTTGGAGGCACCCGTTGTTTCGGGCAAGCCATGGATTGATGATTGTTGGTGGAGGGGGAGTAAAATCTTTACCATTCTATTTGGGAACCGCCTATAATGTACGTAGTATGGAAGATATTGGGAACTCTTGGTTGTTATGTTGACAATGAGATCATACCTCTCAAAATTATTTATCTCTATTTCAAAATCGAGCTCCGGCACCTCTGCAAATCCCTGCTTCCCTCTGCGAAGGGCCTATCTTTTACTTTATGTCTTTTACTTTATGCAAGAGTCAAGGTGATCTTCACCTTTCCCTTTTTCATTTTATCCTTTAGCAAGCACTTTGTGTTGGGGTGATCCTGATATATATATCCAATTGGATGTACGTTAGCATGAACTATTATTGTTGACATCACCCAAAGGTGAATATGTTTGGAGGCAACATTTTAAGCCCCTATCTTTCTCTGTGTCTGATTAAAACTTCATAACCACAAGTATTGCGTGAGTGTTAGAAATTGTAGAAGACTATATGATAGTTGAGTATGTGAAGTTTGCTAAATCAAAGCTCTGACATAGACCCTTCCCGAAAATAGGATGAATTGCAATTGTTTGATGACTAAGAATGAAGTTTTCTAGTTTTCAAGAAAGTTTATGGTCTATGTTTTAACATGTGAATAGCTTGTTACTTGATCATGAAAAGTTTTATGAGATGAACTACTGTTATGACATATAATCATGCTAGAAAAGGTGATTGAAATTATCATTGATCAAACTTGTGCACCTACTAGCATTCACACTTCATAAATTCTTTCTTTTATCATTTACCTACTCGAGGATGAGTAAGAATTAAGCTTGGGGATGTTGATACATCTCCAACGTATCTATAATTTATGAAGCATTCATGCTATTTTATTATCTGTTTTGAATGATTATGGGCTTTATTATACACTTCTATATTACTTTTGGGACTAACCTATTAACTGGAGGCCCAGCCCATATTACTATTTTATTGCCTGTTTCAGTATTTTGAAGAAAAGGAATATCAAACGGAGTCCAAACGGAATGAAACCTTCGGCAAAGTTATTTTTGGAACAGAACCAATCCCAGGAACTTGGAGTGCACATCAGAAGATCCTTGAGGAGGCCACGAGATAGGGGGCGTGCCCACCCCCCTTGGGAGCGCCATACCCTCTCGTGGGCCCCTCGAGGCTCCCCCGACCGACTTTTTTCACCTATATATTCCCTCGTACCGTAAAAACATCAAAAATCAAGATAGATCGGGAGTTCCACCGCCGCAAGCCTCTGTAGCCACAAGAAACCTCTCGGGAGCCCTTCCCGCCACCCTGTCGGAGGGGGGATCCTTCACCGGTGGCCATCTTCATCATCTCGGTGCTATCCATTACGAGGAGGGAGTAGTTCACCCTCGAGGCTGAGGGTATGTACCAGTAGCTATGTGTTTGATCTCTCTCTCTCTCTCTCGTGTTCCCTCTATGGCACGATCTTGATGTATCCTGAGCTTTGCTATTATAGTTGGATCTTATGATGTTTCTCCCCCTCTACTCTCTTGTGATGAATTGATATTTCCCTTTGAAGTTATCTTATCGGATTGAGTCTTTTATGAGAACACTTGATGTATGTCTTGCCATGCTTATCTATGGTGACAATGGGATATCATGTGCCACTTGATGTATGTTTTGGTGACCAACTTGCGGGTTCCGCCCATGAACCTATGCATAGGGGTTGGCACACGTTCTTGACTCTCCGGTAGAAATTTTGGGGCACTCTTTGAAGTACTTTGTGTTGGTTGAATAGATGAATCTGAGATTGTGTGATGCTTATCATATAATCATGCCCACGGATACTTGAGGTGACAATGGAGTATCTAGGTGACATTAGGGTTTTGGTTGATTTGTGTCTTAAGGTGTTAATCTAGTTCGAACTCTTGAATAGATTGATCCGAAAGAATAACTTTGAGGTGGTTTCGTACCCTACCAGAATCTCTTTGTTTGTTCTCCGCTATTAGTGGCTTTGGAGTGACTCTTTGTTGCATGTTGAGGGATTGTTATATGATCTATCTATGTTATTATTGTTGAGAAAACTTGCACTAGTTAAAGTATGAACCTTAGGCCTTGTTTCCTACCATTGCAATACCGCTTACGCTCACTTTTATCGCTTGCTACCTTGATGTTTTTATAATTTCAGATTACAAATACCTTTATCTACCATCCATATTGCACTTGTATCACTATCTCTTCGCCGAACTAGTGCACCTATACAATTTACCATTGTATTGGGTGTGTTGGGGACACAAGAGACTCTTTGTTATTTGGTTGCAAGATTGTTTGAGAGAGACCATCTTCATCCTATGCCTCCTACGGATTGATAAACCTTTGGTCATCCACTTGAGGGAAATTTTCTACTGTCCTACAAACCTGTGCACTTGCAGGCCCAACAAAGTCTACAAGAAGAAGGTTGTGTAGTAGACATCAACTAACAAGAATGTAGGGCCACTAATGGTAAACTAGCATCCTATACTAAGCATTTAGGATTGCAGGTAAGGTATCAACAGATGTAGCAACAATGACAGGCTATGCAACAAAATAGGATTAATCGAAACAGTAACATGCTACACTACTCTAATGCAAGTAGTAGAGGGAAGAATAGGTGATACCTGGTGATCAAGGAGGGGCTTGCCTGGTTGCTCTGGCAAGAAGGAGGGGTCGTCAACTCCGTAGTCGAACGGGGCAGCAGCAGCGTCGGTCTTGTAGTCTACCACAGAGAAGAGGGGGAAGAAATAATAAATATAGTGCAAACATAAGCATGACGAAGCATGACATGACAATGTGCGGTGCTAGGTGTGCCCTAACGCGGTAGTAGGTGATACTGGCTAGAGGGGGAAACATCCGGGAAAGTATCCCCGGTGTTTCATGTTTTTGGACATATGAACCGGAGGTGAAATGTTGCAGGTTCGCCATGCTAGGGATGTGCGGCGGACGAACGGACTGCGTATTCGGATTCGCCTCGTCGTTGTGAGCAACTTTTATGTACAAAGTATTTTCATCGGAGTGACGGATTATTTTATATGATTTTCCAAAGTTTCACTAAATTTCTATAATTAATTAACTTCAAATTAAGACCAGATTACTTTAATCACCTAGCACTAATCTAGTTAGAGCCTATTACAGGTGGGGCCAGATAGGTGTTGACTCAGCAGTCAACACTCAAAGTGTTGACTTTTGACTAGTGAAATATGGACAGTGGGGCCCAGGTGTCATAGGGTGATTAGGATAATTAACTAAATTTAATTAATTTACTGATTATTATTAATTTATTTCCTATTATTATTTTAATTATTTTCTTGTTGTTGTTTGTTTCCTTTTTTATAGGGGGCCCAGCAGCAATGACCCAGCCACTGGTGCGGCTCGGCTCGCACGCACGCACCGGGGAGGGGGATCACCGGCGACCACGGCGGGGCATGGCGCCGGCCAAGGATGCGCGCGGGCCACGACATATGTGTGCGGTGGGCAACGGGGGCGTGCACGACTTGGTGGACCAGAGGCAGCAGGCAGAAGGGCGAGCGGGTCAAAGGGCGAGGCACGGCGGCCGCACGCAGTGGCGGCCGCTGGCGCAGCGGGACGGCGAGGCTAGGGGCGCCATGGTAGGAGGCGAGAAGGTGGGGTTTGTGGGAGGGACGTCCCTGGGTCGCAGTGAGCAGCGGCTGGCGCAGGGCAGTAGTGGCGGGGTAAAGCCGTGTCGGGGATTCGACGAGCAGGGGACTCGACGGGCGGTGCCATAGCGAGCAGCAGTGAGTGGGTGCGGGTGCGCGCGCTTTGGCGCGGCCAGGAGCAGTGGGAGATATGTAGAGGTCGGGTGCCTCACCAAGGGAGCGTAGGGGATGGGGCAATGGGGCGTTGAGGAGGAGGACGGGGACGTCGCGGCAGAGAGGAGCAGGTCGGCGAGGAGGTTCCGGCGATGGGCGGCGGGCAGGCGTCGGGCGTTGAAGGGCGCGGTCGCCCGATGCCCCGATCCGATCTGGATTGGGGGAAGGAGAGGAGAGGCTTGGGGAGAGTGGGGGCGAGTGGGGCAACGGGGGAGAATGGTTAGGGATCGGGAGGGGATAAGGGGAGTGAGGGGGGACGGCTGGGCCAACTGGGCTGGTCGGCCAGTAGCTGGGCCGGTTGGCCCAAGGGGGGTATTTTCCTTTTTTTGGTTAGCTTTCTATTTTTTTTTCTTTTTCCTTTTTCTTTATTTTCTTTTCTGTTTTCTTTTAGTTACATTTTATTTAGTTTTAGAAGAGTATAAAGGTTGTAACTAGTTTAGTATATATAATAATGCCAACATTTCGAACATTTTAGTTTTGTTGTTTGAAAACCGTCGATGTTTGTTAAAAATCTAAATTTGAATTAGCATCGTTTTGAACTAATGCGACATTAGAAACAGTAACTAAGGTGACGTGGCATCATTACGGGAGGGTTACTGTAGCTTGATTACCCGGGCGTCCCAATTCTCCGTCACTACAAGAAATCTCGTCTCGAGATTTAAGCGGTGGAGTAAGGGGGAAAGTGCTGGTAGCGAAAACCTAACGAGTCCTCTCGGTCTTGGCTGCCCTTTCAAAGAGGTTGATCCCTTTCATTGATGTCTTCATTTCCCTGCTTCAAGTCACCATGATCAATTCACCATCCTTTCTTCGGGATCTCCATCGTCCTATGAACGCGGCCAAGGGGAAAAACTCCGGAAGAACGCATCTCCACAAAGCTGGGCATCTGACGGTGAACTCAATGGAAAATACATGAGGTACCCCACGAGTTGTATTTTAGTGAATTTGTTGAGTGCAATATACGATGGTACCAAAGTTTAGCTCGTGAATAATGGTATAGAAATTAGCTCGTGAATCACATACGAAGCCAGGTGCAAAGAATACATTAGAATCCGGGTTGTAAAGAGGAGTCAGGTTTCGATCTAGTGGACCTGTGGGTTATGGGCCCACCATGTGGGTTGAAAGTAGGAAGGGTGGTGACATCTTGCACAACCACGACAGGGAGGCATGTCAGTGGATAGCTTGTCAGCTATGTTGGTACCAAGGATGGGGAATGAAGAGAACCATTTTCCCGCTCGTTGAACGAGGCGAACCAATTGGCAAAGTTCTCAACCATCGGTGGTTACCGGAATGTCATCAACAATAGTAACAGGGTCTTACAGACAGAGTGGTACAACAAGGTGCTTACCTAAGCAAGGAATTATCTCTGCTCAGTTAAGTCAGATTACAGGAAAGGTTAAACAGAAGGATGGAAAGGAAAATGCGATTATCAGATTAAACAGAACAATGGAAATTAAAATTGTGGTTACACACAATTATTAGGAGTATATCCTTCCCATGGACAAGCAGAACATGGCATACAGGGTAGGAGAGCAAGTACCCAACCATTCAGATAAAGAGGCAAGGATTAATCAAGATGTTACCAATACAACGGTGTTTGGATAACTGACCAAGAAACATTTAGCATCGCGCCTCCAATGTTCTTGTTGATGAGCGGGGTTCATAGTCATGCTTCGAGGTAGCAATGATATGGTGTTTCAATCAAGGGCCGGACTTTGGATACACAAATGATCCATCATGAGCAACTTATAAAATAAGTCCTACAATTTCCTCCAGGAAGAATGGTTATCCTTGCAAAAGAAATAATAATGATAGGTCCTCCAGCCAGGGGTGCTAGGCATGACATCATATTACCGGGTCATCAAAGGACCAACATCATAACTCCTGGAAAGTTGTCCCAACCATCATATCTGACCGAGATTCAGATCCGGTTGGTGTCATGATACCTCAGACTCAGGATGTCCGAGAAGAAAAGGTGCAACACAAATTGATGAATTGACATTGCAAGACTCTTGAGAAATGAACTATGGGAGCGGGTCCCTGAAACAATAGTTCATCATTAAACCAAGGAGAGGAGGAGGAGGTGGCTAATAGGCTCAGCGACAATTCTTCAAGAATCCCAAACAGATGGATTTCCACAATAATGTGAACAAGAAGATGACACTTGTCAATTCAAATGATATAATGTTGTATGCTCGAGGAAAACATACACCATCAATCATTAGTTGAAAGGTATGCCCGAAATATGACCTTAGGCAGCAAGATCAATGTTAGAGTGATGATTCAATAACCAACAGTCTAAGAACGAACTATCGATCGTTAACTTCAAAGCAATAGGGTTGCTAGAAGTACAGAACTCAAACATCATTGTTAGCATATTGGTATCCTCGTTAAAAACAACACGGTGACCAAGGAAGAATGGTGATGGTGATAAGTATCATCATACCGAGAATTTCTAAGATATGGAGCAATCCCCACAACATTCTCGATAGAAAAGACAATAATACTTCAAGGCGGAACACAACACTAGCTGGAGAGCAAGTTTTATTGATAATGTGGACAAGTTCGCAATGAAAGGAAGTCAAGGGTGTTGTCGATGATAATAAAAATCATCGAGGGCAAGGGGGTATTTCTCATCATGAACACAGTTAACATCTTGGAAGAAGTCAAAGTGTTGAAGGTGATCTGACACATTTGCCGGGAGGTTTTGAGAGGATGCAATCAAACAACAACAGCAACAAGCAAGGGAATGATGAAGTGGCAAGTTATAGGATCAATATATAAGATGCAAGCTCGGAACCAAAGTTGCCTTTCAAGACGAGCAACATGATGTTGAAAGCTCGATGTAAGTCGTGCTCACACACTGAAGAATTCGTGCACCAGAGAAGTACGAGGTAGCACAGTCAAAGATAGCAAGACCAGGATGCAGCCGATAGTCTAGGAATGACCAAATTGAGTTCATAATTTCCTAGTAAAAATACTAGGGGTATTTAATTTGTAGTGCGGAATAATTTCACTAGTCAGTGTCCTCGGTTGGCAACAACCCAGAACCCGTAGAGTGATTACGACAATGAAAGACATTACTTCAACAAAGTTAGTAAGATTTGGTGCAACGGCAAGACATCTTCGAGATACCAGGGGGTAATACTCGAAGGTAAAACATGATAGAAGTAGAACCGGGTCATTGAGCTATGACAGTAGATACTTCAACCTTGCCAAATATAGACGAGGCACTGGAATGAATTCCCATCAGATATATCAGATCAGGACAGCATGGTTGGAACCATAATTGTAAGGAATCAATTTCAAGAATGCCGAAAGAATCATACAGCTGGATAATCATTTGAAAGAAGCTTCCGAGACGGTCTACATCATTTTCATGGGCATGAACACAAAGTTCAAGGTCGACTCCCACTTCTTTAATGCATATCATTTCATTCACCTCTCATTTTGATAAAACTATAGTGTTGGAATTTTATCTGGTAGATCACCAGAAGAGTATGACTTGTGAAAACTTTCGGGTTCTCACGGATTAGGGGAAGGCATAGGTTCAACCCATCGGGCATCTTAGTAACATATACCACAAGTTTTAAAAGTAAATACACAAGCTTGAAAGCAGAGCATGTTCGACAAGGCAGAGGATACAATTTACCAAAGACATTATGTATCCGAGAAAAAACTCACAAAGTTATTGAATACGATGGACGTTGTCGGATAAAATCCAATAAACGAACTGGTAGTCCACAAGGGATCTGATGTGAGCATCGGTACTCAACCAGAAGAAGAAATAATGCCAGGGGGTCAGATTATAAAAACAACTGACTAACTAAAGCTCAATTGCACAAGAATTATGAATTTCCAATCAAGGGGATCAGAAGCAACGCTCTGATTAGGGATGGATAAGTTGAGTAGTCTTAGGGGTACAAACGACGACAATTTGATTGGTTGAGAACCAGCTCGAGTTAAAAATGTCGGCTGAGCCAGAAATATATTTCATAAGGATCATCTGATGATTGCGGGAATTCGCAACATATTGAATCAACGGACTCAAAATTATAATGACAAAGGATGCCAACGATGATTACTAGATATATGGAATTAACCATAATGCAGGAAGGTAAGAACTTCGGTAGCAATAAGGTGCTGAGGATTTTTAGTAGGCCGAATAGCATTTCGAAGAATTTTTGTGAATTACATGGATCAACTAAAGATGATAGGATACTCGGTAAGTGCGAGAAATTATCCGTAGGGTCTATTCATGTGGTAAGAACTGCAAGGCAGTAAGCTCAAAGGATTCTCGGAGCAACAGAGTGCAGTTCGGGGCATCTTGTAATAACAAGATCAATGGGATTGAATGTAAGAATGGCACGTGTATATAGTTATGCATAAGCATATAACGGTGGTAGGAAGTTTGTAAGGGCGGTGGACACAAGTGTCTTGGGGGAACATCGTAGAGTATCTTCGGAATCTTCTGGTGCAGTAGGCGATCATCTGTATTAAAAAGCTCTCCGGGAGGAAGTAGTTATGAGAACCTAGAGTCAGAGTGAGTAAAATCATTTAATCCGAATAGAAGAGAGATCAGATTTCCAGAGTATAGGTCGAGGAATAAAAGATCCTAATACCACCAAGTGGCGACGTGGGTCCGTAAGACACACAGCCATGTTAGTAAAAGTTTTGTAGTGACTACACTTGACTTCGGCCAAGGAGTGTGGAAGGGGGATTCCTACAGGTAGTCGACTCTGATACCAACTTGTGACGCCCCCGATTCAATCATACACTAATCATGCATGCAAATGTGTACGATCAAGATCAGGGATTCATGGGAAGATATCACAACACAACTCTAAAAATAAAATAAGTCATACAAGCATCATATTACAAGCCAGGGGCCTCGAGGGCTCGAATACAAGTGCTCGACATAAACAAGTCAGCGCAAGCAACAATATCTGAGAACAGACATAAGTTAGACAAGGTGCCATAAGATGGCTAGCACAAACTGGGATACAGATCGAAAGAGGCGCATGCCTCCTGCCTGGGATCCTCCTAAACTACTCCTGGTCGTCGTCAGCGGACTGCACGTAGTAGTAGGCACCTCCAGTGTAGTAGGAGTCGTCGTCGATGGTGGCGTCTGGCTCCTGGGCTCCAACGTCTAGTTACGGCATCCGAGAAGAAGAGGAAAAAGTGGGGAAAGAGGGAGCAAAGCAACCGTGAGTACTCATCCAAAGTACTCGCAAGCAAGGATCTACACTATATATGCATGGGTATATGTGTAAACAGGCAATATCGGTGGAGTGAACTGCAGAATGCCAGAATAAGAGGGGGATAGCTAGTCCTATCAAAGAATACGCTTCTGGCAGCCTTCGTCTTGCAGCATGTAGAAGAGAGTAGATTGAAGTCCTCCAAGTAGCATCGCATACCATAATCCTACCCGGCGATCCTCCCCTTGTCGCCCTGTGGGAAAGTGATCACCAAGATGTCTCTGGAACTTGCCTGGGTGTGTTTTATTAAGTATCTGGTTCTAGTTGTCATAAGGTCAAGGTACAACTCTGGGTGGTCCTTTTACCGAGGGACACGGCTATTCGAATAGACAAACTTCCCTGCAGGGGTGCACCACATTTCCCAACACGCTCGATCCCTCTGGCCGGACACACTTTCTTGGGTCATGCCCGGCCTCGGAAGATAAACATGTCACAGCCCCACCTAGGCACAACAAAGAGGTCAGCATGCCGGTCAAAATCCTATGCGCGCAGGGGTCTGGGCCCATCGCCCATTGCACACCTGCACGTTGCAGACGCGGTCGGTGAGAAGACCTAGCCTCCCTTATAGAAGGGTAGGCATTCCAGTCCAACCCGGCGCGCACCGCTCAGTCATTGACATCAAGAAGGCTTTGGCTCATACCACGGCGTCGAGTGCCCATAACTGTTCCCGCGTAGTTGGTTAGTGCGTATAGGCCAGTGGCCAGACTCAGATCAAATACCAAGATCTCGTTAAGCGTGTTATTATGAAGTAACCACGGACGCCGACCAGGGCCAGGCCCACCTCTCACCTAGGTGGTTTCAACACGCCCTGTCACTCCGCCACAAAGTAACAGTCGGGGGCCGTCGGGAACCCAGGCCCACCTCTACCGGGATGGAGCCACCTGCCCTTCCAGCCCCCACATCGGAATCACTTGCGGGTACTCAACGAGCCGACCTGACTTTAGTCACCACCTGAATAGTATGTAAGTATGTAAGTATATACTCATGATCACCTCCCGAGTGATCACGGCCTGATAGTATAGCAAGGCAGACTAACAAGAATGTAGGGCCACTAATGGTAAACTAGCATCCTATACTAAGCATTTAGGATTGCAAGTAAGGTATCAATAGATGTAGCAACAATGACAGGCTATGCAACAAAATAGGATTAATCGAAACAATAACATGCTACACTACTCTAATGCAAGCAGTAGAGGGAAGAATAGGCGATATCTGGTGATCAAGGGGGGGCTTGCCTGGTTGCTCTGGCAAGAAGGAGGGGTCGTCAATTCCGTAGTCAAATGGGGCAGCAGCAGCGTCGGTCTCGTAGTCTACCAGAGAGAAGAGGGGGGAGAAACAATAAATACAGTGCAAACATAAGCATGACGAAGCAAGACATGACAATGCGCGGTGCTAGGTGTGCCCTAACGCGGTAGTAGGTGATACCGGCTAGAGGGGGAAACATCCGGGAAAGTATCCCCGGTGTTTTGCGTTTTCGGACAGATGAACCGGAGGTGAAATGTTGCAGGTTCGCTATGCTAGGGATGTGCGGCAGATGAACGGATTGCATATTCGTATTCGTCTCATCGTTCTGAGCAACTTTCATGTACAGAGTATTTTCATCTGAGTGACGGGTTATTTTATATGATTTTCCAAAGTTTTATTTAATTTCTATAATTAATTAACTTTGAATTAAGACCAGATTACTTTAGTCACCTAGCACTAATCTAGTTAGATCCTATTATAGGTGGGGCGAGTCAAAGTGTTGACTGTTGACTAGTCAAATCTGGGCACTAGGGCCCAGGTGTCATCGAGTGATTAGGATAATTAACTAAATTTTATTAATTAACTAACTAATTAATTAATTTACTGATTATTATTAATGTAATTCCTATTATTATTTAAATTACTTTCTTTTTGTTGTTGTTTCTTTTTTTTACGGGGGGGCCCAGCGGCAACGACCCAGCCACTGGTGCGGCCTGGCTCGCACGCATGCACCACGGAGGGGGCTCACCGGCGGCCACGACGGGGCACGGCACCGGCCAAGGATGGGCGCAGGCCACGGTAGATGCGTGCGGTGGGCAACGGGGGCCCGTGTGGCGTGGTGGACCCAAGGCAGCAGGCAGAAGAGCGAGCGGGTCGGAGGGCGAGGCGCGGCGGCCGGACGCGGAGGCGGTGGCGGGCGCAGTGGGACAGCGAGGCCAGCGGAGACATGGTAGGATGCGAGAAGATGTGGCGCACGGGAGGGACGGCCCTGGGTCGCGGTGAGCAGCGGCTGGCGTAGGGCAAGAGTGGCGGGGTAGAGCCGTGTCGGGGATTCGACGAGCAGGGGACTCGACGGGCGGCGCCATAGCAAGCAGCAGTGAGTGGGTGCGGGCGCGTGCTTCGGTGCGGCCAGGCGCGGCCAGGAGCAGGGGGAGAGAAGGAGAGGCCGGGGACCTCACCAAGGGAGCGTAGGGGACGGGGCAATGGGGCGTTGAGGAGGAGGACAGGGACGTCGCGGCGGAGAGGAGCAGGCCGGCGAGGAGGTTCCGGCGACGGGCGGCGGGGCGGCGTCGGGCGTCGAAGGGCGCGGTCGCCCGATGCCCCGATCCGATCTGGTCGGGGGAAGGAGAGGAGAGGCGTGGGGAGAGTGGGGTCGAGTGGGGCAACAGGGGAGAATGGTTAGGGCTTGGGAGGGGATAAGGGGAGTGAGGGGGGCCGCGTGGGCCAACTGGGCTGGCCAATCGGTAGCTGGGCCGGTTGGCCCGGGGGGGGGGGGGGGGTATTTTCCTTTTGTTTGTTAGCTTTCTATTTTTCTTTTTCTTTTTCCTTTTCCTTTATTTTCTTTTCTGTTTTCTTTTAGTTACATTTTATTTAGTTTTAGAAGAGTATAAAGGTTGTAACTAGTTTAGTATATATAATAATGCCAACATTCCGAACATTTTAGTTTTGTTGTTCGAAAACCTTTGATGTTTGTTAAAAATCTAAATTTGAATTAGCATCGTTTTGAACTAATGCGACATTAGAAACAGTAACTAAGGTGACGTGGCATCATTACCAGAGAGTTACTATAGCTTGATTACACAGGCGTCACAATGATCTCATAGTCATAGGAATATATACTTGACATGTAGAAAATGATAGAAATAAACTTGACACAATCATATGATACGTTTCTAGTTTGGGTCTTTGATGTCTACTACGCAACCTTCTTCTTGTAGACTCGGGTTGGGCCTCCAAGCGCAGAGTTTTGTAGGACAGTAGCAATTTTCCCTCAAGTGGATGACTTAAGGTTTATCAATCCATGGGAGGCGTAGGATGAAGATGGTCTCTCTCAAACAACCCTGCAACCAAATAACAAAGAGTCTCTTGTGTCCCCAACACACCCAATACAATGGTAAATTGTATAGGTGCACTAGTTCGGCGAAGAGATGGTGATACGAGTGTAATATGGATAGTAGATATAGGTTTTTGTAGTCTGAAAATATAGAAACAGAAAGGTAACTAGTAACAAAAGTGAGCAAAAACGGTATTGCAATGCATCAAAACAAGGCCTAGGGTTCATACTTTAACTAGTGCAAGTTCTCTCAACAAGGATAACATAATTGAATCATATAAAACTCCCTCGATATGCAACAAAGAGTCACTCCAAAGTCACTAATAGCGGAGAACAAACGAAGAGATTATTGTAGGGTACGAAACCACCTCAAAGTTATTCTTTCCGATCAATCCATTGGACTATTCCTACAAGTGTCACAAACAGCCCTAGAGTTTGTAGTAAAATAACACCTTAAGACACACATCAACCAAAACACTAATGTCACCTAGATACTCCAATGTCACCAGAAGTATCTGCGGGTATGATTATACGATATGCAACACACAATATCAGATTCATCTATTCAAACCAACACAAAGTACTTCATAGAGTGCCCCAAAGATTCTACCAGAGAGTCAAGACAAAAACGTGTGCCAACCCCTATGCATAAGTTCACAAGGTCACAGACCCGCAAGTTGATCACCAAAACATACATCAAGTAGATCACGTGAATATCCCATTGTCACCACAGATAAGCACATGCAAGACATAAATCAAGTGTTCTCAAATCCTTAAAGACTCAATCCGATAAGATAACTTCAAAAGGAAAACTCAATCCATTACAAGAGAGTAGAGGGGGAGAAACATCGTAGAGGGGGAGAAACATCATAAGATCCAACTATAATAGCAAAGCTCGCGATACATCAAGATTGTGCCAAATCAAGAACACGAGAAAGAGAGATCAAACACATAGCTACTGGTACATACCCTCTGCCCCGAGGGTGAAATACTCCCTCCTCGTCATGGAGAGTGTCGGGAAGATGAAGATGGCCACCGGTGAGGGTCCCCCCTCCGGCAGGGTGCCGGAACAGGGTCTCGATTGGTTGTTGGTGGCTACAGAGGCTTGCGGCGGCGGAACTCCCGATTTATTCTGCTCCTCGATGTTTTTAGGGTATATGGACATATATAGGCGAAAGAAGTCAGTCAGGGGAGCCACGAGGGGCCCACGTGGGTGGGGGCGCGCCCAGGGGGTAGGGCGCGCCTCCCTACCTCGTGGCTTCCTCGAAGCTTCCGCCGCGTCTACTCCAAGTCTCTTGGATTGCTTCCGTTCCAAAAATAACTCTCCCGAAGGTTTCATTCTGTTTGGACTCCATTTTATATTCCTTTTCTTCGAAACACTGAAATAGGCAAAAAAAACAGCAATATGGGCTGGGCCTCCGGTTAATAGGTTAGACCCAAAACTAATATAAAAGTGTATAATAAAGCCCATTAAACATCCAAAACAGATAATATAATAGCATGAATACTTCATAAATTATAGATACGTTGGAGACGTATCAGCATCCCCAAGCTTAATTTCTGCTCGTCCTCGAGTAGGTAAATGATAAAAGAAATAATTTATGAAGTGTGAATGCTAGCAGGTGCACAAGTTTGATCAATGATAATTGTAGTCACCTTTTCTAGCATCATTATATGTCATAACAGTAGTTCATCTCATAAAAAATTTCATGATCAAGTAACAAGCTATTCACATGTTAAAGCATAGACCATAAACTTTCTTGAAAACTAGCAAACTTCATTCTCAGTCATCAAACAATTGCAATTCATCTTATTTTCAGGAAGGGTCTATGTCAGAGCTTTGATTTAGCAAACTCCACATACTCAAATATCATTTAGTCTTTCATAATTGCTAACACTCACGTGATATTTATGGGTTCAAAGTTTTAATCGAACATAGAGAAAGATAGGGGCTTATAGTTTCGCCTCCCAACCTTTTACCTCAAGGGTAATGTCAACAATAATAATTTATGAACGCCTACATCCAAGTGGATATATATATCCGGATCACCCCAACACAAAGTGCTTGCCAGAGGAAAAAAAGTAAAAAGGAAAGGTGTTGATCACCATGACTCTTGTATAAGGGTAGAAGATAATAGTAAAAATAGGCCCTTCGCAGAGGGAAGCAGAGGTTGTCATGCACTTTTATGGTTGGATGCACAAAATGTTAATGCAAAAGAATGTCACTTTATATTGCCGCTTGTGATAAAGACCTTTATTATGCAGTCCGTCGCTTTTATGTCTTCCCTATCACAAGTTCGTATAAAGCTTATTTTCTTCACACTAATAGATCATACATATTTAGAGAGCAATTTTTATTGCATGCACCGATGACAACTTACTTGAAGGATCTTATTCAATCCTTAGGTAGGTATGGTGGACTCTCATGGCAAAACTGGTTTAAGGGATATTTGGAAGCACAAGTAGTATTTCTACTTGGTGAAAAGAATTTGGCTAGCATGAGAGGGAGAGGCAAGCTCAACATGTTGGATGATCCAAGACAATATAACTTTTTACATATAGGAAAACATAACCCATTATGTTGTCTTCCTTGTCCAACATCAACCTTTTAGCATGTCATATTTTAATGAGTGCTCACAATTACAAAAGATGTCCAAGATAGTATATTTATATGTGAAATCTCTCTTCCTTCAATATTCTCTCATGAATTGTTCAAGTCACCAATACAATGTTTGCTAACATTCAATAAATTTACCACCTCTACTTCTTATATGTGAAGTCATTACTCCCCATGGGATAAGCATATGAAACATATATAATTTCATATTTATGACATTCAAATCATTCCACCATTTACTCTTAAGATATAAGTGAAGCACACGAGTAAATGACAAACTACTTCCAAAAAGATATAAGTGAAGATCAATGAGTAGTTAAATAATTATGTAGCTACATGAAGACTCTCTCTCATTTAAGAATTTCAGATCTAATGTATTTTACTAAATCAGCAAGCAAAACAAAACAAAATGACATTTCAAGGATAGCACACATCTTGTGAAGAAGCAAAAATTTAGGTTCAACCGATACTAACCGATAATTGTTGAAAAAGAAAGGTGGGATGCCTACCGGGGCATCCCCAAGCTTGGATGCTTGATACTTCTTGAAATATTATCTTGGGGTGCCTTGGGCATCCCCAATCTTGAGCTTTTGTGTCTCCTTAATTCCTCTCATATTACGGTTTTCCTAAATCTCAAAAACTTCATCCACACAAAACTCAACAAGAACTCGTGAGATAAGTTAGTATAAAACAATGCAAAAACCTTATCATTTTATACTGTAACAAATTAATAAAATTATTATTAAACATTTCATACTAAATTTCTCTGCATATTTAATACTCCTATCCTCAAATAGAATCATTAAACAAGCAAGCATATGCAAACAATGCAAACATAACAGCAATCTGCCAAAACAGTATAGTCTGTAAAGAATGCAAGATTCATCATACTTCCCTAACTCCAAAAATTATGAGAAAAATACTACACTTTAGAATATTTATCAGAGCTAAAATTAAAAAAGTTTCAATTTATATCATTCTCTGACTTTTCTAGGGAATTTTTGCAACAGCGGTAAACTTTCTGTTTTGAAACAGCAACATGTATACTTGCAAAATAAGCATGGTAAAGGCTATCCTTGACATTTTTTATAGAAAATAAAGATGCAAAACATTATTCTAAATAACAGCAAGCAAATAATAACTAAGTAAAATGAAGCTCCAAGCAAAACACATATCATGTGGTGAATAAAAATATAGCTCCAAGTAAAGTTACCGATGAACGAAGACGAAAGAGGGGATGCCTTCTGGGGCATCCCCAAGCTTAGGCTCTTGGTTGTCCTTGAATATTACGTTGGGGTTCCTTGGTAATCCTCAAGCTTAGTCTCCTGCCACTCATTACTCCATAGTCCATCGAATCTTTACCCAAAACTTGAAAACTTCACAACACAAAACCCAACAGAAAATCTCATGAGCTCCGTTAGTACAAGAAAAAAAATCACCACTTTAAGGTACTGTAATGAACTCATTCTTTAGTCATATTGGTTTAATATATACTGTATTCCAACTTCTCTATGGTTCATACCCTCCGATACTACTCATAGATTCATCAAAATAAGCAAACAACACATAGAAAACAGAATCTGTCAAAAACAGAACAGTCTGTAGTGATCTGTATCGAACGTATACTTATGGAACACCAAAAATTCTGAAATAAATTTTTGGACCTGAGGAATTTGTCTATTAATCATATGAAAAAAGAATCAACCTAAAAGCACTCGCCGGTAAAAAATGGAAGCTATTCTCGTGAGCGCAAAAGTTTCTGTTTTTTACAGCAAGATCGCATAGACTTCACCCAAGTCTTCCCAAAGGTTCTACTTGGCACAAACACTAATTAAAACATAAAACCAAATCTAACCAGAGGCTAGATGAATTATTTATTACTAAACAGGAGCAAAAGCAAAGGACAAAAATAAAGTTGGGTTGTCTCCCAAGAAGCGCTATCGTTTTAACGCCCCCAGCTAGGCATGATGAATTCAATGATGCTCACATAAAAGATAAGAATTGAAACATAAAGAGAGCATCATGAAGAATATGACTAGAACATTTAAGTCTAACCCACTTCCTATGCATAGAGATTTTGTGAGCAAACAACTTATTGGAATAATAATCAACTAGCATAGGAAGGCAAAACAGGCATAGCTTCAAGATTTTCAACACATAGAGAGGAAACTTGATATTATTGCAATATGTAGAAGCATATGTTCCTCCCTCATAATAATTTTCAGTAGCATCATGAATGAATTCAACAATATAACCAGCACATAAAGCATTCTTTCCATGATCTACTTGCATATAAATTTTACTACTCTCCACATAAGCAAATTTCTTCTCATGAATAGTAGTGGGAGCAAACTCAACAAAATAATTATCATGTGAGGCATAATCCAATTGAAAACTAAAATCATGATGACAAGTTTCATGGTTATCATTATTCTTAATAGCATACAAGTCATCACAATAATCATCATAGATAGCAACTTTGTTGTCATAATCAATTGGAACCTCTTCCGAAATAGTGGATTCATCACTAAGTAAAGTCATGACCTCTCCAAATCCACTTTCATCAATATAATCAACATAAATAGGAGGCATTATTTCATCATAATAAATATTCTCATCAAAACTTGGGGGACAAAAAATATCATATTCATCAAACATAGCATCCCCAAGCTTGTGGCTTTGCATATCATTAGCATCATGGGTATTGAAAGAATTCATACTAACAACATTGCAATCATGCTCATCATTCAAATATTTAGTGCCAAACATTTTTATAGATTTCTTCTTCTAGCACTTGAGAACAATTTTCCTTACCATCATTCTCACGAAAGATATTAAAAAGATGAAGCGTATGAGACAAACACAATTCCATTTTTTGTAGTTTTCTTTTATAAACTAAACTAGTGATAAAACAAGAAACAAAAAGATTCGATTGCAAGATCTAATGATATACCTTCAAGCACTCACCTCCCCGGCAACGGCGCCAGAAAAGAACTTGATGTCTACTACGCAACCTTCTTCTTGTAGACGTTGTTGGGCCTCCAAGTGCAGAGGTTTGTAGGACAGTAGCAAATTTCCCTCAGGTCGATGACCTAATGTTTATCAATCCGTGGGAGGCGTAGGATGAAGATGGTCTCTCTCAAACAACCCTGCAACCAAATAACAAAGAGTCTCTTGTCTCCCCAACACACCCAATACAATGGTAAATTGTATAGGTGCACTAGTTTGGCGAAGAGATGGTGATACAAGTGCAATATGGACGGTAGATATGAGTATTTGTAATCTGAAAATATAAAAACAGCAAGGTAACTAATGATAAAAGTGAGCATAAACAGTATTGCAATGCTAGGAAACAAGGCATAAGGTTCATACTTTCACTAGTGCGAGTTCTCTCAACAATAATAACTGGATCATATCACTAGCCCTCAACATGCAACAAAGAGTCACTCCACAGTCACTAATAGTGGAGAACAAACGAAGAGATTATGGTAGGGTACAAAACCACCTCAAAGTTATCCTTTTTGATCTATCTATTCAAGAGTCCGTAGTAAAATAATACTAAGCTATTCTTTCCGTTCAATCTATCATAGAGTTCATACTAGAATAACACCTTAAGACACAAATCAACCAAAATCCTAATGTCACCTAGATACTCCATTGTCACCTCAAGTATTCGTGGGCATGATTATACAATATGCATCACACAATCTCAGATTCATCTATTCAAACCAACACAAAGTATTTCAAAGAGTGCCCCAAAGTTTCTACCGGAGAGTCAAGACGAAAACGTGTGCCAACCCCTATGCACAAGTTCACAAGGTCACTGAACCCGCAAGTTGATCACCAAACCATACATCAAGTAGATCACGTGAATATCCCATTGTCACCACAGATAAGCACATGCAATACATACATCAAGTATTCTCAAATCCTTAAAGACTCAATCCGATGAGATAACTTCAAAGGGAAAACTCATTCCATTACAAGAGAGTAGAGGGGGAGAAACATCATAAGATCCAACTATAATAGCAAAGCTCACGATACATCAAGATTGTGCCAAATCAAGAACACGAGAGAGAGAGAGAGAGAAAGAGATCAAACACATAGCTACTGGTACATACCCTCATCCCCGAGGTGGACTACTCCCTCCTCATCATGGAGAGCACCGGGACGATGAAGATGGCCACCGGTGAGGGATCCCCCCTCCGACAGGGTGCCAGAACAGGGTCCCGATTGGTTTTTGGTGGCTACAAAGGCTTGCGGCGGCGGAACTCCCGATCTATTCTGATCCTTGATGTTTTTAGGGTATATAGACATATATAGGCGAAAGAAGTCGCCTCGTGGCTTCCTCGAAGCTTCCCTGACGTCTACTCCAAGTCTCCTGGATTGCTTCCGTTCCAAAAATAACTCTCCCGAAGGTTTCATTCCGTTTGGACTCCGTTTGATATTCCTTTTCTTCGAAACACTAAAATAGGCAAAAAAACAGCAATATGGGTTGGGCCTCCGGTTAATAGGTTAGTCCCAAAAATAATATAAAAGTGTATAATAAAGACAATTAAACATCCAAAACAGATAATATAATAGCATGAATACTTCATAAATTATAGATACGTTGGAGACGTATCAATGAGCAAAGCTCTATCTCAAATATGAGCTATCACAATGCTAACCCTAACTAGGAGGAGGAGGAGTTCTATTTATATTCTACGGGCAAAAGAGGGCGGAATGAAGGGGTACATGGGCTTCGGGCCTGAAGCTGCGCACACACAGGCAGCGGACGTCTGGTCTCTATCGGTCTTCCGGTCGCTCGCAGAGGTCCGGACGTCTAGTAGGGCTCGGACTTCCGCTAATTTCGTTCTCTGATCGTTGTGCCGGACGTCCGAGGTGGTCGGTCGTCCGGTTGGTTCGGTCGTCCGTTCGCTGGCCATTGTTCACTGTAGCACTCGTTGGCTGGGCCTTTAGGCGCCGGACGTCCGGTCCTGGTCGAACATACGCTGGCTGGAACATTAGGCGCCGGACGTTCGGTCGTGGGCGGACGTCCGCTCGCTGGAGCTTCTTCGGTAGCTCTTCTTCTTGTCCTTCATACTTGGTGTCCTCGCTGTCTTGGCCATTGGATGTAGTTGTTCCGTGGCCTTCCTCTAAGTACCTGATCACACATAGTGTTTCCACTTGAGGTAGTAGCCAAGTCTCATGTGTAGAAAGGGGTAGTTCGGAGAGGAGCGAGTTCACCTTATTTTCGATAGCCTTTGCTCGAGCTCTTGTCATTGGTCCAAGTGGTGTCATGGGGGATGTAGATACGTCCATGGGGATGACCGTGGGATGCTCTGCATCAATATGTCTGCATGTGCATGTGTAATTCAAACTCTTTTCCCTTCTTAATTAATAGAAGAGGCAAATCTTATGCTTTTATAAAAAAATTTATTTAGGCATCTCTAGCCGAGCTCCTATAATTTATTCCCTCATTTTTTTTATTTCCCTAGCGGGAATTTAACCCCTCTTATGCCCTCTCAAATCTTAACTCCTTCAATATTTTTATAAGGCCCCTTAGTTCATTACCAACACTTTCGCCCTTCTCTATTGACTTCTCTAGTCTTCACACTTGTTTCTTGTCTACCTTCTCATGAAGAAACGTGGACATTGCATCCTCTGTGATCTCATCTCTAACAGCTAGTGCACCAACATCCAGTAGACCCCTCTTGATCAGTAGACCAATGTATTCTTCTTTTGTCCTTTTCAATACCAAACGTTGCAACCATTTTGCATAATATTAAGCGAACAATGTGCTCAAATTGCTTGGAACCGAAGAACACCCGCATAATATTGCACTTATTTTGTCCTTTTCACACTTGCGGAAGACATATCCGGGGTGGTTCTCCATTGTGGAGACCCAGGGCCGCACCATCCACTAGCAGTCGTCGCACTTTATGAGTGGCAGAGGAAAGCTGACAAGTTGTTGGGTGACGACTGAGCCCGGTCGACCAACAGATGAGGATCTGCTAACATTCGGAGCATAGGCGAGATCCAACCGCCAGAGGAGGAAGACATCCTGCGAGTAGCTCTCCTTCGCTCGGGGTGGCTACGTGGTTCCCTTCCCGACAAATCCCAAGGAAATGTGACGGTGTTAAGGCCTAGATACGTCAAATCCAACGTCAGACCTAGTTGCATCGATTGCGGCCACAACGTCGACCGACTAGCGAATTGAAGTAGCGTGGGAGGGTGGCAGGGCCTACGAGATGTTAGTGGGGGTGTGTGGTGGCCGGTGGAGGCAAGGAGGGCGGTGCCAACTTGGATGCAGACTAGAGAGGGAGAGCGGCTATCAACGGGGAAGGGGAATATTATTGTGGAGAAGTTGTTGTGTGGCCGCTCATATTTGAGATTCAACCGACGCGGCTTTTTTTAGAGTTGAACACTTTGGGGATTCAGCTAGGTCCGGTTTAACTTTTCAAAAATGAATCTTTTGAGGAGTTAAACCCTTTTGAGGGATCAACTAGAGTTGCCCTTAGATCCGACTTTAAGTAAAGGAAATATATTTCTTTTTTTCATTGCAAGGTGTGTCATTCCTACGAGTCCCTTGTGTGTTTAGAGGTTGATGTGTGATGCAGACCCAAGCTGGGTTGAACAACCTGACAAGTCCATTTCATGTTGCGCAAACTTACAAGTTGCCTACTTTGGCAGATAACCAAAGCTGTAAACCAACCACCTACAATCGAGGATAGCAGCTTCCCTTTAGAGCAAGTATAGTAAGCGTCCCTGTAACCAAATTAATTAGGTGTGTTCAGTGGTAGCTCTCGATCAATCAATTGAGGGCATCCAAAGTGCACACAAGCATGTGATATCATAAAGCTCTCTTCCCTTTGCCTTTGCCAGAAAAAGAACGGCCCAGATTCGGCAGCGTCAGCATGAACTCGCGGAGAAGAAACCATTTGAATTCCGGGGCGCACTGGACCTTGCATGCACCATTACAGGAACATGACATGATCGACTAATCATCAGGGATTAATTAGGCCGTGATACCTGTGCTGTTAGGTCGCGCCGGTTTAGTTATGTGGGGCGTCCAATATGAAGGTGCTTGGATACGTTTTAGTCCCATGACTAAAAGTAGTGGGACTAAAACTTGCTAGCCTCACCCATGCTTGGATACAAATACTAAATAGACTAAAATCAAGTTAATGAGCATTTATTATTCTCCAAACCCTCCAATCCAGAACTCGCATGTGTTAAAGGAGATGAGTTAAATGAGGAGAGGGAGGACTAATCCATATTTTAGTAGGGTTCCCATGACTAAAATTTTTTAGTCCCAAGACTAGTTCTAGTCTCTCTTTAGTCGGGGGTGATTGGAACTTTAGCCTCTAAAAAAGACTAGTTTTAGTCAGACTAAAAATAGTCCCTTGGATCCAAGCATGCCCTATATCTACTACTCCCTCTGTTCGGAATTATTTATCTCGCAAATGGATGTATCTAGAACTAAAATATATCTAGATACATCCATTTCTACGACAAGTAATTCCGAACGGAGGGAGTACTAATAGAAGGTTTTTTTTTTGGGCAAAGTACTAATAGAAGGTTGGTTTCCCAACTAGAGGAAGGGAGCATTTCAATGCTGTGAAAGTGGCCGCCCTTCGGTCGGTGGATGCGCCGGCGAGCATGAATCATGATGCATGGGGCTGCCGTGCAACGGCACAGCATATGCATCACACCACCCTTATTTGAAATGATAATCCGTTGGTCTCACAATAGTAATTTTGATGTGGTACCACGATCAAAATTTGTGTAGTCACTCTGCCGATTCTGCTTCTCCTTGATGGCAAACAAACATGGAAGAATGCCAAATCAAAAGGGCCTTTTGCCATGACAAGGAACACTCGCCATACGGATCCGGTGCGAAGGGTGCCATCCGAAAGCGAGAGCACTAACAACAAGTGAAATATAATTCCGGACAGTTTACCCATCCCAACATAGTCCCGTCGAAATTGGCAAGACCGAATTCCGACGACTCAAAAAGTGGTTTCTTTCTTCTGTCTTCTTCCTTTTTTAGGGGAAGAAGTGGTTTCTTTCTGGAAGGGTGGAAAGATAACAATGAAGAAATCAAGCAGCATGATGCAACGGTTGGAAAGATTTTACCCATGTTTGTGTGTGTGTTTTGGCCGCCGCCTCTACATGCCCCTTTGCTGCTTTGCGCGCGTGCATGTGTCGTGCATATATGGTTGAACGGAACGTGTCCCTTGTCGCCGACCTTTGAGCCGTAGCAGCTCACTTTTAACCCCACCCGTGTGGCCGTGGGTAACAAAAGTCCCAAGTCAAAAGGCTGGGCAGGGCCCTACTCGCGAGCAAGGGGGTCGGGGTCCAAATTACGTGCCAAAAAGCTCAAGATCACAGCCTCATTCTTGTTTAGGATGAAACAAACCAAAATCTCAGCTGCTGGACAGTGACGTCCCCGGCCGCCATGCTAGATAATTTTAGTGCCTAGCGTTGACGCAGGTCGATTATGTGGCATCACAGTTTCACAGCGGGAGTGGGCACCTCGACCTGCCTGTGATGCGATGGATGGCAGCATGGCACCTCGACCTGCCTGTGCCTGATATGGTATGCGCCGATGGACGGGGCGGTGGATGCTCTGCGGCTCTGCCAAAGCACCAGCGAATGCCGTGGTGGTTTCATTCGCGCAAGTTGTGCATGGTGGCCCGGCCGGGAAGTCGGGGACCAGTCGGCGGCAACTTTCATGGCTCCGGCTTTCCGTTGGTGCGCGTGGCGGTGGCGGGATGGCGCGCGGCGCCCGTGCCGGTGTGTCGTGTGCACGCGCCCCCTCGAACGGACCTGAGCCGCAGAGCATCGTGAAACGTCCGGTGCGGATGCTAGTGGGGTTGGTACTGTAGCGAGCACCATACTGTATCTCACTAGCACGGCATAGGCATTGTTGGTTTGATCACCGGTCTGCGACGCGCACGGGCAACTTGGAGCGGGCCTGAATGCCTGATAGAGATCTCTGCCGCCGGCCAAGGTGGTCCGTGGTGGCTACGTGACTCTAGCGCGGCCGGTAGGCTGTAGCCCGGGCCCCGATCGAATTGGCTCCGGAGGCAGCTGCCCTCCTGTGGTTGGAACTTGGAACCAAGTTGAAACCGGGCACGCTTCTTCTAGACCAGCTGAGGTCAGCGAGACCACGATCTAAGATCGGTACAATTCTGTACGCATCGGCATCGAGCCGGTCCAGCGTGCTTCTGGTTGGCTTGGCTCAATGTGCATGGCATGGCATGCACGGAGCCGCGCGTGCGTCGGACTTTATCGCCCCGGAACGGCGGCGTACGGCAGATCCATCCCACGCCCGGGAGAGAAATCCCGAGATTCGTTCGCGTCGAAGCCTACACGCCGCGCGGTGACAAAAGCCGCGCGTCCCACACACACGCGCCACGCCGGGCTCCTGGTGGCGCGGTGCACGGCACGCGCGCGCGCGCGGTCGGTCGATCGAGCTCTCGTCTCTTCCCGGCCGCGCTGCTGCTGACGGCGACACGCGTGGGCGCTACTACCGCCGACGGGATCTTGACCCATCACCCACGCATCGCCGGTAACGGCAGCCCAGTTTGGGGTCGTGTAGCGTTAAGGTCTTAATTGCAGTAGATTGGGGGGCGCTGCCTTCTCTGGAACCAAAAGGCCGGGCTCCGGTGACACGAAGTGTAGAATGATGGATGTGATCTGACGGGGCGAGCAATCAATAATGGAATGGGTCATATAACCACTTCGTGCGATATGTATATTCCAGTTTGACAGTTCATGTGCCACAGGTCCGTCCGTGTCTGGAAATCAAGCTCGCGTCTAGGCAGACAACATGGGCGACACATCAGCCGAATCGGCGTTTCGCTTGCAGGAGGAGTACCATACCAGTTGTCTGCCACGTAATTATGACATGATACTGATTGTCCCCGACCCGAGAGGCCACGCCCCCTTGCCGGGTCACGCCGGCTACTGACTGGGCCAAGCTCGTTCCCGCCGGCCACATACTCTCGTTCGACCACAAGGTGTAAAGGCTTGGACTGCGACGTGCTCCTGCAAAATCCCCAATTCGATCGCCTTCTTCCCATTCTCTTATCTTCTTCTTCATTACATCTACATGCTCTCAGAGTGAGAGGGACATGGATGTATGGTATGGAGCTACAAGCAGAGAGACGGAAGCAAAGGCGGACACGCAGGATGCGCGCGGCGTCCAGCACGTGTGTGTGAACTGGCTGCCCCCAGCGGCATCTCTCTCTCTCTCTCTCTCTCTCTCTCTGGCACGGGAGTCGGATCTTCGTTGGCACGCCGATACCGATGCGGATCGGCTGGAGCACAAAACCTGTGGTACGTACGTGTCACCTTCACGCGCCGGACGGTGCTGCGTGCAGGGCTGCGCGGGCACGGCCAAGTTAAGCGTGTACGTTTGCTCCGGATCGACAGGGATGGACAATAATAAACCACAGTAGACAGTAGTGGTGTTTGATAGTCGTCTCGCCGTCTCGGGGTGTGGCACGTAGCCGCTCGGGTGCTGAAACCGTGCGAGCTTGGCACGCCCGTACGGCCGTCGTACGACCGCGGGGGGCTCTTTCGTCCAATGGGATGTGGCGACAGAAACCTATGACCGGTCGAAGTGCGGGCGTGCATAAACGTTGTAGGGTGCCCGGTTGTCTATGCGCCCGTGTATGTCCGATGCGACGCTACGGTCGATTATCTAAAGTTTGTCATCCACCAGCGGACAATCATGCGGGTGGGAGGCAAACTTTATTTTTCGTCTGAGCTAAGAGGCAAACTTGACATTTGTTGCTCCAATGAATGCCATGAGCTGCCCATGTTTAACCTACACTGCGCCGGTTCCGCGAAGCCGTGTTTCACTAAGAAAAGTGCACAAAAGAATATTAACAACTCAAAAAAACATTGAGTTTAACGTACCCAAAAATATGAGTTAACATTAACCAAAGTCTACGGATCTGGATGTAATTTCTATTATTTCTGATATTTGTTGTACTGCCATGATAAAGATGAATAGATCAGAAATTTTCTCGCAAAAAAAAAAACATTAACCAAAGTCTTTGTCCTTTCCGAATGTACGGATGCTGCACAAGACGTACTCCACCGTTTGGCGCCCCCAAATGAAAAGAAAAAAGAATTCCTAGTATCAAGGACGTGCATCCGATTGGGCGTCACCCTGTTTAGCCTTTCGAGGCCGGGAAAGATAGGCCATTATTGTTATCCTGCTCTAAAGGGGCAATTGCGGCTTCTTAACTGCGGCCGCTGGTATCTTCCTCCGGCTACTCCAAGTGGTCAACTCCTAACAGAATCGTTCTTCTCTCCTTAAATCTACAATATTCAAATTGCTCAACGTTCGTGGAAGTCATGGCAAAAAGAAAAAAAAACAACTCCAAAATATTTACAAAACTAGCATTTTTGGAGCATAGATTTTTTTTTGCCAAAACTTCTACAAATGTCGTTGTGTGCTGAAATTTTTCACGCATACAGAAAATTTGTCAAAGTTTACCTTAAGAAAATCCAGAATTTTTTTCTGTCTTTTTTATCAATTTTATTGTTCATCGGAGAGCATTTGAGCCTAGGAGCAGATACTGCGCGTACCAGACCTGCCTCCAAAGTCCCAACCACAGTTCTTTTTTTTTTTGTGCCGAGGAAGTCTCAACCATGGTTGTATGTGCAATATTGACTACGAAGAATTTGCTCTGGTATTTTAAGATTTTAAAAACAGATACCCAAGGTTAAGTTAATCAAGCAAAAAACAAGTGGCATACAAGTGCTGTCAGCTCAAGGCGTGGGCCGTTTTAAATCTCCTCGAAAATCCTACTGACTGTGTGTAATGGTATGTTATGTTTGATAACGAGCATTATTGCTCTTCGTGACGACACGCTAAAGTAAGATATCTCCGCTGCCTGTCATCGAGCTGAGTTTAGAAACTGAAAGCAAACTCGGCATTATACACCCATTATTTTAGTGGCCAATTATGTAGCCGTAGTCGCTTGCCAGGGGACGATTTAATATATTTCAGCTCGGCAGAAGGTTCGCTGACGAGATCACGTCATGGTCGGGCTTATTGTCACGCCCAGCAAAACGGTAGGAGAACTGACACGTACGCGGCCAATCAACACGGTTTTGTCTCGCGTACGTCGCTGTCGTTCGAGCTCTGCATTTTTAGACATGACTTTTTTTTTAAACATAGTACTGATGCAAGCGTTCATATATATATATATGTGCATACACATCCATATGAACGTACACAGTCACACACGCACACTCTACTCTTATGAGCACATTCGAGAGACTGAGCCGGCATATCATCTTGAGATTTACGAAGTTATCGTAGGCTCTTCGTCGTCGACGGGAACATCTTCTCTCACGGAATGCGCATCGCCGGAAATCCTGAAATAAATTCAGGAATAATGCAAGCACCAGAACTGAAACCCTGATGAATTGGGGATACCAGTGTCCCTCTAACCATCGAACCACGGGTTGGTTTGCTTTTTAAACTCAATTTCGTTTTCGTAAAAGTACTCAATACCCAGACTCAATTCTTAAAATTCTCAAAGTTCACGACAATCCCCTTTTTTTCGAAACGGAACGACAATCCCCTTTTTGAAAAACAAATTCACAATAATTTGTACACTCCTTCGTTCAGATTCATTTTTGTACCTTTTCAAAAAAAGAAGAGAAAAAAGAATCTGACGCAACAAGATACTCCAGCCACGTACCCTCAGATGCAATTTGCAACACGTAGTGGTGTTATCATGCCCAAGGTCTGCATCTCAAGGTAATTAACTAACAATATACTGTCACTGATTAAAGACAGTACCCGTTCCGACAGGGCAGGGGCCGTATATACCAAAAATGTCAACTCTTCCAACAATGGGGTTAAGTAATGTGTGCCCGTGCTTGATGAGCTAACGATGACACGAACACGAGAATTATGTTTGCCATCCGGCTACCTTTTCAGACCTGCATTTGAAGTTTTTGGAAGGGGTCATAGCTGAACGTCACGTTATATTGCAAATTTTGGTGAACATATATAATCTACGGTGGGTTGAGAAAAACAGATGAGTGCAATTTGGATGCATACTGCTTACTTTTCAAACTGGAACAAATTGTTCGGGTATACATTGGCACAATTAACATCTAGTATGCTTTTCACTTTCAGTACTACACACTTTTGGCGTGGGGTAATTGTTATATTATTAAAAGATTTCTGAACTTTGTTTTTCATTGTATAAAAGATTTCTGATTTTTTTATATTGTATAAAATTTTTGGACACACCAGGTT
Source organism: Triticum aestivum (assembly GCF_018294505.1). Classification (NCBI taxonomy): domain Eukaryota; kingdom Viridiplantae; phylum Streptophyta; class Magnoliopsida; order Poales; family Poaceae; genus Triticum; species Triticum aestivum. The sequence goes on along the minus strand of NC_057795.1, from coordinate 466,250,663 downwards.
ACACAAAACTCAGCTTTTCCATCCTTGTTTGATTTTTTGTTTCAAATTTGTAAATCATTGGTGTTCAGAATATCGCTTACCATTAGGGCTTTGGTCGGCTGTGGTTAGAGATTAATAAAAAAAAGGTCGATTAATTGATTTTACCGGTCGACATTAATCGAGCAGTTTTTGTTTGCAATTCCAGGGTTCCAAGCTCTATTAAGGTAAAAATGGAACAACCATCGGTGTGCTCTAAGCCTTTAAATAGGGCAACACTAAATCGATACGTAACAACATATTACATGTCAAACACTAAGTCAATGACAAGTAAAATAGGACCGCACAACAACAATACATATTAGATATCTTATCATATTACTTAAAATGAATCAATGACAACAAAATTAGGACAATACTACAACACATGTCCTATCGAGCGGGGGGTGGGGGGGTGGGGGGGGGGATGAAGTGTGATGTGCGGAAGGATGCTAAAGAAGAGGCCCTGTATTGGGGTTTCTGACCACAAGGCCCAGCCCGGTTAATCGCTTGTCAGAGCGATAAATCTATCCAATGATAAATATCAAAGAAAAGGTATAATCTTAATGATCATCCACCGATAAAGGATATATAAATCGGCTCATAAATCATTGAATCGGATGATATTTAGAACATTTATCACTCACAACTAGTGCAAAGTTAATATATAGCACCAGCGCTCAATGTGAAAGAGCACTCGGATTGTCGCGATGTCAAGTGTCATTGAACATCAATCTATCATCCTTATCCGATTGTCAGTTTGCTTGAGCTGTGTGGTATAGTCCTAGTCCATGCGGCACTTTGTCGCCTCCTTGAGACATTACTAATATGCTTGGTAACTGGTTGAGGGGGCCCTCAAATAGGTTGCTGGTTTTGATCCTGATCAAAGCTACTGTTTTTGGTCATTATGCTTACTTTTGATAAGGTGAATGTTAACTTTTATGCGCATGTACTTATGTGTAGATTTCCACTATTTTTATGCGCAGGTTGGTCATAGAGGCATGTAAGTCCCCGCAAAAAAATAAAAAATAAAAATTGAGGCATGTAAGCAATTGGAGCGGGTTGTCCCATGTTTTACCCATCATGATTTCGGAGCCTGTCTTCGCATTTCAGCATCATGAGCCCCTAGTGTGAATTGGAGAGTGTTTTCTTTCTTTCTTTCTTTCTTTTTATTTACAGCAACTTTTTCCTCATCTGTTAGTCTAGTCCTAAATTATGATGCAACAACTATGAATTTGCTTCGTCGATCATATATTTTGCGTAGGTACCAAAGTTGAGGAACGTTTGCGTGATATAAATCGTTGATCACATGCCATATATATATATATATATATATATATATATATATATATATATATATAGGGAAGCCAGACAGACGCAGCTCATCCAGCCACCTACCAGACCAGATGTATGATGCTCTTATTTAAACAGAACCAAATCAGATTCAGGGCCAATATATATTTAAATAAAACGCCTTAAACTAATGAAGTGACCATAACTTGATTCCAGTTTCCAACACTCTTCTGCCATCTCAACGAATGTAAAAAAGTAGTACTCCCTCCGTCTAGGTGTGTAAGTCATCTTACGAAAACCAAATAATCCCAAAACACTTAGGCTCGGTCCATTAACTTCTACGTCGTTTCTTGTTTTTTGACATATCAACCAATAAAAGATGTGGGGTGTGCATACTCTTAATGATTTGAGACTATAAAATATGACATGCCGTGGTTAGTTCATTGCATGCAATGCTATTAATTAGTAAATAAATATTAAGTTCTCTCGTTTTCCCTTTTTCCTTGACCACGGTGCACAACCTAAGATGACTTACTCACCTAGATGAAGAGAATACGAAGATGCATCGCTCTTCTAAAACCTATATGCTGCAGGAGTACTTCACAATCACCAAGGGGATCCAAGAAGAACCTGTTTTTATTACAGTCTCGCAATTTTCACCACGGTAATACTACCATCAAAGCCCCAATCCCGAGGCATGTGGATTAAGAAAAGGGGATTAGCATAGAGATCAAACAAGACGCATGTGGTTTCTGTACATGAAACCTTGGGTCATGGGGGCATGTACCACCATACGTTTGAGATCACAGGGCCCAAGAGGAGGATGATCTGAAATTTATTGGCATTACCGAGACTAGGATGAGAAAAAATCGCCGAGCCGAAGGAGAGGTTTAATGAGAAGGGGTGCAGTGGTCATGTTGTTGTTCAATTATTCTTCCAGAGTTCCTATCAGATGGGCACTCTAGAAAGGTGCTTGGACTAGCGGTACATGCGTTGCCATAGATGCGAGGTAACTTGACCACGCATGTTTCCTAAGCCAATCGTCATTACGCATTGCTTTCTGCTAGTCTCATTAATCAACGGGGGAAAATGGGGTAATCTAGCCATAAAGTCACGGTCGAGCTGCAAAAGGTCAGAATCAACCCATTGGGTCGATGATGGTTGACAAATTTGTGACCATTCTCCCTGTTAGCGGGAGCCTGATTTGGCACGTCGATCATCCGACGCTTGTTCCAACTGCCGACAAGAGAACACCGTCCTCTCTTGTGCCCTCTTCTCCATGGACAAACGATAATGACATCTTGTTATAGTTTATAAACTATACACAGAGGTTAACTGTTAGTGTGTCACGTGTCTCCTGTAGAAATTACTGTGCATATTTACTCCGCGATTAAAATTAAATAAAAAGTATGAACAAAGAGGAGGCATGTTGTACAGAGAGACTATGGTCTTGCCCATGGGTATAAGTACCCGCGGGTAATGAGCATGCGTACCAGCAAAATATATGAGCAGGAGTATAGGTATAAGATTGTGTGCATGTGTAAGGGCATCTTAAACCCTAACCTGTATATTTGTATCGGAAATGTCTGTTTTTACGTCAGGACAAAGGTACAGACACTGATACGGAAGCGTGCAATCCAACGCTAGTCGCAAACGTCGGCCTCTATTTTCTTGGACATTTAATCAAACACTTGATGTGCGGAGTGGCGACTTGGAATGGACACGGCGATGAGCACCACCACCATTGCAACAAAAACACACACGAGCAGCACCAGCCTCGACGTGCGCACCAAACCAGCCCAGCGAGCAGGCACGGTGCGGCCAGCTCGTGGCCGTGGCATGAGCCGGCGCTGCCCGACCAGCTTAGGGAGCGGCGCGACGCGACCAACTCATGGGTCGGGCACGGGCGCTGTCGACTGCGGAGAAGGCCGACCCTCACGGCGCCACCGGGGAGAAGGCCACGAAACCGGCGACGACGGTCCTGGCGAGCTCGAGAGGGAAGCGCCACAGCAGGCAGCAGCAGCGGCTTCGGGCACAACGACCACAGTAGGTGAGCTCGGGCGCGGCCACCGACGCGGGGCCATGGCTGCAAGGGCGTCGGGCGGCCATGCGCGCGCAACGACGACGACAGGCAAGCTTGGGCGCGCCCACCACGGCAGGCGAGCTCGAGCTCGATGGGAGGCGAAGGGTGAAGGGAGAGAGTAGGGGGGAGGGGGGTTGGAGGGCTCATCGGCGTGCATGGCAGATGCCCTCGTGGTGGCGTCGGCGCTCTTTGTGTCGGCTCTGTTCAATTTATTTTTTAGGATAGAGAAGAGAGAGGGGCGTGGATACGTGGTGATTCGTTGTTGGTCAGTAGGATGTGCAGACTCCCGCAAAGCTCTTCTACATTTATTTTAAAAAATATCAGACTCCGTATGTCCGGACTACTCCGCGGACATATATGAATCCTCATTTGATGGCAAAAGTGGCCCGGACACTACAGTTAGGACATACAAGGGAGGTATAAGGGTCCGTCTTGGAGATGCCCTAATCCAATGGATACCTAGAACAGAAAAACATGTTGACATGTAGGGTCGAGAAACTTAGAATAACTCTAACAGAGTTGTCATACCGGTAGCTTCCATAACGTACGCGAAGTGTGCTCCATGATGTTTTGGAGGCTGTTGAGGTCCATTTTTTCTCTTTCTATTTTCTTCTTTCTACACTATTACAACAATTTATATCAAACAATTCAGTACATATTATTGAAAATCTTTTCATCTGAATAGAAGAAATAATCTGAATATAACAAATAATGCAAATGCAATAAATAATTCAATCAAATAAATTTCACAAGTATAAATAAATAAATTTTAAAGAAATTTAGACACACTATCTCCCAACTAGATGTCAATGATGCTCAATGTGATCCTCCTTCAGATGATGACAGGAGTCCTGACATTCAATCTACCGATGCGCTTTAAGAAATGCTTGAATACGGCTTATGTGCATGCAAGGCATGACAATTATGCTAATATCTTCAAAGTCTTGGCGTATCTCTCTCGTCCTCTATGATCTTGTTGTGTAGCATCAACTAAATGTCATTATATTCTTCAAGACATCCTTATTCCAGAAATGAGCAGGCCCTGATATATCTCTAACATATCTATAATTTTTTATTGTTCTATACTATTAAAGTATCAATCTTGGATGTTTTATACTCATTTACTAGCAACTTCATATCATTTTTTGGACTAACTTATTGACATAGTGTCCAGTGCCAGTTATTGTTTTCTGCTTGTTTTTTTACTTTGCAGAATATCAATACCAAATGAAACCCAAATGCCATAAAACTTGTTGGTGATTCTTTTCTGGACAAAAGACACCCAGGGAGCCAAAGAAATGGATGGGAGGAGGCCCATGAAGGAAAATGCCCTAGAGGCAATAATAAAGTTGTTATTTTATATTTCCTTATTTCATGATAAGTGTTTATTATTCATGTCAGAATTGTATTAACCGGAACTTGATACATGTGTGGATACATAGACAAAATATTGTGTCCCTAGTAAGCCTCTACTAGAATAGCTTGTTGATCAAAGATGGTTAAGTTTCTTAACCATAGACATGTGTTGTCTTTTGATAAATGTGATCACATCATTAGGAGAATGATGTGATGGACAAGACACATTCGTTAGCTTAGCATTATGATCGTTCAGTTTTATTGCTATTGCTTTCTTCATGTCAAATACATATTCCTTCGACTAGGAGATTATGCAACTCCCGGATACCGGAGGAATGCCTTATGTGCCATCAAACGTGACAACATAACTGGGTGATTGTAAAGATGCTCTACAGGTATCTCCGAAGGTGTTTGTTGGGTTGGCATAGATCAAGATTAGGATTTGTTACTCCAAGTATCCGAGAGGTATCTTTTGGCCCTTTCGGTAATACACATCATAAGAAGCCATGCAAGCAAAGTGACTAATGAGTTAGTTGCAGGATGCTGTATTATGGAACGAGTAAAGAGACTTGCCGGTAATGAGATTGAACTAAGTATGAAGAAACCGACGATCGAATCTCGAGCAAGTAACATACCGATGACAAAGGGAATGACGTATGTTGTCATAACGGTTCGACTGATAAAGACTTCATAGAATATGTGGGAGACAATATGAGCATCCAGTTTTCGCTATTGGTTATTGACCGGAGAGGTGTCTTTGTCATGTCTACATAGTTCTCGAACCCGTAGGGTCTGCACGCTTAACATTCAATGACGATATTGTATTATATGAGTTATGTGATTTGGTGACCGAATGTTGTTCGGAGTCCCCGATAAGATCATAGACATGACGAGGAGTCTCGAAATGGTCGAGAGGTAAAGATCGATATATAGGACGATAGTATTCGGACACCAAAAGTGTCCCGGAGAGTATCGGGTACATATCAAAGTACTCGAGGGGTTACCGGAAACCCCGGAGGGAAGACATAGGCCATATGGGCCATGAGAGGGGAGCGCACCAGCCCACAAGGAGTGCCCCCCCATGGAAGGAGGCCGAGTGGGAGAAGGAAAAAGAGGGGGTACGCCCCCCCCTCATTCCTTCTCTCTTCCCCCTTCCCTTTTCTTCTCCGGCAATAATGGAAGGGGGAGGCTGAATTGGGGAAGACCCCAAGTAGGATTCGGCCTACTTGGGGCGCCCCCTGGCTGCCTCTCCTCCCCACCAACCTATATATACGTGGGGAGAGGGGCGCCTAGAACACACAACATCAATTGTTAGTCGTGTGTGGCGCCCCCTCCACAGTTTATACCCCCGGTTATATTCTCGCGGTGCTTAGGCGAAGCCCTGCGCGGATCACTTCACCATCACCATCACCATGCCGTCGTGCTGACATAGCTCATTTACTTACTCGACATCTTGCTGGATCAAGAGGGCGAGGGATGTCATCGAGCTAAATGTGTGCAGAACTCGGAGGTGCCGTACGTTCGATACTTGATCGGTCAGAGCTAGAAGAAGTTCGACTACATCAACCGCGTTGTCAAATGCTTCCACTTATGGTCTGTGAGGGTACGTAGACACACTCTCCCGCTCTCGTTGCAATGTATCTCCTACATAGATCTTGCATGAGCCTAGGGAAATTTTGAAATTGCATGCTACGTTCCCCAATACTGGCATCCGAGCCAGGTCTATGCGTAGACGATATGCACGAGCAGAACACAAAGAGTTGTGGGCGGTGATCGTCATACTGCTTACCACAATGTCTTATTTTTATTTGGCGGTATTGTTGGATGAAGTGGCCCGGACCAACCTTGCATGACCACGTTCATGAGACCGGTTCCACCGACAGACATGCAAGTAGTTTTGCATAAAGGTGGCTGGCGGGTGTCTGTTTCTCCTACATTAGTTGAATCGAATTTGATGCGGTCAGTCCTTGTTGAAGATTAAAACAACAAACTTGATAAATCACCATTGTGATTTTGTGCCGTAGGTAAGAACGATTCTTGCTAGAAGCTCGTAGCAGCCACGTAAAACTTGCAACAACAAAGTAGAAGACGTTTAACTTCTTTTTGCAGGGCATGTTGTGATGTGATATGGTCAAGACATGATGTGATATATGTTATTGTATGAGATGATCATGTTTTGTAGAAGTTATCAGCAACTGGCAGGAGCCTTCTGGTTGTCTCTTTATTGTATGAAATGCAAACGCCATGTGATGGATTTACTTTATCACTATGCGGTAGTTGTAGAAGCAATAGTTGGCGAGACGACCACGACGCAATGATGGAGATCAAGGTGTCGAGCCGATGACAATGCAGATCATGACAATGCTTTGGAGATGGAGATCAAAAGCACAAGATGATGATGGCCATATCATGTCACATATTTTGATTGCATGTGATGTTTATCTTTTATGCATCTTATTTTGCTTAGTACGGTGGTAGCATTATAAGATGATCCCTTAACTAAATTTCAAGGTATAAGTGTTCTCCCTGAGTATGCACCGTTGTGACAGTTCGTCGAGCTAAGACATCGTGTGATGATCGGGTGTGATAAGCTCTACATTGACATACAACGAGTGCAAGACAGTTTTGCACATGCGGAATACTCGAGTTAAACTTGACGAGCCTAGCATGTACAGACATGGCCTCGGAACACTCGAGACCGAAAGGTCGAACGTGAATCATATAGTAGATATGATCAACATAGATATGTTCACCATTGATGACTACTCCATCTCATGTGATGATCGGACATGGTTTAGTTGATTTGGATCACGTATCATTTAGATGACTTGAGGGATGTCTATCTAAGTGGGAGTTCTTAAGTAATTTGATTAATTGAACCTAATTTATCATGAACTTAGTCCTGATAGTATTTGCATATCTATGTTGTAGATCAACGGCTCGTGCTACCATTCCCCTGAATTTTAATGTGTTCCTAGAGAAAGCTAAGTTGAAAGATGATGGTAGCAACTACATGGACCGGGTTCGTAACTTGAGGATTATCCTCATTGCTGCACAGAAGAATTATGTCCTTGATGCACCGTTAGATGAAAGGCCTGCTACAGGAGCAGATGGTGATGTTTTGAACGTCTGGCAAGCTCGATCTGTTGATACTCGATAGTTTAGTATTCCATGCTTTACGGTTTAGAATCGGGACTTCAAAGACGTGTTGAACGTCATGGAGCCTGTGAGATGTTCCAAGAGTTCAAGTTAATATTTCAAGCAAATGCCCGAGTTGAGAGATATGAAGTCTCCAACAAGTTCTATAGCTGCAAGATGGAGGAGAACAGTTCTGTCAGTGAACACATACTCAGAATGTCTGGATATCATAATCACTTGACTCAGCTGGGAGTTAATCTTCCAGATGATAGTGTTATTGACAGAGTTCTCCAATCACTGCCACCAAGCTACAAAGGCTTCGTAATGAACTATAATATGCAAGGGATGGAGAAGACTATTCCCGAGATCTTTGCAATTCTCAAAGCTGCGGAGATAGAAATCAAGAAGGATCATCAAGTGTTGATGGTTAACAAGACCACTAGTTTCAAGAAAAAGGGCAAGGTAAGAAAGGGAACTTTAAGAAGAATGGCAAGCAAGTTTCCACTACTGGGAAGAAGCCCAAAGCTGGACCCAAGCCTGAAACTGGGTGCTTCTACTCCAAAGGGACTGGTCACTGGAAGCGAAACTGCCCCAACTATTTGGCGGATAAGAAGGATGGCAAAGTGAACAAAGGTATATTTGGTATACATGTTATTGATGTGTACCTTACTAATGCTCGTAGTAGCGCCTGGGTATTTGATACTGGTTCGGGTGCTTATATTTGTAACTCGAAACAGGAGCTATAGAGTAAACAAAGATTGGCTAAGGACGAGGTGACGATGCGCGTCGGGAATGGTTCCAAGGTCAATGTGATTGCCGTTGGCACGCTACCTCTACATCTACCTTCGGGATTAGTTTTAGACCTGAATAATTGTTATTTGGTGCCAGCGTTGAGCATGAACATTATATCTGGATCTTGTTTACTGCGAGTCAGTTATTCATTTAAATCAGAGAATAATGGTTGTTCTATTTATATGAGTAATATCTTTTATGGTCATGCACCCTTGAAGAGTGGTCTATTTTTGTTGAATCTCGATTGTGGTGATACACATATTCATAATATTGATGCCAAAAGATGCAAAGTTGATAATGATAGTGCAACATATTTGTGGCACTGTCGTTTAGGTCATATTGGTGTAAAGCGCATGAAGAAACTCGATGCAAAATGACTTCTGGAATCACTTGATTGTGAATCATTTGATACCTGCAAACCATGCCTCATGGGCAAGATGACTAAAACCCCGTTCTCTGGAACAATGGAGCAAACCAATGACTTATTGGAAATTATACATATCGATGTATGCAGTCCGATGAGTGTTGAGGCACACGGAGGGTATTGTTATTTTCTAACCTTCACAGATGATTTGAGCAGATATGGGTATATCTACTTAATGAAACACAAGTCTGAAACATTTGAAAAGTTCAAAGAATTTCAGAACGAAGTGGAGAATCATCGTAACAAGAAAATAAAGTTTCTACTATCTGATCACGGAGGCGAATATTTGAGTTACGAGTTTGGCATTCATTTAAAACAATGTGGAATAGTTTCACAACTCACGCCACCTGGAACACCACAGCGTACTGGTGTGTCCGAACGTCGTAACCGTACTTTATTAGATATGGTGTGATCTATGATGTCTCTTACCGATTTACCACTATCGTTTTGGGGTTATGCGTTAGAGACAACTGCATTCACGTTAAATAGGGCACCGTCTAAATCTGTTGAGACGACACCATATGAACTGTGGTTTGGCAATAAACATATGTTGTCGTTTCTTAAAGTTTGGGGTTGCGACACTTATGTCAAAAGGCTTCAGCTTGATAAGCTCGAACCCAAACCGGATAAGTGTGTCTTCATAGGATACCCTAAGGAAACAATTGGGTACACCTTCTACCACATATCCGAAGGCAAGATCTTTGTTGCCAAGAATGGAACCTTTCTAGAGAAGGAGTTTCTCTCGAAATAAGTGAGTGGGAGGAAAGTAGAACTTGATGAGGTAATTGTACCTTCTATCAATTTGGAAACTAGCTCATCAGAGAAATCTGTTCCCGTGATGCCTACACCAACTAGAGAGGAAGCCAATGATGATGATCATGAAACTTTATATCAAGTTACTAGCGAACCTCGTAGGTCAACCAGAACACAATCGACACGAGAATGGTAAGGTAATCCTTTTCTAGAAGTCATGTTACTAGACCATGGCGAACCTACGAACTATGAAGAAGCTATGATGGCCCCAGATTCTGATATATGGCTTGAGGCCATGAAATCTGAGAAAGGATCCATGTATGAGAACAAAGTGTGGACTTTGGTGGATTTGCCCGATGATCGGCGAGCCATAGAAAATAAATGGATCTTCAAGAAGAAGACTGACGCTGATGGTAATGTTACTGTCTATAAAGCTCGACTTATTGCAAAAGGTTTTCGACAAGTTCAAGGAGTTAACTATGATGAGACTTTCTCACCCGTAGCGATGCTTAAGTCTGTCTGAATCATGTTAGCAATTGCCACATTTTATGATTATGAAATCTCACAAATGGACGTCAAAACTGCATCCTTAATGGATTTCTTAAAGAAGAGTTGTATATGATGCAACCATAAGGTTTTGTCAATCCTAAAGGTGCTAACAAAGTGTGCAAGCTCGAGCGATCCATCTATGGACTAGTGCAAGCATCTCAGAGTTGGAATATATGCTTTGATGAGGTGATCAAAGCATATGGTTTTATACAGACTTACGGTGAAGCCTGTATTTACAAGAAAGTGAGTGGGAGCTACTTACATATTGGTGAAGCCTATAGCTTTTCTGATATTATATGTGTATGACATGTTATTGATTGGAAATGATATAGAATTTCTCGAAAGCATAAAAAGATACTTGAATAAGAATTTTTCAACGAGAAACCTCGATGAAGCTACTTACATATTGAGCATCAAAATCTATAGGGATAGATCAAGATGCTCAATAGAACTTTCATAAAACACATACCTTGATAAGATTTGAAGAAGTTCAAAATGGTTCAGTCCAAGAAGGGGTTCTTGCCTGTATTACAAGGTGTGAAGTTGAGTAAGACTCAAAACCCGACCACGATAGAAGATAGAGAGAGAATGTAAGTCATTCCCTTTGCCTCAGTCATAGGTTCTATAAATTATGTCATGCTTTGTACCAAACCTATTGTGTACCTTACCATGAGTTTTGCAAGGGGGTACTATAGTGATCCATGAGTAGATCACTAAACAGCGGTCAAAATTATCCTTAGTACTAAGGAAATATTTCTTGGTTATTGATGTGATAAAGAGTTCGTCGTAAAGAGTTACGTGGATGCAAGCTTTTACACCGATCCAGATGACTCTGAGTCTCAATCTGGATACGTAATGAAACTAGGAGCAATTAGCTAGAGTAGCTCCATGCAGAGCATTGTATACATAGAAATTTGTGAAATACATACGAATCTGAATGTGGCAGAACCGTTGACTAAACCTCTCTCACAAGCAAAACATGATCACACCTTAGTACTCTTTGGGTGTTAATCACATAGCGATGTGAATAGATTACTGACTCTAGTAAATTCTTTGGTTATTGGTCACATGACGACGTGAACTATGGGTGTTAATCACATGATGATGTGAACTAGATTATTAACTCTAGTGCAAGTGGGAGATTGAAGGAAATATGCCCTAGAGGCAATATTAAAGTTGTTATTTTATATTTCCTTAGTTCATGATAAATGTTTATTATTCATGCCAGAATTGCATTAACCAGAAACTTGATACATGTGTGGATACATAGACAAAATACCGTGTCACTAGTAAGCCTCTACTAGACTAGCTTGTTGATCAAAGATGGTTAAGTTTCCTAACCATAGACATGTGTTGTCATTTGATAAACGTGATCACATCATTAGGAGAATGATGTGATGGACAAGACCCGTTCGTTAGCTTAGCATTATGATCGTTCAGTTTTATTGCTATTGCTTTCTGAAGGAAATATGCCCTAGAGGCAATAATAAAGTTATTATTTATTTCCTTATTTCATGATAAATGTTTATTATTCATGCTAGAATTGTATTAACAGGAAATTTAGTACATGTGTGAATACATATACAAACAGAGTGTCACTAGTATGCCTCTACTTGACTAGCTTGTTGAATCAAAGATGGTTAAGTTTCCTAGCCATAGACATGAGTTGTCATTTGATTAACGGGATCACATCATTAGAGAATGATGTGATTGACTTGACCCATTCCGTTAGCTTAGCACTTGATTGTTTAGTATATTGCCATTGCTTTCTTCATGACTTATACATGTTCCTATGACTATGAGATTGTGCAACTCCCGAATACTGGAGGAACACTTTGTGTGCTACCAAACGTCACAACATAACTGGGTGATTATAAAGGTGCTCTACAGGTGTTTCCGATGGTGTTTGTTGAGTTGGCATAAATCAAGATTAGGATTTGTCACTACGATTGTCGTAGAGGTATCTCTGGGCCCTCTCGGTAATTCACATCACTATAAGCCTTGCAAGCAATGTGACTAATGAGTTAGTTACGGGATGATGCATTACAGAATGAGTAAAGAGACTTGTCGGTAACGAAATTGAACTAGGTATTGAGATACCGACGATCAAATCTCAGGCAAGTAACATACCGATGACAAAGGGAACAACATATGTTGTTATGCGGTTTGACCGATAAAGATCTTCATAGAATATGTGGGAGCCATGTCTCGGTCATGTCTACATAGTTCTCGAACCCGTAGGGTCCGCACGCTTAATGTTCGGTGACGATCGGTATTATGAGTTTATGTATTTTTATGTACCGAAGGTAGTTCGGAGTCCCAGATATGATCACGGACATGACGAGGAGTCTCAAAATGGTTGAGACATACAGATCGATATATTGGATGGCAATGTTTGGACATCAGAATGGTTTTGGGTGAGTTCGGGCATTTACCGCAGTATCGGGAGGTTACCGGAACCCCCCGAGGAGTCAATGGGCCTTATTGGGCCTTAGTGGAAAGGAGGAGGAGGAGGCCAAGGTGCCCCCCCAAGCCCAATCCGAATTGGGAGGGGGGACGGGCCCCCTTTCCTTCTCTCCTTCTCCCCCTTCCTTCCCTCTCCTACTCCAACTAGGGAAGGGGGAATCCTACACCCACCGGCCGGCCGAGCTCACCGCCCCGTGCCTCCCCGACCCCGGATCCGCCTCCTCCGCCTCTTCCCCGCCATCTCCGGCCACCTCCCCGGCCATCTCCGGCGAGGTCCCTCGAATCTGGATGAGATCCACCACCACCACCAACCAAACGCGCCTCCGCCATCCCGATCTGCTCTGTCCCAGATCCCTCCATCCCGCATTGACTTTCGCGGAGGTAAAAATCCACCAAGTCCCCAGATTTGTAACATTTTCATGCCCTGTTCATCATGCCATATCTCCTCGCATATAGCTCCGATTCATGCATATAATATATCGAAAGGCTCATAATGAGATGATCTTCATTTAATTCCATTGTGCCATGTTCATTTGAGTTCATCTTGATGCCTTAATCATCGTTGCAAGAGTGCTATATGATGTTAACTGCTCTCTGTTAATAGAACTTGGTGATTTGTCTTTTTCGTTGCATTTTGCGCGTGCATCCTATGAGAATGAGCTCTACATGAGTTTTGAGCTACATCATGCCATCTTTACAGTGGTGCAATCCATGTATTTTTGTGAGTCTTGTAGTGAGTGCTTTGAGCTCGTAAAGTAGGGTACTTGCTGATGCTGTTTTGCTAGTCTGAATCTGCTATATCATGATGCTATGTAAACCTGCTGCTACAAGTCATTTTATGCACAATCTGGAGATGTTCACTAAGGAGGTTTTGTTATACATCTCACGCTATATCCATCCATGCCCCTGGTTGTATTTATAGCCTGCTGTAGCTTGTTGCTATCTTGCTCCAAACTTGCTAAATAATGTTGCTGTCAGCCTGTTAACATTAAGTTCAGTTTTGCCATGAGCTTTGCTAGTGATCCATGCACCCTATGAACTTGCTCTTGCCATACTTAGCTTCACAAACATGTCTTCTTACTGTTGGTTTCCTTGTCTTGCCATTTATTGCTCTGTGGTGGGTGGTACTAGCTCACCAACATGCCTACTTATTGTTGTTCCTGCCATGTCTGAATCTGTCATATCAGTTGTCATGTTTACATGGGTGCCATCATATCTTCTAATCGTTTTTGGCTCATGGTCAGTAAGGGACTTTTGTTCTATGCAATTAGTAGATTCATGCCATGCCTTTTTTTGCCATGGTAGATTCATTTAACATGTTGTTTGATAGCTCTAGACATTGCAACCTGATGTTATTTCTGTTAAGTCTGTGAACTGTTATTATTTGCAATCTTGCCATGTCCTTTTGAGCATGTTCTAGTGATTTCTGGAAATATCTCAGTGTTCATGTTTTGTCATGCATTACCTGTACATCATGCCCATGCCTTTTGTTATTACTTTTAGATGCTGTAGCATATTGTTTTGATGTTTGCTAGATGCCTACTTGCTGTTTTGGACAGCGTGTCCTTTAAACTTGTATAGAGTGTATGTGTTGAACCGTTGCTCCGTTTTGAGTGTTCTCTATATGAAACTTGCTTAGAATTGCATGTAGTTTCATATTATCATGTTTCGCCCTTGTTTTGAGGTGTTTGCTTGATGTTTGAATGCCTTTTGCATCAATGCCATGTTTAACTTGTTTTGCTCATATCTTCTAGGCCGTAGCTCCGAACTAAATGAACTTTATATGTAACTTGGCTAGAATTTTGTGTAGATCATCTTGGTGCATTTTAACTTGCTGTTTAACAAGTTCAACTTAATGTTTGTTCAGATCTGGACCAATTTCGAAATTTGCATATGAGGACTTACCAGAATTGTTATATATTGTTCCCGGCCTCATTTAAACTTGCCTTGATATGTTGCTCTTGTATGCATCATCTCTTGCCATTAGTAGCTTCATGTAGCTTTGTCATGCATCATGATTGGTTGTGCATCATGTCATGTTTATGTGTGGCGTGTTTACTATGTTGTGTGCTTTTTCTCGATAGTTCCCGTTTCATTGCGATCGTGAGGATTCGTTCGTCTACGCTTGGTTCGGCTTCATCCGTTCGTCTTCTTCATGGACTCGTTCTTCTTCCTTGCGGGATTTAGGGCAAGATGACCGTCACCTTGGATCTCATTACTATCATTGCTATGCTAGTTGCTTCGTTCTATCGCTATGCTGCGCTTCCTATCACTTGTTCTTCAAGCCTTCCCAAATTGCCATGTCAGCCTCTAACCTTTTCACCCTTCCTAGCAAACCGTTGTTTGGCTTTGTTACCGCTTTGCTCAGCCCCTCTTATAGCGTTGTTAGTTGCAGGTGAAGTTGAAGATTGCTCCATGGTGGAAAGGATTATGTTGGGATATCATAGTATCTCTTATATATATTATTAATGCATCTATATACTTGGTAAAGAGTGGAAGGCTCGGCCTTATGCCTGGTGTTTTGTTCCACTCTTGCCGCCCTAGTTTCCGTCATATTGGTATTATGTTCCCAGATTTTGCGTCCCTAACGCAGTTGGGTGATTTATGGGACCCCCTTGACAGTTCGCTTTGAATAAAACTCCTCCAGCAAGGCCCAACCTTGGTTTTACCATTTGCCTCACCACCACCTACCTTTCGCTTGGGAGTAATTAACCCAAGGGTCATCTTTATTTTAGCCCCCTCGGGCCAGTGCTTCTCTAAGTGTTGGTCCGAACCGAGCAGCCTGCGGGGCCACCTCGGGGAAACTCGAGGTCTGGTTTTACTTGTAGCTTGACCTATCCGGTGTTGCCCTGAGAACGAGATATGTGCAACTCCTATCGGGATTGTCGGCGCATCGGGCGGCTTTGCTGGTCTTGTTTTACCATTGTCGAAATGTCTTGTAAACCGGGATTCCGAGACTGATTGGGTCTTCCTGGGAGAAGGTATATCCTTCGTTGATCGCGAGAGGTTATCATGGGCTAAGTTGGGACACCCCTGCAGGGTATAAAATTTCGAGAGTTGTGCCCGCGGTTATGTGGCAAATGGGAATTTGTTAATGTCCAGTTGTAGATAACTTGACACCAGATCCGAATTAAAACGCATCAACCGCGTGTGTAGCCGTGATGGTCTCTTTTCGGTGGAGTCCGGGAAGTGAACACGGTCTTTGGGTTATGTTTGACGTAAGTAGGAGTTCAGGATCACCTCTTGATCATTGCTAGCTTCACGACCATTCCTTTGCTTCTCTTCTCGCTCTTATTTGCGTATGTTAGCCACCATACTTGCTTAGCCGCTGCTGCAACCTCACCACTTTACCCCTTCCTTTCCCATTAAGCTTTGCTAGTCTTGATACCCATGGTAATGGGATTGCTGAGTCCTCGTGGCTCACAGATTACTACAACACCAGTTGCAGGTACAGGTTATGCGATGATCATGAAGCGAGAGCGATGTTTGCTTATTTTGGAGTTCTTCTTCTGCTTCTTCTTCGATCAGGGGATAGGTTCCAGGTCAGCAGCCTGGACTAGCAGGGTGGATGTCGTTTGAGTTTCTGTTTTTGTTTCATTCGTAGTCGGATGGTGCTCCTATGTAAGATGACGTTGTATTCGTGTGGCATTGTATGCCTTATGTATGTATCCCTACATATTATGTAATGTTGATGTAATGATATCCACCTTGCAAAATCGTTTCAATATGCGGGTCTATCTTTGGTGGGACCTTCGAGTTCCTTTTGGATAGGGTCGCATATTGGGCGTGACAAGTTGGTATCGGAGCCTCGACCGACCTTAGGAGCCCCCTTGATTGATCGTGTAGTTTGGCCGTTGTTGACTCTAGAAGAAAACTGTTTTCGGAGTTTAGTTATATCAGAGAGTAGGAATTATTTTTACTCCTCAGCCTCTTCGTCGCTCTGGTGAGGAATCTTGACGTAGGTGTTTTGAATTACTCCTCTTCCCCTTCAAATTTTTTCTTTAGGATCACGCAGTTGGTTTTTCGATCATTGTTCCCCAGCTCTTTTCATCCGGTGCATTTCTCGTCAAGTTGACTCGAGCCTCTTCATCTTTGCCAAGTTCAATCCTCAGTTGTTTTCTTTTCCCACCC
Source organism: Triticum aestivum (assembly GCF_018294505.1). Classification (NCBI taxonomy): domain Eukaryota; kingdom Viridiplantae; phylum Streptophyta; class Magnoliopsida; order Poales; family Poaceae; genus Triticum; species Triticum aestivum. The sequence goes on along the minus strand of NC_057795.1, from coordinate 466,233,663 downwards.
GCCCACCCCTTTTCTTCTCGGAGTCGGAGTCCGTAATCAAGTATCCATCCTACTCGTGCAAAGTCTTTGCTTTCTTTTCTCAATGATTTCAACAGGTGTTTTCTCTTCAAGATATTCGTCGGTTCCCCTTCCAAGTTGTCTTAGTTTTTCCCACCCTCCCACCCTCTTCTTCCCGGAGCCTGAGTCTGTTTCGAGCATCAATTTCATTTGTGCGGAGCCTCTTCAGTCTTAACTCAATTGTTTCAACCGGTGAATTCTCGTCTGGTTCATCAATGTTCGTCTTGTTTTCTTTCCGGTGGGTCCAAATTCAAGTTTTTCGGTGTCGATCATATTCTTTTCCCTCGGCTCAAGTGTTCTCCTTGCTCGTTTGCCTCTTGCCATTCAATCCTTCTGGAGTGTTCAAGACATCTCAGGAGATTCTTCTGTGTTCCAATTAATTTGAGGTTGCCCCCTCATTCAAATATTTTAAGTGTTCCGGTGCATCATCTATCTGTTCATCATCCCTTTTCAACGGTGTTTTCTTTTGGTGGGCCCTAACCCACATGTCTTTTCCCAGAATCTTACCTGACTCTTCTATATATTCTAGAGCTATCCCAAATTCTTTTCAAAGTGTGACGTAAGAATGGATTTCATCAGTCACATGTCTTCTCCAAGATCGCTTTCAAACTCTTTTCATCTTTGGTTCAACCCTTCCTCTTTTTCATTCTCCCGGAGTACCTCAGTAATTTTGGTGGTGTCTCGTCGTCATTTGAAGATCGAAGAAGAGTTTTTTCCTCTAAATCTTGTCTGTTCTCTCAAAGTTTCGTGGTTCTAGCTCCATATTATCCTCTCGAATTATTCCATTTGTCAGATATTCTTTTCTTACCCATCCGGAGTATGTCAGGAGTTGTTTTTCCATTTATTTTCACCGAAGGCCATCATTCCAAAAGAATTCTTCGTCCTCACATTTCAGCTACTGTTATCCAATTATCTCGGTGCTTCGTTCAAGTGTTCTTTAATCAGCTCATGATCTCTTTGTTCTCTTGCATCTAAATCCCCTCTAGCATATTGGTTCTTCTAATTCTTCCCGATGATTCAGTCTCTTTTATCAGTCATTTTGGGATTCTTACGGTGGTTCGTTCAAGATTCATTTCTTTGATTATCATATTAATTCATTCATTCTTTTCAATCCTACCAGTGGTTCATGAAGACTTTCTCAAGTTTTGTGCTATACCCCCCCTAATCCTTTTCAAGAAGAATAAGTAGTATACAAAATCCATTGCTTGTCATCAATATGATTTGATGAAGGATAAGCATACAATAAATCTTATTCTTATTTCATCCAAGTGAGTAATCCCTTCCTTTGGAGTTTGTTCATGATGAATAATCTCTCGGTTCCAAGTGTTTTCATCTTTTCTTTTCCGGAGTTCAAATTTCCTCGGCCATTTCGTCGGAACCTCCATCTAAATCATCACAAGGCCTTAATCTTATTTTTTTCCATCCTTGGATTCTATCCCATCATCCTTTATTTTACCGGAGTTCTTCACGGTGGTTCGTTAGTATTTAAGTCATTCTTCAAGAGTTCATCAAGATTTTGTTGGAGAAATTCAAGTATCTTTTCTTCTCGCGTCTCGAAGTGTAATTAATTCTCCGTATTCTTTTGAAATGGAGTTTTGCATATATTCGTTCTTCTCAGCTATCCAATCATTTCCGTTTGTGGCCGGTTATCACCTTATGATTTTGAGATGTTGTCCATAAGTCCACAACAAGCTTATTCTTTTCGTTGTTGATTTTGTCAACAACTCCGTTCAATCCTTCCTTCTAAGTTCTTTTCATTCAATTCTTTCAATTCTTCCGGAGGCATTGCATTGTTCATCTTGTCAAGTGCCATCTCATTGGGTGAAGCTCGTGTTCTATTCCTTCCATCTTCAGCCGGAGTGCTGCCTAAATCCTTTTAGTCTTATTCGTTTCTTATCTCGTTCTAACCGGAGTGGTTTCATAGTTTATCTGATTCCGTGAGCTTTCGATTCTCGTCATTCTCGTTGTTCCTCTCTTCTTCTCGAGTGCTCTCGATTCTTTGCTTCTTCTCTTGAGTTCTTGTTTCACCTCATCCCTTTTCCTTTCCGTCTCGGTCCTAAGATCTCGGGACGAGATCTCTTGTTAGTAGAGGAGAGTTGTAACGCCCCGGATTCGATGCACCAGGTGTCTGCCAGTTATTCGCCGTCCTTGCCATGTCATTTGCTTGTGTGTTGCATATTGCCATGTCATCATGTGCATTTCATTTTGCATACGTGTTCGTTTCTTGCATCCGAGCATTTTCCCCGTTGTCCGTTTTGCAATCCGGCACTCCTATGTCCCTCGGCGCTCCCTTTTGCCTCTTTTCGTGTGCGGGTGTTAAACATTCTCGTAATGGACCATGATTTGCCAAGCAGCCTTGGTACACCACCGGTAGACCGCCTGTCAAGTTTCATGCCATTTGGAGGTTGTTTGATACTCCAACGGTTAACCGGGTACCCGTAAAAGCCCTCTTTGTGTTGCAGCCCAACATCCCTCCAAAGTTGCCCAATAACCCATCCAAACCCCCTCCATGCTCTCGGTCGTTCGAGCACGATAGTGTGGGCAAAAACCGCTCTCCATTTGGACTCCCCTAGCTCGCTCTACCTATAAAAACGTCTTCCCCTCTCCATTTTCAGATCAATTTCCCCCTAACCCTAGCTCCACCCTCCTCTGCACCGCCGGACACGTCCGGACGATGCCGGACACGTCCAGCGCCGCCACCCCGTCCAATCCCACCTTGCCACATGTCCTGCGCTGCCGTTCCCCGCCCGCGGCCATCGCGGCCCGCCCGAGCCCATCGCGGGCCCGCGCAGGCCCGGCCGGCCGCCGCCCGCGCACGCCGCCCGTTTCGTGCCCGGGCGCCCGCCGCCGCCCGCCGCTGCGGCGTTCCCGCGAGCGCCCGCCGCCGCCTCCCACCGGCACCGCGCCGCCTCGTCACCGCGCCTCGCCGCCCCGCTCCTCCCTGTCGACCCTGTCGCCGCCGCTCGCCACCCGGCCTCCTCGCCGGCCGAGCTCACCGCCCCGTGCCTCCCTGGCCCCGGATCTGCCTCCTCCGCCTCTTCCCCGCCATCTCCGGCCACCTCCCCGACCAACTCCGACGAGGTTCCCCGGATCTGGATGAGATCCACCACCACCACCAACCAAACGCGCCTCCGCCGTCCCGATCCGCTCCGTCCCGGATCCCTCCGTCCCGCGTTGACTTTCGCGGAGGTAAAAATCCACTAAGTCCCCAGATTTGTAACATTTGCATGCCCTGTTCATCATGCCATATCTCCTCGCATATAGCTCCGATTCATGCATATAATATATCAAAATGCTCATAATGAGATGCTCTTCATTTCATTCCATTGTGCCATGTTCATTTGAGTTCATCTTGATGCCCTAATCATCGTTGCAAGAGTGCTATATGATGTTAACTGCTGTCTGTTAACAGAACTTGGTGATTTGTCTTTTTCGTTGCATTTTGCGCGTGCATCCTATGAGCATGAGCTCTACATGAGTTTTGAGCTACATTATGCCATCTTTACAGTGGTGCAATCCATGTATTTTTGTGAGTCTTGCAGTGAGTGTTTTGACGATATCTAGACAATGATCACTATATAGGCATCACGTCCAAGATTAGTAGACCGACTCCTGCCTGCATCTACTACTATTACTCCACACATCGACCGCTATCCAACATGCATCTAGTGTATTAAGTTCATGGAAAAACAGAGTAATGCAATAAGAACGATGACATGATGTAGACAAGATCTATTTATGTAGAAATAGACCCCATCTTGTCTATTTATGTAGAAATAGACCCCATCTTGTCTATTTATGTAGAAATAGACCGCAAAAACGGTTACATCAAATAGATCTCCAAGAGACCATTGTATTGAGAATCAAAAGCGAGAGAGAGACAGGAAGCCATCTAGCTACTAACTACAGACCTGTAGGTCTACAATGATCTACTCATGCACCATTGGAGACGCACAATGAGGATGATGAACCCCTCTGTGATGGTGTCTAGATTGGATCTGTGGTTTCTGGAAATTGCGGCGGCTGGAATTGATTTTCGTCGACTCCCCTAGGGTTTCTGGAATATTGGGGTATTTATAGAGCAAAGAGGTGGTGTAGGAGGCCATCGAGCTGCGCACAACCCACCTGGGCGCGCCTGGCCCCCCAGGCGTGCCCTGATGTGTTGTGCTCCCCTCGGAGCACCCGTCAGGGACTTTCTTGGCCCATCGTGTATCTTTTGGTCCAGAAAAAATCACCAAAAAGTTTCGCTTCGTTTGGACTCCGTTTGGTATTGATTTCCTGCGAAGTAAAAAACAAGCAAAAAAACAACAACTGGCACTGGGCACTATGTCAATAGGTTAGTCCCGAAAAATGATATAAAATTTCTATAAAATGATTGTAAAACATCCAAGAATGATAATATAACAACATGGAACAATCAAAATTATAGATACGTTGGAGACGTATCAGCATCGTGGCCCCAAGCATAATTCCTGCTCGTCCTGGAGTAGGTAAATGATAAAAACAGACTTTTTGATGTGGAATGCTTCCTAACATGTTCATCGCATATTCTTTTCTTTGTAGCATGGACATTTGGACTTTTATACGATTCAAAGCAATAGCCTAGTTTTGACATGAAGATTTCAATACTCAAGCATATCAACAAGCAACCATGTCTTCCAAAATATCAACACTAAAGCAAGTTATCCCTAGCCCATTATGCTCAATCATTGATCCATTCATGAAACACACTCGCATATTAGCTACAACCAATGCTCAAGTACGATCATAGTTCCCCTTAGTTGTTTCTTTACAAGAGAAGGTGGAGACTCGAATAAAAATAAAAATTGCATAAAGTAAAAAAGAAAGGCCCTTCGTAGAGGGAAGTAGGGATTGTAGAGGTGCGAGAGCTCAAAGCAAAAAAAGTATAGATAAAACATTTTGGGTGGCATGCTTTTCCTGTCAACGAAAACGATTGAGTAGTTTCCAATACTTTCAACGCTAGATATATCATAGGTGGTTCCCAAAATGAAAATAAAGTTTATTCCTTTTTCCACCATACTTTCACATTCCACGGCTAACTGAATCCACGATGCCATTCATACCAACACTTTCCAAGGAATTTATTATTTGACAACATAAAGTAAATTCATTTTTCATTTTGGGACTGGGCATCCCTAATATCTTTGTCGTACTCTCATGCATTGACAAGTGAATAAACACTCATCTTGAGAATAACACATCTAGCATGGAAAAATATCAGCCACACCTACCGTTTCATGAGCGGTATGAGCACACAAAAGAGAAATGTATTTTGAAATTTAGAGATGGTACAATCAAATTTGCTTAGGACAGCAAAAGAATACCGCATATAGGTAGGTATATTGGACTCATGTGGCAAAACTGGTTTAAGGATTTTGGATGCACAAGTAGTGATCATACTTAGTGCAAGTGAAGGCTAGCAAAAGATTGAGAAGCATCCAACCAAGAGACGAAAAATCTCATAAGCGAGCATTAAGCATAACTAACGCAGAATAATGCACCACAAGTAGGATGTAAGTTCATTCATAACTATTGACTTTCCTGCTTGCATAGGAAATCACAAACCTTAACACCAATATTCTTACTCAATCATAATTACTCATCAACATGACTCACATATTATATCGACATATCGTAAAACTATTACAAGGAATCAAGTTTATTTTGTCCAATGTTCTTCATGAAAGTTTTTATTATATCCCTCTTGAATATCTGCCACTTTGGGACTAATTTCATATGTTGCTTTTGATAGCTCAAACAAATCTAAGTGAAGAACATGAGCATAAAATTTTCTTCTCTCAAAATAATTTAAGTGAAGCAAGAGAGAATTTCTTAGAAAAATTACTAACTCTCAAATAAATCTAAGTGAAGCATGAGAGCATTTCTTCAAAAATAATAAAACACACCATGCTCAAAAAGATATAAGTGAAGCACTAGATCAAGTCGAAGCTCAAAAAGATTTAAGTGAAGTATAGAGAGCAATTTTAACAAGTCATAGCAGAATTTTGGCTCTCTCAAATAGGTGTGTCCAGCAAGGATTCATGACTTAGAATAAAAATCAAAAAAGCAAAGAATCATATAATTCAAGACGCTCCAAGCAAAACTCATGATATGTGACGAATAAAAATATAGCTCCAAGTAAAATACCAATGGTCGTAGAAGAAAGAGGGAATGCCACTCGGGCATCCCCAAGCTTAGTTGCTTGCTTATCTTTTAGATAATAGCTTGGTATGCCATGAGCATCCCCAAGCTTGGGCTATTCTTACTCCTAATTCCTTCATTGATCGTGATCTCACCCAAAACTTGAAAACTTCAATCACACAAAACTCAACAAAACCTTTGTGAGATCCGTTAGTATAACACAGAAAATCACTACTATAAGTATTGTTGCACACCCATTCATATCTTATTTTTGCATTATATCTACTATATTCCAACTTTGCTGTAGATTATACCCTCCAATAGAAACCATAGATTCATTGAAATAAGCACACAACACAAAGAAAATAGAATCTGTCAAAAACAGAACAGTCTATTGTAATCAGGGAACTTCCTATACTTCCGTAACTCCAAAAATTCTGAAAAATTAGGACAACATGGGAAATTTGTATATAAATCTTGTGTAAAGAATTCATTGCAAAAGCATGTTTCTGTGATTTATGAAAATTATTTTACTGGCCGTAGAAGCTTATGTTTTTCAACAAGATCAAATCAACTATCATCCAACATGATCCCAAAGGCTTTGCTAGGCACAAACACTAATTAGAACACAAAAAACACAATCATAAAAGTAGCATAATTGTGCAAACACTCAAGAACAGAAAGGAAAAGACAAAAATAAATTTTATTCATTGGGTTGCTTGCCAACAAGCGCTATCGTTTTATGCCCCTAGCTAGGCATAATGCATAGATCTAAGTGTTGCCATTTGTAGTTTTAGCAACTTTTGTAAGGGCTTTCTCAAACCCGGGAGGCTCTTTGCGTTTCCATAAATTCTCAGGAAAAGAAACCATCTTGAGATCTAAGATATCCAACCGCTTTCCCAAAGAGTAATCAAAGTATTCATTCGATTGAGGTTCCCACTAATATGCTTGAGGGGTTCATTATATTTTTGCAACTCGACCATATGTTTATGCAAATCACTCAACTTGTATAATATATGAACCCATTCTTGAGTAAAAGAAATCCCCTTCTTGGTGGGTGGACTTCCCAAGATCCCTTCTAAGATCTCATAAGCAGTATTAGCATCAAGTTCGATAAAAATTTCCTTTAGTGGCGAAATCCAGAAGTTGCCTATGATGCAAGGCTAATCCTATATAAAATTTTTGAAGCAAAATCTTTGCATCCCCTTTTAGGTTGCTTATGCGATAAGATTCCATTAGCCTATACCAAGGATCTTTCAAATTTTCTCCTTGTCTCTGCTTGAACTATAAAACTTCAAAATACGGAGACAAAGGAGGAGTAGTCGTGCTAGCCATAGTGACAAGGCGAGCAAGCAAGATCACACACATAAAAAGATCTGATGAGAAAACAACGAACGAAAAAGAGGGCGCATAAAATGACAAATTTTTGTGAAGTGGGGGAGAGGAAAACGAGAGGCAAATGATAAATAATGTAAATTGCAATGAGATGAGATTTGTGATTAGGAACCAGGTAGATGTTGATGATGTCTCCCCGGCAGCTTCACCAAAAATTCCTTTTGATGTTGGCTTGAACTACTTCGGTATTTCCCCAAAGAGGAAGGGATGATGCAACACAACAATGGTAGGTATTTCCCTCAGTGATGAGACCAAGGTTATCGAACCAGTAGGAGAACCACACAACACCACGTAAACAGCTCCTGCACACAAAGAACAAATACTTGCAACCTGACGTAAGAGAGGGGTTGTCAATCCCTCTCGGGTAAAAGGATAGGTAAAATTGTAGTAGATTGGATAAATAGATCTCGCAGGAATGGGAGATAAAATAAATAAATAAAAATAGCAGCAAGGTATTTTTGGGTTTTTGGATTAATATATCTGAGAATAAAAGCAAATAAAAATAGATCTCGAAGGCAAATATGATAAAGAAGAGACCCGGGGGCCGTAGATTTCACTAGTGGCTTCTCTCGAGAAAAATAGCATATAGTGGGTAAACAAATTACTGTTGGGCAATTGATAGAAATTCAAATAATCATGACGATATCTAGGCAATGATCATTTTATAGGCATCACATCCAAGATTAGTAGACCGACTCCTGCCTGCATCTACTACTATTACTCCACACATCGACCGCCAGCATGCATCTAGTGTATTAAGTTCATGAAAAATGGAGTAATGCAATAAGAATGATGTCATGATGTAGACAAGATCTATTTATGTAGAAATAGACCCCATCTTGTTATCCTTAATGGCAACGATACATACGTGTCGGTTCCCCTTCTGTCATTGGGATCAAGCACCATACGATCGAACCCATCAGAAAGCACCTCTTCCCATGGCAAGAAAAATCAATCTAGTCGACCTAACTAAACCAAAGGTTCGAAGAAGAAATACGAGGCTATAAGTAATCGTGCATATAAGAGATCAAAAGACTCAAATAACTTCATGCATAAAAATATATATCTGATCATAAACTCAAAGTTCATCGGATCCCAACAAACACACCGCAAAAAGAGTTACAACAAATAGATCTCCAAGAGACCATTGTATTGATAATCAAACGAGAGAGAGGGATCCATCTAGCTACTAACTACGGACCATCAAGACTTATGGTGACGACACAGTGGGACTCTCAATGAAAGCACCAATGTCGGTGTCAAAACCGGCGGATCTCGGGTAGGGGGTCCCGAACTGTGCGTCTAAGGCTAATGGTAATAGGAGGCAGGGGACACAATGTTTTCCCAGGTTCGGGCCCTCTCGATGGAGGTAATACCCTACTTCCTGCTTGATTGATCTTGATGATATGAGTATTACAAGAGTTGATCTACCACGAGATCGTAGAGGCTAAACCCTAGAAGCTAGCCTATGATTATGATCGTTGTTGTCCTACGGACTAAACTCTCTAGTTTATATAGACACTGGAGGGGGTAGGGTTACACAGAGTCGGTTACAGGGAAGGAAATCTACATATCCGAATTGCCAAGCTTGCCTTCCATGCAAAGGAGAGTCCCATCCGGACACGGGACAAATTCTTCAATCTTGTATCTTCATAGTCCAACAGTCTGGTATAAGCATATAGTCCGGCTGTCCGAGGACTCCCTAATCCAGGACTCCCTCAGTAGCCCCTGAACTAGGCTTCAATGATGATGAGTCCGGCACGCTGATTGTCTTCAGCATTGCAAGGCGGGTTCCTTCTCCGAATACTCCAAAATAGATCTTGAACACAAGAATCGTGTCCGGCCCTGCAAAATAAATTCCACATACCACCGTAGAGAGTACAACATTTCACGAGTCTAATCTGCGGATAACTTTTCCATAGCGTGACATCACGCCGCGGCCCAGTCATTATTCGAACCGATTTCTCAACCTGCTACCACACATCTTGCGAGGCAGTTTTATTGGCACGTCTTGTCGAAGCAGAGACCGTGTCCCCCTTATCATGGGATCCTCATCAATATGGGTGTGGGTAAGCCAACTGCGCCATCAACACGGCGCTTGGGGAATAAGCGAGTTTCTAGGGCAAGTGGGGAGGCGCATGATCTGCTGCCTTTATAAAGAGACAAAGACTCCCCTTTTTTCACCCACACCTTCTTCTTCCTCTACTCATCCATTCTCTCTCGCTCGAGCTCCAGCGCCCAAGCATTCGCCTTCTCTGCCCACAAAGGCCCTCCAAAAATGTTCGGATCCGGAGCAGGAGGCAAGTGGATGGCCTCTACCGTCCGGGAGAAGGATATCAAGAAACTTCGGGAGGCCGGATATCTGGCCAAGAAGATCGGCCACCGCCTTCCGATGGTGGGACAGATTGTCCCTACTCCGGAACCCGAGGAGAGGGTTGTATTCCTCCCTCATTTTGTCCGCGGGCTGGGGTTTGCCCCCCATCCATTCGTTCGCGGCATTATGTATTACTATGGGATCGATTTTCATGATCTATCCCCCAATTCCTTCCTCAACATCTCGACGTTCATCGTCGTGTGCGAGGTCTTCCTCAGCACCTCTCCACACTTCGGATTATGGCTAAAGATTTTCAATGTGAAGCCTAAGGTGGTGAGCGGCGAGAACGCCGAGTGCGGAGGAGCCATGGTGAGCAAGATGCCCAACGTCACATGGCCATCAGGTACTTTCAATGATTCCATCAAAGGGTGGCAACAAGAGTGGTTCTACGTCACTGAGCCACGCGGCAAAAATGGGCCACAGCTCCCGCATTTCGATCTGGAGCTCCATTGCGGCTTACGTCCTGGCCCAAGAAGGGCCTGGACTGGTCTTCACCAGACGAGTTGGCGGTGCTCCAGGCGCGTGTCAAGGGTATGGAAGACAAGAATATCAAACTCGTGAAGGTGGTCCAGGTGATGTTAGTTCGCCGGATTCTTCCTTGTCAACACAGAGACTGCAATTTATGGGAATTCGAGCCGACCAAGCACCGGACCCTACTAAGGCTCTTCTACTCATCGCACGAAGACATCTGGAAAGTGCTCTTGAAGTCTGGCAAATTGTGGCCGGATTCAGCCAAGGACTATCAACTGTCCCGACCCGGGAGTTCGGTAAGTCCTTGTATGTTGGTAAGTTTATATGCTTTATATGCATAATCCAAGGGAAACACTCAATGTGTTTTCCCGCAACTTTTCTAGGGCTGGACAAAGAAAGTAGGGCGGATCTACTGCTCGGCCCCGTAGCCAGAAGAACATGCCGGTCCACTTCTGACGAAGATGTTGGTCCCGGCGCCTTACAAGGCACCAAAGAAGAAGACCGAAAAAGAGGCTAAGGAGACTAGGGGTGGCCGTCGTCACCAAGGAACTTTGGACACAATATCCGAAGACTCCAAGGCCCGCTCTTCCTCCAAAGAGGACGAGGAAGAGGAGGAAAGCCGATCTCCCCCATTGAGGGGAAGAAAGAAAAGGGCGGCCTCCACATCCTTGGAGGCTAAGTCACCTAAGAAGGGAAAGACTCCCCTTCCGGAGGAATCCGCCACCGCCACCGACAGCAGCCTGGAGTGGGATCCCAGGGTCCAGCCCCTGGTGAAATCGTGAGTATATAAAACCTGGATATGTTTGTGCATCCTGACTCACTATCGTGTGACATTTAATCATATTGAGTCACACTTTTTTGCAGTCCGGCGAGGTCCCGCGCCGAACAATCCTCATCGGAGGATTTACTGGGTTCGGATGCTATGGACAGCAGGACACCCCCAAAGGCCCCCTTCCCAAAACACGTGAACGACACCAAGGCATCGTCCCATAGGGACCCAGGCCAAGGAGGGGGTGAGAAGACCGTCAAGGCGGCGCAAGGGGGTCAAACCTCGGCGACCGGACACACGAGAGAAAAGGCCCCCATGGACACCGACGGCAGGGGCTATCTCAAATTTGGCCCCCAGCCGGACACGATTCCGGAGACCGATATGGCTCCGGAATAAGGTAGGCAGCCTCCCTCGATAAGAGGGTGTGTGCCTATTTCATCGGCTACCTCTGCCCAACAAGAGGTGCTAGATACCTTATCAGCAGCACTGAAGAGCGCCTCCATCGTTGAAGAACACTGTGCCCTTATGGGTGCGGTGATTGAGAAGATTCAGTCCGCTGAGAGTGGGCTGAATGAAGCCTACATCAGCCTTATAACAGGCTTTGAAGTATGACGTGAGGTTTCAAAGAGTGTTATAGGATAGGTAGTAGCCCCTGATACTCTGTTCGGTGTTCAAAAGAAAGAACCGGACATAGGATCAAATACATGTTCGTAGGAGACTCACCTTGTAGCACCTCTCCCTCTTCTTTTTTTGAGCAGGCGTCTGTAGCGACAGCTGCCTCCCATACTGCAGAAGTCTCCAGACTGAAGCAGAGTCTGGAGCGGGCCGAAGAAGAACTTGGCCAGGTGAAGAAGCAGTTGGAGGATAAACAAGGTATGCAAAAACCTTAGTATGATGAATTTTTTTCATGATGTGCTCCAGGGGCGACGACCGAAGTCGAGGCTCTCAAGAAGCCGGTGGCCGAAGCCGAGAAGAAGGCGATCGCAGAGCAGGCTCTTCGTGAAAAGCACGAGGCCAGGGTTATTAAAGTTCAGCAAGAGCTTCAAGAAGGCGTGAAGAAATGCGAGACCTTGGAGTAGAGTTTAACGGAGAAAGAATCCGAACTCACCCAGGCTCGTCAAGCCGTACAAGATGCCTGGGGCAAATCCCAAGGCGCCCTGCAGGAGATTCATGAGGCCAGGAAGATCACGGCGGGTAAGGCTTTTTCTATACAAAGCAGATATTTGAAGGGAGAAAATCACATTACTAATTTTGAATTCGGATTTCTCCAGGGGTGTTTGCGGAGCTGCCACGCAGCGTCTCTAATGCCGCACAATTCTATCAAGCCAAAGAAAGGAGTACTATGGAGAAGCTCTTCTGGTCACAGTATTTGGCGCTGAAGTATCTAGTGCCTTTTGCCGATCAACTGAAGCAACTGATCGAACTGCATAAGGCGGCCGAACTAGCCATGAAGGATTTGATTATCTGGCTATGGCCTGCCGATTCCCAGCAGTAACTTCGGACTCGTGAAGCGGCTTATAAGTGCCTGCCCTCGACTTGAAGTCATCAAGAGGTCGGTCTGTATGGAAGGTGCGCGAATGGCCTTCGCCCGTGCAAAGGTACACTGGGGGAAGATGGATGCCAAAAAGCTAATGACCGAAGGACCGCCTGAGGGGAAGGAGCACCGCAAGCCCAAGTTATATTATGATAGTGTCCTGAAAGGGTCCCGCCTTGTAGCGGAGCAATGTGCCAAGGACATTATATTCCCGTGAATATATTCACGCTATCTCATGTAGTGTTAAACAAGGTCATTTAAATGGTATAATGCCTGTTATTTGAGAATTTTACCTGTTATGCGGCCGTTTTATATATTAAACCTGAGAGTTAGCCAGTCGTCGGCTTTTTCCCCCACGTAGGAAGTACGGGGGTGTTCGGGATAAACCTGAGCACTCTTTACCCCAGTTTTGGGTCCTTAAAGGAGGTGTTCAGTGCAACGAACCAGGCAATCGGACTATAAGGCTTTATCACTCTCACTTACCCATAGGAGTTTACAAAAGAAAGGTAGGCGCAACCCCTGGTGTTCGGAAGGCCGCACTAGGGGCTCTATAAGCACCTGATCGGAAGAAAAAAGTCGATCCATCGCACACTGCATTAGTTATCGCATAATGCGGAAGAAATCCTTAAAGATTTTGTAACCTCTTGAACAGCTGACCACCTCTCGCCGTATCATGACAGTCAGTTTTCGGCTTTCTCTACTGAGGCGCTTGTCCGGATGAGCCGGGACGCAATCGCAGTAGTTCTCCCTTTACTACCCTAGCCGATATAACGGAACGTAGGGTAGCAAGCACAGGAGCCGGGCAACCCAACTATTGACCCAAGACATGATTCGGAGCCGATGCATATAATGCTATAAGTTCGGGGTGCCGAATGACCGTGAAGGTATTCAGACTTTATTGCCGTATTATGGGTACAACAGAGCCCCTCGCATATTGAGGCATATCGTAGTGTACGGATGCCATTTGACAAAGAATATCAATAAGAAAGAGCAACAAGTAAGCGTCATATAAAGCCACATATTGTAATTGAATAATAGGTCGATGCGTACGAGTACAAATAGTGTGATAAAAAGAAATATGACTTCAGAACCTGCTGTGACCAGGGGAGGGAAGCCATGTGCGGATCTGAGTAATAATTGGATGGTCATCAAGGGGAATATCTAAGGATTTCCGTACGCGATCGAGCTGTTTCCTTCCTTGGTATGTTCGTCCCCTCATGGTTCTGGTTGCCATGTTGCCAGTGATGGCCTACACAAAAGTGGACCTGCAAAGAAAGTGCAAAAAAATGTTTGTGTGCCACGGAGCGGTTAAGCCGCATTATGTGGCCTAGCCTGGCATTGTCTCTTCCTAACACCGGAGTGATTAATTGAGCTCTTGACGACCTGGGCTATCCTGCCTCGTAGTAGTTCAGACTCTTTCGACTGTGTCCGGGAGCCTAGCTGTCGAATGAAGGTTCGATTGAAAAAGTGCCAGTCTGCACTTCTACTGTTAAGGCGGCGGTGTGCTCTTTAGTACGGGGGGAGCGTTTGCCATTAACTGTTATGACGCCGCATGGGCTAGGCATTTTGAGCTTAAGGTAAGCATAATGTGGCACCACATTGAATTGAGCGAACGCGGTTCGTCCGAGCAGTGCGTGATAGCTGCTGTGAAAAGGAACGATATCAAAGGTTAACTCTTTGTCGCGGTAGTTATCCGGGTGTCCGAAGACTACTTCCAGAGTGACGGAGCCTGTACAGCGGGCCTCCACGCCTGGTATCACACCTTTAAAGGTGGGTTTGGTGGGTTTGATCTTTGACGGATCGATACCCATCCTGCTCACTGTATCCTAATAAAGCAGGTTCAGGTTGCTGCCTCTGTCCATAAGGACTCGTGTGAGGTTTAATCCGTCAATTATTGGGTCAAGGACTAATGTGGCTGAGTTGCCCTGACGGGTATTGGTCGGGTGATCCTTGTTGTCGAAGGTGATCTGGCCGGATGACCATGGGTTGTGTTTTGTGGTGACTAGCTCCGTTGTGTCGTCATCCCTAAGTGTGCGCCTCCGCTCCCGCTTGGGAATATGGGTGGCATTTATCATATTCACCGTTTTAATTTGCGGAGGAAACTTCTTCTGCCCTCCGGTGTTTGGTGGTCTAGGCTCCTCATCGTCGTCCTCGGTTTGCGACCCCTTCTCCTTGTTTTCGCCACTTGACATACCGACCTGTTTGAAGACCCAACATTCTTTGTTGGTATGATTGGCTGGTGTTCCTGGGGTACCATGAATTTGGCATGGACGGTCGAGTATACGGTCCATAGTGGGCATGCCCTGGCTATTTCTTTTAAATGACCTCTTCCGTTGACCGGACTTAGAGCCACTGAATCCGGCATTGACGGTCGTGTCTTCGGCGTTGTCGCCATTATTCCACCGCTTGTGTTTGAGGCGATGGGGCTTGCTGCTGTTGTTTCTTGGTTCAGAAGTCCCAGGTTTGCTTGAGGTGCTCTTGCTACGAGCCAACCAGCTGTCCTCGCCCGCGCAAAAGCGGGTCATGAGTGTCATGAGGGTTGCCATGGATTTCGGCTCTCTTGGTCAAGGTGCCGGGCAAGCCACTCATTGTGGATGTTATGCTTAAAGGTCGCTGGGGCTTTGGCATCTGGGCAGTCGATGATTTGATTCTTTTTAGTTAAGAACCGAGTCTAGAATTTCCTGGCTGACTCTCTGGGCTGTTGGGTGATGTGACTTAAGTCATCAGCGTCCGGTGGTCGCACGTAAGTGCCCTAAAAGTTGTCCAGGAATGCGTCTTCCAGGTTCTCGCAACTGCCAATGGAGTTTGCCGGCAGGCTATTCAGCCAATGCCGAGTTGGTCCGTTCAGTTTTAGTGGGAGGTACTTCATGGCATGTAGATCATGACCGCGGGCCATGTGAATGTGGAGAAGGAAATCTTCGATCCATACCGCGGGGTCTGTTGTCCCATCATATGGTTCTATGTTTACAGGTTTAAACCCTTCTGGGAATTCATGTTCCATTACTTCGTCGGTGAAGCATAGGGGGTGTGCGGCGCCTCTATGTCGGGCTACATCGCGACACAGTTCGGATGAATCTGGTCTGCTGTATTCGGCCCGAGCGGATTTATATTTGGTATATCCAGCGTGGCGGTCATCGTCACGTGTTGGGGCACGCCCCCGCGATCCGTAGATCGATCTTGACTATCCTGCTTTGTTTTCCAAGTCGTCTCGCAGGTCGTGCGTGTAGCCCTGGGCCTTGGTGTTTTTAGTTGTTCGGCGACGTGGTGTGGGCTCGTGTTTGGGCCGATACGCCACTTTGTCTCGGCCACGGGGTGGTCGGTCAGCCGCATCCTGTGTTGGCCGTATAGGCTCTAGTGCCTCGTCCTCAAATTGAGGTAACAACATGCGCCTCCGGTAGCTTTTGGTTGGGATCTCGAGTCTGTATTCCTCGGCCGCCAGGACTTCAGTCCATCTGTATGTGAGCAGATCTTGATCAGCTTGAAGCTGTTGCTGTTTTTTATTCAGGCTCTTTGCAGTGGCCATAAGCCAGCGCTTAAAGCGCTCTTGCTCGACGGGGTCCTCAGGTACGATAAATTCTTCATCGCAGAGGCTCACCTCGTGTTCGGAGAGGGGCATGTAGTTGTCATCCTCCGAATCTCAGTCCATTGCCTGTTCATCAAGGATAGCTTGCCCGTCCTCCTGCCCGGCCTGCTCAAAGCTTGGCCGGGTGGGATTGTTTTCGTCTTCGGCATCATCCGGAGTGCTATTGTCTCTAGTCCCTGTATCGCTATTTTTGCTATGGCGGGATTTAGAGCGGCGCCACTAACGTCGGCGCTTTGGTTGCTTCATAGGAGGATCACCCTCTGTTGCATCCTTTTGACCCTTGCCATTGTCTTCTTTGGGTGTGTCCACCATATATATATCATATGATGAGGTGGCAGTCCAGCGCCCCGTGGGCGGTGGTTCTTGTTCTTCTCCGGCATCATCGTCCATACCGTTGATGTCTTCGGAGTCGAAATCAAGCATGTCGGTTAAGTCATCGATAGTGGCTATCAAGTGGGTGGTGGGTGGGCAATGAATTCCTTCGTCGTCCACTTCCCACTCGAGCCGGACATAATTCGGCCAAGAGTCTCCTGTCAGGGAGAGAAATTTTAATGAGTTTAGCACATCACCCAAGGGCGAGTGCTGAAAGATATCCGCGGAGCTAAACTCCATGATCGGTGCCCAGTTAGATTCGATGGGCATGGATGCACGCGGTTCGGAGTCCATGTTCAGAGACAAGTCCGGAGGTCTGATGGCACAGACCTCATTGGAAGGGAGATCTATGTTCGGCTCTATCGCCATTTAGTGTGCGGCCTCCGTGGCGGGGTCCAACCACCCGTCCTCGGATGGCACGATCTGCTCCGGATTTAAAGCCGGGGCAGCTGCAGGTGTGATCTCCTAACCGCCATCCAGTGGCAGATCTAAGTCATTCTAAGCACGGCTGTAGGGCGCACCTGTCATGGGCTCGAATCCGTCGAAGATCAAGTCTCCACGGATGTCGACAGTGTAGTTCAGGCTTCCAAACCTGACCTGATGGCCAGGGGCATAGCTATCGATCGGCTCCAGATGGCCAAGCGAGTTGGCCCGCAGTGTGAAGCCGCCGAATACGAAGATCTGTCAAGGGAGGAAAACCTCACCCTGGATCGCATCGTTGTAGATGATTGAAGGACCCATCAAGCCTTATCGTGACGACACAGCGGAACTCTCAATGAAAGCACCAATGTCGGTGTCAAAACCGGCGGATCTCGGGTAGGGGGTCCCGAATTGTGCGTCTAAGGCTAATGGTAACAGGAGGCAGGGGACACAATGTTCACCCAGGTTCGGGCCCTCTCGATGGAGGTAATACCCTACTTCCTGCTTGACTGATCTTGATTATATGAGTATTACAAGAGTTGATCTACCACGATATTGTAGAGGCTAAATACTAGAAGCTAGCCTATGATTATGATTGTTGTTGTCCTACGGACTAAACCCTCCGGTTTATATAGACATCGGAGGGGGATAGGGTTACACAGAGTCGGCTACGGGGAAGGAAATCTACATATCCGAATTGCCAAGCTTGCCTTCCACGCAAAGGAGAGTCCCATCCAGACACGGGACGAAGTCTTCAATCTTGTATCTTCATAGTCCAACAGTCCGGCATAAGCATATAGTCCGGCTGTCCGAGGACCCCCTAATCCAGGACTCCCTCAATCACCCCTCAGGTACTTTCTTGGCACATCACGTGTCTTCTGGTCTAGAAAAAATCACCAAAAATTTCGCTGCGTTTGGACTCCGTTTGGTATTGATTTCCTGCGAAGTAAAAAACAAGCAAAAAATAGCAACTGGCACTGGGCACTATGCCAATAGGTTAGTCCCAAAAAATTATATAAAGTGGCTATAAAATGATTGTAAAACATCTAAGAATGATAATATAACAGCATGGAACAATAAAAAAATTATAGATACATTGGAGACGTATCAACTGGTACAGCGAGGTGCTATACAAATTGTTTTTAATCCCCTTCCGCGATGGTATTTTCAACCATTTCCAAATGAGTGACTGCGATAGGGGGGTCCTTCCCACGCGACCCAGAAACCGTCGGGGATAGGGAGCCTTGATGCATATAGTTGTCCCTACGAAACTGTTTCTGATATCTCGAATATCTGGAACGCTCCATCTTTGCAACTTGTTTGTGCTCGGATTTCCATTGCAGTCATTATTCTTTGGTGCTACGTTTACGATGCATGACCCATCACAAACGGTTCTCGATTATAGAAGCAAACAATCACACACATTTAATTTTCCTCGACTGTATGTGATTCGATGTAAGAGCGCACACAGTTGTCGCTATAAAACTGTATGCAAAGCTTGAATACATCCCACACGATTCATCTGTCGTACCTGCGTCGGATGATCGACCTATCGCACGCGTTCTTCTATGACCAAACATTTGCGGTGCGCACAACATCACAAACAGTCCATAATCGCGAAGCGTGTGTGATAAGATGACTATCACAAACATTTCATAAGAAAGAATTGTGTGCGGTGCTGTTGTTAATCGCACACTTTTTTCATGGCTGATTGTGTATGCAGTAGAGATTGATCGCACACGTAGTGGATCCTAGAAACGTGTCTGATCTCCATGTCTATCATGGATGTTTCGCTTTTGCAAACCGTGTGCAGTATAATCCCTAATTTAAAAATCACATGTTTTGAATTTGAAAGTAGGCAATCACTTATTTCATATCCAACCATGTTTATTACGAATATAGGTTCAACCACGAATGCATAATTCGATGCACAGGTACATGTATTAGAGAACTATAGAAGCACCAAGTAAAGAATGATGAACCATAGTTGTACTAAAGACTGTAAAGAGAGAGGCGAAAGACATTCTGGTTGCTGGAGAAGGTGAAGTGGAATGCCCATATTGTGCCCTCCTCCATGCGTAATGCACACATGACTCTAGGCCAACCCCTTGTGATGGTTTCCCATCCATCCTTCACTGTTTTCATTAGGACTTTTCCATGCTCATTGTGTCCACAAATCATGTACTTTGCGAGATAATCTTGAGTGAACTGCTTCGAGAACCACTGCGAACAAAAAGATTCAGACACTGTTGTCTAACAACTCATTATGGGCAGTAAAAAAGAGAAGGTTGCAGAGTTTGTAGTTACCATCCTACAAGTCACTGTTGTGTTGGATAGAGCATAAACAAATAATTTGTTTGCCACCATTCGTGCCTTTTTGCTAATAATCCTTATCAGTTTCCTCACTTGATGCTTGTTCGTGAATATCTCATTGCCCCATACACAAAAAGGGTCGATGCGTGGATCCTTGCCAAGGGCATATGTACCTACAAGCAACAAGTCAATGTTAGAAGCTAACAAGTGTCCAGGCCTGGATCTGTATGCACTACATTATGGAACGACGGGGGGACTACAAGCCGAGGGATGAAACTAACCTCGGCGGAAAATGGTGGCCACTCCCATTGTTGTCCTGCATAAGTAGTGGAAAGGCATGATAAGTACAACAACCTTAATATCAAACAAATATAGCAAAGGTAAACAACATCATCTCCAAATGATAGCTTGAATGTGTTGGTTTCAGCATGCTTTTAAAGCAGATATAAAATGAAAGGAAACATTACCGACAACAGGCTTAACAGCCATCAAATATTGCAATTCAAACTGGTATTGTTGAAAATGAATAGAACGTAGGTAATGCTTAAACATCACACTGGATAAATGTGTAAAACTGAAATAAAGGGCATGTGTTAACTACACCAGGCGTAACTGGAACCAAATATAGCCGTTCAAACTGGTATTGATGCAGTCGAGCGGCACGTTCCGACTTGCACATAATGAACATCACATTGTGAATGACTGAAATAAACAAGGCATAAATGATCAGTATAACAACCAAATATAGTCATTGAAAACCGCACAGAGTCTCACTGCAACCAACGTAACAAGCAAATATAGATAAACATGGCATATGCTTGAAAACTAGACAAATGCTCACTGCAACCAACCTAACAAGCAAATACAGATAAACAAGGCATCTGCTTGAAAACTGGACAAATGCTCACTGCAACTAACCTAACAACCAAATACAAAAAAACAAGGCATCTCCTTGATAACTGGACAAATGCTCACTACAACCAACCTAAGAACCAAATACATACAAACATGGCATTTGCTCGATAACTGGAAAAATGCTCACTGCAACCAACCTAACAACCAAATATAGATAAACAAGGCATCTACTCACTATAAACAACCAAATATAGCCATTCATGAAACTGAAGTGGACAATTCATACTTAAACATCACATAGCCCTATTGAACAATACATTTTTACATAACTGAAATAATTAAACACGGCACAGTTAAAACACCGCACGAAAAATGCTACTACAACAAAGGTTACGGGTTGGCAAGCTAGGAAAGGTAAGATTTGCTGATAGGATGTTGACTCACATGTCATGGATGGGATCCTTCCATTTGGAAGAGCACAGACCCATGGTGCGCTCTCTGATGTCACAGATGGGTTGTTTCACCTTGGAAGAACCTTTGTGGGTGCCCTCCTCACGGTCGTGGTCGATGAGATCTGACATGGTAATTGAGGATCCCAAACCGCCGCCATAGAACGTGTCCTTCAAAAATGACAAAATGGGCTCGATGGAGTACAAGGATCGCAAATCCTTGACCGCGTGGTGGAGGAGATCAGCGGTAGGGCCGTCAAAGAGATCAACGGTGGTTGAACCAAAGGGGTTGGGGATGGACCACTTAACGTGTGACATGGCCAGCGTGAAGCCGTCGATGTCGACGAACTTGATGTCATAGCTGTTGGGGAACGTAGTAATTTCAAAAAAATTCCTACGCACACGCAAGATCATGGTGATGCATAGCAACGAGAGGGGAGAGTGTGTCCGCGTACCCTCATAGACCGAAAGCGGAAGCGTTAGAACAACGCAGTTGATGTAGTCGTACGTCTTCACGGCCCGACCGATCAAGCACCGAAACTACGGCACCTCCGAGTTCTAGCACACATTCAGCTCGATAACGTCCCTCGAACTCCGATCTAGCCGAGTGTCGAGGGAGAGTTCCGTCAGCACGACGGCGTTGTGACGATCTTGATGTTCTACAGTCGTAGGGCTTCGCCTAAGCACCGCTACGATATTATCGAGGTGGACTATGGTGGAGGGGGGCACCGCACACGGCTAGGAGATCCAAGGGATCAATTGTTGTTGTGCCTAGAGGTGCCCCCTGCCCTTGTTTATAAAGTATCAAGGGGGAGGGGGCGGCCGGCCAGCAGGAGGCGCGCCAGGGAGGAGTCCTACTCCCACCGGGAGTAGGACTCCCTCCTTTCCTAATCCAAGTAGGAGAGGGGAAGGAAGGGGAGGAGAAGGAGAAGGAAGGAGAGGAAGGAAAATGAGGAAAGGGGGGCCGGCCCCTAGTCCAATTCGGTTTGGGCTAGGGGGACCGCGCGCCCTGCCTCCTCTCTTCCACCACTTGGCCAATGAAGCCCATAACTTCTTCCTCGTATTCCCGCAACTCCCCGATACTCTGAAAAATACCCGAATCACTCGGAACCTTTCCGAAGTCTGAATATAGTTGTCCAATATATCAATCTATATGTCTCGACAATTTCGAGACTCCTTGTCATGTCCCCGATCTCATCCGGGACTCCGAACTCCTTCGATACATCAAAACACATAAACTCATAATATAACCGTCATCTAACTTTAAGCGTGCGGACCCTACGGGTTCGAGAACTATGTAGACATGACCGAGACACGTCTCTGGTCAATAACCAATAGCGGAACCTGGATGCTCATATTGGCTCCCACATATTCTACGAAGATCTTTATCGGTCAACCCGCATAACAACATACGTTGTTCTCTTTGTCATCAGTATGTTACTTACCCGAGATTCGATCGTCGGTATCTCAATACTTCAATCTCGTTACCGACAAGTCTCTTTATTCGCTAGGTAATGCATCATCCCGTAACTAACTCATTAGCTACATTGCTTGCAAGGCTTATTGTGATGTGCATTACCGAGAGGGCCCAGAGATACCTCTCCGACAATCGGAGTGACAAATCCTAATCTCAAAATACGCCAACTCAACATGTACCTTTAGAGACACCTGTAGAGCTCCTTTATAATCACCCAGTTACGTTGTGACGTTTGGTAGCACACAAAGTGTTCCTCCGGTAAATGGGAGTTGCATAATCTCATAGTCATAGGAACATGTATAAGTCATGAAGAAAGCAATAACAACATACTAAACGATCAAGTGCTAAGCTAACGGAATGGGTCAAGTCAATCACATCATTCTCCTAATGATGTGATCCCGTTAACCAAATGACAACTCTTTGTCCATGGCTAGGAAACATAACCATCTTTGATTAATGAGCTAGTCAAGTAGAGGCATACTAGTGACACTCAGTTTGTCTATGTATTCACACATGTATCATGTTTCCGATTAATACAATTCTAGCATGAATAATAAACATTTATCATGAAATAAGGAAATAAATAATAACTTTATTATTGCCTCTAGGGCATATTTCCTTCAGTCTCCCACTTGCACTAGAGTCAATAATCTAGTTCACATCATCATGTGATTCAACACCAATATTCACATCTGTATGTGATTAACACCCATAGTTCACATCGTCATGTGGTCAACACCCGAAGGGTTTACTAGAGTCAATAATCTAGTTCACATTGCTATGTGATTAACATCCAAAAAGTACTAAGGTATGATCATGTTTTGCTCGTGAGAGAAGTTTTTAGTCATCGGGTCTGTCACATACAGAGCCGTATGTATTTTGCAAATATTCTATGTCTACAATGCTCTGCACGGAGCTACTCTAGCTAATTGATCTCACTTTCAATATGTATCCAGATTGAGACTAAGAGTCATCTGGATCGGTGTAAAAGCTTGCACTGTTGTAACTCTTTACGACGGGCTCTTTTATCACCTCCATAATCGAGAAATATTTCCTTAGTCCTCACTAAGGATTTTCTTGACCGCTGTCCAGTGATCTACTCTTAGATCAAAATTGTACTCCCTTGCCAAACACAGAGCAAGGTATACAATAGGTCTGGTACACAGCATAGCATACTTTATAGAACCTATGGCTGAGGCATAGGGAATGATTTTTCATTCTATTTCTATTTTCTGTCGTGGTCTGGCTTTGAGTCTTACTCAACTTCACACCTTGCAACACAGGCAAGAACTCCTTCTTTGACTGTTCTATTTTGAACTACTTCAAAATCTTATCAAGGTATGTACTCATTGAAAAATCTTATCAAGCGTCTTGATCTATCTCTATAGATCTTGATGCTCAATGTGTAAGCAGCTTCACCGAGGTCTTTCTTTGAAAAACTCTTATTCAAATATCCTCTTATGCTATCCAGAATTTCTATATCATTTCCAATCAACAATATGTCATCTACATATAGTATTAGAAATGCTACAGAGCTCCCACTTACTTTCTTGTAAATACAGGTCTTTCCAAAAGTCTGTATAAAACCATATGCTTTGATCAACTCATCAAAGCGTATATTCCAACTCCGAGATGCTTGCACCAGTCCATTGATGGATCGCTGGAGCTTGCACATTTAGTTAGCACCTTTAGGATTGACAAAACCGCCTGGTTGTATCATATACAACACTTCTTTAAGAAATATCCAATTAAGGAATGCAGTTTTGACATCCATTTGCCAGATTTCATAAAATGTGGCAATTGCTAACATGATTCGGACAGACTTAAGCATCGTTACGAGTGAGAAAATCTCATCGTATTCAACACCTTGAACTTGTCGAAAACCTTTCGTAACAAGTCGAGCTTGGTAGATAGTAACACTACAATAAGCGTCTGTCTTCCTCTTGAAGATCCATTTATTTTCTATGGCTTGCCGATCATCGGGCAAGTCAACCAAAGTCCATACTTTGTTCTCATACATGGATCCTATCTCAGATTTCATGGCCTCAAGCCATTTTTCGGAATCTAGGCTCATCATCGCTTCCTCATAGTTCGTAGGTTCGTTATGGTCAAGTAACATGACTTCCATAATAGGATTACCGTACCACTCTGGTGCGGACCTTACTCTGGTTGATCTACGAGGTTCGGTAGTAACTTAATCTGAAGTTTCATGATCATCGTCATTAGCTTCCTCACTAATTGGTGTAGGAATCACTGGAACTGATTTCTGTGATGAACTACTTTCCAATTCAGGAGAAGGTACATATTACCTTATCAAGCTCTACTTTCCTCCCACTCACTTCTTTCGAGAGAAACTTCTTCTCTAGAAAGGATCCATTTTTAGCAACGAATATCTTGCCTTCGGATCTGTGACAGAAGGTGTACCCAACTGTTTCCTTTGGGTATTCTATGAAGACGCATTTCTCTAATTTGGGTTCGAGCTTATCAAGTTGAAACTTTTTCACATAAGCATCGCAACCCCAAACTTTAACAAACGACAACTTTGGTTTCTTGCAAACCACAGTTCATAAGGCGTCGTCTCAACAGATTTTGATGGTGCCCTATTTAAAGTGAATGCAACTGTCTCTAATGCATAACCCTATAACGATAGTGGTAAATCAATAAGAGACATCATAGATCGCATCATATCAAATAAAGTGCGGTTACGACGTTCGGACACACCATACCGCTATGGTGTTCCATGTGGCGTGAGCTGTGGAAACTATTCCACATTGTTTTATATGAAGGCCAAACTCGTAACTCAAATATTCTTCTCCACGATCAGATTGTAGAAACTTTATTTTCTTGTTACGATGATTCTTCACTTCACTCTAAATTTCTTTCAACATTTCTAATGTTTCAGACTTGTATTAAGTAGATATACCCATATCTGCTCAAATCATCTGTGAAGGTCAGAAAATAACGGTACCTGCCATGAGCATGAACACTCATTGGACCGCATACATCGGTATGTATTATTTCCAACAAGTCAGTAGCTTGTTCCATTGTTCCGGAGAACGGAGTTTTAGTCATCTTGTCCAAAAGGCACGGTTCGCAAGCATCAAATGATTCATAACCAAGTGATTCCAAAAAACCCATCAGCATGGAGTTTCTTCATGCGCTTTACACCGATATGACCCAAACGGCAGTGCCACAAATAAGTTGCACTATCATTATCAACTTTGCATCTTTTGGCATCAATATTATGAATATGTGTATCACTACGATCGAGATCCAACAAACTATTTTATTGGGTGTATGACCATTGAAGGTTTTATTCATGTAAACAAACCAACAATTATTCTCTGACTTTAAATGAATAACCGTATTGCAATAAACATGATCAAATCATATTCATGCTCAATGCAAACGCCAAATAACATTTATTTAGGTTCAACACTAATCCCGAAAGTATAGGGAGTGTGCGATGATGATCATATCAATCTTGGAACTACTTCCAACACTCATCGTCACTTCCCCTTCAACTAGTCTCTGTTTATTCTGTAACTCTTGCTTCGAGTTACTAATCTTAGCAACCGAATAAGTATCAAATACTCAGGGGCTACTATAAACACTAGTAAGGCACACATCAATAACCTGTATATCAAATATACCCTTGTTCACCTTGCCATCCTACTTATCCACCAAATATTCAGGGAATTTCCGCTTCCAGTGACCATTTCCTTTGCAGTAGAAGCACTCAGTTTCAGGCTTTGGTCCAGCTTTGGGCTTCTTCACGGGAGTGACAACTTGCTTGCCATTCTACTTGAAGTTTCCCTTTCTTTCCCTTTGCCGTTTTCTTGAAACTAGTGATCTCGTCAATCATCAACACTTGATGTTCTTTCTTGATTTCTACCATCGTTGATTTCAGCATCACGAAGAGCTCGGGAATCGTTTTCATCATCCCTTGCATATTATAGTTCATCACGAAGTTCTAGTAACTTAGTGATGGTGACTAGAGAACTCTGTCAATCACTATCTTATCTAGAAGATCAACTCCCACTTGATTCAAGTAATTGTAGTACTCAGACAATCTAAGCGCTTGCTCACTAGTTGAGCAATTCTCCTCCATCTTTTAGGCGAAGTATTTGTCAGAGGTCTAATACCTCTTGACACGGGCATGAGTCTGAAATATCAATTTCATCTCATGGAACATCTCATATGTTCCGTGACGTTTGAAAAACGTTTTTATAGTCCCGGTTCTAAGCCATAAAGCATGGTGCACAAAACTATCAAGTAGTCATCATATTGAGCTAGCCAAACGTTCATAACATCTGCTTCTGCTCCTGCAATAGGTCTGTCGCCTAGCGATGCATCGAGGACATAATTCTTCTGTGCAACAATGAGGATAAACCTCAGATCACGGACCAAATCCGCATCATTGCTACTAACATCTTTCAACTTAGTTTTCTCTAGTAACACATATAAAAACATGGGGAAGCAAAAAACATAGGGAAGCAACAACGCGAGCTATTGATCTACAACATAATTTGCAAAATACTACCAGGACTAAGTTCACGATAAATTAAAGTTAAATTAATCATATTACTTAAGAACTCCCACTCAAACAGACATGTCTCTAGTCATCTAAGTGATCACGTGATCCAAATCAACTAAACCATGTCCGATCATCATGTGAGATGGAGTAGTTTTCAATGGTGAACATCACTATGTTGATCATATCTACTATATGATTCACGTTCGACCTTTCGGCCTTCATGTTCCGAGGCCAGATCTGTATATGCTAGGCTCGTCAAGTTTAACCTGAGTATTCGTGTGCAACTGTTTTGCACCCATTGTATTTGAACGTAGAGCCTATCACACCCGATCATCACGTGGTGTCTCAGCACGAAGAACTTTCGCAACGGTGCATACTCAGGGAGAACACTTCTTGATAATTAGTGAGAGATCATCTTATAATGCTACCATCAATCAAAGCAAAATAAGATGCATAAAGGATAAACATCACATGCAATCAATATAAGTGATATGATATGGCCATCATCATCTTGTGCTTGTGATCTCCATCTCCGAAGCACCGTCGTGATCACCATCGTCACCGGCGTGACACCTTGATCTCTATTGTAGCATCGTTGTCGTTTTGCCATCTATTTCTTCTATGACTATCACTACCGCTTAGTGATAAAGTAAAGCAGTTAGAGGGCGTTTGCATTTCATACAATAAAGCGACAACCATATGGCTCCTGCTAGTTGCCGATAACTTCGGTTACAAAACATGATCATCGCATACAATAAAATATAGCATCACATCTTGACCATATCCCATCACAACATGCCCAGCAAAAACAAGTTAGACGTCCTCTACTTTGTTGTTGCAAATTTTACGTGGCTGCTACGGGCTGAGCAAGAACCGTTCTTACCTACGCATCAAAACCACAACGATAGTTCGTCAAGTTAGTGTTGTTTTAACCTTCGCAAGGACCGGGCGTAGCCACACTCAGTTCAACTAAAGTTGGAGAAACCGACACCCGCTAGTCACCTATGTGCAAAGCATGGCGGTAAAACTAGTCTCGCGTAAGCGTACGCGTAATGTCGGTCCGGGCCGCTTCATCCAACAATACCGCTGAACCAAAGTATGACATGCTGGTAAGCAGTATGACTTGTATCGCCCATAACTCACTTGTGTTCTACTCATGCATATAACATCTACGCATAAAACCTGGCTCGGATGCCACTGTTGGGGAACGTAGTAATTTCAAAAAATTTCCTACGCACACGCAAGATCATGGTGATGCATAGCAACGAGAGGGGAGAGTGTGTCCACGTACCCTCGTAGACCGAAAGCGGAAGCGTTAGAACAACGCGGTTCATGTAGTCGTACGTCTTCACAGCCCGACCGATCAAGCACCGAAACTACGGCACCTTCGAGTTCTAGCACACGTTCAGCTCGATGACGTCCCTCAAACTTCGATCCAGCCGAGTGTCGAGGGAGAGTTCCGTCAGCACGACGGCGTGGTGACGATCTTGATGTTTTACCGTCGCAAGGCTTCGCCTAAGCACTGCTACGATATTATTGAGGTGGACTATGGTGGAGGGGGGCACCGCACACGGCTAAGAGATCCAAGGGATCAATTGTTGTTGTGCCTAGAGGTGCCCCCCTTCCCCCGTATATAAACGATCAAGGGGGAGGGGGCGGCCGGCCAGGAGGAGGCGCGCCAGGGAGGAGTCCTACTCCCACCGGGAGTAGGACTCCCTTCTTTCCTAATCCAAGTAGGAGAGGGGAAGGAAGGGGAGGAGAAGGAGAAGGAAGGAGAGGGAGGAAAAGGAGGAAAGGGGGCCGCCCCCCTAGTCCAATTCGGTTTGGGCTAGGGGGCCCGTGCGCCCTGCCTCCTCTCTTCCACCACTTGGCCCATGAAGCCCATTACTTCTTCCTCGTATTCCCGTAACTCCCCGGTACCCCAAAAAATACCCGAATCACTCAGAACCTTTCCGAAGTCCGAATATAGTCGTCCAATATATCGATCTTTATGTCTCGACCATTTGGAGACTCCTCGTCATGTCCCCGATCTCATCCGGGACTCCGAACTCCTTCGGTACAACAAAACACATAAACTCATAATATAACCGTCATCTAACTTTAAGCGTGCGGACCCTACGGGTTCGAGAACTATGTAGACATGACCGAGACATGTCTCTGGTCAATAACCAATAGCGGAACCTAGATTCTCATATTGGCTCCCACATATTCTACGAAGATCTTTATCGGTCAAACCGCATAGCAACATACGTTGTTCCCTTTGTCATCGGTGTGTTACTTGCCCGAGATTCGATCGTCGGTATCTCAATACCTAGTTCAATCTCGTTACCAACAAGTCTCTTTATTTGTTACGTAATGCATCATCCCGTAACTAACTCATGAGCTACATTGCTTGCAAGGCTTATAGTGATGTGCATTACCGAGAGGGCCCAGAGATACCTCTCCGACAATCGGAGTGACAAATCCTAATCTTGAAATACGGCAACTCAACATGTACCTTTGGAGACACCTGTAGAGCTCCTTTATAATCACCCAGTTACGTTGTGACGTTTGGTAGCACACAAAGTGTTCCTCCGGTAAATGGGAGTTGCATAATCTCATAGTCATAGGAACATGTATAAGTCATGAAGAAAGCAATAGCAACATACTAAACGATCAAGTGCTAAGCTAACGGAATGGGTCAAGTCAATCACATCATTCTCCTAATGATATGATCCCGTTAATCAAATGACAACTCTTTGTCCATGGCTAGGAAACATAACCATTTTTGATTAATGAGCTAGTCAAGTAGAGGCATACTAGTGACACTCAGTTTGTCTATGTATTCACACATGTATCATGTTTCCGGTTAATACAATTCTAGCATGAATAATAAACATTTATCATGAAATAAGGAAATAAATAATAACTTTATTATTGCCTCTAGGGCATATTACCTTCAGTAGCCAGCTTTCCCGAGATACAGTAATGTGCTAGCCCACTAACATGAAGCCTTTGGCATGGCAACATAGTCAACGTCTTCGTCGGCTTCCATGATGATGTGTTGCTCCGGGATCGACAGGTCGGGGCAAACGTCGGCCACCTCACCAACGTCCGCCAGAGAGGCCATGATAAACCTCTTCTTGGCCGAATGCTCGTTGAGGTCCCTGGGATACGTGGTCAAGTTTAGGCCGTGACATTCTGGAGCCGGGGACATGCATCTGGCGGGGAGGGACACCTCAGACTTCATCTAAAAGCTCAGGGGAGTGGGGCTACAGTATGGGAATCGTTGGGTAACCTGAACTTTATTATCTAAGCTAGGACGAACGGGCAGACTGGCAGGGGTTGGCGGCGGCGGTGGTGGCGGCGAGCTAGGGTTTGAGTGGGGGAGGGGGGCAGGTGGGGGGACTGTGTAGGGGGGTGTTGTTTGAGGATAGTCCGCTGCTACTAAAAATTTGAGTAATGGTGGGTGGAGATGGTGGTGGATGAGGGAGGGCGACAGTTTAAATGCCTTGTCTACTACAATTTTACTATAAGGTCGGTGCTGGAGCAGTGTGGGCGACAGTTGAAGTACGACGGCTACTAAAATTTGGGTAAAGGAATTGATGCGGGGAGGGAGTACCCAAGATCGTGCACGGTCCAATAAGAATATGTGTGTATGATAATAAGGAAAAGTGGCGGAACCGCCGATTTTTGCAACCTCAAGGCAGGTAGTTTGTTTTTAGATTTCTAGCTAGGTGTCCTATCGCACACGGTTCGTCCTAATTTTGAGACGCAGACGTGGAATTCAATCTATATAAACTACCCGCCTTTAGGTTGCGCAGGTGGTGATTTTACATTGCACTTGCATTGCACACAGTTAAGCCAGTACCTCCACCTTTGCTCGCGCTTGCGCAGTCATGGTGATTTTACAGCGCACTCTTTCATCGCACACGGTTGAGCCAGTACCTCCACCTTTGCTCGCGCTTGCGTAGTCGTGGCGATTCATGGTGCACTTGCATCGCACACGGTTAAGCCATTATACCCCTATCTGTTGAGCATCATCACAGTCTTTGTAGCAAAAAAAATTACAGAGGGTCAGAAGACAGCCACACCAGCATGTGGACCAAATATATATGAGTGAAAAGGGTGGTCTGTGATACGTCTCCAACGTATCTATAACTTTTTATTGTTCCATGCTATTATATTATCTGTTTTGGATGTTTAATGGCATTAATATGTTATTTTATATTATTTTTGGGACTAACCTATTAACCGAGGGCCTAGTGCTAGTTTCTATTTTTTTTGCCTATTTTAGAGTTTTGCAGAAAAGGAATACCAAACGGAGTCCAAACGGAATGAAACCTTCGCGATGATCTTTCTTGGACCGAAAGCAAACCATAAGACTTGGAGCTGAAATCAGAGACGCAACGAGGAAGCCACGAGGCAGGAGGGCGCGCCCAGGGGGGTAGGGCATGCCCCCACCCTCATGGGCCCCTTGTGGCTCCCCTGACCTAGTTCCTTCGCCTATATATAGTCTTATACCCTGAAAACATCCAGGAGATCCACGAAACCTATTTTCCACCGCCGCAACCTTCTGTACCCGTGAGATCCCATTTAGGGATCTTTTTGGCGACCTGCCGGAGGGGGATTCGACCACAAAGGGCTTCTACATCAACACCATTACCTCTCCGATGAAAGTGAGTAGTTTACCACAGACCTTTGGGTCCATAGTTATTAGCTAGATGGCTTCTTCTCTTTCTTTGATTCTCAATACCATGTTCTCCTCGATGTTCTTGGAGATCTATTCGATGTAATACTCTTTTGTGGTGTGTTTGCCGAGATCCGAGGAATTGTGGATTTATGATCAAGATTATCTATGAATATTATTTCGTTCTTCTCTGAATTTTTATATGGATGATTTGATATCTTTGCAAGTCTCTTTGGATTATCGGTTTAGTTTGGCCTACTAGATTGATCTTTCTTGCAATGGGAGAAGTGCTTAGCTTTGGGTTCAATCTTGCGGTGTCCTTTCCCAGTGACAGTAGGGGCAACAAGGCACGTATTGTATTGTTGCCATCGAGGATAACAAGATGGGGTTTTCATCATATTTCTTGAGTTAATTCCTCTACATCATGTCATCTTTCTTAATGTGTTACTCCGTTCTTTATGAACTTAATACTCTAGATGCATGATGGATAGCGGTCGATGTGTGGTGTAATAGTACTAGATGCAGGGAGGAGTCGGTCTACTTGACACGGACATGATGCCTATGTTCACTATCATTGCCTTAAATGTCATCATAACTATGCGCTTTTCTATCAATTGCTCGGCAGTAATTCGTTCACCCACCGTAATATTTGTTATCTTGAGAGAAGCCACTAGTGAAACCTATGGCCCTCGGGTCTCTTTTCCATATTATTGAATCTTGTTTACATCTTGCTAGTTTTTGATCTATTATTTTGCAATCTTTACTTTCCAATCTATAAACCAAAAATACCAAAAATATTCACTTTACCGTTTATCTATCTCTATCAGATCTCACTTTCGCAAGTGACGTGAAGGGAATGACAACCCCTTTATCGCGTTGGGTGCAAGTTGTTGATTGTTTGTGCAGGTATTCGGTGACTTGTGCGTTATCTCCTACTAGATTGATACCTTGGTTCTCAAAACTGTGGGAAATACTTACGCTACTTTGCAGCATCACCCTTTCCTCTTCAAGGGAAAACCAACGCAACCTCAAAAGGTAGCAAGAAGGATTTCTAGAGCTGTTGTCGGGGAGATCTATGTCGAGTCAAGCCATACCAAGTACCCATCATAAACTCTTCTCCCTTGCATTACATTATTCGCCATTCGCCTCTTGTTTTCCTCTCCCCCACTTCTAAAATGATTTTCGAAAACTTTTTCCTTTTCTTCGCCTTCTTCCCGTATGTCCTTTTATTTGTGTTTCCATGTGCCTTCTATTTGCTTGCTAAAAATCTATTGATATGGATCCACCTAAAGTGTTCTACTTGGATCATCTTCGATATATATGTGCTCGTGCTGAAAACCCAACTAGCTTAGTTGAGGGAAAATCTTTAGATGAGCATGCTCATTTTGCACGTCATTGTTTATCTGACAAAAGGGAGACTCTTATGGAATCAAATAAATAGTTTGATGTGTTATGCTTGGAATCTTTGTGAAATTTATGATTTTACTTGTTGCTCTAAGAACCCTAAAAAACACCATCCCTACCTATGTGAGTTTAATGATGATGAAATATTATCTTCTTATGCAAAGGGTGTTTATAGTTACTACGATATCAAAAAAATTGAAGAATTTGGCTTTTACGGGTGCTTATGAAGTTGCTTCTTTGATTGAAAAGTATGATATTAGTCTCTACAAATCTGAAAGTTTTGACATACTTAAATATTGCTATGAAAACTATGCTCATAATGTCTATGTCAAAGAATTTATTAAGAGAATGATGGTTGCTTTGGAAGAAAATAATGATATGCATGAATCTATAGATAATTATGATTCTGATGATTTGATTGAAATATCCCTTGATGAACATGATGCTTGCTATTCTTGTGGCCATGATGCCAATATTTATGGAGATTAATTTGCTATAGTCCCTTATGTTAAACATGAGATTGTTGCTATTCCACCCATACTTGATAGTTCCTTCGATGAAAAGCATGATTGCAATGATGTTATTATACATTCTATTAATGTCAATTGTGCTAGTAATTTGCAAAACCCTAAGCTTGGGGATGCTAGTTTTGCTACGTCTACTATTTGTTGCAATGATCATGATTGGGGTGATTCTTCTTATGATCTTCAAAATTTATTTAAGCCCCATGATGAATATGAGATTGACAATAATGTCTGCAACATTATTGAAAGTGGGTTTGGAAGAGTGTCAACTTTAGATCCCACATAGTATGTTCAATCTTATGATTTTTTTGATAAAAGTGGGTTTCGAGAGGTCATGATTTTAGTTAATGTTGATCCCACTATTTTGGAACAGTATCAACTTCGCATGCATGTGGATCATGTTGAGAATGTTATGTGACAACTATTTTGTTGAATTTTCTTATGATCCTAGATGTAAATATTATGAGAGAGGAAAATATGGTTGTAGAAATTTTCATGTTACTAATTTACCTCTCTTCATGTTGAGATTTCTATTGTTTCTTTCTTCTTCCTTGCATATGCTAGATCTTGCTTGTCTTGCTAATTTGTTTTCCTATAAAATGCCTATGCAGAGGAAGTATGTTAGACTTAGATGTGGTTTTCACATGCTACATGATGCTCTCCTTTTGTTTCAATAGCTATCTTTCATGTGAGCATCATTAAAATTATCAATGCCTAGCTAAGGACGTTAAATGATAGCGCTTGTTGGGAGGCAACCCAATTTTATTTTTCTTCTTTGATTTTTGCTTATGTTTAGTAATAGATAATTCATCTATCCTCTGGTCAGATGTGGTTATATGTGGTAAAGTGTTTGTGCCAAGTTAAACCTTTAGGATAGCTTAGGGTGATAGTTGTGTTGATCCTGCTGAAAATCAAAAACTTTTGCGCTCAGTAAATTAGTTTTGAAAATTCACAGAAACGTGATTTTGATCTTATTATTTTTGCTATGTATTGTTGAATAAATTTCTCAGGTTTTCCTAATCTGGTAGGGTTTTTAGAGTTACAGAAGTATTCGAGAGTTACAGATTACTACAGACTGTTCTGTTTTTGACAGATTCTGTTTTTCGCGTGTTGTTTGCTTATTTTGATGAATCTATGAGTAGTATCGGGGGGTATGAACCATGGAGAAGTTGGAATACAGTAGATATTACACCAATATAAATAAATAATGAGTTCACAACAGTACCTTAAAGTGGTGATTTATTTTCTTATACTAACGGAGCTCATGAGATTTTTTGTCGAGTTTTGTGTTGTGAAGTTTTCAAGTTTTGGGTAAGGATTTGATGGACTTTGGAATAAGGAGTGGCAAGAGCCTAAGCTTGGGGATTCCCAAGGCACCCAAAGGTAAAATTCAAGGACAACCAAAAGCCTAAGCTTGGGGATGCCCTGGAAGGCATCCCCTCTTTCGTCTTTGTCTATCGGTAACTTTAGTTGAGGCTATATTTTTATTCACCACATGATATGTGTTTTGCTTGGAGCGTCTTGTATGATTTGAGTCTTTGATTTTTGGTTTACCACAATCATCCTTGCTGTACACACATTTTTGGAGAGACACGCATGAATCATGATTTATTAGAATACTCTATGTGCTTCACTTATATCTTTTGAGCTAGACAATATTGCTCTAGTGCTTCACTTATATCTTTTTAGAGCACGGCGGTGGTTTTATTTTATAGAAATTGATTTACTCTCATGCTTCACTTATATTTTTTTGAGAGTCTTTTAGAACAGCATGGTAATTTGCTTTGGCTATAAAATTATTTCTAATATGATGGGTATCCAAGATGGGTATAATAAAAACTTTCATATAAAGTGCATTGGATACTATGAGAAGTTTGATTCTTTATGATTGTTTTGAGAAATGAAGATGGTGATATTAGAGTCATGCTAGTAGAGTAGTTGTGAATTTAAGAGATACTTGTGTTAAAGTTTGTGATTCCCGTAGCATGCACGTATGGTGAACCGTTATGTGATGAAGTTGGAGCATGATTTATTTATTGATTGTCTTCCTTATGAGTGGCGGTAGGGGACGAGCGATAGTCTTTTACTACCAACCTATCCCCCTAGGAGCATGTGTGTAGTACATCATTTTGATAACTAATAGATTTTTGCAATAAGTATGTGAGTTCTTTATGACTAATGTTGAGTCCATGGATTATACGCACTCTCACCCTTCCACCATTGCTAGCCTCTCTTGTGCCGCTTAACTTTTGCCGGTACCATAACACCCACCATTATCTTCCTCAAAACAGCGACCATACCTACCAATTATGGCATTTCCATAGACATTCCGAGATATATTTCCATGCAAATTTCCACCATTCCGTTTATTATGACACGCTCCATCATTGTCATATTGCTTTGCATGATCATGTAGTTGACATCGTATTTGTGGCAAAGCCACCGTTCATAATTTTTTCATACATGTCACTCTTGATTCATTGCACATCCCGATACTCCGCCGGAGACATTCACATAGAGTCATATTTTATTCTAAGCATTGAGTTGTAATTCTTGAGTTGCAAGTAAATAAAAGTGTGATGATCTTCATTATTAGAGCATTGTCCCATGTGAGGAAAGGATGATGAAGACTATGATTCCCCCACAAGTCGGGATGAGTCTCCGGATGAAAAAAAGAAAAAAAAGAGGCCATAAAAAAGAGAGAAGGCCCAAATAGAAAAAATGATGAGAGAAAACGAGAGAAGGGGCAATGTTACTATCCTTTTTCCACACTTGTGCTTCAAAGTAGAACCATGATCTCATGATAGAGAGTCTCCTATGTTGTCACTTTCATATACTAATGGGAATTTCATTATAGAACTTGGCTTGTATATACCAATGATGGGCTTCCTAAAAATTCTCTAGGTCTTCGTGAGCAATAAAGTTGGAGCACACCCACTGAGTTTCTTTTTGAGCACTCATACACTTATAGCTCTAGTGCATCCGTTGCATGGCAATCCCTACTCACTCACATTGATATCTATTGATGGGAATCTCCATAGCCCATTGATATGCCTAGTTGATGTGAGACTATCTTCTCATTTTTGTCTTGTCCACAATCACCATTCTATTCCACCTATAGTGCTATGTCCATGGCTCACGCTCATCTATCACGTGAAGATTGAAAAAGTTTGAGAACATCAACAGTATGCAACAATTACTTGGCTTGTCGTCGGGGTTGTGCATGATTTAAATATTTTGTGTGATGAAGATAGAGCATAGCCAGACTATATGATTTTGTAGGGATAGCTTTCTTTGGCCATGTTATTTTGAGAAGACATGATTGCTTTGTTAGTATGTTTGAAGAATTATTATTTTATGTCAATATTAAACTTTTGTCTTGAATATTTCGTGTCTGAACATTCATGCCACAATAAAGAAAATTACATGGATAAATATGTTAGGTAGCATTACACATCAAATATTATGTTTTTATCATTTACCTACTCAAGGACGAGCGGGAATTAAGCTTGGGGATGCTTGATATGTCTCCAACGTATCTACAATTTTTGATTGTTCCATGCTATTATATTATCTGTTTTGGATGTTTAATGCGCATTAATATGCTATTTTATATTATTTTTAGGACTGACCTATTAACCGAGGGCCCAGTGCCAATTTCTATTTTTTTTTTTGCCTATTTTAGAGTTTTGTCGAAAAGGAATACCAAACAGAGTCCAAATGGAATGAAACCTTCGCGATGATCTTTCTTGGACCGAAAGCAAACCAGAAGACTTGGAGATGAAGTCAGAGATGCAACAAGGAATCCACGAGGCAAGAGGGCGCGCCCACCACCCTCGTGGGCCCCTCGTGGCTCCCCTGACCTAGTTCCTTCACCTATATATACTCTTATACCTTGAAAACATCTAGGAGAGCCACGAAACCTCTTTTCCACCGCTGCAACCTTATGTACCCATGAGATCCCATATAGGGACCTTTTCCGGCGTCCTGCCAGAGGGGGATTCGATCACGGAGGGCTTCTATATCGACACCATTACCTCTCCGATGAAGCGTGAGTAGTTTACCATAGACCTTCGGGTCCATAGTTATTAGCTAGATGGCTTCTTCTCTCTCTTTGATTCTCAATACCATGTTCTCCTCGATGTTCTTGGAGAATTCGATGTAATACTCTTTTGCAGTGTGTTTGCCGAGATCCGATGAATTGTGGATTTATCATCAAGATTATCTATGAATATTATTTGGTTCTTCTCTGAATTATTATATGCATGATGTGATATCTTTGCAAGTCTCTTCGAATTATCTGTTTAGTTTGGCCTACTAGATTGATCTTTCTTGCAATGGGAGAAGTGCTTAGCTTTGGGTTCAATCTTGCGGTGTCCTTTCTCCATGACAGTACGGGAAGCAAGGCACGTATTGTATTGTTGCCATCAAGGATAACAAGATGGGGTTTTCATCATATTGCTTGAGTTAATTCCTCTACATCATGTCATCTTTCTTAATGCGTTA
This sequence comes from Triticum aestivum, assembly GCF_018294505.1. Classification (NCBI taxonomy): domain Eukaryota; kingdom Viridiplantae; phylum Streptophyta; class Magnoliopsida; order Poales; family Poaceae; genus Triticum; species Triticum aestivum. The sequence goes on along the minus strand of NC_057795.1, from coordinate 466,195,792 downwards.
CTCCGTTCTTTATACTCTAGATGCATGCTGGATAGCGGTTGATGTGTGGAGTAATAGTAGTAGATGTAGGCAGGAGTCGGTCTACTTGACACAGACGTGATGCCTATGTTCATGATCATTGCCTTAGATGTCATCATAACTATGCGCTTTTCTATCAATTGCTCGGCAGTAATTCGCTCACCCACCGTAATATTTGTTATCTTGAGAGAAGCCACTACTGAAACCTATGGCCCCCGGGTCTCTTTTCCTTATTACTGAATCTCGTACATCTTGGTAGTTTCCGATCTATTATTTTGCAACCTTTACTTTCCATTCCATAAACCAAAATTACCAAAAATATTTACTTTACTATTTATCTATCTATATCAGATCTCACTTTTGCAAGTGATCATGAAGGGATTGACAACCCCTTTATCGCGTTGGGTGCAAGTTGTTGATTGTTTGTGCAGGTATTCGGTGACTTGTGCATTGTCTCCTACTGGATTGATACCTTGGTTCTCAAAACTGAGGGAAATACTTACGCTACTTTGCTGCATGACCCTGTCCTCTTCAAGGGAAAACCAATGCAAGCTCAAGAGGTAGCAGTCTGTGATGTTCAAAATTCCAATGCACAACCTTGACCGCGCGGATCCGTGGTTGGGCGCGTCGTCAAAGATCAATGAGAGGAGCCAAAAGTCAAGAACCACCTGAAAGTGGCCAAATATATGTAGGAATATAGGGTATGATGTTTAAAACTTTAAATACACAATGCACAACTTTGGTGGCACCTGCCTCGCCAACCCGAAAGCACCCTTGGATATATCTATAATAAAATAATGTTGTAGCTAGCTAGGGTGCTTGACCCACCTCCCACTTCGTGTAAGCGGGGCGGATGCACGTAATGATACTTTGGACATACATGCATATCGCCATGACCTACCATAAGACGGACCAGTGAATCTATCATTTGGTCAAACGACAATTGTTGTTGTCGATAAACCGCTTTGGCGAATAGATTGAACCATCATAAAAAATCACATGAGAGGGACCACAAAACCAGCACCTCTTGCATGCAGCCCAAAATGATGTACCTTGGAAGGGGTGGTGTGTGTGTTTTCAATATAGAATAATGTACAATTTTGATGCGGTGCCTGCCTCTTGATACAAACAACAACCATGATGGCCAGGTAGTTAAAGATGAGATATGCAAGGTACGGTGTAGGTCGAACATAGCAATCCGAGCATGTGGGAGGGAATCCTGACAACTCATGATCTCGAGCTTTGGTTGAACGACATGTGACGGTGACCGGCCCTAACACGAACTAGGAGGAATCCATTCATGGCCAACACATACCCCTCGTTATCGGTCAAAGGGATGATATATATATACACTCGAGGAGCCTACAAATATGTGTGTCGTCACAAAAAACCGCACAAGGGAGACGTGGTCGATCAGAAGACCCCGTATACACTACATGCGGCTGATACGTCTCCATCGTATCTACTTTTCCAAACACTTTTGTCCTCGTTTTGGACTCTAATTTGCATGATTTGAATGGAACTAACCCGGACTGATGTTGTTTTCAGCAGAACTGCCATGGTGTTATTTTTGTGCAGAAATAAAAGTTCACGGAATAACCTGAAAATCCAGGGAGCAACTTTTCAGAGTTAATAAAAAATACTGGCGAAAGAATCAACGTCAGGGGGCCACACCCTATCCACGAGGGTGGGGCGCGCGCCCCCTCCCCTAGGGCGCGCCCCCTGCCTCGTGGGCCCCCTGGACGTCCACCGACCTCAACTCCAACTCCATATATTTGCTTTCGCAGAAAAAAATTAGAGAGAAAGTTTCATCATGTTTTACGATACGGAGCCGCCGCCAAGCCCTAATCTCTCTCGGGAGGGCTGATCTGGAGTCTGTTCGGGGCTCCGGGGAGGGGATTCGTCGCCGTCGTCATCATCAACCATCCTCCATCACCAATTTCATGATGCTCACCACCGTGCATGAGTAATTCCATCGTAGGCTTGGTGGATGGTGATGGGTTGGATGAGATTTACCATGTAATCAAGTTAGTTTTGTTAGGGTTTGATCCCTAGTATCCACTATGTTCTGAGATTGATGTTGCTATGACTTTGCTATGCTTAATGCTTGTCACTAGGGCCCGAGTGCCATGATTTCAGATCTGAACCTATTATGTTTTCATGAATATATGTGAGTTCTTGATCCTATCTTGCAAGTCTATAGTCACCTATTATGTGTTATGATCCGACAACCCCGAAGTGACATTAATCAGGATACTTGTCGGTGATGACTGTAGTTTGAGGAGTTCATGTATTCACTATGTGTTAATGCTTTGGTCCGGTACTCTATTAAAAGGAGGCCTTAATATCCCTTAGTTTCCACTAGGACACCGCTGCCACGAGAGGGTAGGACAAAAGATGTCATGCAAGTTCTTTTCCATAAGCACGTATGACAATATTCGGAATACATGCCTACATTACATTGATGAACTGGAGCTAGTTCTATGCCACCCTATGTTATAACTATTACACGAGGAATCGCATCCGACATAATTATTCATCACTGATCCAATGCCTATGAGCTTTTCATATATTGTGCTTTGCTTATTTACTTTACCGTTGCTACTGTTACAATTACTACAAAACTGCTACTTTTACTTTTGCCACTGCTACCGTTACTTCCATACTACTTTGCTACTAAATACTTTGCTGCAGATACTAAGTTATCCAGGTGTGGTTGAATTGACAACTCAACTGCTAATACTTGCAAATATTCTTTGGCTTCCCTTGTGTCGAATCAATAAATTTGGGTTGAATACTCTACCCTCGAAAATTTTTGCGATCCCCTATACTTGTGGGTTATCAGCGGCCCGAAAATATGTATGAGTACGATGGTATGTGATGTGTTTAAATCTTGAATGCACAAGTTCGATGGGCCACCAACTATATTACAAACCGAACACCATACCCAATCCCAAGCCTGGTTCAATACGTACGATGTCGGTTTCCCAACTTCGAGGCGGCGGGGGGGGGGGTCGTCCAACGCATGCACTCAAACTTTATTTGGTCTAACATGGCACACATAGTAATAGGAAACCATCATGGTCAAACCCTTCTCATATGTTGGGTCAAAGGGATAGATTGTGTGGGCCCCCCTTATTATCGGTCAAGGATAATATATATATATATATATATATATATATATATATATATTGTGTGTGTGTATATATATATATACCTTTGGGAGCCCACAGATATGTGCAGTGTCTATAAACCGTGCAAGGAAGACATGCTCGATCAGAACACCTGCCCCCCTATACCCTGCATGCAACCTGAAAAAAATGTATGGGTTCGTGTGTGATTTGTTCGAATCCTGAAAGCACAAGTTCGATGGGGAACCAACTACACCAGTAACATTACAAACTAAACATCGTACCCCTCGCGGCCAGGTTAAAGATGTACAATGTCGGGAACACAACTTCAAGGCGGATGGGGGGGTGCCGTCCAACGCATGTGCTGAAACTTGATTTGCTCTAACATAGCACAAGGAGCAAAGAGTAAACCCTTCTCGTGCGTTGAGTCATAGGGATACTTTGTGTGGGCCTACAGATGTCAATCATTCTTTGATTTTTGAGAACAAAAACTAACCAATGAAAACATAGTCTACAAATTAAGCAAAACAAGGATCCCAAGGTTTATATAATTGCCATGACAGGTCACTATAGAGACATTTATCTCTGTAATGACCGTGTCATAGCATTTAAATGAAGCTTGAGATAATCAACTTCCCACCGGGTCACCCATCCTTAGACTACTCCATCTCGAGCACGCTTAACTTCTGCGTTCTATTCAACTAGGCTAGCGGATGGGAAGCCGCCCCTTGCTGATAGAAATTGCCTCCTTGCCTTTAAGGCGTTTCACGCTGGTCACCCTATGGGACCTATTCCCTCCTATCTCACACATTTGTGCTTTTAGAAACCGTGTGTGATATTTACATGGCTGGTGTGTCGCCGCCTAGCCTTCAATGAGCACTGACACTGGCAGTGGGAAAACAATGGGAGAAGAGGTGGGAAACCGATGAGAGGAGTGGTGGGAAACGGTAGAGTGTTTTGATATATAACAACATTAATATAGAAAACTTAGTAGAGAAGGAAGCGTGAGCTAGCACGATGCATGCGCATAATGCTTACCCATATACTGCATGTGCTGTCGAAAGGGATGAGGATTGTCATGCGATCTGGGAGCATCCAACGGTAAAGACGTACAATCTGTGGGGTTTTGGTTCTAGCCAATCAGAACGCACGGCTCAGATCGTGCGCGCAGCAGGGAGGCAGCAGCCACGGTTTGGTAGGCACATGGCTTTTGTGAGTGAACCGTGTGCTATTTGAAAACATTTCGTGAGAAGAATCTCGGTTTTTAAATCCCCATAAATCCAAAATTCACCCAAAAATCATGAAACTTGGCATGGTGTCACGACATGGAACATATATGTCAAGGATTTTTTTTGTCCATTTGGCTGCAAGTTTTATTACAAGCCTCTTACAAACCGGATCTTCTCTCAAACAAGCCTCATGGTTCCGATAGGGAAAGGTGTCCCCCTTGTGGGTGAAACGATAATCACTGCCTCTTTTCGCCTTGTATTTTCTTCTACGGGCAACATGGAACGACAGGATATCCGTGCTAAAATTTAAACTTATTTAGGGTTCATTTGACCTTTTTATACACTAATTGAGTTTCCTAGGCATTTAATGTCCATAATTCCAATCTGAACTACAAATACATGCTCCAGTTCACCAAAATGGCTAGAAAAATTATGCATGTGTCCTTGGGTGCATGTTTAGGTCCCATGCCAGGAATGGGAATGAATTACAACCATACTGGCATCTTGGCTCGTCCTCAAACATTTGGAATCTCAGTTTTTAAATACTCATAAATCCAAGACTCACCAGAAAGTCATGAAAGTTGGCATGGTGTCATGTCATGGCACATATATGTTGTGGTAAAAATATTATCCAATTTGGGCCAAGCTTTATTACAAACCTCTTACAAAACCGGAGCCTATCATAAGAACCCTCGTGGGCGAAACAATAATCGTTCCCTCTTCTAGCCTTGTATTTTCTTCTGCACGCAACATGGAACAATGGGAGATTCACACTGAAATTTTAAATTATTTAGTGTTTATTTGACCTTTTTTATTCATTAATTGAGTTTTCTAGGCATTTAATGTCTATAATTCAAATCCGAATTACAAATACATGCTCCAGTGCACCAAAATGGCTAGAAAAAATGTACACGTGTCCTTAGGGTGCATGTTTAGGTCCCATGGAGGGAATGTGAACGAATTCAACCGTCTCGGCATCCTGGCTCGGCCACAAACATTGCGAATCTCGGTTTTTAAATCTCTGTAAATATAAAACTCCCCAGGAAATCATGAAACTTGGCATGGTGTCACTACATGGCACATATATGTTGATACGTCTCCAACGTATCTATAATTTTTTATTGTTCCATGCTATTATATTATCTATTCTGGATGTTTAATGGGCATTAATATGCCATTTTATGTTATTTTTGGGACTAACCTATTAATTGAGGGGCCAGTGCCAGTTTCTGTTTTTTTTGCCTATTTTAGAGTTTTGCAGAAAAGGAATACCAAACGGAGTCCAAATGGAATGAAACCTTCGCGATGATCTTTCTTGGACCGAAAGCAAACCAGAAGACTTGGAGATAAAGTCGGAGACGCAACGAGGAAGCCACGAGGCAAGAGGGCGCGCCCAGGGGGTAGAGCACCCCCACCCTCGTGGGCCCCTCGTGGCTCCCCTGACCTAGTGCCTTTGCCTATATATACTCTTGTACCCTGAAAACATCCAGGAGAGCCATGAAACCACTTTTCCACCGCCGCAACCTTCTGTACCCGTGAAATCCCATCTAGGGACCTTTTCCGACGCCCTGCCGGAGGGGGATTAGATCATGGAGGGCTTCTACATAAACACCATTACCTCTTCGATGAAGCGTGAGTAGTTTACCATAGACCTTCAGGTCCATAGTTATTAGCTAGATGGCTTCTTTTCTCTCTTTGATTCTCAATACCATGTTCTCCTTGATGTTCTTGGAGATCTATTCGATGTAATACTCTGTTGCGGTGTGTTTGCCGAGATACGATGAATTGTGGATTTATGATCAAGATTATCTATGAATATTATTTGGTTCTTCTGTGAACTCTTATATGCATGATTTGATATCTTTGCAAGTCTCTTCGAATTATCGGTTTAGTTTGGCCTACTAGATTGATCTTTCTTGCAATGGGAGAAGTGCTTAGCTTTGGGTTCAATATTGCGGTGTCCATTCCTAGTGACAGTAGGGGCAGCAAGGCACGTATTGTATTATTGCCATCAAGGATACAATATGGGGTTTTCATCATATTGCTTGAGTTAATTCCTCTACATCATGTCATCTTTCTTAATGCGTTACTCGTTCTTTATGAACTTAATACTCTAGATGCATGCTGGATAGCAGTTCATGTGTGGAGTAATAGTAGTAGGTGCAGGCAGGAATCGGCCTACTTGACATAGACGTGATGCCTATGTTCATGATCATTTCCTTAGTTGTCATCATAACTATGCGCTTTTCTATCAATTGCTCGGCAGTACTTCGTTCACCCACCGTAATATTTGCTATCTTGAGAGAAGCCACTAGTGAAAGCTATGGCCCCCGGATCTCTTTTCCATATTATTGAATCTCGTTTACATCTTGCTAGTTTCTAATTTATTATTTTGCAATCTTTACTTTCCAATCTATAAACCAAAAATACCAAAGATATTTACTTTACCATTTATCTATCTCTATCAGATCTCACTTTTGCAAGTGGCCGCGAAGGGATTGACAACCCCTTTATCGCGTTGGGTGCAAGTTGTTGATTGTTTGTGCAGGTATTCGATGACTTGTGCGTTGTCTCCTACTGGATTGATACCTTGGTTGTCAAAATTGAGGGAAATACCTACGCTACTTTGTTGCATCACCCTTTCCTCTTCAAGGGAAAACCAACGCAAGCTCAAGAGGTAGCAATAAGGATTTCTGGCACCATTGCCGGGGAGATCTACGCCAAGTCAAGCCATACCAAGTACCCATCATAAACTCTTCTCCCTTGCACTATATTGAGCGCCATTCGCCTCTTGTTTTCCTCTCCCCCACTTCTAAAACGACTTTAGAAAACCTTTATCTTTTCATTCCCCTCTTCTATTCGTCTCTTTTTGCTTGATTCTTGTGTGCTTGTGTGTTGGATTGATTGCTTTGTCATGACGGCTCAGGATAATACTAAATTGTGTGACTTTTCCAATACCAACAACAATGATTTTATTAGTACTCCGATTGATCTTACTAATAATGTTGAATCTTGTGAAACTAATGTCGCTTTGTTGAATCTTGTTATGAAAGATCAATTTTCTGGCCTTCCTAGTGAAGATGTCGCATCCCATCTAAACAATTTCGTTGATTTGTGCGATATGCAAAAGAAGAAAGATGGGGATAATGATATTGTTAAATTGAAGCTATTTCCTATTTCGCTTAAAGATTGTGCTAAAACTTGGTTTTCATCTTTGCCTAAAAATAGTATTGATTCGTGGAATAAGTGTAATGAAGCTTTCATCTCTAAGTATTTTCCTCCCATTAAGATCACCTCCCTTAGGAACGATATTATGAATTTTAAGCAAGTTGATCATGAGCATGTTGCACAGTCTTGGGAGAGGATGAAATTGATGATAAGTAATTTCCCTACACATGGTTTGAATTTGTGGATGATTATACAAAAAATTTATGTCGGATTGAATTTTGCTTCTAGAAATCTTTTAGATTCGGCCGTAGAAGGCACTTTTATGGAAATCACTTTATGAGAGGCTACTGAGCTCCTAGATAACATTATGGTTAATTATTCTGAATGGCACACTGAAAGATCCACTAGTAAAAAAGTTCATGCGATAGAAGAGATTAATGTTTTGAGTGGAAAGATGGATGAACTTATGAAATTATTTGCTAATAAATGTGTTTCTTCTGATCCTAATGATATGCCTTTTTCCACTTTGATTGAGAATAATAACAAATCTATGGATGTGAATTTTATTGGTAGGGACAATTTTGGTAACAACGCGTATAGAGGCAATTTTAATCCTAGGTCATTTCCTAGTAATTCCTCTAATAATTATGGTAATTCCTACAACAACTCTTATGGAAATTTTAATAAGTTGCCCTCTGATTTTGATAATAGCGTTAAAGAATTTATGAGTTTGCAAAAGAACTTCAATGCTTTGATTGAAGAAAAATTGCTTAAGATTGATGAGTTGGCTAGGAACATGGATAGAATTTCTCTTGATGTTGAATCTTTGAAACTTAGATCTATCCCACCTAAGCATGATATCAATGAGTCTCTCAAGGCCATGAGAATTTCCATTGATGAGTGCAAGGAAAGAACCGCTAAGATGCGTGCTAAAAAAGATTGGTTTGTAAAAGCGTGTTCTTCTAGTTTCATGATAATAATGATGAAGATCTAAAACCGATTGATGTAACTCCTATTAAATATTTGTTTTCCAATATGAATCTTGATAAAGATGGGACTGGAGATGAGCCAACTTTAGTTAAAAGGCATCCCAATGATACAAACTTTTTAGATCTAGATGCAAAAATTGATAAAAGTGGGATAGAGAGGTCAAAACTTTAAGTAGCAATGAACCCACTATTTTTGATTTCAAGGAATTTAATTATGATAATTGTTCTTTAATAGATTTTATTTCCTTGTTGCAATCCGTGTTAATTTCCCCTCATGCTTATAATCAAAACAAAGCTTTTACGAAACATATCGTTGATGTTATGATGCAATCTTTTGAAGAAAAGCTTGAACTAGAAGTTTCTATCCCTAGAAAACTTTATGATGAGTGGGAACCTACTATTAAGATTAAGATTAAATGTTATGAATGCTATGCTTTGTGTGATTTGGGTGCCCATGTTTCCACGATTCCAAAATCTTTGTGTGATGTGCTAGGTTTCCGTGAATTTGATGATTGTTCTTTAAATTTGCATCTTACGGATTCCACTATTAAGAAACCTATGGGAAGGATTAATGATGCTCTTATTGTTGCAAATAGGAATTATGAGCCCATAGATTTCATTGTTCTTGATATAGATTGCAGTCCTACATGTCTTATTATTCTTGGTAGACCTTTCCTTAGAACGATTGGTCCAATTATTGATATGAAAGAAGGAAACATTATATTCCAATTTCCGTTAAGGAAAGGCATGGAACACTTTCCTAGGAAGAAAATTAAATTGCCTTATGAATCTATTATGAGATCCACTTATGGATTGCATACCAAAGATGGCAATACCTAGATCTATTCGTGTTTTTATGCCTAGCTAGGGGCGTTAAACAATAGCGCTTGTTGGGAGGCAACCCAATTTTATTTTTGCTCTTTACATTCTGCTCCCGTTTAGTAATAAATAATTCATCTAGCCTCTGGTTAGATGTGGTTTTATGTGTTAATTAGTGTTTGTGCAAAGTTAAACCTTTAGGATAGCTTACGGTGATAGTTGTGTTGATCCTGCTGAAAATCAGAAACTTTTGCTCTTAGTAAATTAGTTTTGAAAATTCACAGAAACGTGCTTTTGATCTGATTATTTTTGCTATGGATTGGTACACAAAATTCTCAGGTTTTAATAATTTGGTAGGATTTTTAGAGTTACAGAAGTATTCGAGAGTTACATATTAGACTATTCTATTTTTGACAGATTCTGTTTTTCGCGTGTTGTTTGCTTATTTTGACGAATCTATGAGTAGTATCGGGGAGTATGAACCATGAAGAAGTTGAAATACATTAGATATTACACCAATATAAATAAATAATGAGTTCACAATAGTACCTTAAAGTGGTGATTTATTTTCTTATACTAACGGAGCTCATGAGATTTTCTGTCGAGTTTTGTGTTGTGAAGTTTTCAAGTTTTGGGTAAGGATTTGATGGATTTTGGAATAAGAAGTGGCAAGAGCCTTAGCTTGGGGATTCCCAAGGCACCCCAAGGTAAAATTCAAGGACAACCAAAAGCGTAAGCTTGGGGATGCCCCAGAAGGCATCCCCTCTTTCGTCTTCGTCTATCGGTAACTTTACTTGAGGCTATATTTTATTCACCACATGATATGTGTTTTGCTTGGAGCATCTTGTATGATTTGAGTCTTTACTTTTTAGTTTACCACAATCATCCTTGCTGTACACACCTTTTGGGAGAGACACGCATGAATCGTGATTTATTAGAATACTCTATGTGCTTCACTTATATCTTTTGAGCTAGACAATATTGCTCTAGTGCTTCACTTATATCTTTTTAGAGCACGGCGGTGGTTTTATTTCATAGAAATTGTTTTACTTTCATGCTTCACTTATATTATTTTGAGAGTCTTATAGAACATCATGGTAATTTTCTTTGGTTATAAAATTAGTCCTAATATGATGGGCATCCAAGATGGGTATAATAAAAACTTTCATATAAAGTGCATTGCATACTATGAGAAGTTCGATTCTTTATGATTGTTTTGAGATATGAAGATGGTGATATTAGAGTCATGCTAGTAGAGTAGTTGTGAATTTGAGAGATACTTGTGTTAAAGTTTGTGATTCCCGTAGCATGCATATATGGTGAACCGTTATGTGATGAAGTTGGAGCATGATTTATTTATTGATTGTCTTCCTTATGAGTGGCGGTCGGGGACGAGCGATGGTCTTTTACTACCCATCTATCCCCCTAGGAGCATGCGCGTAGTACTTCGTTTCGATAACTAATAGAGTTTTGTAATAAGTATGTGAGTTCCTTATGACTAATGTTGAGTCCATGGATTATACGCACTCTCACCCTTCCACCATTGCTAGCCTCTCTTGTGCCACACAACTTTCGCCAGTGCCATAACACCCACCATTACCTTCCTCAAAACATCCACCATACCTACCTATTATGGCATTTCCATAGCTATTCCGAGATATATTGCCATGCGACTTTCCACCATTCCGTTTATTATGACACACTCCATCATTGTCATATTGCTTTGGATGATCATGTAGTTGACATCGTATTTGTGGCAAAGCCACCATTCATAATTTTTTCATACATGTCACTCTTGATTCATTGCACATCCCGATACTCTGCCAGAGGCATTCACATAGAGTCATATTTTGTTCTAAGCATTGAGTTGTAATTCTTGTGTTGCAAGTAAATAAAAGTGTGATGATATTCATTATTAGAGCATTGTCCCATGTGAGGAAAGGGTGATGGAGACTATGATTCCCCCACAAGTCGAGATGATGCTCCGGACGAAAAAGAAAAAAAAGAAAAAAAGAGGCCATAAAAAAGAGAGAAGGCCCAAATAGAAAAAATGATGAGAGAAAACGAGAGAAGGGGCAATGTTACTATCCTTTTTCCACACTTGTGCTTCAAAGTAGAACCATGATCTCATGATAGAGAGTCTCCTATGTTGTCACTTTCATATACTAGTGGGAATTTTCATTATAAAACTTGGCTTGTATATTCCAATGATGGGCTTCCTCAAATTTCTCTAGGTCTTCGTGAGCAATAAAGTTGGAGCACACCCACTTAGTTTCTTTTTGAGCACTCATACACTTATAGCTCTAGTGCATCCGTTGCATGGCAATCCCTACTCACTCACATTGATATCTATTGATGGGCATCTCCATAGCCTGTTGATACGCCTAGTTGATGTGAGACTATCTTCTCCTTTTTGTCTTGTCCACAACCACCATTCTATTCCACCTATAGTGCTATGTCCATGGCTCACGCTCATGTATTGAGTGAAGATTGAAAAAGTTTGAGAACATCAAAAGTATGAAACAATTGCTTGGCTTGTCATCAGGGTTGTGCATGATTTAAATATTTTGTGTGATGAAGATAGGGCATAGCCAGACTACATGATTTTGTAGGAATAGCTTTCTTTGGCCATGTTATTTTGAGAAGACATGATTGCTTTGTTAGTATGCTTGAAGTATTATTATTTTATGTCAATATTAAACTTTTGTCTCGAATCTTTTGGATCTGAACATTCATGCCACAATAAAGAAAATTACATGGATAAATATGTTAGGTAGCATTCCACATCAAAAATTTTGTTTTTATCATTTACCTACTCGAGGACGAGCAGGAATTAAGCTTGGGGATGCTTGATATGTCTCCACCGTATCTATAAGTTTTGATTGTTCCATGCTATTATATTATCTGCTTTGGATGTTTAATGGGCATTAATATGCTATTTTATATTATTTTTGGGACTAACCTATTAACCAAGGGCCCAGTGCCAGTTTATGTTTTTTTTGCCTATTTTAGAGTTTTGCAGAAAAGGAATACCAAACGGAGTCCAAACGAAATGAAACCTTCGCGATGATCTTTCTTGGACCGAAAGCAAACCAGAAGACTTGGAGATGACATTGGAGATGCAACAAGGATGCCACGAGGCAGGAGGGCGCACCCAGGGGGTAGGGTGCGCCCCCCACCCTCGTGGGCCCCGTGTGGCTCCCTTGACCTAGTTCCTTTGCCTATATATACTCTTATACCCTGAAAACATCAAGGAGAGCCACGAAACCACTTTTTCACCGCCGCAACCTTCTGTACTCGTGAGATCCCGTCTAGGGACTTTTTCTGGCGTCCTGCCAGAGGGGGATTCGATCACGGAGGGCTTCTACATCAACACCATTACCTCTCCGATGAAACATGAGTAGTTTACCACAGACCTTCGGGTCCATAGTTATTAGCTAGATGGTATTCGGTGACTTGTGCATTTTCTCCTACTAGATTGATACCTTGGTTCTCAAAACCAAGGGAAATACTTACGCTACTTTGCCGCATCACCCTTTCCTCTTCAAGGGAAAACCAATGCAAGCTGAAGAGGTAGCATATGTCATGGTAAAATAATTGTCCAATATGGGCCAAGCTATATTGCAACCCTCTTACAAATCGAAGCTTCTCTCAACCCTCGTGGTTTCGGTAGGGAAACATGTTCCTCTTGTGGGCGAAACAATAATCGCTGCCTCTTTTCACCTTGAACTTTGTTTTCTACAGGCAACTGTTCAGGATTTGTTTGGCCATTTTATATATTAATTGAGTTTTCTACGCATTTAATGTAGTCCATAATTCAAATTTGAACTATAAGCACATGCTCCAGTGAAGTAAAATGGGTGGAAAATCGTACATGTGTCATTGGGTGCATGTTTAAGTCTCATTGAAGGAATGATAATGTGGTACAAACTTCTGTCATCCTGAAACATTGAGAATCTCAGTTTTTAAATTCCAGTAAACTGAAAACTCACCCAAAAAACATGAAACTTGGCATGGTTTCATGACATGGGACATATAAGACGTGGTAAAAAAATCGTCCAGTTTGAGACAAGACGCACACATTAATAGCCAATGAAGTCCTTTTGAAGCAAATGGCTAACATGTTAATATCGTAAACGGTTGTATTATATGAACCTTGTGTTCTTGTAACCATTTATGTGCGGCCACGTGCCCCTCTTTTCTTATGGGATAGAACTACCTCCTTCCTCATTCATTGGTTATCTTTGTATTTTGTGCCAAAATTTAACCATAACCGGTGGCGTGCGTGCAGCTCTTTGATTAGACAGGACAAGCGCGAGAAGTCCGTGCTACCTCTTGAGCACTGCGTTGGATTTCCCCGAAGAGGAGAGGATGATGCAGCAAAGTAGCGTAAGTATTTTCCTCAGTTTTTGAGAACCAAGGTATCAATCCAGTAGGATACCACGCACAAGTCCCTCGTACCTACACAAAACGATAGCAACTCGCAACCAACGCTTAGGGGTTGTCAATCCCTTCACGGTAACTTACGAGAGTGAGATCTGATAGAGATAATATTTTTGGTATTTTTGATAGGTAGATGCAAAGTAAAAATTAAAGGAAAAGTAAAAAAACAAAGCAAGTAAATAAAGTGATATAGATTGATATGATGAGAATAGACCTGGGGGCCATAGGTTTCACTAGTGGCTTCTCTCAAGAGCATATGTATTCTACGGTGGGTGAACAAATTACTATTGAGCAATTGACAGAACTGAGCATCTTTATGAGTATATCTAGGCATTGATCATGTATATAGGCATCACGTCTAAAACAAGTAGATCGAAACGATTCTGCATCTACTACTATTACTCCACTCGTCGACCGCTATCCAGCACGCATCTAGAGTATTAAGTTAAAACAGAGTAATGCCATAAGCAAGATGACATGATGTAGAGGGATAAATTCATGCAATATGATAAAAAAAACTCCATCTTGTTATCCTCGATGGCAACAATACAATACGTGCCTTGCTGCCCCTTCTGTCACTGGGTAAGGACACCGCAAGATTGAACCCAAAGCTAAGCACTTCTCCCATTGCAAGAACTACCAATCTAGTTGGCCAAACCAAAAAGGATAATTCGAAGAGACTTGCAAAGATAACTCAATCATACATAAAAGAATTCAGAGAAGAATCAAATATTTTCCATAGATAATCTGAATCATAAACCCACAATTCATCGGTCTCAACAAACACACCGCAAAAAGAAGATTACATCGAATAGATCTCCACGAGAGAGGGGGAGAACATTGTATTGAGATCGAAAAAGAGAGAAGAAGCCATCTAGCTACTAGCTATGGACCCGTAGGTCTGAAGTAAACTACTCACACTTCATCGGAGGGGCTATGGTGATGATGTAGAAGCCCTCCGTGGTGGATGCCCCCTCCGGTGGAGCTCCAGAACAGGCCCCAAGATGGGATCTCGTGGATACAGAAGGTTGCGGCGGTGGAATTAGGTTTTTGGCTCCTTTTCTGATTATTCGGGGATACGTACGTATATATAGGAGGAAGGAGTACGTCGGTGGAGCTCCGAGGGGCCCACGAGGTAGGGGGCGCGCCCAGGGGGCGCCCTCCACCCTCATGACCGCCTCTGGCACTGCTTGGAGTAGGGTCCAAGTCTCCTGGATCACTTTCGGTTGGAAAATCACGACCCCGAAGGTTTCATTCCGTGTGGACTTCGTTTGATATTCTGTTTCTTCGAAATAATGAAAAAGGCAAAAAAAAACAGCAATTCTGGGTTGGGCCTCCGGTTAATAGGTTAGTCCCAAAAGTAATATAAAAGTGGAAAATAAAGCCCAATATAGTCCAAAACAGTAGATAAAGTAGCATGGAGCAATCAAAAATTATAGATACGTTGGAGACGTATCAGGCATCCCCAAGCTTAATTCCTGCTCGTCTCGAGTGGGTAAATGATAAAAAAGAATTTTTGATGCGGAGTGATACTTTGGCATAATTTCAATGTAAATCTTCTTAATTGTGGCATGAATATTCAGATCCGAAAGATTCAAGACAAAAGTTCATATTGACACAAAAAATAATAATACTTCAAGCATACTAATCAAAGCAATCATGTCTTCTCAAAATAACATGGCAAAAGAAAGTTCATCCCTACAAAATCATATAGTTAGGCTATGCTTCATTTTCGTCACACGAAGATGTTCCCAACTTCTATACCCCCGATGACAAGCCAAGCAATTGTTTCATACTTAAATAATCTCAAACTTTTTCAACCTTCATGCAATACATGAGTGTGAGCCATGGATATAGCACTATGGGTGGTATAGAATATGATGATGGCGATTGTGTGGAGAAGACAAAAAGGAGAAAGTCTCACATTGACGAGGCTAATCAACGGGCTATGGAGATGCCCATCAATTGATGTCAACATGAGGAGTAGGGATTGCCATGCAACGGATGCACTAGAGCTATGAATGCTCAACAAAAGAAAACTAGTGGGTGTGCATCCAACTTGCTTGCTCACGAAGACCTAGGGCATTTGAGGAAGCCCATCGTAGTGATCTACAAGCCAAGTTCTATAATGAAAAATTCCCACTAGTATAAAAAGACAACTTATGAGACTCACTACATGAGGAAAAAGGTGCTACTTTGAAGCACAATATATGAGACTCACTACATGAAGAACAAGGTGCTACTTTGAAGCACAAGTGTGGAAAAAGAGATAGTATCATTGCCCTTTTTTTCTTTTCTTTTTTTTTCTTTTTTGGGCCTTTTTTTGTTAACCTTTCCTTTTTTTATTTGGTCAATGCTCTAATAATGATGATCATCACACTTCTATTGATTACAACACAAGGATTACAACTCGAAACTTAGAACAAGATATGACTCTATATGAATGCCTCCGGCGGTGTACCAGGATGGTGCAATGAATCAAGAGCGACATGTATGAAAAATAATGCATGGTGGCTTTGCCACAAATACGATGTCAACTACAAGATCATGCAATGGCAATATGACAAAAAGTCATGTATGTCATGATGATGATGATGGAAGTTGCATGGCAATATATCTCGGAATGGCTATGGAAATGCCATGATAGGTAGGTATGGTGGCTGTTTTGAGGAAGATATAAGGAGGTTTATGTGTGATAGAGCGTATCGTATCATGGGGTTTGGATGCACCGGCGAAGTTTGCGCCAACTCTCAAGGTGAGAAAGGGCAATGCACGGTACCGAAGAGGCTAGCAAAGGTGGAAAGGTGAGAGTGCGTATAATCCATGGACTCAACATTAGTCAAAAGAACTCATATACTTATTGCAAAAATTTAGAAGTCATCAAAAATTCAAGTACTACGTGCATGCTCCTAGGGGGATAGATTGGTAGGAAAATACCATCGCTCGTCCCCGACCGCCACTCATAAGGATGCACAAGCCAGGTACACTTCATGTTTCAAGTTTGTTACATAACTTTAACTATACGTGCATGCTACGGGACTTGCAAACTTCAACACAAGTATTTCTCAAATTCATAATCACCCAACTAGCATGAATTTGATATTATCACCTCCATATCTCAAAACAATTATCAAGCATCAAACTTATCTTAGTATTCAATTCACTCAAAAGAAATTTTCACATATCTTGAACACCAAGTATATTAACATTAAGCAAATTACCATGCTATTAACGACTCTCAAAATAATCTAAGTGAAGCATGAGAGATCAATAGTGTCTTTAAAACAAATCCACCACCGTGCTCTAAAAGATATAAGTGAAGCACTAGAGCAAAAATTATCACGCTCAAAAGATATAAGTGAAGCACTATGAGCAAAACTATCAAGCTCAAAAGATATAAGTGAAGCACATAGAGTATTCTAACAAATTCTAATTCATGTATGGCTCTCTCAAAAAGATGTGTACAGCAAGGATGATTGTGGTATACTAACAAGCAAAGACACAAATAATACAAGACGCTCCAAGCAAAACACATATCATGTTGGTGAATAAAAATATAGCTCCAAGTAAATTACCGATGGAAGTGGACGAAAGAGGGGATGCCTTCCGGGGCATCCCCAAGCTTTGACTTTTTGGTGTCCTTGGATTATCTTGGGGGTGCCATGGGCATCCCCAAGCTTAGGCTCTTGCCACTCCTTTTTCCATAATCCATCAAAAGAATTCACCCAAAACTTGAAAACTTCACAACACAAAACTCAACAGAAATCTCGTGAGCTCCGTTAGAGAAAGAAAACAAAAGACTACTTCAAGGTAGTGTAATGAACTCATTCTTTATTTATATTGGTGTTAAACCTACTGTATTTCAAGTTCTCTATGGTTTATAAACTATTTTACTAGCCATAGATTCATCAAAATAAGCAAACAACACACGAAAAACAGAATCTGTCAAAAACAGAACAGTCTGTAGCAATCTGTAACTAACGCAAACTTATGGAACTCTAAAAATTCTACCAAAATAGGAAGTCCTGGAAAATTTGTTTTTTGAACATCAGCAAAAAGAATCAACGCAAAATCACGTTCCTGTGATTAACAAAATTATATTCGTGCGTGCAAAGTTTCTGTTTTTCAGCAGAATCAAATCAACTATCATCATAGGTTATGCTATAGGTTCTACTTGGCACAAACACTAATTAAAACCTAAAACCACATCCAAACAGAAGGTAGATGGATTATTTGTTCCTAAACAGAAGCAAAAACAAAAAACACAAAATAAAATTGGGTTGCCTCCCAACAAGCGCTATCGTTTAACGCCCCTAGCTAGGCATTGAGATTTCAATGATGCTCACATGAAAGACAAGAATTGAAGCACTAAAAGAGCATCATAAAACATGTGACAAAACACACTTAAGTTTAACATACTTCCTATGCATAGGCATCTTGTAAGCAAACAAATCATCAAGAGAAACAAAAACTAGCATATGCAAGGAAGAGCAAAGAGATGATAACAATCTCAACATGAAGAGAGGTAATTTTGTAACATGAAAATTTCTACAACCATATTTTCCTCTATCATAATAATTACAAGTAGGATCATAAGCAAATTCAACAAAATATCTATCACATAACATATTATCAATATGATCCACATGCATGCAAAGTTGACACTCTTCCAAGATAGTGGGATTAACATTAACTAAAGTCATGACCTTTCCGAACCCACTTTTATCAAAAATATCATAAGATTGAACATACTCCAAATATGTGGGATCTAAAGTTGACACTCTTCCAAACCCACTTTCAATATTATTGCAAACACTATTATCAATCTCATATTCATCATGGGGCTTAAATAAATTTTCAAGGTTATAAGAAGAATCACCCCAATCATGATCATTGAAACAAGTACTAGACATAGCCAAACTAGCATCCCCAAGCTTAGGGTTTTGCATATTATTAGCACAATTGACATCAATAGAATTTATAATAAAATCATTGCAATCATGCTTTTTATTCAAAGATCTATCGTGAATTGCTTCATAAAGTACTTCATCACAATTTTCAGATTCACGAATTTCAAGCAAAACCTCATAAAGATAATCTAGTGCACTCAACTCACTAGCAATATGTTCAACATAATTGGATCTCTTAAAGAGATTAGCAAGCGGATGAGGATCCATAAACTTTTAGCAAGCGAATATGCAAGCAAAAAGAAGGCACATGGAGACACAAGCAAACAAGAGACAAGCGAAAAAGAGGAGGAGATTGGGAAAGAGAGGGCGAATAAAACGGCAAGGGTGAAGTGGGGGAGAGGAAAACGAGAGGCAAATAATGTAATGCGAGAGATAGGGATTGTGATGGGTACTTGGTATGGTTGACTTGCTTGCGTGAGCCTCCCCGGCAACGGCGCCAAAAATTCTTCTTGCTACCTCTTGAGCACTGCGTTGGATTTCCCCGAAGAGGAGAGGATGATGCAGCAAAGTATTGTAAGTATTTCCCTCAGTTTTTGAGAACCAAGGTATCAATCTAGTAGGAGACCACGCACAAGTCCCTCATACCTACACAAAACGATAGCAACTCGCAACCAACGCTTAGGGGTTGTCAATCCCTTCACGGTCACTTACGAGAGTGAGATCTGATAGAGATAATATTTTTGGTATTTTTGATAGATAGATGCAAAGTAAAAAATAAAGGCAAAGTAAAAAACAAAACAAGTAAATAAAGTGATATAGATTGATATGATGAGAATAGACCCGGGGGCCATAGGTTTCACTAGTGGCTTCTCTCAAGAGCATAAGTATTCTACGGTGGGTGAACAAATTACTGTTGAGCAATTGGCAGAATTGAGCATAGTTATGAGTATATCTAGGCAATGATCATGTATATAGGCATCACGTCCAAAACAAGTAGATCGAAACGATTCTGCATCTACTACTATTACTCCACTCATCGACCACTATCCAACATGCATCTAGAGTATTAAGTTAAAAACAGAGTAACACCGTAAGCAAGATGACATGATGTAGAGGGATAAATTCATGCAATATGATAAAAACCCATCTTGTTATCCTCGATGGCAACAATACAATACGTGCCTTGCTGCCCCTTCTGTCACTGGGTAAGGACACCGCAAGATTGAACCCAAAGCTAAGCACATCTCACATTGCAAGAACTACCAATCTAGTTGGCCCAACCAAAAAGGATAATTCGAAGAGACTTGCAAAGATAACTCAATCATACATAAAAGAATTCAGAGAAGAATCAAATATTTTCCATAGATAATCTGAATCATAAACCCACAATTCATCGGTCTCAACAAACACACCGCAAAAAGAAGATTACATCGAATAGATCTCCATGAGAGAGGGGGAGAACATTGTATTGAGATCCAAAAAGAGAGAAGAAGCCATCTAGCTACTAGCTATGGACCCGAAGGTCTGAAGTAAACTACTCACACTTCATCGGAGGGGCTATGGTGATGATGTAGAAGCCCTCCATGGTGGATGCCCCCTCCGGCGGAGCTCCGGAACAGGCCCCAAGATGGGATCTCGTGGATACAGAAGGTTGCAGCGGTGGAATTAGGTTTTTGGCTCCTTTTCTGATCGTTCGGGGATACGTAGGTATATATAGGAGGAAGGAGTACGTCGGTGGAGCTCCGAGGGGCCCACGAGGTAGGGTGGCGCGCCCAGGGGGCGCGCCCTCCACCCTCGTGACCGCCTCTGGCACTGCTTGGAGTAGGCTCCAAGTCTCCTGGATCACGTTCAGTTGGAAAATCACGATCATGAAGGTTTCATTCCGTTTGGACTCTGTTTGATATTTTGTTTCTTCGAAATACTGAAAAGGGCAAAAAACAGCAATTCTGAGCTGGGCCTCCAGTTAATAGGTTAGTCCCAAAAGTAATATAAAAGTGGAAAATAAAGCCCAATATAGTCCAAAACAGTAGATAAAGTAGCATGGAGCAATCAAAAATGATAGATACATTGGAGACGTATCAGCCCGCCATGCAGGCTGGACGGGACACATGCGAGCAGTCCGCCGCGCAGGCTCTATGGGACGCATACATCCTATCCACCTCACAGGCTCGATGAGACATGCGAGCATCAAGGCCGCCCATGCTCACCGGGAAGCAATTTCTTTGACCTCCATCCACCAGCCGCCCGCCTCACTCAAACCTTCTCCATTAATGGCGGCCGAGCCGCTGTTTAACACGCGGTTAATTAAAGCACCTGGACGGAGGGTGTTTGCTTGTGATCCCATGGCCCCACTCAATGTTAGCATTTGCTTTTTGTTCATGTTTTCAACTCATATTCCGGCCTAATTTAAAATGCCACATAGGGCAATGGATAATGCGATGACAAATAAAATGGCAAAGGATAATACGATGACAAATTTACAATGGTGCAGATAATAGTTGTCTTACGTATTCTGCATAATTTAAAATTCCACATGCAGCAAAGCCCGGAAGACATGGGGGCAAGAGAAGAAGGAAATCGCAGACAATGATATGGGTCGCTACTGTCTCTACTCCTCGATGGATCGCCGGGCGACGACATCCTAAAGCTCCTTATTCAATTCCTCATGACTTTGCTTGAAAGTAACCACGGATTCCTCCACCTTCTGCTCACGCTCGATCCGGAGATTCCTCAAGTCAACCATAAGTTCCTTGACGACCGCTCTCAGCGTCATCCTCGAGACACTGCTCTGCTCATGCAACATCTTCCAGTCGGCGACCTCCTCCTCCTTCTAGGCGAGCGCCTTGAGGAGCTTCGCATTGTCACCCATGAGTTGCTCGATGAGGCCGGTCGCCTTCTCAACTAAGGCATCATTGATCTCGAGCAATTTCATCAAGCCGTCGACCAACTCCTGCTGCTTAATCAAGCCAGCGAGAATGTCGTCTTCGCCGGCCAAGGACTTCAGCAATGCCAACTTGTTGCGATCACCGATGGGACGAGTGTGCTTGTGAGAGCCCTCGCGTGCCCATGAGAGCTCATTCGAGGGCTCTGCGACACGCCTGGACATCTCTGCTATGGTTGCCGCTTGGCGGCAGGACCTCTCTAGTGCTTACTCAGCCTTGTTCTTTGCTGCCTGGTTATATGTCCACCCGAAACTCCTCCTACCGGTCATGGCGGAACGACTTGACAGGAAAGACCGGTTTTGTGGGTGATGAGGAGAGGAACTGTGAAGTAATTTTTGAGTGAGTAGTCTTTATAGCCCGGTGCTACATGTGAACACATATTAGTTTGATCAGTGTGAACAGATTTTCAATTACTTATTGCATTGAAATATGGAATGTGACGAGAAACAAGGTCAAAATTTATTAATGGTTCTGGGACTACAAACCATGTTTCTGTTGTTCTGGCTCATCGCAAATAGTTCTTATGTTCAACTGTATGCCACGCATCGGAAGCCCAAAACACAGGCCCGTGTTATCGAATGTACGTATACGTGCCTGACCACTATCACACACGATCTAGATATCACCATCGTGTCCGATGGATGCGCTGTCACGCTTCCCGCGGGATGCCAGAAAGTTGACCACGTGGTTTCTCGCCCGAGTGGGCTGTTTGCTGCGTATCATACACATCTTGTTTACACGAATGGTTTGTGTTCTTTTGGCTCATCAAAAATAGTTCATCTATGTGAACTGTATGCCGCATATTACACACATCTTGTTAAGTTGAACCATTTCTGTTCTCTTCCCTAATCGAAAACAGTTCGTCCATGTGAACTGTATGTCGTATATCACACACACCTTGATCTGGATGACCGTTTCTGTTGCATACCCTAATAGCAAACAGTTCATCGAAGCGAATTGTATGCCGTATATCGCACACATGTTGATATGGCTGCCTATTTCTGTTGTTCTATCTAATCGCAAACAGTTCGTATGGATCAACTGTATGCTCAGCTATGCACACGTAACTAAAATCTGAACCGTGTTTGATGTCTCCGCCATCACAAACGTTTTGCATCTTTTTTGACGATTTTTTTACATCCCCGTTTGCGATTAATGCATCGCACACAATTTCGTCAAAGGATCTCTGATTGTAGTGTCACGTTAGTAGCATCCTGCAGTAGTGATGTAATGACTTTTTGCGGTGTGTTTGTTGGGATTCGATGAATTGTGAGTTTATGATCAGATCTATCCATGAATTTTATTTGAGTCTTTGCTGAACTCTTTTATGCATGATCTTTATAGCCTTGTATTTCTTCAACGAAACTTTGGTTTGGTTTGGCCAACTAGATTGATTTTTCTTGCCATGGGAAGAGGTGCTTTGTGATGGGTTCGGTCTTGAGGTGCTCAATCTCAGTGACAGAAAGAGACATGACACGCATGTATTGTTGCTACTAAGGATAAAAATATGGGGTATATTCCTACATGAATAGATCTTGTCTACATCATGTCATCGTTCTTATTGCATTACTCTGTTTTTCCATGAACTTAATACACTAGATGCATGCTGGATAGCAGTCGATGTGTGGAGTAATAGTAGTAGATGCAGGCAGGAGTCGGTCTACTAATCTGGGATGTGATGCCTATATACATGATCATTGCCTTGGATATCATCATAATTATTTTCTTTTCTCTCAATTTCCCAACAATAATTTGTCTACCCACCGTATGCTATTTTCTTGAGAGAAGCCTCTAGTGAAACCTATGGCCCCCGGGTCTATTTCCTATCATTTTAAAACCAAAAATACCTTGCTGCAGTTTTTCTTTCTTTATTTTATTTTTTGTTTTAGTTAGATCTATTTATCAAATCTCATACAATTTAATCTATCTCAATATCAAGGAGGAATTGACAACCCCTTTTATGCGTTGGGTTGCAAGTTTTTGTTGTTTGTGTGCAAGTGTTGTTTACATAGTGTTGCTAGGTTATCCTACTAGATTGATAAACTTGGTTTCATAACTGAGGGAAATACTTACCGTTGTTGTGTTGCATCATCCCCTCCTCTTTGGGGAATTACCAACGCTGATACAAGCAATCAGGAAGAATATTTGGCGCCATTGCCGGGGAGACATCATCAACATCTATCAAGTTCCTACGCGTAAACTCACATCTCCTTGCAATAACTTTATTTTCCATTCGCCTCTCGTTTTCATCTCCCCCACTTCTAAAAGTTTTTTTTGCAAAAATACAAAAATATTTTTTCGTTTGCATTTTTCTTGTTTGCCTTCTTGTTTGTTCGCCCACTTTATCATTATGTATTGCTCCTCCCTTGCTACGCGCACCCCTGAAAATGAAGTTCTCAATTTCAAACAAAGGGGAGGAGAAAATTTGAGAGATGCTTGGTTTAGGATTTGCAATGCTCATAATAGATTAACTCGTAAGCAATCTACTATCATTCTTCTTCAAAAAAATTACGTGGGAGTCACCACTTGGTATAGATTTGTGCTTGATACTATTACCGGAGGAAATTTCTTGGTGTGTCTCTCTATGGATGATTTTAATGCTATGAGAAATTTAGTGGTATCACCACCAATCATCATCAATGAAACGATTTTAACTCTTGAGCATGTTATGCAAAGGCCAGATGCCATTGAAAAGAAAATGCTCATCGTAGAACATATTCAAAATTTGGATAAGAAGATCCATGATCATGCTAATCGAATTGGGTCAAGGATAGGAGATACTCTCAAATTACTAAAAGAAAACACCATAGTTAATGAAAGGGTAGAGGAGAGCCCATCTCAGATTGATAAATTGGAAGAAATTATTAGTAACTTGAGCTCGACTTTTTCCTCCATTAAAATTATTGAGAAAACTCCTACTAGTAAGAATTGCAAGCCTACTAATGCTCCTAAGAACAAGGGTGCCGCTTCTAGTAGCAACAATGAAGATCTTAAAATGATTAGTATTTACCCCAACTTTGTCGAAGTCATGAAAAACCCTACTTGCAATACTGACACTACTGCAGGATGCTGCTAACGCGACACTACAATCAGACACCATTTGACAAAACTGTGTGCGATGCAATAATCGCAAACGGTGATGTAAAAAAACTGTCAAAAAAGATGTAAAATGTTTGTGATGGCGGATGCATCAAACAGGTTCAGAATTTAGTTGCGTGTGCGATGAGGGGCATACGGTTCAGTTCAATGAACTATTTGTGATGAGGCAGAAGAACAGAAACGGGCAGCCGGATGAAGGTGTGTACCATATACGGCACACGGTTCAATTGGATGAACTGTTTGTGATTAGGGGGAACAAAAGAAACGGTCAGGCAGATCAAGGTGTGTGCGATAGAGGGAAAATAGTTCACTCAGATGAGCTATTTGCATTGAGCCAGGATAATATAAATAGTTCAATTTAACAAGATGTGTGTGATACGCGGCAAACAGAAACGATTCAAGTAAAAGATAGGCCCTTCGCAGAGGGAAGCAGAGGTTGTCATGCACTTATTTGTTTGTATGCCAAATCCCTTAATGCAAAAGAACGTCTCGTTGTATTGCCCCTTATGATAGCAACCCTTATTATGCAGTCTGTCGCTTTTATCCTTTGCCATCACTAGTTCGTACAACGCTCAATTTTCTCTTACACTAAATGATCCAACACATTTAGAAGCAATTTCTATTGCCTTATTGCATCGATGATAACTTACGTGAAGTATCTTACTCAATCCATAGGTAGCTATTGTGGACTCTCGAAGTAAGATTTGGGTTAAGGATTTTTGGATGCACAGGTAGTATCTCTACTTAGTGCGGAGTTTTTGGCTCGAAAAGATATTGGGCAAGCACCACATGTTAAAGGATCTATGACAATATAACTTCTATGTGAATATGAACAAACATAAATCATTACGTTGTCTCCCTTGTCCAATGTCAACTATTTTGACACAAAATATTTAATGGGGGCTCACAATCATAAAAGATGTCCAGGATAGTATATTTGCATGTGAATCTTCTCTTCCCTTATTAATTCTTTCATGAGTTGCATCATTGACCAATGCTATGTTTGTCAATCTCCAACAAATTTTACCACTTATACTTTTCCTTATGGGATGTCGTTACTTACCATAAGATTAGCATATGATCTCTTATTTATTTATTTATTCCTTTCTTTTAATTGAAACATAAAAGTGCAGAAAGCAAAACTTGAACCAATCTTTATTATATAACTCGCACATGATTACATAGATAGATCACTAAGCAAGCACTCGAAAAGAAAGGATCGAACTAAGCTTTTATTCAACTAGATCAAAAAATAATTAAGGATCAAACTAAAATAAGTAAAGGCAAAAGATAATGGAGGTGATACGATACTGGGGCGCCTCCCCCAAGCTTGGTACAAGCCAAGGGGAGTTCCCATACCCGATACTCAAGTCTCCTTTGGTGATGAAGAAGGTGGCGGTGATGAGGTATTAAGTTTGTATAATATATCTCTGAGTGCCTCTCTTAAACTGTGAATATCCCGAAGGGCTTGATGAAGCAACTCGGTGTTCTTCTCCACTTTAGCCATGCTATGTTTATTTTCGTACCCCAAGAGTTTGTTTCCACATCACTTTCTCTTGTACGAGATATGTCCCAATTGGACGGTATATGCACACGAGGTGTTTTTGAAGCAATAATTATGAATCAAATTGTGAAAATTGTTTCAATGTAACTTGTGTAGAGGTCTCCTTGGAGGGGGTCCTTCCTTCTCTCTAGGGCTCTCTTGATTGTTTGTTGGCCTCATGACTTGATGGGGGTCAGGACGAGTGGATATGGCGGCCAGGGGGGCCCTCTCGAAGGCCGGAGGGTGAACTCCAAGCGAGTCTCCCTCATGTTCCTCCATAGCGACCTCTTCCACTCCCTCTCCCCTGGACTCTAACTGGAGCAACCAAGCATCACCTTCTTCATTGTTGGAGGAGGGAGAGGACATGATGCCCGACTTGACAAATCTGACAAGAAACAACGAGAAAAGAAAACAGAAGATTTCTCTGTGATACGGAGGTCAATACGTTCGGGGGGTATATAAAGATTTGTTTTATCTTGGGAAACAAGCAAATAGAAGAAAATCGGAGTCCAGAAGGTACTCGACGTGGGCACAACCCACCTAGGTGCGCCTGGCTTGCCCACCAAGGTTACCTTCCTGGCTGTTTCTTATTTTTCTAATTTTTAATATATTCCAAAACTGATAGAAAATATTTTTGCAGATTTTTCGGAGTCCGTTTACTAACCGTATCACGTACCTCCTCTTTTTTCACGATTCTGGAGTATTCCGGAAGGTTTCCTTTATGTGTTCTTCCGGTGCCATAGTTTGGATAATATTGCTTTTAACATTAATGAGTGTACCTGAGATATAATGTTTAATTCTTTGCCCGTTGACAACCTTCGGGTTAGTACCTTCGGCATTATTTATTTTGATGGCTCCAGATCGATAAACCTCCTCGATAACATACGGTCCTTCCCATTTGGAGAGAAGTTTGCCTGCAAAGAATCTGAAACGAGAGTTGTACAAAAGAACATATTCTCCAACTTTAAACTCACGCTTTTGGATTCTCTTATCATACCATCTTTTAAATAACTTGCCCAATATGCTTGGCATTTTCATAGGCTTGGGTTCCCCATTCATCTAGTGAGCTAATATCAAATAACCTCTTTTCACTGGCAAGTTTGAAATCATAGTTGAGTTCTTTAATTGCCCAATATGCTTTATGTTCTAACTCAAGAGGCAAATGACAAGCTTTTCCATAACCATTTTATAAGGAGACATACCGATAGGATTTTTATATGTTGTTCTATAAGCCCAAAGTGTAGCATCTAATTTCTTAGACCAATTCTTCGGGACCTATTGATAGTTTTTTGTAATATTAACTTTATTTGTCTATTGCTAAGTTCAACTTAACCACTAGACTGAGGATGATAGGGTGATGCAAGTCTATGGTTGACATCATATTTAGGAAGCATTTTACGAAAAGCACCATGAATAAAATGTGAACCACCATCAGTCATTAAATATCCAGGGACTCCAAACCTTGGTAAAATGACTTCCTTGATCATTTTAATAGAGGTGTTGTGATCAACACTACTGGTTGGAATAGCTTCTACCCACTTAGTAACATAATGAACAGCAACCAAAATATGTGTATACCCATTAGAGGAAGGAAAAGGTCCCATGTAATTAAGACCCCAAACATCAAATGGTTCAACAGCAAGAGAACAATTCATAGGCATTTCCTGATGCTTACCAATATTACCAATTCTTTGATATTTATCACACGATAAAACAAACTTACGGGCATCCTTGAAGAGAGTAGGCCAATAAAAACCAGATTGCAATACCTTGTGAGCAGTTCTGTCTCCCGCATGATTACCTCCATAAGCTTCGAAGTGACATTTTCGTAGCATTTGTCCCTGTTCATGCTCAGGTTCGCAATGTCTAATAATACCATCTACCCCTTCTTTATAAAGATGTGGGTCATCCCAAAAGTAATGCCTTAAATCATAGAAGAATTTTTTTCCTTTTGTTGGTATGTGAAGCTAGGTGGTATATATTTACTCCCTCCGTCTAGGTGTGTAAGTCATCTTACGAAAACCAAATAATCCCAAAACACTTAGGCACGGTGCATTAACTTCTACCTCGTTTCTTGTTTCTTCACATATCAACCAATAAGAGACGAGGGGTGTGCATGCTTTTAATGACTTGAGACTACCAAACACGACATGCAGTGGTTAGTTCATTGCATGCAATGCTATTAATTAGCAAATAAACATTAATGTCTCTCGTTTTCCCCTCCTCCTTTGTCATGGTGCACAACCTAAGATGACTTACTCACCTAGACGGAAGGAGTAGAAACAATATAATTAGCATAGTCAGCATACCAAGGAGTGTTATGAGAAACATTTATTGAAGCTAATTGTTCATCAGCAAAACTATCATTAATAGGTTGTGGGTCATCAAGAATATTTTCTAGCCTAGACAAGTTATCAACCATGGGGTTCTCAACTCCCTTTCTATCAGTGATATGTAAGTCAAATTCTTGTAGCAAGAGAACCCACCTAATGAGTCTAGGTTTAGCATCTTTCTTTTACATAATATATTTTATAGAAGCATGATCGGTGTGAACAGTAACTTTAGAACCAACAATGTAAGATCTAAATTTATCACAAGCAAACACCACTGCTAAAAATTCTTTTTCAGTAGTAGCA
This sequence comes from Triticum aestivum, assembly GCF_018294505.1. NCBI lineage: Eukaryota > Viridiplantae > Streptophyta > Magnoliopsida > Poales > Poaceae > Triticum > Triticum aestivum. The sequence continues at coordinate 466,166,865 of NC_057795.1, read as the reverse complement.
TAATTTCGTTGGGCACTGTCTAGAGTTTTACTAGCATAATGAATAATATTTAGTTTCTTATCAACTCTTTGTCCTAGAACAGCACCAAAAAGATAATCACTAGCATCACACATAATTTCAAAAGGCAAATTCCAATCAGGTGGTTGAACAACAGGTGCAAAAATTAAGGTTTTCTTAAGTGTTTCAAAGGCTTCTACACAGTCATCATAAAAAACAAATGGAACATCCTTTTGTAAAAGATTTGTAAGAGGCCTATAAATTTTAGAGAAGTCTTTAATAAACCTCCTATAGAAACCCGCATGACCGAGGAAACTGCGAATACCTTTGATATCCTTAGGACATGGCATTTTCTCAATTGCATAATCTTTAGCTTTATCCACCTCAATACCACATTCAGAAATTTTATGTCCCAAGACGATACCTTCATTAACCATAAAGTGGCACCTCTCCCAATTCAGGACAAGATTAGTTTGCTCACATCTCTGCAAAACTCGATCAAGGTTGCTTAATAAATCATCAAAAGAAGTTCCGTAAACGGAAAAATCATCCATGAAAACCTCAACGATCTTTTCACAAAAGTTCGAGAATATCACAGTCATACATCTTTGAAAGATGGCAGGTGCATTGCATAAACAAAAAGGCATACGTCTATAAGAATAAGTTCCAAAAGGACAAGTAAAGGTGGTTTTCTCTTGATCAGGTTGTGAGACAGGTATTTGAGAAAAACCAGAATATCCTCCAAGGAAACAAAAATATGTGTGCTTTGACAATCCTTCTAGAATTTGATCAATAAAAGGCAGAGGGTAATGATCTTTTCTAGTAGCTTTATTTAATTTTCTAAAATCAATTACCATTCTATAACCAATGACAATTCTTTGTGGAATAAGTTCATTCTTATCATTAGGAACAATGGTAATACCTCCCTTCTTAGGGACACAATGAACGGGACTTACCCATCTACTATCAGCTATAGGATATATTATACCTCCTTCCAGAAGCTTCAGTATTTCCGTTCTTACCACTTCTTTCATTTTAGGATTTAAACATTGTTAGTGATCAACAACGGGTTTAGCATCAAGTTCCATATTAATTTTGTGTTGACAGAGAGTGGGACTAATTCCCTTTAAATCATCAAGAGTATATCCAATGGCAGCTTGGTGCTTCTTCAGAACCTTCAATAATCTTTCTTCTTCATGCTCTTAAAGGTTAGCACTAGTAATAACATGATATATCGTTTTCTCATCAAGATAAGCACATTTCAAAGTGTCTGACAATTGTCTTAATTCAAACACAGGCTCACCTTTAGGTGGAGGAGGACCTCCTAGCATTTCAATAGGCAAATTGTGTTTAAACAGAGGTCGTTGTTTGAAGAAATTTTTATCTATTTCATTTCTTTCATGCAGATGCATATCATTTTCATGGTGTAGCAAATATTGTTCTAGTGGATCAGTAGGAGGTATGGCAATAGAAGCAAGACCAATTATTTCATCCTTACTAGGCAACTCTTTCTTATGATGATTTCTACTAAACTTGGAAAAATTAAACTCATGAGGCTCATCACCAAAACTTACACCGAGGTTTGTTTCTTACAATCTATTTTAGCATTGACGGTGTTCAAGAAAGGTCTATCAAAGATAATGGGACAAAAATCACCATGTGGGGAACCAAGAACTAGAAAATTAGTAGGATATTTTATTTTCCCACACAAGACTTCAACATCTCTAACAATCCCAAGTGGTGTGATGGTGCCTATATTAGCAAGTTTAATAGTAACATCTATATTTTCTATTCCAGCGGGTGCTATACCACTCATAATTTCTTGATATAAGGCAAAAAGAATAGCACTCATACTAGCACCTAAATCACATAAACCATGAGAACAGTGGTTTCCTATTTTGACCGAGACAACAGGCATGCCAACAATGGGTCTATGTTTATCTTTTTCATCGGGTTTGGCAATTCTAGTAGCTTCATCACATAAGTAAATAACATGCCCATCTATATTCTCTACTAGGAGATCTTTAACCATAGCAACACTAGGTTCTACCTTGATTTGTTTAGCGGGTTTTGGTGCTTTAATATAGCTTTTATTGACCACAGTTGAAACTCTAGCATGTTCCTTAGTCCTAATAGGGAAAGGTGGTTTTTCAATATAAGCAGTAGGAACAACTGGATCAACATTATAGATAATAGTTTCATATTTAACTATTACCAGTTATTTAATTTCTTATTTAATAGGTGTGTGATATTTAAACCACTTCTCCTTAGGGAGATCAACATGAGTAGAAAATGATTCACAAAAGGAGGCTACTATCTCAGAGGCAAGTCCATATTTAGTGCTAAACTTTTGAAAAGCATCGGTATTCATAAAAGACTTAACACAATCATACTTAAGCTTCATACCTGACTCCTTACCTACGTCGAGTTCCCAATCTTCAGAGTTGTGTTTAATTCTTTCTAAAAGATCCCACCTGAATTCAGTAGTCTTCTTCATAAAGGAACTAGTACAAGAAGTATCAAGCATGGATTGATCCTCGCGAGAAAGCCGGGCACAAAAATTCTGAATGATAAATACTCTTGAGAGCTCATGATTGGGGCATGAATATAACACTGAATTAAGCCTCTCCCAAGCTAGAGCGATACTTTCTTCGTCACGAGGCCAAAAAATATATATATAATTCCGATCACGATGAACTAGATGCATAAGATAAATTTTTTGGTGAAATTCCAATTTCAATCGATTCCAATTCCAAGATCCAATATCATCGCATAGCCTATACCATGCCAATGCCTTTCCCTTCAGAGATAAAGGGAAAACCTTCTTCTTAGCTTCATCTCCGGGTAAACCTGCAAGCATAAATAATCCATAAGTTCATCCACATATATCAAGTGCATATCAGGATGTTCGGTTCCATCTCCTGCATAAGGATTAGCTAGCAGTTGTTCTATCATACCTGAAGGAATTTCATAACCAATATTTTTAGTAGGTGCAGTAGGTTGAGGGGTAACTAATTGTGGTTCCGATCGAGGTTAAGATACCCCGAAAACCCCCTCAAAGGATTGCTCTCCATAGTAACAAGTGACAATAAATTTCAGCACGTAGTAATAATTTTTCCTTACCCATTTCCACTTACCAAAATCGCTTCACTCCGCGGCAACAGTGCCAGAAAAGAGCCTTGATGACCCACAAGTATATGGGATCAATCGTAGTCCTTTCAATAAGTAAGAGTGTTAAACCCAACGAGGAATAGAAAGAAATGACAAGTAGTTTTCAGCAAGGTATTCTCTGCAAGCACTGAAATTATAAGTAAAGAGTAGTTTGATAGCAAGATAATTTGTAACGACAAGTAACGGTAATGGTAATAAAAGTGCAGAAAGGTAGCCCAATCCTTTTAAGGCAAAGGACAGGCCAAAACGGTCTCTTATGATAAGCAAAGCGTTCTTGAGGGTACACAGGAATTTCATCTAGTCACTTTCGTCATGTTGGTTTGATTTTTGTTCGCTACTTTGATAATTTGATATGTGGGTGGAGTGATGCTTAGGTGTTGTTCTTACTTGAACAAACCTCCTACTTATGATTAACCCCCTGTCAAGCATCCGCAACTACGAGAAAAGTATTAAGAATAAATCTAACCATGGCATTAAACTTTTGGATCCAAATCTGTCCCTTACGGTTAACCCCTATTGCAAGCATCCGCAACTACAAAAAGGAGTATTAAGGTAAACCTAACCACAGCATTAAACATATGGGTCCATATCAACCCCTAACGAAGCAACGCATAAACTAGGGTTTAAGCTTCTGTCACTCTCGCAACCCATCATATAATAACTACTCCACAATGCATTCCCTTAGGCCCAAGTATGGTGAAGTGACATGTAGTCGACGTTCACATGACACCACTAAGGGAATCACAACATGCATACTATCAAAATATTGAACACATATCACGTTCACATGATTACTTGCAACAAGATATCTCCCGTGACCTCAAGAACCAAAGTAACTACTCACAAATGATAATCACGATCATGATCATAGGGGTATTAAATAGCATAATGGATATGAACATATAATCTTCCACCAAATAAACCATATAGTAATCAACTACAATATGTAATCAACACTAGTAGTCACCCACAAGCACCAATCTAAGGTTCCGGTGACACAATAGATGAACTAGGGTTTGAGAGGAGATGGTGCTGTTGAAGATGTTGATGGAGATTGCCCTCCCCAAGATGGGAGAGTTGTTGGTGATGATAATGACAATGATTTCCCCCTTCGGGAGGGAAGTTCCCCCGGCGGAATCGCTCCACCGGAGGGCAAAAGTGCTCCTGCCCAAGTTCCGCCTCGAGACAGCGGCGCTTCGTCTCGAAAGTCCTCTCCTGATTTTTTCTAGGTCAAAATGACTTATATACCAAAAGATGGGCACCGGAGGTGGGCCGAGGAGGGCACAACCCACCAGGGCGCGCCTGGCATGCCCGGGTGGGTTGTGCCCACCTGGTGGGCCCCCTCTGGTAGTTATTTGCTCCAACAATTCTTATTTATTCCATAAAAAATCCCCGTGAAGTTTCAACTCATTTGGAGTTGTGCAGAATAGGTGGCCTGACATCGCTTTTTCAGGTCCAGAATTCCAGCTGCCGGTATTCTCCCTCTTTGTGTGAACCTTGCATATTATGAGAGAAAAGGCATTAGAATTACTCCAAAAGGCATTATTATGCATAAAAAATTATAAATAACAGTAGGAAAACATGATGCAAAATGGACGGATAAGACCTCCCCACAGATTACAAGCGTACAACCTTCACGATCCAGCATCGGTTCACCGTCTAGACCTAATCGTAGCCAGGGAATTAGAGGATGGAGAATAGAACCACACTGGACTTCTAATTATGAGGATTAGAGGATCTAGGTCTAGCTCTAATTGATGAACTAGAACTAGAGAACCAGAGGAGGCTCCAAAACTTGTGTATGAAAAGGTGCAAAAGGCTCTAGTATATATAGGTTGGAGGGTAGGAGGGGCTGCCAAGAGGAGAGGAAGGAGTCCCCTCCCCTTCTGTCAGCCAGGGGGAAGGAGGAGTCCTTCCACTTCCCCGATTCGGCCTCCCACTAAGGGAAAAGGTGGCGCCACCCCAATTGGGCCTATGTGGCCCAATTCTCCTTCAACCTCTTGGCCTTTTAAGGCCCGTTGATATTAAATTAAATTTAAAAGCCTCCTGACAATAACTAGATCCTTTTATTATTAATTTAACATCACCATAAACTTTTTTCACCTATATATTATTTATTGGGAATACCCGTTATTGCCCAATAAACTCCTAAACTCTTTCGGTGACCCGGGAACGCTTCTGGTTCCTCTCGAAACTATTATTAATACTAATGAACAATTCCACAAATATATTATCATTATTCCCATACCACTAACACTCAGTAAATCGTGATTACCTTAAGCTTGTGACCCTATAGGTTCGGTAAAACATAGACATGAACGAAACTCCTTCATTCAATGATCGATAGCGGAACCATTGACATCCATGCATATCGATCCCTATGAGTACAGGAATGTCATTCGAGTGAACCTTTGGTTATCATGTGATGTTCCCTTTGCCCCACCAGTCATTGTCCTTGCTCGTGCTGTCATGTGGATGAGTTGATTGGCCATATGCTTGTTGCTCCCTCTCACCTATGGCCATGAGGTGTGGGCCTGCGTTCTACAATGAATAGGAGCGCATCAACTTGCCTCATTCGAGGCAAATATTCCATCTTGTCTTAATGGACCGTTGCTAGCATCTAGTGCGAAGCTTGCCTTAGGGGAGGGTTCTTTATTGCCTTAGGTGCGCTCTGTTCTATCTTGATGGAAAGAAATCACATAAACCTTAGGAGAAAGTCGCAACATAAGTTCATGACTAACGAGGGCGTTAAGGATGTTGGTTGCCGTTGGAACCTACATCATCTCCAAATGGTAGCTTGAATGTGTTGGTTTCAGCATGAATAAGGTTTCAGGATGGTGTGCTTGACTAGGGTCATCGCTTGTAATACTCCCGCAAGAAAAAAACCCTCTTCCATATCGTAATATATACACAAACATATGTTGGCCCGTCCTAGCCAAACGGCTCCATCTTCTCGCGGTGGACAGAAGCCTGCACAAGCGTGGTGATTGCCTTAGGGAAGTGTTCAACTCTATTACCCTATGCATGCTTTGTTCTATTTGGTTGGAGAAAAACCGCACAACCTTAAAATCACAAGTCACAAGCTACCCTCACGACGACCGACGACATTGACATCGGTTGTGACAACTGAAATCTTCTAGAAATTAATATGCATAATTATGTGGCAAATAAAATCAGATGCAGAAACACTTTTCTCGTTGGCGTTCGCCTGATTTGTGTGGGACCGACCAACTGTAGCTGGGGACATATTGTGCAGAAACCATGGGCGTCGCTGAGGTTTAAGATGTTTGCATGAACCATGTTGTTGAATCATTGTTGGAGATGAGATCATTTGACCGAGCACTGCCCCACCAGTCATTGTCTTTGCTCATATCGTCAGGTGGATGAGTGACAATATGCTCGTCGCCTCTTCTCACCTATGCCCATGAGGCATGGGCCTATGTTCTACAACGAATATGAGTGCATTGGTTGCTATTGAAAGCTTGTAGGCATTAAGGATGATGTGCGAGACTATGATCGTACCATGTAATGCTCTTGCAACAAAAGATCTCTTCCGTATCTTAATATACACACACACATATTCATAGCCCCCCTCCCTCTATCTCTCCCTCTCTCTTTGAAAAATCCATCTGATGAGAAAAAGATATGTCGTACAATGGATAATACCGATCTCTTAGACGTGGTCATGATGAAAAAAAGATATGTCATACAATGGAGAATACCGATCTCTTAGACGTGGTCATGATGAAAAAAAGATATGTCGTACAATGGAGAATATCGATCTCTTACACGTGGTCATGGCGGGAGGCCATTTATTTTCGCAACAAAAGGCCAAACCCTACAAAAATCATACACAGAAATCTAAGAGATGGTCAACCGCCGTGGATGTCCAATGCATTATGCGTATCCCATCTTCAAATCTCAAAACGCGTGATTTTTACAAATGGGTAAGCATGCAAATAGCTGGATAATTTTTTTTAACCGTAAATAGCTGGATAATTCATTGATTAAATTACCTACTTGCCAAAACAGGGCTCTACCCTCGCACATCACAGCCTATCCTTACACGGTTATTACACCCAATAGAGAAAAATTCTTCCTAATTCGCCTGTACCCAATCCTGTCTTGCACAAACAAGAACAAAAAACCGAACAAAGATGCGGGGTCCTGAAATGGACGGCTGGGATGGTGCGTGGTCCAACCAGGCTCCCACGCATGGCCACCCGGTCCGGTCCATGGACGGGGCCAAGGACCAGGCGCACGCCGTCGCCGCGCATCCCGAGGCCATCCGCCACGGTGGGTGACGTCCCCGTGCGCCGAATCGCGGTGCAGGCGTGCAGCCCATCTCTGCGGAGGGAGCGAGCGCGCGGTCCACACGCGCCCCCGTAGGCCGGGTCGAGTCGAGCCACCTCCTATAAAGCGAGGCTGACCTTAACTAACTGCTGCCACCACCTTGTCGGATCTGCGCCCGTACCCGCTAATCCACCCCGACGTCACCCTGCCCGCCCCTGGGCGCTGTTGGCTACGGGGTACCCTCGGCCGCTTCTTCTCCGGGGGTATTTATAGGCGCGCCCCCGAGAGAGAAGCGCTCCCCACAATACCAAGCCGATTTAGAACAGGCCGGGCGTCCGTCGAACACCTTGACGCCATTACAAAAAGCTTGGGCGGAGAGAGGCCACGCATACGGGTAGGGAATTGAGAGGGAGGAGAGATATCCAGTGGTTAGTGCGGGGGAGTGGTACCCTGGCGATCGCGGGAGGGATGACGACACCGGCGGCGGGGGCCCCGGGGTCACCGGTGGCGGCGCCGGATCAGGTGGCGGCCAGGGACGCCGTGATCGGGTGGTACCGCGGCGAGTTCGCGGCCGCCAACGCCGTGATCGACGCGCTGTGCGGCCACCTCGCGCAGATCGGCGGGGCCGACTACGACGCCGTCTTCGCCGCGCTCCACCGCCGCCGCCTCAACTGGTTCCCCGTCCTCCACATGCAGAAGTTCTACTCCGTCGCCGACGTCGCCGCCGAGCTCCGTCGCGTCTCCGACGCCCGCGCCGCCGCGGCCGCCGCCTTCTCCGAGGAGGAGGCCGCGTCCACGGTGATCCACGAGCCCATGGACGAGCTCGTCGTCACCGTCGCCGCGGAGCCGGACCCCGAGCCCGAGCACGAGCACGAGCCTATACCGGAGGCGCAGCCCGATGTCTCCGTCCACCCCGTCGTCGCCGTCCACTCCGTCGACGCGGACCGCGAGCCGGAGGCGGACGGCGAAGATTCCTCGGGAGATTCGTCGGAGCGGAAGGCGGCCTCCACGGAAGACGACGCCGCCCACGACGGACGTAAGTACAATCATCTCTATTTTTTTTTCGAGCGATCTCTATTAATTAATCCTCGTGTGCGCGTAGTGTTATACACCCTTTTTCCCTTAAGATTTCCCTTTCCGGCCGCATTTGAATTTTTCCGTTAGTTTCAATCTGTCTGTCGAACCGATCTCCCGTTTTGGCCCCGCTCCGCAGACGGTTGGATCTGGTCTTTCGTTTCGCCTGTGGTTCCTTCCGCAAGCTTTTCCCACTTGAATATCTCCTGTTTTATTGGGGGCCTAATAACCAAAAAGGGACGGAATTAGGCTTCCAAATGACGTTTTCTTTATGTTACTCCTACTATGCTAAAGCGGCATCGTTAATAATAGTATTGACGCCAGTTCGACGAACCAACACGCACCGGGCCCATTACGTCTGGTGGTTAGGGGGGAAAACTGGGGCGAGAGAGCCAATAATTTTCCGTCCAGCCCCACCAGAGGCGGAGTTATTTAGCCCTCGTTGGGAGGATCGGACGGCGGGGACAGCCTCGGTCGGTCAATCCTGGCCACCCGTGGCGGCGGCGGCGCCCCGTGAAACGGCATCACGAGGTCGCTGGAACTGCAAAACCCTACGGCTTTTCTCCAGACGCCGTCCCCCCTCTCTTTCCGTGCGCCAACTTTATTTTCGGCTCGCCTGCACGCACCCTCCTCGCTCGGCCACCCTTTTGGGAAAGTACTGACCAGTACGGCCGCTACCCGCCACCAGTAATTAGCTCATGTGTTTACTTTTGGTGTGGGGGCTTTGCCAAATTAATGTACTCCTGGTACTACCATCACCTGTCGGGGGTGCAAAACGTGCCGCGCCGTGGCGGGGACTCTGACGCCTTTGTCCTGCCGGCCGGCCCGGCCAGCAGCCAGCTCGCGGCGGTTCCACTCCAGCGGCCTCGAGGGCACCGTTGTGTGTTACGGTCTGGTGAGGAGCGCCAGCAGGCTGCCATGGGGCGGGGCCTCCCTTTGGGGGCATATGCTCCAGCGATGCTAGGCTGTAGCGTCGCGGAGGGCGGGCGGCATAAAATATTTCAGGTGAATCTGGTTAGCATGTGCCCCGGGAGTCACCAGATTTGGCAACGCCGGTCTCGACAAAACCTTTGCGTCCTTCGCCCTTTTGAACGAGGAGATTAACTAGCGATGACACCGAGTTTGAACCTCTCTGCTTTGGAGTTGTTTTTAACTTTCGGGCTGTGTTTTCAAGTGCCCCGCGGCTCGAAATGTGGTCTTCCATCTGCATCTTCGGGCTGGGGTGACGAATGAGCACGCTTGGTCACCAGGTAAAAAAAAAGAGTCGGGAATGTATTTATTATTTCTTACGCAAGAAAAGAAAATCAATTAATAAATTTGAAAGTATTCCAGAATGGGCGAACTTTATGAAATTTGATTTGTCATCTCTGTTTTCGAGATTGACTGCATTTGTCGCGTCGCTGCAAAGTTGGACACGTAAGAGTTGACATTTTTTGTAGAGGGAATAATTTTCTCTTGTCTTGTATAAAATACTCTGAATTGTCATGATACAACATGTAGAGTTATTTTTTAAAGAAAATTTGCTCATCAGATTACTTCACTGTCACTATGAGAGCGACGCGAGTGATTGCAAAGAGCATAGGAACCAAATCATGCGGCCGTAATCTTTTTCTTTAAGTTGTAGCAATTCGAAATGCCACGCATAATAACTTGTGCTAGGAATCCCTTGGGGGACACACAGCTATGGTATAGTTTCAGTGGAAACACGAGTCTTTTGCCCAGCGCCTCCTACAGGACTTTTGGGAGACATGCCCTGCAGTCGGAGGCGTGGCCTACGCGAGTACAGTTCCTTTGGTATTGGCGTGGGTCTCATGAGGAGGGCGTCACCCCAGTCAGAATTCCATCACGACCCGTCTGATCGCAATCAAACGGAAGGAGCCAGAGGTCCGAGCGAGTTAATGGACCCACATGACCGCCACCGTGGAAAATTAAATTCATGCACGCCTCCTTCTTTCCACCACGGCCTCCACGTGTCGAAGAGCGACTCGACTGGACCCAGATCGGATTCGAGAAGCCCAAAGATCTCCGGGCCGAGGAGGCTGGCTGGATCTGGTGCCATGCCGATCGAAGTGGCCGCTCCTCCGACTCTGAGCTGTACACGTGGCCCGCCCTTGGCCACTGGCTGCTGGGCCCGGCCCAATCGACCAGGCATTCCGTGGGTCCCTCTGGCCCCGTTTCTTCTCGAAAGACCGTCCTGAGAAAATCGGTACACCCGTGGGCCGCGGCTGCTCTCGCGTTTAGTCTTCAGGCAGGGGCCAGCGGTAGGTGATGTACCCATGCAGGGGCGTGTTAAGCACGTGATTATACTATGATTATCTTACGAGATTTTGAATTGACAACTCATTAGGCTGTGCTAAGTTTGCCACCAGCGCTTGTTCAAAAAAAAAAAAGTTTGCCACCAGCGTTGCCAGTGTCGCATATGCAGCATGTGGGCCGATCATATGCTCAGCTGATGTGATCATCACTGAAGCAGCCTTGTCGGTTTCCTGCTAAGCCACCAACCTTGGAAGCATTTTTAAAGATTTCCCGCGATCCCTTCCAAATTGACAACTGAGAGGCTGCCACCTTTTAAAAGGGAGGGCAAGAAAAATCTCATGTTTTCCTGTGCCTAGGAAAAGGAAGGATATACAATTGCGAAAGCAGAGAGATGTTCTGCAACACGTAGAGGGTGCTGTAATATCACCATCCAATACTACTTTTCTTCTCGTTCAATAATTGAACAACGTATTGGTCCCTGCTCGCTCGCCCCCACACTTATGCCAATGTGCTAATGTCCATGTACATTCAACTCGAGAGAATCTCTCGTTTATACCCACTTTTCTTCATCCACGAAAGGCAGCCTCTCTTTTCTCTCCACGCCGTACTCGGTAGAAAATGACACGAATGGACTACACCTTGGAAAACTTCCACACAAGGCCATTTCAATTTCGTCCTGTGTTATGATGGTGATCTTGAAAGATCGAATGAAACTGCATCATGCTAACAGTGCTGCACGACAGAGCGATCTAGTCTAGTGTAAGTTCAAAACATCAAACGGGTGACCAACTAGACCTTTTGTTGCTGCGTGACTGTACCCACTGACGAACCTTAGGTAGGTGAAGATCTGACTACGCCATGCGAGAAAAGCTGAGGCTAAATACATTTCGTATTCTATAAAATTGTTTAGAGGATTCCTGTCCAAAAGCTATCGTTGGTGGCCTAACAAGCATGCTAGCTACGTTTCTCATTTTGTGAACACCTTCATGCAACCACCTGCTTTTTCCGTGTGAGCTGAAGGATAAACCAACCAGAACAGAATTTTACTGATGACGCATTTCTTCCGTATTTATTTGCTGCATTTGCTAACGCTCTTCCCGGTGGAGCACAGGATTGTTTTCTTTTCTTTTGAAACTAGATAGCACACTTCAAAAACACTGTGTACGTTTTGCAATCGCTAATCGAAATGCAGTCATACCATGCTTGGAACCCCTCTGAGATTTATGTTACTCAGCAGATAACACCGACCAAGGATCTCAAGGCGGGCACAGCCTACCAGAGAGCTACCCTATCTGCTCTGACCACGACGAGTGCATCGCCCGCCCCGAGAGGATCAAGATCCAGAAAGGTTTCATGGCGAAGGAGTCCGTGAAGGGGCACATGGCGAGTTCCATCTTTACACCACTCGGCAAACTTTCTGTATTGAAGAACTAGAGATGCTGTAGGAAGTAGTAGCACACCCATTGATCTACCAGTTTATCATATACTTCTTGTAAAGGTGCTCTTTTCTAACAATATGTTTATGACCTTGTGTTATCAGGTTAACGTTGTGAAAGGCCTGAAGATATATGAAGACGTGTTCACAACAATGGAGCTCATGAAGGTTGCTGATTTCATCAATGAAATTCGCCAGGCTGGTAGAAATGGGGAGCTTTCAGGTAAGTTGTGTTTTGTGGCCCTGAAGTTTTTTCCTTCTTTAAATGTTCAAAAGTTGGAGCATTTGGGCATTGTTTTGTGTGGTGCAATTTATCTTCCTGCTTATTTTTTTGTACATTCCTTTCTGGATACTTCTGTTGTGCCCACAAGACCACAGCTACCTCTGATACTATCCAATTGATGCTTTGAAGATACCAAATATCCCTAGGGCACCTAACTGTGGTCCTAGTTCGCGCACTACTACTTTTTCTAACGGTGGTGATGGTTTTGTCTGATGCACTTTTGTGCTAACTGACTCAGTATCTACAGGTTCTAGGTCCTAACAACTCTCTCCATTTTTAGGCTAAATTAGTATAGTTGAGTACTTGCTGTTGCATAGAAAGCTGCCAGTTATCCTAATTTAGGAAATGTAAAACTCGCATGTGAGAAGGTACAACCATCAACCTAGTGACACACTGACTATAATACCTGGTCTATTTGGATGTGTAGTTTTCTTCACCTAGCTAACTTTAATGTTGCCTCTCAGTGACAAAGAAAAGTTAGACATGAATGTATATATTAATTTTAGTAACATGTTAGATCACCTCCCTTTATTGCATAGGAATTCTAACATCACCTCCAAAGGTGTGCACCACAAAACGTTGATCCAAGTATAATCTCAACCTGCCAGCCTTGCTTAATTTCTAATAAGTATGGTTCAGTTAAGGTTTGACATAGAGCCCACAACGTTGGTATAGTTCTGTAGGGTTTTGGCCAAAATCTTCATTGCCAAGTAAGCTGCCTTAACTTGACAGAATTTTCTTGTTAGCTTTGTAAAGTGCACTCGGCTACTCTGTCTTTCAAATGTGGCACTCTGTTGACATGTTTGACCTTGTGTCATTTCCTTGATCATTTTGATGTTAATCCTCTAGTTTCAAATCTAGGTGAAACCTTCATATTCTTCAACAAGCAGATCAAAGGGAACAAGAGAGAGATCATTCAGCTCGGTGTCCCACTATTTCAACATACCACAGAGGAAACCAATTGTATGTTCAGGAAAACTGTCAGCTCATACTACTACTTTTCCTCCAGCTTGCTTGCAGTTGCAAGAATATTCTTTTGGGTGTGGGATCCTTGCATGGGTATCGCATCTGCGGACAAAGTAGATGCCATAGTGCATGATGTCATAACTAACACCTGTCTTCTCTTTGCCTTGTGTGCAGGTCATATAGAACCAATCCCAGTTGTCCTGCAGGCTGTCATCGACCACCTTGTTCTTTGGCGCTTAATACCAGAAAGCAGGAAACCAAACAGTGTCGTCATCAATTTCTTCGATGAGGTAGGTGCTGCAGTGCTGTTTGCCGGTTGGTGATTAATTATAGATTATCATATAACTAAACTTAATGAAACCAAATGAGATTTTGCTTCCGGTACTGTCATGAGATATGTGGGTCAAATCTGAGCCAGAACTGCTAGTCTGTACACACTTTTCTTCCTCTTAAAGAACCAGCCACTTGTGTATACAAATAGCAAAGTAAATTTGTACATTACAGTTAGTGGGTTCTTGTAGGGTCAACTGTCCATATTAAGTATCTTTGATCCTTTCAATAGATATGAACTGAAATAGTAAAAGTAAGATACCAATGCTACTACACTATATAACACAGTGCCTTTCTTCAGGGCATGAACATATATAGGTTGAGAACTCAAATGTTTGAAGCTTGTTAAGGTGTTGGTATCTGACAAGTGATGAAATTGTTTCATAGGACGAGCACTCGCAGCCCTACTTCAAGCCTCCCCACCTGGACAACCCCATTTCCACTCTCCTGCTGTCTGAGACCTCAATGGCATTTGGAAGGTCACTTGTCACTGACAGCAATGGCAACTACAAGGGACCCCTCACACTCTCACTGAAGCAAGGGTATGTACGCTTAAGGCTTTAGCTTACCAGAACCTTGTCACTTGTCTGTGCCATTTCCACTTTCTTTTCGACTTTTCTATTACTGTTCGTATAACCGAAGAAAGCATTGCATTGCAGTAGTAGAATTTGCATCTTATGTTTACGGATCATCTTTGCAGGTCACTTCTGGTGATGCGCGGGAACAGTGCGGACATGGCGCGCCACGTTGTGTGCCCGTCGTCCAACCGCCGCGTGAGCATCACGTTCGTGAGGGTGAGGCCGTCGACGCCGGTGGACCTCAGCCCGCTCCCGTCGCCCACCAAGGCCATGACGCTCTGGCAGCCTCCCCCGACTGCGGCAACGGCCGGCATGCAGAAACCACCCCATGGCAGCAACGGCGCCATCATTGGCTACTGCCCGGCGCCACAGGCCATGCTCGCCCCTGCGTGGGGCATGGCCGTGCGCGCGGCGCCTGTCATGATGGTCGCCGCGCCGGCGAGGCCAATGGTGATGGCGCCCTCCAGCAACATCAACAAGAGGATGGGGCGCGGCGGCACCGGCGTGTTCCTGCCGTGGACGGTTGGGCCCAAGAGGTACAACAAGCACCTCCCCCCGCGCATCCAGAAGCGCCGGTTCTCGGCGATGATGTCGCCCATAGAGTCGCAGGGCTGAAGCGGCCGGACCACACCTCACCTCGCCGCCGGCATAGCCGTTGGATCTGATCGATAGGCCGTCGTACATCCCCGGTTGGTTCGTGGAGCAGTTTTTCTTCTTCTTCCGAGGCAAAAAAGTTCGGAAAACGCACGGGCAGCGTGCCCTCCCTCCCTGTGTATTCTGTTTGGTGACTTTCGTTGGTGCTGGTGTTTCTTTTTTTCCTTGTTGTGGGGTTTGGTCTGGTCTGCCTGTAATCTAGTTGAGTTTGTGGCCTTGTGGGTAGCACAGGGCCGATGCGGTACGTAGAAATATGATGATGATGAGTAGGGATAGGTGAGGTCAGAATGAATCAATCAAAACTTTTCTTTTTTGTCTATCTCCTCTGTTTCGGAGAAAGAACTGGATGCATACATACATGCCGAGTTTGGGTTTGCAGGTCTATATACAGGTAGAAAGAATATGCACTAAATTTCGTCTGTTGATCACTTGTGTTGTTCTTCTCTTCTTTGAACGGGAGGCAAACTATCCTTACAGGCTTGGACACTACTGTCCTTAGCTGCAAGGATTTCAGCCATTAGACTGTGCATGTTCCAAGAAGTAAAACAGTTTGACAAGCAACCGGCATATTGTGCAAATGACCAGGTTTTAAGCTTAACCATCCGAAACAGACTGATTTCTTGGAATTGTGCAATACAAGAATGTTTATAGGTTGTTCTGATAGACTATTTTGGATTGTAGGCTTGTATGTAGCCCACAAATTAGAGATGGTGGCCAATGAAGTGATAAACTCTGCATTTCTTATGGTTTGCCAAAACTCAGCATAATGTGAGACTATCCTTACGAAACAGCACACTACTTCAAAACATCACCTGATTCTTCAGGACACCGTCTACTCCGAAGCATGCTTAGCAAACATCGCAACAACATTGTTTAAATAGTCCCATCAAGGACATGAAATCAGAGATTCGGAGCATTATCCACTTTGTGTTCAATCTTCAATGCTGAGCAATAAGGCACGGAAGTAACCAGATATGCAACGGTTGAGCCATCTTCAGGCAAATCGCACGGTACCTCCTCTCACTTCACCCTGAATGATAAGAAATGCAGAGTTATCAGCACAGTTCCCAGTGAAATAGGGGTTCTCTAAGCGAATAACAAGCCAATTTGTTTACGAAAATGACTTGTGACAAAAAAAGACCATATATTCACCGGAGTTCATGAGTCTAATGTTACTTCTACAGACCAAGAGGATATAATGCGAGTAGGCATCCAAGCTTCAATAAACACAACACGGCCATCAGAGAACACACTTTTTTTAACGAAAAAGATCAGATAACACGCTTTTTTTACAGAAAAATATCAGAACACACGCTAGAGTTTGAAATTCTTTGAATGCATATATTCCCCTAATTATGAACTATTGATGAACTGGGTTGACAAATAGTAAAACTAATATAGTTTCAACAAAGTACACAAGGCAACAAAACTACAAACAGATATCTTCTGACTAAGCATTACTCATAAACCGACATTACATGTAACTGGGATGCGAGGACAAGATTAATTACCAGGAGTCGGTCAGTCAGAGCCGTCATCCAAGCCCGGGAAGGAGAAGTAGGCAAACATGGGGTGCCCGTACTCCTCGCCGTCGTCCGTCACTAGGCGCTCGAGCTTCCGGGTGTCCAGATGGTACGAGTAGTGCCCATAGCCCGACGTGCCGATGAACACCCTCCCGGTGCGCCCGGCGTCCATGTCGCTCAGCCAGGTGCACTTGCGCCGGGCGATGAAGCTCGAGGGCAGCTGCGGCATTTCGTCGAACGCCTGGAGCAAGCACACTTCCCTCTCCAGTACCCACACGTTCTGGCCGTCCTTCGGCCCGGGCCCCAGCACCCGGAGCTCCAGGTTCTCGTGATCCATTGACATCGAACCGAAGCAGAACCGCCCGTCCGGGAGTATTTAATAAAAAACTATCACAATTCATGGAACCGTGCCTACAAACTACCACTTTACAAATTTGTGCCGAAAACTACCATTTTTTTATTAATCCTTGACTAAAAACTACCAAGTCTGAAAAGAGCCCGATTCGGCTCTTTTAAACGCGTTTCTGACTAGTTGGTCCCACACGTCAGTGTCTATCTTCTTGCTCCTCCCATATCTTTCTTAGACATTTCAACAAACACCTTGTTTTCGTGCTCCACGGCTGGGAGCTCGCCGGCGAGCGAGAGCACGCGCAGCTCGGCGGCTGGCCCATCCAACCCCCGGCCAACCCTCCTCATCCTTCTCCCCCTCTGTCCTGAGCACGACCTCCAGCAGGGCGGCGGTGCGCCCCTCCATTGCACGCGGCAGCGCTCCTCTGGCCAGAGCGCGGCGATGCACCCCGGAGCACGACGGCGGTGCACCCCTCAGCGCCGTCCGGCAAGGCAAGGAGCAGCAGCAACGGCGGTCGTCAAGGAATAGCAGCAGGCGCGAGAGACAAGGAGCAGCAGGGAGCGGCCGGCAAGGAGTAGCAGGAGGAGCAAGCGCGTCCGTGCGCGACCATGGTTGAGCTCGAGCCCGGGCGCAGGTGACAAGGAGTAGCAGGGAGCAGCCGGCGCAGGCCGCAAGGAGTAGCAGGAGCAGCAAGCGCGGCCAGGCGCGACCATGGCTGAGCTCGAGCCCGGGCAAGGCGACAGCCATGACTAGCTCCTGCCATTAATCCGTGAAAAGGAGAGAGGCCAACTTAATGGCGAGGCTGCGGCGAGTCTGAGAAAGGCCAGAGGCGAGGCTGCGGCTATGGCGCATGGGGGCAGGGTGCTGGACTGCTTTGCCGCGTGCGTGGGAGCCGGCGCCGGCTGCGGCTGCCTGTGTGCGCGCGCTGGCACCGGAGGAGGAGATGGAGGAGAGGAAGGCTCTGGTGACCGGGAGCAGCCAGGTGGTGAGGCTCAGCGACCTCGTCGTCCAGGACGCTGGGCTTCCATCTGCTGGCCGCCGTCGCGTGCTTCACCGGGGCGTCGTCATTGAGAAGAGCACGGAGTGCACATGAGGTGTTTGACGAAATGCCAGAGAGAGAGGAAGGAGGAGGGGGAAGAAGATTGATGCTGACAGGTGGGCCCATCCTATTAGAAAGGCGTTTAGAAGAGGTGACTTGACCATTTTTCGACATGGTAGTTTTTAGTCAAAGATTAGTGAAAAAGTGGTAGTTTTCGGCACAAAATTGTAAAGTGGTAGTTTGTAGGCACGGTTCCATGAAATGTGGTAGTTTTTTTTTGTTAAATACTCCCCGTCCGGCATCACCCCGACGCGGTACTTGAGAAAGTGATCCCCCATGTCGAGTGCGGCCGGCGCGAGCACAAAGCCGAACTCCAGTGTCTCAGGGTCAAATGTGAGCACGGCACCTTCGTCGCGGATGTGCCAGATGAGGAACCGGCTAGCGCGCACGCAGTGGCGCTCCAGCTGGTCGACGTTGCATCTCGCCTGTGACCGAAGCAGACACTCCCAATGGCACAGGCCGTCGCGGAACATCGCCACGAAGGCACGCAGCGTGGTGTCCTCGAGGGTGACGACGGCTGCCCGGAAGCAGAGCCCGGACCCGGCCGGGTCGTCCGCGTCGCGGGAGAGGATCACGACGCTTACGAGCTTGCTAAACGTGCAGGTGACCATCCCCGGAGGGAGAAGCGCGGTGCGGCGGGAGACCGGGTCGCAGACGAGGATCTGGGGGTGCTTGAGGTAGGAGTATGGCTCTGTCTCCTTGAGGAGGACGAGGAGGCCGAGGTGGGAGTCGAATAGGGAGAAGCCGGGAGGGATGAAGTCCAGGGAGAGGCGCGGGGAGGAGGAGGTGAGGGGTTGGAACGCGGGGGCCGAGGCGGAGGCGGAGGCGGAAGGGGGCACGGTGGGGAACGGAGCTGGGGTTTTGGGACTGGGCGGCGTCGGAGTGGGGTGGTGAAAGTGGCCGAGGAGAGGAGCGCAGGCGGCGGGGGAGCGGGAGAAGAGGCGGCGCCAGTGCCCGCCGCAGGAGTGGGTGGCGGCACCGCGGAGGCGGGATATCGCGGTCATCACCAGCGACTGCGCCATCGGCGGTGGCGAAGAAGCCGCACCCTTTCTTTCCCTTTTGAGATGGTTGTACAATGGGTCTTTTTTTGTTGTTGAGGGAATGGAAAGAAGTCCACATAACCCCCTGAGGTTTCATGAAACGGACAATTTACCCCCCGAAGTCTAAAACCGGGTAAATAACCCCCCGATCTTTCCCAAACCAGGTGAATCACCCCCTCACACCTACTAGACTGTTTTTTCAAGCGGTTTTGGTGACTGGGCAGATTGCAGGTGCCAGGTCGGCACGGTTCCTGTCCTCCTCCGATCCTTCTGCCATCGCGCGTCGCGCCCAAACCACTCGTCGACCTCGTGGTAGCACCAACGAGCAGCCGGCCACGAGGGAGCTAAGCCCAGCATGGTACATGAAGTACCTTGTGTCGCATGATGTACTACTACTGTTGCGCCCACTCTGCGTGACCCCTCGCCTTCGTACTCTCCTTGAACCCCGGCGGGATGGCTTCTGGAGCTCCGTCCTCTGTAAAAAAATTGGTGCGTCAATCAGATGGCAAATTGGCAAGGCTCCCGGCTCCTAGCGGCGCACCAGCTCCAAAAGCAAGCACACGCGACTGTATCGTCGTTGCCTTAGTCGCCTCGGCAGCCCTCGCCGGCCGCGTTCGCGTCGTCCTCAAGTTGACAATAGCTCGCACCTGCACCACATATCGAGCTCGCGCCCATGCCACCTGCGGCTGGGGCTGCCACCGGCAGCTGACGACGTCCATCATTAGAGCTAATCACGATTAGAATAGTCATATCCAACTTGTACATGGTGGCACGAGCTTCTTGTGTGTACGTGTGTGCTCCAGGAGAGAATCAATTCAACAGCAGTATATATGTACGTGTTTATTTTCTCCAGCGGAGCTCGAGTTCACGTGCCATCGGGACCTCGTGCCTACCTCCTCAAGTGCACGCGGCTCGCCAGTTCCTCGTCGCTTCCAGTGCTCATGTCTTGCTCGTCACCATCGTAGACGACCTCCACTGTCCGCTTCGGAGAGCATGAGTACGACTGTACCAGCCACTGGTCACGCGGGACGCAGCAGGAGCGCTATGGCGCAGATGGCCATAAGGATCCGGCAAACCTTGGGCGCATGCACTAGGCCGGAGAGCAGGTTCAACGACGTTGGCCTGCCTGGTCGAGGGGATGCCTTTCGACGTTGGCTTCGTGTGGGCTGCACGACCTGGAGCTGGGAAGGCTCACTGCCAAGAAGATCACAAAGTTAGAAGTGTGGGACTCGGCGAGCTACATGTTGATGTCCTGTGCCGTGACTGGTACGAGACTGGTTCGTGCTCGGAGTAGTATGGTCCAAGCCAGGTGCATGTCGCGAATGAGGAGCGCCTCACCACGTCATCAAAACCACCTACAAAACCACTCTAACCAGGGTTAGGGGGTGATTAACATGGTTTGGAAAAGATCAAGGGGTTATTTACCCGGTTTTAGACTTCGGGGGGTAAATTGGCCGGTTCGTGAAACCCCGGGGGGTTATGTGGTCTTTGTTTGTTTGTAGAGTTGGACTTAAATGTTGATGCTACCCTTCAATCATTTGAACTAAAAGGAAGAGCGAAAATCCCTCGTACCCCCTCATTAGAAAGGGTGGTGCTAGGCTTCGGTCGACCGACGCCATCCCCTCGGATGGACGCATCCCGTGCGTCAATTGCATCGTTTCTCAACCGTCAAATTTTCCCCTCACATTGCTTTTTATTTGCCCCCAAAATCACACCCTGCGCAAGGAGAGAGCACGCCTCGAGCGCCACCCACACCCATCAGGGACAACTGTAATTCGTTGTAGCAAGGTTACAACATCCCCTATTGTGTCGTGGCTTAGGGCGCACCACTGGTTGCATCAAAATCATCGTTGTTCGAGCAAAAATTGTCGTCAGTCACAGCAAAATCCGTTGCCAATCACAACCAAAACCACTACCGTTGCAGATCCCTAGCAAAATCAATCACTTGTTACAGGAAAAATCACTGCCGGTCCCAGCCAAGTATCTCACCCTTTGTAACATCGAGTACCGGCCTGAGCGTGAAAAAGGAGCAGTGTCGCCTTCCTTGCCATAGCCCACAGCCACTAGCACGTCTGCTTGCATTAACGCCTCGCGGCGTGCTACCTCGTTGGGAGATGGGGGACAGAGAGAATATGGGGGAGGTCATTCGAGGGAGTGCAATCGAGTGAGAAGGATAGGGGAGGTCACCGACATCCTCGAGAGAGGGGGTCGATGCTGGGCAGATGGCCTCAACCATATGAGAAAGAATACATGTGCGAGGCAGCGATGGGGTAGAGAATTATGTCTCACCTCTAGGGAAGAAGATAATGGAGAGCGAGGGGACCCCTTTGCGGGCTCCATAGTAGGATGTTATATATTCTGTCAAGGAAAGTCCCTCACGGCTATGCTCGGACCCCACGGCATGTGGGCCTGCAAGGGACGCATGGTTGCATGGTTTTTTGGATCCCAAAAGTCCTCTCCTGATTTTTTTCTAGGTCAAAATGACTTATATACCAGAAGAGGGGCATCAGAGGTGCGCCGAGGAGGGCACAAGCCACCAGGGCGCGCCTGGGCTCCCTGGTGCACCCAGGTGAGATGTGCCCACCTGGTGGGCCCCCTCTGGTAGTTATTTGCTCCAATAATTCTTAAATAATCCATAAAAAATCTCCCTGAAGTTTCAGCCTATTTGGAGTTGTATAGAATAGGTAGCTCTGACGTGCTTTTTTAGGTCCAGAATTCCAGCTGCCGGTATTCTCCCTCTTTCTGTAGACCTTCATATTATGAGAGAAAAGGCATTAGAGTTACTCCCAAAAGCATTATTATGCATAAAAACATTATAAATAACAGTAGAAAAACATGATGCAAAATGGACGTATCAACTCCCCAAGCTTAGACCTGGCTTGTCCTCAAGCGAAAAACCGAAATCGAAAAACATGTCCACATGCTTAGAGAGAGAGGTGTCGCTAAAAACAAAATCCGGACATAGAAGCATCATGCATATTATTATAACAGCAAAAAACTTTAACATAACAAATTTATCATATAACTTCTCATGAGCAAGTAACAATTCATCACAACATTGAAGTATAAAAGCATAAACCTTATTGAAAACCAACAAACTATATTCTCAGTCTTCCCCTAAAAAAATTATGTTCTCAGTCAACTTTGCAGCTACAATTCATCATATTTTCACGAAGGGTCGCGTATCGGAGCCTTTAGGCAAGTCCACATACTCAACCATCATTTAATCTTCTATGATTGCTGACACTCACACCATACCCATGAACAAAAAGTTTCAATCATACACATAGAAAGATCAGGGCTTATAGTTTTCCCTCAATGTATTCACCTCAAGGGCGATGTCAATAATAATAACTCATGCCCACTCATATCCAACTGAATATATGTGCCTAGATCTTTCCTCACCACATGGTGCTTGCAAAAGGAGAAAATAAAAAAAGGAATAGGAAAGAAAACTTTGACACTTCATAAAAGTAAATGCATAAAACATAAAAGTAAAAGATAGGCCCTTCGCAGAGGGAAGGAGAGGTTGTCATGTGCTTATCTATAATACCTAAATAGTTCATCCCCACTATCATATTTGTCTTGACATACAGCCTATCCACCTCAGCAAACTACCACATAAACAATTATTTTCCTTTTAAACTATTTTTATCGACATTTTATGTGCGGACTTAAATACATACCGAAGCCCAATGGTCTCAATAGGCAAATAGAAAAAGGAAGCCCAACTATCTGTCCCAACGTCATGCCTTTCGTTTCCACCTTCCGGCTGTAACGTAAGAAAAAAACATAAAAGACAGTAAACTATGAACCCCCTGAAGCAGGATTTCTTCCTCTTCCCGATTGATCCCATTCCCGTCCTCATCGGCCATCGCACAGACTTGCCACCAACTAAAACCCTAGCCCCTTGACCTCCATGTCGCGGCGAGCATCCAAACACGTTGCCGCCCGTGCCGCTGGAGGGGGCGGCGGCCTTGCCCGCACCGGCAGGGGCGCCGCAACTGTACGAGCTCGCGGTCTCGGGGGCGGAGCTCCGCCCCGTGGACTGCAACCTGGTGGCACTCTATGAACATGTCCAGGCAGAGGGATTCGGCTCTGGCGCCTTCTCCGATGTCGTCGTCGAGGCCATGGGAGACACCTACCTTCTGCACCGCCTCATCATCTCCCGCAGCACCTACTTCAGGTGAGCATCCTTCGAATGAAGATGCGGCGACCCGGGGTTTGCGACGTTTCCAACCGATTATTTAGGATTTTTTCATAGAGTAGAAATACATTTATGGCTATGCAGTGTGGATGTTTTGATTCCTTTGAAGTGGAAATTTCTGGTGCTATGACCCCTGAATTGCATGTGTATGGACCAATCCTCACTACAAAAAAAGACACATCCGTGACATTTTGGGTCGAACGAATTTTTTTTCTGTCATACATATGACACTTCTATGACGATAATTGTGACAAAACCCGGTATCATCATAGATGTGGTGGGCTCCTACTTCTATGACAAAAAATCATGATAGAAAATGGGCTTTTCGTCCTGGGCGGGCCGGAGACGCAGTTGCATGACATTCTTTGGGCCGTCCATGACGGAAAAAACGTGGTAGAAGTGAGGGCGAGGAAAATTTCGGGGAGTTCCCGGTTACGGTGGGAGGTCGGGGGCCGAGCGATGCGCGTTTATCTCATACACGTATGCACGTGTGTGTGAGGCGTTGTCTCTAACTAAACCCGAGCAAGGCGTTGGGCTCTAACTAAACCCGAGCGATTGCACTGCAGGCTACGCGTTACTGAACCCGAGCAATCGATCGATGGCTGTTAACTGAACCCGATCGAGCGATTCCTTCGCTACTGCTGGTAACTGAAGCCGATCGATTGGATGAACAGTGAGCGTTGGGGGGGTGGATGAACAGTGAGCAATGGCGTTTGCCTCTGGATGAACATGACCCTGTGGTGTGGAGGGCTGGATAAACAGTAGATGGTGGAGGGGTGCCCGTGGAGGGGTGGTTGAATAGGACCCCGTGGTGTGGAGGGCTAGATGAACAGTAGACGGTGGAGGGGTGCCCGTGGAGGGGTGATTGAACAGTAGCCGGTGGAGTAGCGCACGGTGGAGGCTGGATGAACAGGAGCCCGTGGAGGCTGGAGGAGGTCGACGATGGAGATGAACAGTATCCCGTGGAGTCCCGTTTTGTGGTATGCCACACCCCTCCCGATGAACAGGACCCCCGTTTAGACCGTAGTGCTCCAACACAAGTCTGTTTCGTCCGTTTTGCGGTATGCCACACCCCTCGCGATCAACAGGACCCCCGTTTCGACCGTAGGAGGTCCGTTTCCTCCGTTTTGTGGTACGCCACACCCCTCCCGATCAACAGGACCCCCGTTTCGACCGTAGGAGGTCAGTTTCCTCCGTTTTGCGGTACGCCATACCCCTCCCGATGAACAGGATCCCGTTTCGAACGTGTTCGGTCGAACACAAGGCCGTTTCCTCCGTTCTGCGGTACGCCAGGCCTCGTTTCCATTGCCTGTTCCGTCCAAGCCCTCCCGAGGAACACGACGGCGCATTCCGTTCCGACCCAGCCGGTTGGCTCCCGATGAACATGACGACGATGATGTTTCTCCATTCCGACCCAGCCATGTACACGAGCCCTGGCCGTATGTATGCGCGAGTAGGCGATTGAGACCCCGCCCGTATGTACACATACGTGGCCGTATTTTCTTTCTTGCACCCTGGCCGTTGTACGTACGTATACATGCTACGTGCGCGCCTCTACTATGACACGTGCGTGCCTCTACATCGACCAGTATATATGTATGTACACATTCGCGACCAGAATGACAACGCTACGTACGCTTCGACCAAGTGGGTCCCGACTGTCAGGCACTTCCTTGCGTGCTAAGGTGTAGCTGGTAGGTCCCAGTAGTCAGGGGGGCGAATCGTTTTTTTTTCGGACACACTTCCTTGCATGCGAAGATGTAGCTGGTGGGTCCCAGCTGTCAGGGGGAAATGTTTTTTCGCGAAATACGGTGGCCCGTCCGGTGGGTCCCTGCTGTCAGGTGGAGGAATAATTATTTTGTGCGTAATAAGGAGGCACTTCCTTGCTGCGGCCGTGGACCCAACTGTCGGCCTCTCCACGTAAAGTCCACGTCTGATGGAAGCCGTTCCTTGACCATGTTGACCATGCCGCGCCAAGAGCACCAGGGCGGTGGACGATGGTGAGGCCTAGGAAGGGGACGACGCGAAGCCGGGGAAGACGCGGCAATGGATGCCCACGCGTAGAAGAGTACGAGGGTTCACTAGTTCGCTGCGGTGTGAGGTTGTCGTCGCCGCAGAATAACAGGAGGTGTGGGTGAGTAGAGGGATGGCCTGGCCAGCGGTGGGAGTAGTAGGCGGCGGTGAGGCCTCCGCCCTAGTGCAGCCGGCCACGGGAGGCAGGAGCACGAGGCACGACCGACGTTGGTTTGGGCGGCTGGAGCAAGAAGACCAGAGGTTGAAGAAGCACTACGGCCGTTGGATGGACATCGTACGGTCACTGGAGCTAGAATCGTGCATATTGACTAAGTTGACAAAGCCCTCCGTCCCCGTCAACTTAGTAGGCCCACAAGTCATCCTGCCACTATACTGGGTCCTAGCTAACAGGGGGAGTATTCATTTTTTTGTGCGTAATAAGGAGGCACTTCCTTGCGTGCGAAGATATAGCTGGTGGGTCCGAGTTGTCAGCGACGGTAACGTTTTTTCGCGAAATACAGAGGCCCTTTCGGTGGGTCCCTGATGTCAGGTGGAGCAATTATTATTTTGCGCGTAATAAGGAGGTATTTCCTTGCGTGCGGCCGTGGACCCAGCTGTCGGCCTCTCCACGTACAGTCCACTTCAGATGCATGTCGGTCGTTGACCACGTTGACTAGGCCGCGCCGAGAGCACCAGGGCGGTGGACGACGGTGAGGCCTAGGAAGGGAATGACACGGAGGCAGGGAAGACTCGGTAATTGTTTCCCACGCGGAGGGGAGTACGACTGTACAAGGGTTTACTGGTTCGTCTGCCGTCGCTGGAGAATAACAGCAGATGCGGGTGAGTAGAGGGATGGCTAGGCCAGCGATGGGAGTACGCTGGGGCGGTGAGGCCTGCGCAGCAGCACAGCCGGCCGTGGGGAGGAGGGAGCGGGCAGTCCCGCCGGCACTTGTTTGAGCGGCTGGAGCAGGAAGAGCAGATATTGAAGAAGCACGACGGCCGTTCGATGGACATCCAACAGTCATTACTTGTGCTTCAACCGTTTTTTAAGAAAGCCTCAAATCTGTGGAAAACAACATACAACCCATCTGCCATTATTTCTGATAATTTACAGTCCATTTGCTAATTCTTAAGGTTTTTTTGGAGCCCATATTTTTTTTGTTAGCATTACAGCCCATATTGTGGCCACGGTTAAAAAATTATACGAAGTTTTGCATATTTCGGTGCGGTCCGAACTGTTTTTAATCCCGAAATTTCGACTCGCATTCAAACTGATTTTAAAAATAAATGTATATCAATATAAAATCCAAAAAATTCTCCACGCATAAAAATTAATGTAATTTAAAATCTTGAAATGAAAAAAAGATATTTGTAACTAATTGCCGGTTTGATGTGTTTTAAAAATGTACAACCCATTTCTCATTATTGATGGGCCATTTTCTCGGCCAGCCGAATGAAAGCTCTCCTCGTCTTGAAAGATTTGCAGCCCCACCAGGCCTGACAAAGCGACTTACTTGGTAAATCACAAAATAACTGGGTTGTGGCCGTAGACCTAGCTGTCAGCCTCTCCACGTACAGTACTCTTCCGATGAAATGTCATTGACCACATTGACCACACCGCGCCGAGAGCACCAAGGCGGTGGACGACGGCGAGGCCTAGGAAGGGGACGACGCGGAGCCGGGGAAGACACGTCAGTGGATGCCCACGCAGAGAGGAGTGCAAGGGTTCACTGATTCGGCTATGGTGTGAGGCTACCGTCGCCGCAGGGCCTAGCTAGCGGTGGGAGTAGTAGGGGGCGATGAGGCCTCAACGGCAGCACAGCCGGCCACTAGAGGCAGGAGCAGGCGGTCTCCCCGGCGCTGGTTTGGGCGGCTGGTGCAAGAAGAGAAGTGATTGAAGAAGCAACAGGACCATTCGATTCAAATCCAACGGCTACTGCTGCTAGAATCGTTTGTTGACTAAGAGCAAGTACAATAGAGCTGAGTGAGCGGGCTATAAGGAATAAACTAGTATATTTCTGCTTAGTTGGAGGAAAGAGAAGAAGAGAGAGAAGATAAGCGGGCTCTTCGTGAAGAGCCAGCTCTAGCATGTGCCCCTAGGCACTTTGTGAGAATGAAATGTGGGCCACATAATAAAAAAGTAGTACACTCTTTTAATCTACTATTGTACATGTTGGCTATAAGATGGGTTGTAGATGACATGGCACAGGCTTATAGCCAGCAGCTGGCTATACTATTAACCATGCTCTAAGTTGACAAGCCCTGCGTACGCGTCAACTTAGTAGGCCCACAGGTCAGCCTCCCAACCGGTGCGCCCCAGATGTCAGTGGGAGGAATCATTTTTTTTGCATAATAAGGAGGCAGTTGATTGCGTGCGGCTAGGCCAGCGGAGGGAGTAGGGTGGGTCGGGGAAGCCTGCGCGGCATCACAGCGGGCCACAAGAGGAGGTAGTAGGCAGTCCCGCCGGCGCTAGTTTAGGCGGCTGGAGCAGGAAGATCAGAGATTGAAGAAGCACGTCGGCCGTTGGATGGACATCCAACAGTCACTGCTGCTAGAATCGTGTGTTCACTGATAAAGCCTTGCGTAAACAAGTCAGGCTCGAAATCTGTGGCGTGTACAGCCCATTTGCTATTATTTTTATAATTTTTACTCATTTTCTAGTTCATATGGAATTTATTGCAGCCCGTTTTCCATTTTTAGAATTGCTGGCCATTTTCTGGTCAGTACTAGGGTCAAAAAATTAACTAAATATGTGGGAAATTTTGAAAATTTTTGCTAAGAAACGAAATATTCTTAATCCAAAAATTAATAGCCATACTAAAACAAATTTAAAAATAAATTAGTACTATGTCATGTTAAATCCAATGAAATACATATAAGATATCAGTGAAGAACAAAAACAAAAAAGAAACTAATATCCCATTTGCTATAAATTTTTTGGAATTTTCAACCCCTTTTGATATTACTTTTAAGAGACATTGACCATACTCTTTGGCCAGGACGGAATGCATCCCTCCTCGTCTTGAAAGATTTGCAGCCCAGTAATTCGGAGAAAACAAATAGGCCTAGCTTCGGTATTCTTTAAAAAGAAATACTGGGCTACCTATTTTCCCAAAGAACTGGTGCATGAGCATTTAGCTTTATTTATTTATTTACTTATTTATGTTTAGGGGACCATGAGCATGTACATGGGCCGGATTCATGTGATAGCCTCCCTTCCAGTTAATCATGGGCTTCTCTATTGGGCCTTCATCAGTGGGCCGCATGTTATCAACAAGTGGAAAATGTGTTCTGTACGAAAAATAGTATGAGCTACGTACGGTACGGGGCACTAAAGGATCGAACCGTGCAACGACTTCCAAAACATTGTGTTTGTCGTTCTAACAACACATTTATTCAACCAACAGACAAAATATACTACTGATTGTACATTGAAAACAGCAGCTACAACAACCAGGGCTGGGGGTGCAACAGAAGCAGTAAGCAGGCCAGAAGAGTGAAGACGCAGCTCTCTCTTCCAAACCAAACATCAGCCATCATTACAAAAGGGCTACCAAAAAAGAACAAGTGTATGCATCAAACTAAATAAAGATCCTACTACACAAGTGTACGCATCTAACTAACTGGCTCAGTTAGACGTTACTATTTATTAAGCTATGGAGATTGGCTGATGGCTTGAACCAGATGGGTGCCTGACGGGGGAAACTCCAGCCAGCAGGTCGAAGTCTGATACTTGCGACCCTCTCTCCTATTTTCGGCTGTAGAGCGTGGCGACACATATCATGGTATGGTGCATGCAGAGACGCATGGTACGCTGTGTACACACAGTTTTGCCTGATGAACGAAACCATGCTGCCATCATGATCCTTCCGTCGGTTATCTCCTGGTTAATCGGATAATTCAGTCCGACAAACAGAGAGCATGTACCAAGGCTACTTACCAGCCTCCAAAAATTCCTAAAGGCCCAGAGAAGCTGGGATCCTGCTTAAAGACCTTGCAGTGACTGTGATTGTATTCCATGAAACAACACGTCCGGTACGTGCGAACGATCATCAATCTTTCGCCGTCGTCTGATCAATTCAGGAACCAGCTCCAACTGCCATGCCGCTTTTCTTTGAAAGGTTCTGGGATTAGGAAGGCTAGGGACACCAGGCGCCCTACAACATCATATCAAGTTGGAGTCAAATAAAAAAGGGCTC
Source organism: Triticum aestivum (assembly GCF_018294505.1). Taxonomy (NCBI): domain Eukaryota; kingdom Viridiplantae; phylum Streptophyta; class Magnoliopsida; order Poales; family Poaceae; genus Triticum; species Triticum aestivum. Next base: position 466,137,398 of record NC_057795.1, on the reverse strand, counting down.
TTGATTTAGTCAATCTTAAGAACAGCATGTTATGAGCATGAATATTTTTTCAGTGAATGTTGACAATAATATAAGCAAGCCATCATGATATCACAGGAAAGTAACATACTGCTGTAATAGCCGTTTGTAGCGATGACTGGAGTAGGCCAGCAATACGTCTAGCCATAGAAGGAGTCTACAGCGTAAATGAAGCCCTTGTGTTCAATGGCATCAGAGAACCATGGAGGATGTATGATCCTGCGATGGACGTGCAGATTTATCCACTTACCGCAGTGACCTATCAGATAGGCGAGACCGCGGTTGAAGAATGCAATTAGCCTGAAGTCTTTATAATTCGCAGATCTTGTGGGCACTTTGCAGATTACAACCTTGAGCAAATCAAACTTGGTATCATGTTGGCTACTGTAAGATTCCGAGTATTCTGGGCGCGGTGCCAAAGCAGTGCAGTGTTAATCGAAGGAAGGGAGATCAATCGCCGGGTGTAGACCTCCACGAGCATCCAGCTGCCGCGACCATCGACGAGCACCATCCAAGACGTGTTCATGTCGACCCAGTACATACCGTTAATGTAGTTGAGGCTGACGGGAATCGGATCGCAGTCAAGGGGGTTGATGCTCGCCACCCTATGATTGTTATGCTGCGTGACATGCCGTTTCTGAAGATCAGGCGGCATCAGCAAGCAAGGAGCTGGCTTAAAAAGCTCCGGCCTGAGGGCTTTGAGTAAACGGTATAGCCCCAACGAGCATGCGGCGAGCGGCATGATACTGAGATTGTCCACACGCGAAACAATGAGCTTGATTACCTCTATGTGGAGCAAATTCCAGCCACTCTTTCGGCGGACGCTGCTCGGTTCTGCCATTGTTAGTGCTTGGGTTTCGGACGAGGGGGGGGGGGGCGCCTTAGCGGGGATGGAAGATTGGACGAGATTATGTGCGGACAAAGATGGAGAAGCGAATATGTGCTGCGGGAAGTGGACAGGTGATGATGACTACAGCACGCCACTTGACTTACGAGACACATACCAGCAACATAGGGTCATGTCGGTGCCAGACAACTTGCTTGAGTGATCACAGTACTGGTACTCCCTACAGTACCTACTACAGTACTATGCCCTAACTTCCTTGAGTAGAGTAGTAGAGTAGGACTCTGCTCTACTACTAGCACCGGAGGAGTAGTATATTCTAATCTAAAATAGTTACAAACTTCAATGCCCGAGCGTGGAATGACTACGAACCGTGCTCAAAGACCGTGTCTACGTGGTGTTTGGACTTATATGCAAAAAAATAGCAAGATGCCCGTGCATTGCACGGCACACCATCATCACCAACTCGGTTTTTTCTCTACTCCTACTCCTATAAAAGACTCAGATGGTGATGATGGAGGCGAGGAGGCGTGTTCAGCTGGGCGTGCAGTGGACGGCGCAGCACTATTCGATTTGTTATAAAAACAAAGAAGAGTAGTAGAGATAGAGACATAGGGAGGAGCACGAGGTTGTGGGAGATAAGGATGAACGAGGCAAGGCCTTATCTGTAAATGTGGAGACAGGTGCGGGTATCTTTTGTAAAATTGTCATAGTTGGCTTTCTATCTGTCAGATATAGATTGGACGGTCTATATTACAAGATGGCAGGCATACCATCATCACCAACTCGGTTTTCTATAAGAGTAGATAGAGATAGGTAGAGACTAGGGAGTACTAGTAAGGACACCATCTACTGCTTCGTGTACTACTCCTACGCTCCATTCAGCGGCCGCAACGTCCCCTATAGCCACTCCCTCCTGCGCTACATTCGGCGGGCGCTGTTGAAATTTGGGGAGCACACTCTCGCGACTGCTGGCAGCCACGACTTCACCGACGACGACTTCTTCCCCGACCTCGGCAACCTCTTCCTCCATGACATGGGCGACAACCTCAACGCCAACGGTGCTGCTCCCGTTGCATCGTATGTGTTTCTGTCCTTCCTGTTCGAAATCGTGGTAGAATTCATGTTTCGACTTTGTATCCTACTACTATGCTAGTCCACATGATTAGTTTCATCTCTGTTATAGCCGTCATGATTTATTTTGTGCTTATTCAGATTAAATCTCGTAGTAACTTGCTCATATATTCAACTGGCGCAATGTCCCCTACAGCCACTCCCGTTTCATGGACGGCCTGGTCGATGCCTCCAAGGAGCCCTTCGTCCACTGCTATGAGTGCCCGATGCCGTTTTGTGGCTCGCCGGCGGACATGGTGCATCACCTCATGGATGCGTGCAGCGGTAACTGCTGGCCCTTGGCGGAGAACACCAAGTACGAGACGTGCTACCCGTTCACCGTGCCGGAGTCGCTGGAGGATCACCGCCGCCTGCTAGTCTCGGAGGAGGACGACAGCGTCTTCCTCTTGATCGTGGGCACCGGCGAGGCCCGCGCAGGCCGCCGCCCCGTCTCTGTAATGTGCGTCAGGGGCGACGCCGCTGATGCTGACACTGACACGAGGCCGATGTACGGGTGCGTGGTCAGTGTTACTACCCCTCCGGGTCACGTGGGCGGCGACACCGGCCTCATCGAATGGACTTGGACTCTAGGGAGATGGGACTATCTCGCCAATGTGGACTTGGAAAACCCATGGCATCCTTTACCTGCCGACGCGGTGCACATGGACTCCAAGGAGGTTCACCTGGACATACGCATTATCAAGTTAAATGTTGATCATTAGTCTATGCTCAATGTAATCCGCTGTCTAAGCATGTGCAGACTTCCATGAAGGATCTTGCTCTATTGGAGTATCGTGCATGAATAAAAGTGTTTCCGTTTATGGTTTAGTCTAGAATCTTCCATGTATGAATTTTTACTACAGTACTGGTGAAAGACTTACGATGAACCATTTCTTACATCTCCTCTGCCCCCTTGCAAGTCATCCTGATTTAATCCCTCTGTCTAGGTGTATAAGGGCATGGTTAATATTACTTAATAGTATAGCCAACTGTTGACTATAAGAAAGTGCCATGTCATCTGTAGCCAACATGTATAACAATCGATACTCAAAAACTAATTCTTAAAGATCATTTCTTGCAAAGCACAATAAGTGTTATTTCTTCACAAGTTTTGGATGCAGGTTGAACAGTTGAACGCTTTTGTTTGCAAAAGATACCTTTTTATCTATTTCACCCGGATGTTTGTGAGCTCTAGAGATGAAATAATATCCGAAGAAACCTATCGATACCCGTTACACATGAGATGACCCCCACATCCTTTGTCAAAATAAACAACTCCCCGATCAATGCATTTCACTCTTCGGTGCAACGCACGGGCACCTTACTACTAGATTACGACCAAAAATTGAACTAACATTATATATAGTACGATAAATGCTGATGCATGTCACCTAAAATTATATCATTCAAAACTATGTTCAAATACGAATCCAACGATATAGTTTTTGTTGACATGCACTAACATTTTGTCAGTTAAATCTTCAGTCAAATTCAATGGGGGACTAATAAACCACGACCGATGTAGTACAAGTGTAGAGGGCGGCGCTGCACGGGAGTCTCACCTCTCACCCCGCTCGTGGCGCGGCAGTAAAGCCGTCATATCACAAAACCCAACCACTCCCAGTAATAAGTGGCCTGGTAAAATAAACGGACAAGCAACCATCACATCCCTCCGTCTTTTTTGCATTTCATCTCTCTGCATTTACTTTCTCCGGTTCATCTCGCACACTCGATCCCTAGCTACTACTCCTAGGGCCAGTTCTTTTGGCGGCTTCCCCAGCTTTTCCCACAAGACTAGTCACAGTGGAGAGTAACAATAAGGCGCCTCACTCATTTATTTGGGCTTCTAAACTACTACTCCGTCCTGGTTTATTCCTCACCATTGTAATTTGTGCTAAATTTTGACCAAAGATTTAACTGATAAAATGTTACTCCCTCCGTCTAGGTGTGTAAGTCATCTTACGAAAACCAAATAATCCCAAAACACTTAGGCGCGGTGCATTAAATTCTACCTCGTTTCTTGTTTCTTGACATATCAACCAATAAGAGATAAAGAGTGTGCATGCTTTTAATGACTTGAGATATCAAACACGACATGCAGTGGTTAGTTCATTGCATGCAATACTATTAATTAGCAAATAAACATTAACGTTTCTCGTTTTCTCCTCCTCCTTGGTCATGGTGCATAGCCTAAGATGACTTACTACCTAGACGGATGGAGTAGTGCATGTGACATGCACTAACATTTCATTAGTTAAATTTATGATCAAAATTTGACACAGATTACAATGGGGACCAAGAAACCAGGACGGAGGTAGTAGTTATGGGATTACTACTCTAGAAGCCTAAAAGAACTGGCCCCTGGTACTCCTACTAGTAGTAGTACTCAAGTTGGAATTCCAATTGCACGGCACAACTTGTTAGGCAAAAAATTCGATACAGAGTGTAGGAAGCGGTTTGGGAATTTGCATGCCTTTCCAACCAGTGAGATACTCCGTACAAAGTATGACAGAGAAATAACCACAGAGAAGGAAGCTAAAAGTAAACAATCAAACGAGCATTTTTGCTTTTGTTTTGCATTGATCATTTCACAAGCTTGACTAGTGTTGTTTTTCTAGTTTTACAAAATCCGCATCGTAATATTAAAATGTGCATTTGCACGTATATAAGTAATAGTAGTACTCCATCCGTCTAGGTGTACAAGTCTTCCCTCCTTCTTGGTCACGGTGCACAACCAAAGATGACTTATTGACCTGGACGGAGGGAGTAGCATAGTCTGCAAGCATTTAGTCCGATAGTATATAGTAAAGTTTGTGCTATATGCACGTACTTGCAAAATGCGTACGAATACACAAGGTTTCCAAACTTTCCCTTTTACATACTTAGTTAAGGACGCTAAAAATTCCTGAACGTTCGGGATTTATCATTTGCATCCCAAAACTAATGAGATCGCCTTACGAAACAAAAATTATACTCCTCCTAAAAGCCATGGCGCTCGCAGGAGCGCTTGCGGCGCGCCACGAGTGCCCTGGTGCGCGATCGTTTCCCAGGGCACTGACACAACGTCTCTTCCTCAGCCTCGCAACTCGCGAGGTGCTGATTGGCGGCTTGCCGGCGGGCGAGCGCGATCTCACCGGTGTGGTGATCCGGCGCTAACAGGTACTCCTCCTTGCTGGAAGCGTGCACCTGGTCCACGTACTGCCAAGCGTAGATGAGGCGCTTAGGCCCGACTGCACTCAGGGCGTCGGCACGGGCGTCCTCCGCCACCCTCACGGCCCTCGCACGAGCCTTCTGCCAAAGAGCCAATTGCCTGCTTCTCTCGGACGTGACATAGGCCTCCCAGGCAGCTTGTTCCGTGGTGCGCTTCTCTTCCTCGGCCTTCTTCTCCGCCTCTATTTTGGCGCGTTTTGCTGGAGGCAAAGCTGTTGGGGAACGTAGTAATTTCAAAAAAAAATCCAACGCACACGCAAGATCATGGTGATGGCATAGCAACCAGAGGGGAGAGTAATATCCACGTACCCTCGTAGACCGTAAGCGGAAGCGTTATGACAACGCGGTTGATGTAGTCGTAAAAGCACGGCGGTAAAACCAGTCTCGCGTAAGCGTGCGCGTAATGTCGGTCCGGGCCGCTTCATCCAACAATACCGCTGAACCAAAGTATGACATGCTGGTAAGCAGTATGACTTGTATCGCCCACAACTCACTTGTGTTCTACTCGTGCATATAACATCAACGCATAAAACCTAGGTTCTGATGCCACTGTTGGGGAACGTAGTAATTTCAAAAACAATTCCTACGCACACGCAAGATCATGGTGATGGCATAGCAACGAGAGGGGAGAGTAATATCCACGTACCCTCGTAGACCATAAGCGGAAGCGTTATGACAACGCGGTTGATGTAGTCGTACGTCTTCACGATCCGACCGATCCAAGCACCGAACGTACGGCACCTCCGAGTTCAGCACACGTTCAGCTTGATGACGATCCCCGGACTCCGATCCAGCAAAGTGTCGGGGATGAGTTCCGTCAGCACGACGGCGTGGTGACGATGATGATGTTCTACCAGCGCAGGGCTTCGCCTAAACTCCGCGACGATATGACCGAGGTGGAATATGGTGGAGGGGGGCACCGCACACGGCTAAGGAACGATCACGAAGATCAACTTGTGTGTTCTTCCTAGAGGTGCCCCCTGCCCCCGTATATAAAGGAGCAAGGGGGGAGGGGGCGGCCGGCCTAGGAGGGGCGCGCCAAGGGGAGTCCTACTCCCACCGGGAGTAGGACTCCCTCCTTCCTTGTTGGAGTAGGAGAAAGGGGGAAAGAGGGGGAGAGGAGGAAGGAAAGGGGGGCCGCACCCCTTGTCCAATTCGGACCAGAGGGGGGCCGCGCGCCTCCTTCCTTTCGGCCTCTCTCCTCTATTCCCGTATGGCCCAATAAGGCCCATATACTCCCCGGCGAATTCCCGTAACTCTCCAGTACTCCGAAAAATACCCGAATCACTCGGAACCTTTCCGAACTCCGAATATAGTCGTCCAATATATCGATCTTTACGTCTCGACCATTTCGAGACTCCTCGTCATGTCCCCGATCTCATCCGGGACTCCGAACTCCTTCGGTACATCAAAACTCATAAACTCATAATATAACTGTCATCGAAACCTTAAGCGTGCGGACCCTACGGGTTCGAGAACTATGTAGACATGACCTAGAACTATTCTCGGTCAATAACCAATAGTGGAACCTGGATGCTCATATTGGCTCCTACATATTCTACGAATATCTTTATCGGTCAAACCAGATAACAACATACGTTGTTCCCTTTGTCATCGGTATGTTACTTGCCCGAGATTCGATCGTCGGTATCCAATACCTAGTTCAATCTCGTTACTGGCAAGTCCCTTTACTCGTTACATAATGCATCATTCCGTAACTAACTCATTAGCTACATTGCTTGCAAGGCTTATAGTGATGTGCATTACAGAGAGGGCCCAGAGATACCTCTCCGACAATCAGAGTGACAAAACCTAATCTCGAAATACGCCAACCCAACATGTACCTTTGGAGACACCTGTAGTACTCCTTTATAATCACCCAGTTACGTTGTGACGTTTGGTAGCACCCAAAGTGTTCCTCCGGCAAACTGGAGTTGCATAATCTCATAGTTACAGGAACATGTATAAGTCATGAAGAAAGCAATAGCAACATACTAAACGATCAAGTGCTAGGCTAACGGAATGGGTCATATCAATCACATCATTCTCCTAATGATGTGACCTCATTAATCAAATGACAACACATGTCTATGGTTAGGAAACAAAACCATCTTTGATTAATGAGCTAGTCAAGTAGAGGCATACTAGTGACTATATGTTTGTCTATGTATTCACACATGTATCATGTTCCGGTTAATACAATTCTAGCATGAATAATAAACATTTATCATGAAATAAGGAAATAAATAATAACTTTATTATTGCCTCCAGGGCATATTTCCTTCAGTCTCCCACTTGCACTAGAGTCAATAATCTAGTTCACATCGCTATGTGATTTAACACCAATATTCACATCTGCATGTGATTAATACCCATAGTTCACATCATCATGTGATCAACACCCAAAAGGTTTACTAGAGTCAATAATCTAGTTCACATTGCTATGTGATTAACACCCAAAGAGTACTAATGTATGATCATGTTTTGCTCGTGAGAGAGGTTTAGTCAACGGGTCTGTCATATTACAGAGTCGTATGTATTTTGCAAATATTTTATGTCTACAATGCTTTGCACGGAGCTACTCTAGCTAATTGCTTCCACTCTCAATATGTATCCAGATTGAGACTTAGAGTCATCTGGATCAATGTAAAAGTTTGCATCGATGTAACTTTTACGACGAACTCTTTTATTACCTCCATAATCGAGAAACATCTCCTTATTCCACTAAGGATAATTTTGACCAATGTCCAGTGATCTACTCTTAGATCACAATTGTACTCCCTTGCCAAACCAGGGCAGAGTATACAATAGTTCTAGTCCATAGCATGGCATACTTTTATAGAACCTATGACTGATGCATAGGGAATGACTTTCATTCTCTTTCTATTTTCTGCTGTGGTCGGGATTTGAGTCTTACTCAATTTCATACCTTGCAACACATGCAAGAACTCTTTCTTTGACTGTTCCATTTTGAACTACTTCAAAAAAATTATCAAGGTATGTACTCATTAAAAAACTTATCAAGCGTCTTGATCTATCTATATAGATCTTGATGCTCAATGTGTAAGCAGCTTCACTGAGGTCTTTCTTTGAAAGAAATCCTTTCAAACACTCCTTTATGCTTTGCAGAATAATTCTACATTATTTCCAATCAACAATATGTCATTCACATATACTTATCAGAAATGCTGTAGTGCTCCCACTCACTTTCTTGTAAATACATGCTTCACCGTAAGTCTGTACAAAACTATATGCTTTGATCAACTTATCAAAGCGTATATTCTAACTCTGAGATGCTTGCACCAGTCCATTGATGAATCGCTGGAGCTTGCACATTTTGTTAGCACCTTTCGGATCGACAAAAACTTCTGGTTGTATCATATACAACTCTCCTTTAATAAAACCATTAAGGAATGCAGTTTTGACATCCATTTGCCAGATTTCATAAAATGTGGCAATTGCTAACATGATTCAGACAGACTTGAGCATCGATACGAGTGAGAAAATCTCATTGTATTCAACACCTTGAACTTGTCGAAAACCTTTCGCAACAAGTCGAGCTTAGTAGATAGTAATACTACTATCAGTGTCCGTCTTCCTCTTGAAGATCCATTTATTTAACATGGCTTGCTGATCATTGAGCAAGTCAATCAAAGTCCATACTTTGTTCTCCTACATGGATCATATCTCAGATTTATGGCCTCATGCCATTTTGCGGAATCTGGGCTCATCATCGCTTCCTCATAGTTCGTAGGTTCATCATGGTCTAGTAACATGACTTCCAGAACATGATTACCGTACCACTCTGGTGCGGATCTTACTCTGGAAGACCTACGAGGTTTGGTAGCAACTTGATCTGAAGTTTCATGATCATCATCATTAACTTCCTCACTAATTGGTGTAGGAATCACTGGAACTGATTTCTGTGATGAACTACTTTCCAATAAGGAAGAAGGTACAATTACCTCATCAAGTTCTACTTTCCTCCCACTCACTTCTTTCGAGAGAAACTTTTTCTCTAGAAAGGATCCATCTTAGCAACGAAATAACTTGCCTTTGGATCTGTAATAGAAGGTGTACCCAATAGTTACCTTTGGGTATTCTATGAAGACACACTTCTCCGATTTGGGTTCGAGCTTATAAGGTTGAAAACCTTTTTGATATAAGCATCGCAACTCCAAACTTTAAGAAACGACAGCTTAGGTTTACTGCTAAACGATAGTTCATACGGTGTCGTCTCAACGGATATAGATGGTGCCCTATTAAACGTGAATGCAGCTGTCTCTAATGCATAACCCCAAAACGATAGTGGTAAACTGATAAGAGACATCATAGATTGCACCATATCTAGTAAAGTACGATTACGACGTTCGGACACACCATAACGTTGTGGTGTTCCAGGTGGCGTGAGTTGTGAAACTATTCCACATTGTTTTAATTAAAGACCAAACTCGTAACTCAAATATTCGTCTCCATGATCAGATCATAGAAACTTTATTTTTCTTGTTACGATGATTTTTCCACTTTACTCTGAAATTCTTTGGACTTTTCAACTATTTCAGACTTATGTTTCATCAAGTAGATATACCCATATCTGCTCAAATCATCTGTAAAGGTTAGAAAATAACGATACTTGCCACGAGCATCAACACTCATTGGACCGCATACATCGGTATGTATTGTTTCCAATAAGTCAGTAGCTCGTTCCATTGTTCCGGAGAACGGAGTTTTAGTCATCTTGCCCAAAAGGCACGGTTCGCAAGCATCAAATGATTCATAACCAAGTTATTCTGAAAATCCATCTTTATGGAGTTTCTTCATGCGCTTTACACTGATATGACCCAAACGGCAGTGCCACAAATAAGTTGCACTATCATTATCAACTTTGCATCTTTTGGCATCAATATTATGAATATGTGTATCACTATGATCGAGATCCAACAAACTATTTTCATTGGGTGTATGACCATCAAAGGTTTTATTCATTTGAACAGAACAACAATTATTCTCTGATTTTAAATGAATAACCATATTGCAATAAACATGATCAAATCATATTCATGCTCAACGCAAATGCCAAATAACATTTATTTAGGTTCAACACTAATCCCGAAAGGAGTGTGCGATGATGATCATATCAATCTTGGAATCACTTCCAACACACATCGTCACTTCACCCTTAACTAGTTTCTGTTTATTCTGTAACTCCTGTTTCGAGTTACTAATCTTAGCAACCGAACAAGTATCAAATACTCAGGGGTTACTATAAACACTAGTTAGGTACACATCAATAATCTATATATCAAATATACCCTTGTTTAGTTTGCCATCCTTCTTATCCACCAAATATTCAGGGTATTTCCGTTTCCAGTGACCATTTCCTTTGCAGTGTAAGCACTCAGTTTCACGCTTTGGTTCAGCTTTGGGCTTCTTCGTGGGAGTGACAACTTGCTTGTCATTCTACTTGAAGTTCCCTTTCTATCCCTTTGCCCTTTTCTTGAAAATAGTGGTCTTGTCAATCATCAACACTTGATGCTCTTTCTTGATTTCTACCTTCATCGATTTCAACATCATGAAGAGCTCGAGAATCGTTTTCGTCATCCCTTGCATACTATAGTTCATCACGAAGTTCTAGTAACTTAGTGATGGTGACTAGAGAATTCTGTCAATCACAATTTTATCTGGAAGATTAACTCCCACTTGATTCAAGCGATTGAAGTACCCAGACAATCTGAGCACATGCTCACTAGTTGAGCGATTCTCCTCCATCTTTTAGCTATAGAACTTGTTGGAGACTTCATATCTCTCAATTCGGGTATTTGCTTGAAATATTAACTTCAATTCGTGGAACATCTCGTATGGTCCATGACGTTCAAAACGTCTTTGAAGTCCCGATTCTAAGCCGTTAAGCATGGTGCACTAAACTGTCAAGTAGTCATCATATTGAGCCAGCCAAACGTTCATAATGTCTGCGTCTGCTCTTGCAATAGGTCTGTCACCTAGCGGTGCGTTAAGGACATAATTCTTCTGTGCAGCAATGAGGATAAACCTCAGATCACGGATCCAATCCGCATCATTGCTACTAACATCTTTCAACACAATTTTCTCTAGGAACATATCAAAATAAACATATAAAAGCAACAACGCGAGCTATTGATCTACAACATAATTTGCAAAATACTACCAGGACTAAGTTCATGATAAATTTAAGTTCAATTAATCATATTACTTAAGATCTCCCACTTAGATAGACATCCCTCTAATCCTCTAAGTGATTACGTGATCCATATCAACTACACCATGTCCGATCGTCACGTGAGATGGAGTAGTTTCAACGGTGAACATCAATATGTTGATCATATCTACTATATGATTCACGCTCGACCTTTCGGTCTCCGTGTTCCGAGGCCATATCTGTATATGCTAGGCTCGTCAAGTTTAACCTGAGTATTCCGCGTGCGCAACTGTTTTGCACCCATTGTATTTGAACGTAGAGCCTATCACACCCGATCATCACGTGGTGTCTCAGCACGAAGAACTTTCGCAACGGTGCATACTCAGGGAGAACACTTCTTGATAATTTAGTGAGAGATAATCTTATAATGCTACCGTCAAACAAAATAGAATAAGATGTATAACAGATAAACATCATATGCAATCAAAATATGTGACATGATATGGCCATGATCATCTTGCGCCTTTGATCTCCATCTCCAAAGTACTGTCATGATCTCTATCGTTACTGGCACGACACCATGATCTTCATCATCTTGATCTATATCAATGTGTCGTCACATGGTCGTTGCTCTTGCAACTATTGCTATCGCATAGCGATAAAGTAAAACAATTATTTGGCACTTGCATCTTATGCAACAAAGAGACAACCATAGGGCTTCTGCCAGTTGCCGATAACTTCAACAAAACATGATCATCTCATAAGACAACTTATATCTCATCACGTCTTGACCATATCACATCACAACATGCCCTGCAAAAACAAGTTAGACGTCCTCTACTTTGTTGTTGCAAGTTTTACGTGGCTGCTACGGGCTTAGCAAGAACCGTTCTTACCTACGCATTAAAAACCACAACGATAGTTTTTCAAGTTGGTGTTGTTTTAACCTTCGCAAGGACCGGGCGTAGCCACACTCGGTTCAACTAAAGTTGGAGAAACAGACACCCGCTAGTCACCTGTGTGCAAAGCACGGCGGTAAAACCAGTCTCGCGTAAGCGTACGCGTAATGTCGGTCCGGGCCGCTTCATCCAACAATACCGCTGAACCAAAGTATGACATGCTGGTAAGCAGTATGACTTGTATCGCCCACAACTCACTTGTGTTCTACTAGTGCATATAACATCAACGCATAAAACCTAGGCTCTGATGCCACTGTTGGGGAACGTAGTAATTTCAAAAACAATTCCTACGCACACGCAAGATCATGGTGATGGCATAGCAACGAGAGGGGAGAGTAATATCCACGTACCCTCGTAGACTGTAAGCGGAAGCGTTATGACAACGCTGTTGATGTAGTCGTACGTCTTCACGAAGATCAACTTGTGTGTTCTTCCTAGAGGTGCCCCCTGCCCCCGTATATAAAGGAGCAAGGGGGGAGGGGGCGGCTGGCCTAGGAGGGGCGCGCCAAGGGGAGTCCTACTCCCACCGGGAGTAGGACTCCCTCCTTCCTTGTTGGAGTAGGAGAAAGGGGAAAGAGAGGGAGAGGAGGAAGGAAAGGGGGGCCGCACCCCTTGTCCAATTCGGACCAGAGGGGGGCTGCACGCCTCCTTCCTTTCGGCCTCTCTCCTCTATTCCCGTATGGCCCAATAAGGCCCATATACTCCCCGGCGAATTCCCGTAACTCTCCAGTACTCCGAAAAATACCCGAATCACTCGGAACCTTTCCGAACTCCGAATATAGTCGTCCAATATATCGATCTTTACGTCTCGACCATTTCGAGACTCCTCGTCATGTCCCCGATCTCATCCGGGACTCCGAACTCCTTCGGTACATCAAAACTCATAAACTCATAATATAACTGTCATCGAAACCTTAAGCGTGCGGACCCTACGGGTTCGAGAACTATGTAGACATGACCTAGAACTATTCTCGATCAATAACCAATAGTGGAACCTGGATGCTCATATTGGCTCCTACATATTCTATGAAGATCTTTATCGGTCAAACCACATAACAACATACGTTGTTCCCTTTGTCATCGGTATGTTACTTACCCGAGATTCGATCGTCGGTATCCAATACCTAGTTCAATCTCGTTACTGGCAAGTCCCTTTACTCGTTACGTAATGCATCATTCCGTAACTAACTCATTAGCTACATTGCTTGCAAGGCTTATAGTGATGTGCATTACAGAGAGGGCCCAGAGATACCTCTCCGACAATCGGAGTGACAAAACCTAATCTCGAAATACGCCAACCCAACATGTACCTTTGGAGACACCTGTAGTACTCCTTTATAATCACCCAGTTACATTGTGACGTTTGGTAGCACCCAAAGTGTTCCTCCGGCAAACGGGAGTTGCATAATCTCATAGTTACAGGAACATGTATAAGTCATGAAGAAAGCAATAGCAACATACTAAACGATCAAGTGCTAGGCTAACGGAATGGGTCATGTCAATCACATCATTCTCCTAATGATGTGACCTCATTAATCAAATGACAACACATGGTCTATGGTTAGGAAACAAAACCATCTTTGATTAATGAGCTAGTCAAGTAGAGGCATACTAGTGATTATAGTGTTGTCTATGTATTCACACATGTATCATGTTTCCGGTTAATACAATTCTAGCATGAATAATAAACATTTATCATGATATAAGGAAATAAATAATAACTTTATTATTGCCTCTAGGCATATTTCCTTCCCTCACGACGACAGATCCAAGCTCCTCGAACGCGGGGCTCGGCGGGCGCGCGGCGTCCCCGAAACACGCTCCTCCGACGCTTGCTGGGAAGGAACACCGACGCGTCCATCGACGCATCACGGAGGAGCGGAACCGACGCGTCCTCCTCGATTAGCGGCGAGAACGGATAGCGGCACGCCGTCGCGTCGCGCGAGAGCAGAACACCGACGCGTCCTCCTCGACTAGTGCGGCAGGAACGGAACGGCGACGCGTCGCGTAGCGCAGGAGCAAAACACCAACGCGTCCTCCTCGACTAGTGGCGGCGAGGAACGGAATGGCAACGCGTGACCGTCTGTAGGGTGCAGCAAGGGGCTCCTAGGGCTTGGGAGAGGCGATGCCATGGTGGTCGACGTGAGAGGGAGGGGGAGGAGATAGCGATGAACGTGAACCTGAGGGGGAGGAGATAGCGATGTCGTGGGAGGCGCAGTATTTATAGCAAGCAATGGCACACCTACGTAAGATATGGACTGAGCTGCACTGACTTAACTGCAGGTCCAGTTGCGTCACTGACATGTGGGCCAATCCCCCGTTGGGCCCATATGTTAGTGACCCAATGCACCTAAAGTTAAGTAAAAGCTACATGGGCATATTTGTTGGAGTAAATTACGGGGGAGTGAAGGGGTGGAAATATTGCTGGTCACAACGGATTGGACGAGCGTGGGGGGAGGAGAGTCATGCATGCAGATTTTTTCACACGGGGTGGAGTGGTGGGACCACCGGAGGGAGAAGGAGAGTTTGGCAGGCATATTGTTTTCGGATTGTTTCCACACATGGAGAGGAAAAGATTTGGAGACAAACGGGCTTCCTGCAGGGATGGGGAACGGTGCATAATAAGTCATCTTGCATGTCGGGCTAGGTATAGTCTCAAGTCATTAAAAACATACACGCCCCACACATGTTCATATTTCAAGGTGCACTAAATTATTGCATGCGATGATTAAGGTTGGCCATAATGGTGGTACCTTAGCTGGTATCATGCACACGGGAATAGCAAACATGCCGATGTGGCAAAGAATTAAAGAAGAGGGGGGGTTAGAGTAACTAGTGTTCATGCATGCATTGGTAAACACATTTTTTGTGAAGAACAACAACATTAGTTGAGTACTTTTGCAGTTCAAAAACTATTCCACCGCCTCTACTATCTTGCTAAGAGTAGGTGAAATTTTTGAATCGAGCAATTTAAACTAGAAGGGAGGTAGTGGTAATCTAATAGCTAACCTTGTTGTGATGACAAGATAGGACATGGCATGCACCTAGACGGAGGAACTAGTCTGCATTGTGCATTTAAGTTTTGTCTAAAGTCAATGTACCTCTACTTTCACCAGACTTATAGAAAAATGTAGTATCAACATTCACAATGTCAAATCAATATTTTTACACTCATTATTTTTACACTCATTATAAAACGTAGTTCTTATACTCATTATAATCAGTATTGTAGATATTGATATTTTTAGTATAAATTTGGTCGTGGGATTTCATTGATGCCTGTCAAAGCGTGGAGGAAGCGGAGCTTAGGGCTTGCATTGCCGGTCTCTACATAGGTATTTCTCTTCATAATCCTGTAATTTTGGAGACTGATTGCGCTTTTGTGGTAGCGTCTCTTGCATCGGGGGACTATGGCAGGTCTGCTATGCGTGACCTGAAGATGAAAGCGTTGAGCATCTCGAAGTTGATCAACAATCTCCAATTGTCAAAGATTAGCCGTTCGGCCAATAAGGTGGCACACTTAATCACTAAGTATAGCTTTGACAATAGGTTAGATGGTATTCTTGTAAATAATGTACCGCCCTGTGTGGTGAATATTGTATCGAATGAGTGTACTGGTGTGGCTGGTTAATTAATATAAGGTGGTGTTAAAAAAAGTATAAATTTTGTCAAACACTTTGCAAACGGTTGACGGGAGTAAAAAGGACCAGAGGGAGTATCATGCATGTGGAGTAGGCAAAAAAAATTGCTCATTTATAGCCGGTCGAATTCTCAAAGGGCGCGACCACGCGAGGGAGGTGAAGGTCATGGGAGGCGCGACGGTTGACGGAATTAAGTGAAGTTACATCCACGCGCCGGCATGGCGTGCGAACGTGTGAACATGCAGAAGCTATACCGTCAGGCCTACAATATGGGTGTAGTAGACATGACATCTAGTGGGTCCCGCATAGTTCTCGAGAACTCTTTGGGGGCTTGTAGTCGTTTATCCACCAGGCAAGCTAGCAACCCCACGCCATTCGCACGCCCTACTCGTCCCCGTCTTCTACCTCACAACAGTTTGCTCCCAGTCGTCTCATCCTTTCACATTAGCTCGCTCCCAGTTTTTGCTGGGTACAACAGTTCAACTTCTCCTAACCCTCCTCCAAAATCCATGGCCTCCCAAATCTCCATGGTCGCCACTGAGTACCAGGTTAGAGCCATCACCGGCAATCAGTTCATCGTCATCTACACACATGGATCCACGACGGTGAAAGCATGGCTTGCTCGCTTCCTACGCATGTTCAACAGTTCAACAGATGAGTGGGTCGCTGGGCTAGATGTTGAGTACACCACAGTCCTGGGACGAGAGAAGGATCTAAAGGACGAAGAGAGGAAGAAGCCCGCCGTGATCCAGGTTTGCGTACATAACGTTTGCTTGGTCTACCACATATGCCATGCCGACGTTGAGTGCCAGGATTTTAAGAACTTCCTCAAGGACAAAAGAGTGAAATTCGTTACTGTAGGCTTTAAGAACGACAGGGATGTCCTGCGTCGGATAGGTCTCGTTGTAGGCCAGCCCTTCGATCTCCAGAAGGCAAGCCTGGTGTCCTCCTCTCAACCTTCAATGCTGACCCTGGCAGCAGCCATGATTGATCCTTCGTACGCTAAACTGAAGAAACCTCATCACGAGTTTCATCATGCATGGGAGTCGAAGACATTAGATGAAGATCACATCCTGTACGCAGCAATGGATGCCTACCTTTGTTTAAATATCTACAAGGGTTGGATGAAGAAGCAGAGCCCAGTGTCCGGTTCAAGCAAAGAAGCGTCGGCGAAGAGGAAGAGGAAGAGGGACGAGGACGAAGTCGAGGACGTGGACTCGGACTCCGAGTAGGTGGCAGTGCCGTCGCTCATGCTGGTTCTACTGCAGTGTCAAGCGGACTAGTTGCTTAGTTTATTTTCAAGGGTGTGTTGTGCTGAGGCCCCAGCAGAACTATGTTTATGTTCTTTCTCGTTATTTGAACTCTTTAGTACGTACAGTAGTACTAGTACTATGTCTTACTACTGTTCTTCTTGCAGTTGGTACTACTGCTCGTATCTTCGTGTTCCTACTGTACTTAATACGTTCGTACTAGTAGTATAATTTGGGTCAGTCGATTTGTGAAAGAAGTTTGACGGAGCGAAGGAAGAAGACGGCAGAAGAGGTGGAAGAAGCCCTTCTAGCCATCCATGTTGCATCAAACGGCTCACATGAGTCGACTGACCCAAATTGCTCCTTCAGATTGCAGGATCCACGTGGCATTCAAGGTCTCGAAGGTAGATTCCGCGTCCGCACCCGGTTTGCGGGCTCGACGCGCGCGCGACCGGCTTCCGCCGTGACAGCCACCATGCACGCCTCCTCTGCACGGGCGGAGACGACAATGACATGCTAGTTCCTCCTCGCCGGCGTGCTGGAGCACGCGCTCGTCCTCCTCTTCATACGCTGCGTGCATAGACGCGGCTCCACCAGCTGCTCGCGTGCTTGGCAGCGCGGCGGCATCGCGAGGAGGGACTGCAGACGACGTGAGCGGGCGAGCCTTCGGCTTCATGGCACAGGGATGGCGGCGACACAGCGGTGATGGGCGAGAAATTGTTGGCCGGAGCAGGCGGGCGCCGCATGCGCAACGGCGGCGCGGCATATTGATGAGTGCGCGTGTGGGAGCTTACTTTAGTTTTATATAAGGTTGGTCAAACTTAAAAGAAAACTATACTAGTACACGTAAACATTAGACTTAGGCAGCGCTTTTATTAGTTTTTTTAAGTTAGTACCACAGCCACGATACGGAATCCTATGCAAGCGCGTGAACCGCGGCCGCGCGGTCGATCGAACGGTGCGTCACCGTGTCGCGCTCGAAGGACATCCACCAAACCTTTTTGTGTGTGTGGAAACAATCCTCGAATATTACTCAACTTTTTTTTCCTGGGAAAGTTCTTGACGCTGCAATATTTCCATATATTTGAATTTAGCTCCAGTTCGTGTTTATTTGGATTTGGACGTTTTAGGTGCGCCCTAGTTTTTTAATACTTATTGTGTGTGTGTGTGACTGAGAGAAAACGTATGTATGTGTCCATATGTGTGTTGTGGCGGAAGGGCAATGTGGAGACGGAGTGCGTGTGATACAGACATAGAGAGGTGTGAATGTGGAAATGATCATGCATGAGTGAGACATAGACAGATGCCGATACGTTGTGTATACATGAGAGAACGGTCTTCTAGTTTACTTGTGTGTGTGTGTGTGCGTGAGAGAGAGAGAGAGAGAGACAGACACAGAGAGAGAGGAGCATCCATAACACAACAACCATCTCTCTCGATTCGTCCGTCCCTCGCATGATCGCATGCAACACATGCATCAACGCGCACATTTTGACACCCTCACCCGGCCCCTGCCCACCTCAAGGCCCGCACAATCTCTTCATGAATACCCATTTCTCTCCTTAGGTTTGTTTTCTCTCAATATCACACACACACACACACACACGCAGCACAACACACACACACACACACTCCCCCGAGCACACAATTCATCCCCATCCAAGGTTATACGGCGACCACTCTCGCTTGTGCTTCTTTGCACCGCAACATGCACAACACCTCAATCTTCAAAGAGGGCATCGAGCAGATCGAAGACGTGACCACACCGCGCTAGGGAATGCGGGGTCATTTGGAAGCAGGGTGATGTGACGACGGCTTACTGACTCCTCCCCCACCCTCTCTCTCTTGCACAAAATTACCAATCCCTCTCTCCCCCGCACAAAATTGTCAATCCCTCAACCCACGAGATCCTTCCCCTCTCGTCCATGTTTTTCCAGCTCTCTCATCAAACATGTTGTCTCTTCTCCTTCGACATATACAGAATCCGGATGCACACGCATCTCACGTATATTACATGTCTCCATCTTTCTCACAGACCTAACTTCTTCCTCTCTCTTTCTCTCTCTATATCTCTCTCTTTGTCTCGTTAGGTTTGTCTCCTACTCTCTCGTCCACATACATACAATCTTTCCCGCCCTATCTGCTCCATCTTCAAAAGCTCTCTCTGCATGTTTCATTCACACATTGGGATATGTCAAAATGTTGCTTCTATAATGGCTGATGTAGAGTTATGGTTGTTTTTGTTGCATCCTACAAAGTAATAACTATGAAATGCATTTAGATTCTCATTTGACTGGGATTATGTGAGTTTGAGCATGTTGTGAAGTACTATAGACCTTGTATACATCTTGGGATTCGACAATGATTGTAACTATTGAATTGTATAGACCATTACATTCGAAGTCAATAGCCTAATATATTTATTTCACAATTTCAACAAATGATTAGTTCACTACAAACTAAGAAAACAAATGTGTACTCCCTCCATTTTTATTTAAGTCCGCGTATTAGCATTGGTCAAAGTCAAGTTTTGTAAACTCTCAGAAAGCTTATAACAAAAAATATTAACATATACAATAACAAATAAATACCATTAGATTCATTATTGAATGTACTTTCACATCATACATATTTGCTATGGTAAATGTTTATATTTTTCTATAAACTTGGTCAAACTTTAGGAAGTTTGACTTCGGTCAAACCTAATATGCAGAGTTTACTACTACTACTCGCTAGTTGCTTAGCCGAATCACTCAACACGCCACACGGGGAGTCCAGTGTCACAAAATTTTGAGGTCGGCGGGAAAATCTCCCGCGACCCTGATTCGAGCAGTGGGAAGTTACCATCATAGCCTTCGGAACAGGCCTACGGATGACGCTTGGTAGGGGGCTGTTTTCGTAACTTCAGGTTCACCCTACCCAGCCAACCCCACCCGACACCCAGAGTAGTACATCTGAATACTCCCCATTTTCTATCCCCACCGCAAAATAGACTTCTCCACGGCACCGTAGCCTTCGTGCTCCTCCCCTTTACATCGGCGCACTCGTCCACCGCAGCGCATCTGCCTCATCGACGACCTCGTACGCCGCACTGGAGCCGGTCCACCGTCGTCGTCGTACACGGAGCCTCTTCCCCGGCATCATCTTCCACGGTCTCGGATCTGCTTCCCGGAAGCCGACGCCAAGCACAGAAGTACCACCGTCATGGACAATGAACTGACTCCCGTTGCCGACCATGACTCACAGAGGCCGCCGCGACCATCGTTCTCCTCCTCGATTGGTAATGTGTGTATTGAATCACTTAGCAGTACATGTGCAGTTCCAATTTTGTTCATACCTACCCTTCAAATTTCCTGGGTGCTATTGTTCCCGTAAAAGTAATTGGTTATAGCCTCCATTGTCCAACAGAATATCAGCTTGTAATTGTGCGTCGCTCCTGTATCGCGCTGTGCTTGGGTAGGTTTTTCATCTGCAACCAGTAGTGTGGCAAATGATGGAAAGGTTTTTAGAACTAGCAAGATGCCCATGCGTTGCACGCATCAAGATGCATTTGTATGAGTAGTTTATCTTGTGGTAGAAAAGGATGAACGAGGGAAGGCCTTATTTGCAAATCTGGAGAGGGGTATGGGTATCTTTTTGCAAAATTCCCATTTGTTTCCTTCCTATCTGTCAGATATAAATCGGACGGCCTATATTGCAAGAAAAAAAGTATAGAGAAAAAAGTAGATAGTAAAGGAAGTAGAGATAAATATTAAATATTAAATATAAAATAAATATAACAGTAGAGAAGAGAGTAGAGATAGCAGAGACGTCGGGAAAGGATCGCGCGCACGGAAAAAAACGGCCAAGCGTGCGCTAGTTTTGACGCGCAGTGTTCGGCGCACTTTATAAAATCCGACGCCCTCCCACCACTTTGTGCCTTGCCACCGCTCTCTCCTCGCTCTGTGCCTCGCCACCGCTCTCTCCCCGCTCTTTTTCGCCTCTCCGCCACCGCGCCACCATGCCGCCGCGTCGCCGGGAAACTTGGGGATATCGCGGCGTCCGCGTGCGCCCCTCCGGCGGCTTCTCTGCCGAGATCCGGTTCCGCGGGATGCGCCTTGGCCTCGGCAATTTCAACACCGCCAATGAGGCCGCCCATGCGTACAACGCAACAGCGTGGCGCCTCCGGTGGCCTCATAGAACAATGAACTTCCCCAACGTGCCGACGCGGGAGCGGGCGCAGGAGCTCCCGCCTCTGCCGCGGCTTAGCACCGACAAGGATTGTCGCGACAACCGGAGGCGGGAGCACCGTCTCGGCTTCGCTGAGATGGACGAGGAAGCCATGGCGCTGTGGTGCCAACACTTCCCACAGGACATCATCAACAAGCACGAGTTCTACGTGCAAAGGAGGGCGGAGAGGGATAAGAGGAGGGCGGAGCGAGCCGCCTATCGCGAGGACAAGCGTAGGCGAAAAGTGGACGCTCAATTCAACATGAGGCTAGGAGCAGCGTCGCCCTGGGAATCCGACGACGATCGGTATCTTCACGCCTACAGTCAGACGTCGGAGGAGGACATCACCGAGGAGGAGTCGGACGGCGAGGAGTAGTTGAATTATCTTTTTTGTATCTATCTATGCTGAGAACTATCCTCTACTCTCTAGTATCTACTTCTCGATCTCAGCACTGTAAACGCTTTTTTAAAGCGCCGCGCGTTGCGATTCTGTTGGAGATGCTCTAACATGGCAGACGAGTGCTTTAATGTTGCCCACAAGATGCGCGAGTATTACTAGTAGTATATTTTTCTTGCCATGTTGAGATTTTAAAACCACGAGTGCGAACATGCAGAGGAGCAATGAAGACCAAACACGGGATATTCGGGACATCTTCAAGGAGCGTGGCAAGTTAAAGAGGAGCTGCACCGAACCTGTAAAACGAGCTTTGGTAAGTAACACCCTTTCAATTACTTTCGTTTAGCCTCGTGTTCTTCGATGTGTATATGTTGTAGTTTCTGTTTCTCTTAAGCGTGGTGTTCTTCGATGTGTAATAAGAAGAGTCTTAATCGTCCTAATGCTTTCGTTTTTAGCTTGATGTAGGAAGTGGGTGTTCTCACCTTGTAGTCTGTTTTTATATTTCTTTTCCTTTTGAATTCACTTCTCCGAGTTCTGTTTATCTGGCTTCTACTAAATGGATCTAGGTTGCTCTGAGTATTGATCTAAAAAAGAAGTAACTTCATGTCAGGATGCAGTTCCTGCGAGGAGGGAAGTATGGTCAACCTCGAGATCATGTTTCCAAAATGAGGCTGGATTACACACAAGGTGCCAGTTCCCTAATGATGCTGGATTAGACACAAGGTGCAAATTCCCAGATGATGCTGGATTACACACAAGCCAGGTGGAGTCGTCAGCTGTTCGTGTCCTCGTGGCATTAGTAAAGGCTGAAAGAAAGCGTGCAGCAGCCCTTGAGAATGTAGCTGAGTTCCTGAAGAAGCGAAAAGAGCAATCAGATGCTCTCTTCACCCAAGCCAAAGAAGAGATGGAAGAAGCCAGAAATAAGCTAGCAGAGGCAGAGCAGGCTAGGCGTCTCCTGCTATCTAAAACTGTTGTCAATACAAAATTTCCTTCATAATAGCTAGGTTCAAATGTTTATCCAGTCAGCATGCCTGTTGTGATGTCTGTGCATCTACTGATGTGGCACAAAATGTTTTTTTGGGTCATGTAATAACAGCAATTACTTTCCAAACAATAACAGACGAAGCATTGGACATGGTATAGTTCACGCGCAAGCCCGACATTCCAAGTTCAACTTCCACATCAAACTCATGTTCACAGATATCTGCACATTCATACATAATGTCCACAACCATGATTCACTTCAAAGCCAAAAAAATGTGAGGAGAGTTATAAATAAAGAAAAACCTCTACTAGTTCCTGCTACCAGTGCGAGCACAACAAGTCAAGACCATGCGTAAATTAATTATATTTTAGTCATTTTTTGTGTTCTAAAATGCCTGCCGGCTCGCGGAAGGACGTGTTGCCGGCACACGCGCGGATTCAATGAAGGCAGGCGGGGCAGTCTTAAGCTGGTTGCACGCGGCGAGGAGGCGTGCTCAGCCGGGCCTGCAGCGAGTGCGGCCCTCTTGGCCGGCGCGCCGGTTCAATGCCTGCGCTATGAGAGGTCGCGTCCGTGTCAGAGCAATCACTCCCTCCAGTCCTTTTTTGTTTGGGTATAACAAAATCTCGTTTTCCATTCACATTTTACAAGTAAAATTCGTGGACAAACTTTGACCCAAAGTACGATGGGGACTAGTAAACCAGAATGGAGGTAGTAGTTTTTTTAATCAAAGAAGGGTTTCCCCTTCCGATTTTCATTACTGAAAACCAGCATCTAAATCTAAACCATAGTATTTGCCCTAGAACTACCAGGTTCAACATCTCGCAACATAAACCCATACAACCATACGCCAAGGAGGTACGTAGTACTATGAATTCCATTTTCGCTCCATACCAATCGTTCTAAAAACTACTTACTACTTATAACGTGCCATTGAAAATCGGAACTCTTAACCCCGCTAAAAATGATATTTTAAACGTGGCTACTCGATCTGTGGCAACTGGCGAGCCACCGCGCTCCAAGTCGTTCACCTGTGGTCCCGACCATCAACTCCTACGGATCAAATTATCACGCGAGCTGACTATTCCTACAAAGGTGCTCCACCACGTACCCGGTACCCGCGAATGCAGCAATCGTGCACCTAGGGTTTTAGTGTTTATTTGTTAACGTCGCCTTTACGTAACACTCATGTGTGCGAGACAACGAGAGGCCGACTGCATGCGTGTGCCTCTTCTCTTCGTATATGTACTCCACCGTTTGTCTGGTGTCCAAAAAATTATAATAACTACTAGCAATGTGCCAATGCGTTGCCACACGATCGAAGTAGATTAATACATATTCACCGATTTGATAGAAAAAAAGTCTAGTTTTGAAATACGTATATCACTAAAAATATGTTATGTTTCACTCAAAATATATTCCTTTGGCGGTTTTGATGAGATAAGGGAGGAATGTTGTTGGTTTCAAGATTCGAGAAGTGGTATATGTCTAATTTCTACTCTTACTAGCAAGATGCCCGTGCGTTGCACGGAACATCAAGATCTTGTGGGAGAAAAGGATGAACGAGGGAAGGCCTTATCTGCAAATGTGGTGAAGAGTGCGGGTAAATTGCCATATTTTCCTTCCTATCCGTCAGATATAAATCGGACGACCTACATTGCAGGATGGCAGGCCCACCATCATCACCAACTCTATTTTTTATCCCTACTCTTATAAAAAGCATTGTCGGTGATGATCGTGTGCCTGCCATCCTGCAATATAGGCTGTCCGATCTATATCTGACGGATAGGAAGGAAACTATGGCAATTTTGCAAAAAGATACCCACACCCCTCTCCACATTTGCAAATAAGGCCTTCCCTCGTTCATCCTTTTCCCCCACAAGATAAACTACTCATACAAATGCATCTTGATGTTCCGTGCAACGCATGGGCATCTTGCTAGTTGTTGCAAAAAGCCCATGTGTGTGTGAGAGAGGAGAGTGGAGGAGGACGGAGTGCATGTGTGACAAAGACACAAGGAGTGCGTGTGTGATAGGTATCAGCTTGAAATGAGGCGATAGTGTGTGTGTGCACGATCGAGAGGGCGTGTCTCAAGAAGGGAAGAAAAAGCTACATAGATACAAGGAGCGGGAGAGAGACATGTATGCGATGGTGGAAGCACGAGTGTGCGGGTGTATAAACCTATCTAGAGGCTAGCTAGTCGATAAATGTTTGTGAGAGAAATATGAGTCGGGGTGCGAAAGCGAGAGTTTTGTGTGAGAGAGAGAGATGGTAGTCGGGAAGGGGAGTGGAAGCAGGAGTTGTGTGTGTGTGTCTGTGTGAGAGAGAGAGAGGAGACGGTAGTCGGGGTTGTCTGATCGGTAAACAAATGAATAATGTCAGTCTGGGATGGAGACGAAAAGGAGACCGCAACAAATGTTGTGTCTACAGGAGAGAGAGAGAGAGAGTAATTTTAGTGGTATGAGTCATATGTAGAGACATATAGGGTGTGTGAGAGAATCCCATAGAGAGAAAGACAAAGTGAAAGACGAGTGGAGACTGTGTGTGTGGCGGTGAAAAAGAAAGCTTAGGTACCGAGTGATACCAGAGAACAGTAGAGACGTGAGAGATAATGAAAACCGTGTAATGTATAATGATAGGGAGAGTGTGACACTTCTCAAGGGAGACGTCGAGAGACCATGTTTGCGAGGATAGGAGAAACATGAAGTGAGCGTGCGGGTGAGCTGGAGAAAAGAGAGTGATAGCTACCTGAAGGAGCATGCATGCGAGAGAGATGGGCGTGAAAGGAGTGAACAAAAAAGGGATTCAAATATTTGAATTCGAGATGATGATACATGTAATCCATACTCGAACCAAAATTGATCTATCAAACATGCATACTCATATGAATTCACGCACATCTATGTTATTTAATATGTAGATATTACTGATCCATACATTTTAGTAGAACATAATTTGGTTAAATTTTTTCGAATTCAACCTTAAGATTTCGAGATCGTTGTATTTGTAAATCATATTATACATATAAAGGAGCAGAATTCTTTGTTGTGCTTTTGAAAGTATATATAAAAAATGATGTATATAGAATGTAATTCCAATTGAAAATGGATCCCGCCCGAAAAAAATAGAATACAAACGGGATTCGAATTGAGTTGGCACGGTAAACGTGCACTCTGCAAAATTTGAACGAAGCGGGGAAAGTCGCAGTAACCGCCCGAAACCAAAATCTGCGAGATGGAAATTACTACTGCCTATCCCTGCCACGCAAAGCCTATCTGCTGGATTTCTATAGGTTTCGATAGGGGTAGGTTTGTAATTTCACCCAAACGTGACGTAACCGCCTCTCACCCGGATTCATACACGGTGGGCGCCAAAACACAGTGTGTCCTCGGCCGAAATCGACTCCCTCCCCGATTCATATTCATACACGGTGGGCGCCAAAAACAAACTCTCGTCGGCAAATATTCGGTGTATGCGAGATTACCGTCCTATCCCCAACCGACTAATGTTGCTGTGATGTAGTAGAAATTTGAAACGGGGGCTAAGTTTGTAAATTTCCTCGCATTTGAGACAAGCGCGCCCTGAATACATGGTTCCCCCCTTCCTCTCTACCTCCCTTTTCCCCATTCGTACTCCGTGGGCGCCAAAACACCCTCTCCACCCCACCCTCCTCCGTCCGCCGCCGTCCGCCACCCCATCCACCGCCGTCCTCCTCCACCATGCCGGAGCTGATACCCCGATGCCGCCGTCCATTACAAGAGATCGACCTCTCTCATCCACGCTTCGGACCGGGATCCTTGCATCCCGTCCTCTCGCTTCATCCCCGCCGTCGTCCACCTTGCCGGCGCCGCTCCTACGACCGTCTCGTCCACCGCGCCCCGCCGCCACCGTCTACCCTCCTAGATCTGCTTCCACGCCGCCGACAGCCATCGCTACCGCAGCACCGTCAAATTCTCAGCAGATGCGTACACGGCGCCGCACCAGAGGCGGTACTCTTTCGTATCTGCTCAACTTATTTATCGCAGCAAGAAAATAGATCGCCACTGCTTTACTCTGATTTCTTGTCTTGGTTGCGAAGTTGCCTTTGTCCGGTTTGCACCTTCAGATCCGCCATGGCACGCTCAACACTATACTCCCAATGCTTATGGTTTTCCCCTTTTATATTCCACACTAGTTAAATCACAGTAGACTAAATTTCAAAATTGGGTCAGTCGATTTTCAGAGCTCGCCGGAGTTCGCCGGTGCGATCGAAGGGGCTCGGGTGGTTGTGGGGCCTCGCCGAACGAAGAAAACTCGACGCGGGTGGGGGTTGGGGCGGGGTGGGGGTGGGGGTGGCGGAGGAACACAGGCGGTGGGGGCCGGTGGTCCGGCCGGCGGCCCGTGCGGTGTTCTGTATGGGAAGAATCAGAGACGAGGAAGAAGAAGGGTTAGGAGACGTAGGATCTTCATCCAACCGCCTGAAATGGTCGAGAGACAGCTGGGAGTTGCATTCTTAATGCGCTCTGGTTCATCATGTGTGGGCACTGCGCAACCAACATTTTATTATCCAAAATCTGCTTGCTCTTCTTTACCATGTTCCTCTTCCGTTCTTCTTTAATATGTACTCTCTCCGTTCCTAAATACAAGTCTTTGTATAGATTCCACCATGGACTACATATGGAGCAAAATGAGTGAATCTACACTCTAAAATGTATCTGGATACATCTGTATGTGATCCATAGTGGAAATCTCTACCAAGACTTATATTTTGGAACGGAGGGAGTATGATAGTAGTACAGTATGTTCCTTGTACTGAAGATGAGCAGGGACATTTGCAGTGTAGAGGTCTATACGGTCGGTTGTGATGGACACTTTGAGCCTCTTTGATTCGTAGGATCTTGTAAACATAGGAATAGGATTTGTAGTGGCCTGCCCACTTGAATCCTATAAGAATAGCAAGGAAATGCGGGGAGCTGTGTCGCCTTTGAGAGTTACACTGATATTAACAGTACCGCACCTTCACTTGAAGAGAGCTGGTATCCGAAGCCTTTCTAGCCGTACCGGCAATACTAGCACATATATTCCAGCAAGTTCCACTTTGCTGATTTTACTCTGATGCTTACGGTTTTCCCCGTTATATCTACACTATGATCTGTGTAGCTGCTTTGTGTCGCACTAGCAGCAGTCCACTCTTGAAGCTAAACACTGCAATGACTTACAAAATTGGCACCAAGGCATTGAGTGCCATTCTGGATGCAATGAAACTCATACGCTCCCCACCTGTTGATTCTTGTTCAGAATATGATCCTAATGACTATTCTAACCTCGAGGAGTCAAAGGCAGATGGCCTGTCCTGTTCACCCATCAAGGTGCCTGTTCTAATTTGGCAATGTTTTATTGATTGCGGGTATCTTGCATATGTTGTCTTGCATTTCTTCTACTTTGTTGCACCGCCATCTGCTTAGTTTACTCATCATATATGTCGAGATGCCATGCCCATCCATTATCAATACATATTCCATCTGTCATCATACCATGTTTTTCCACTCAAATGTTGTTCTTGTGCATCAGACATCAAAAAGGAAGAGGGTGATTGCCGAACCTGAAGGAGCACCAGCAAAGTCCTTGAAAAACGTGGTGGTGCCGGAGAAATCAGACAGCACCCCACTTATATTGGTTGTACAACCAGTGACACAAAACGTAGGACCGACTCCAGCAGACTGTACCCATACTTCACTGGCCACACCACTAGCCCCACCACACAGGACCTGCACTCCAGCAAAAGGTATACCGATTTCATTTGCCATAGCACCAGCTGTACCACAGAAAAATCCCACTCCAGCAAAAAGTACAGCAAGTCCACCGGCCGAAGACCTATCCCAACTGCAGAGACGGCCAATTCCTGCAGATTGGAACCCCATTCCATTTATTCCCAGTTTAAAAGACAATGCTTTCAATGTTGTTAGGGACTACGTGCATATATTCCCATCATGGGAAGATTATTGTGAAGACAAACACCATTTTCACATCTTCCTGTCCAACTTACGTGTAAGTGCTATTATTCATGGTTATTATTTTCCTGTTTTCTGCTGATTGAACACATCAATGATTTACATTACATTGTTGTAACTAGGCGAGGGTCAATCTGGATAGTCATGACGAGCAAAGCTTGCTTGTGCTTTTCAAGGAAGCATTGCAGCAGTATCGGTGTTACCTGAGGAAATCACACTTTGATGGCAAGTCTATAAACGAATTTCCGGTGAAGTCTCCTGTGCTAAATTTAGAAGACATTGAATGGAAAAACCTTGTTATGCACTGGTCTCGTTCCCAGGATGAGGTACTGTCTATGAAATCACATGACAATTTGAACTTCTACTTTTCCGCATGTGCCTTACGGATCTTTTTTGCAGGAAATCTGCTCGAAGAAGAATTCCGGTTTGAAAAGAACGACAGGATATCGCAAATATGCTGCCCGCTGCTTTGCTCTTGTTAGTACCTGTTGTCCTGTATCACTGTACTTGCATACATACCTGGTTCATTATGTGACAGCAGTATGCATGATAGCTTGCTTATCAATTGTTCGCTCCAAATTATCTGATCTGTATGAATGGTTACATTAGTGTAGAATATATCCAATGCCAATGTTTTTTTAGCTCTGCATTGTTCTTGTAAGTACATGTTGTCCTTTATCAGTGTACTTATAATGACAGGTAGTTGTTCATGTACCATCACTCTGCAGCTTATTTTCCTTTGCCCTCCATTTTCTACACATCAGATCTATATTTACTCTTACCATAAGGTTGGTACTGAAGAAGTTTAGCTGTGCATTGCTCTTGGCTGTACCTTTTGCCTGTATCGCTGCACTTACATTTATAGCTACTTGGTTATGTAGCATCACTCTTCATCTTATCTTAAATATTCTCCATTTTTTCGTATATTATCACATCTATATTTACTCTTAACAAAATGTAGAATAAAGGCAATGCTTATGAAGAAGATTCTGTGGTAAACTTCTTGAATTGCCCCCCCCCCATCAGCATGGACAAGGCCTTTATAGAGCCTGTCTTCACCAATAATGTAAGTTTGTCCATCTCAAGCCTTCAAACTTTGTTGTATATATTTGGTTAGGCATGACTGCAACAGCTGTTTATTTTTGGTGTTTGCATCAAATTGCATGTTTAAAGTTTATTATGTAGTTCATAAACAAAAGTTTGTCCTTTCTCAATTTAAGTTTTCAGTTGTACAACCAAGTTCCTTCTTCATACCATGTAAATTAAACTATACAGAGCAAGTGATCTTCTTTTGCACTGCATGTATGCTTCTGTTCTTCATCCGTAATCCAGTGGTGTGGTGAACCTACCCACTACAGCACAATGTCATATTCTGCAATGTCTTAACTATGAACAATGTCATATCATTCTACTATTATTTAAACCGTCTCTTTATTTGCCAATCTGAAATGGGATAAATTGACAGCACACTAACCATTGATACTTATGAGTTCTTGATCTGTAATCCAGTGGTGTCGTGAAGCTGCCAACTCCTTCACAATGTCATTTCCTGCCATGTCTTGACCTGAACAATACCATATTGTGTTAATGCAATTTTAAACTGTGTCACTTTATTCGTCAGTAAGAAATGTGATGAATTGTCAGCACTGATACTTTTATGTGCAAAACCTGTCATCTGTCTGCTTGTTTATCTTTCAGAGTGAGGAAGATATAAGTGTTGAACAAGCGCAGTCTCATCATCTTGCTCAGCTGCTTGCGCTGCAGCTCCCCAGCAGGGCTAACCTTTCTTGAACTCTATTGAAGTGCTGTCGGTTTTGTATATTATTTTGTCGGCGTGTTTATTTGCACTGGTGGCGATCTTTGATGCC
This sequence comes from Triticum aestivum, assembly GCF_018294505.1. NCBI lineage: Eukaryota > Viridiplantae > Streptophyta > Magnoliopsida > Poales > Poaceae > Triticum > Triticum aestivum. The sequence goes on along the minus strand of NC_057795.1, from coordinate 466,106,742 downwards.
AGTGTATGTAATCTGCTGTCTGCTTGTGCTTTATTATCATAGTAGCGAACTTTGATGCCCAGTGGATGTAATATGCTGTAATTTCTTTATTGTATGGTCTAGGTTTTTTCTTATTCACGATGCTGCAGTTATTTTACTGTATATATATATCCTGTCTTCGCAGTAAACCGGCCAAACCATAAAATTACGGTACATAATCAGGCCGTCATGCAATCACGATGTAGGTTGGGCCTGAAACATGCCGAACAGCTAACAGGCCGGCAGCAACCCAAAATGAATCCCGGCCCAAGATTGTGCGAATCAAATGACGGGCTTTTAACAGGCCAAAATTGTCTCATCCTTGTTTGGCCCAATCAGATATCGGCTGCGAGCAGGCCGGATGCAAACCGGGCCGTAGTTAGGCCCAACTATATGACGGGCTTTTAACAAGCCGAAATTAATATAGGGCCGAAATGTTAAACGGGCCCTTAACAGGCCAAAACTAATATGAGACCGAATTACTAAGTGGGCCTTTAGCAAGTGGGCCCAAAAGCATAGTGTCCATTTGACGGGTCGAATCTGATATGGGCCATAATTGAGCCCAAAGCCTCTTAAAGGGCCGGACCTGATCTGGGCCGTAATTTGGCCCAGAACGTGGTAGGCTTTTAACGGGCCGGATCTCATATGGGCCACTATTAGGCCCGGAACGTGGCAGGCCATTAATGGACCGGATCAAATATGGGCCGGCATTTGGCCCAAAACATGGCAGCCAGTTAATGGGCCGGCCTACTAGGGTCCTCAAAATCTTGTGGGCCTACAGCTGGGCCGGCCCATTAATGTCGGCGAAATCTCGTGGGCCTTTAGCTGGGCCGGCCCATTATGATCCGCAAGAATCTTGTGGGCCTTTACCTGGGCCGGCCCATTATGGCACACAAAAATCTTGTGGGCCTTTACCTGGGCCGGCCCATTATGGCCCGCAAAATCTTGTGGGCCTTTAGCTGGGCCAGCCCATTATGGTCCGCAAAATCTCGTGGGCCTTTAGCTGGGCCGGCCCATTATGGTCCGCAAAATCTTGTGGGCCTTTAGTTGGGCCGGCCCATTTAAACTTGATGGGCCGGTCCACGTGTCAACATATCATAGGCGCGTCTCGCCCATTGGATGAGTGACACCTGTGCCAGCGCGGACCTGACACGTGTCTCCTCCAGCCAATGATGATTGTACACATGGAAAACCCCCATTGGTCGGGGCTGTTAACGGGTTATCAGATCCAAAACCCAACCCGATAGCTTAACGGCGTTCCGTTACGGTGGATGCCACGTGTCGGTCACCCTTGACGAAAGCACTTCTGTGACGCGCGATTTATTGTCATGGAAGTGGACACTTCTGTGATGATAATTTTGCTAATGTCATGGAACACTTCTACGACAGCACATGTATGACTATCTTGATTCTGTCATAAATTTTTCATGGATGTACATGCATGACAAAAAATGCGACCTACTATGACAAACACGTATCATCACAAAAGTGTATTTTTTTGTAGTGCATGTTGGTGATTGCAGCAAGATAGTGCAGTTTTTTGTTTTCCCCAAAAAGGAAGCTAGATTTCACCTTTGTGTTTCCAAATCAAACAAGCTACCCTTCTTTCAAGCTCCTTTATCATACAAGGGTCATCCAGATCAAGGTGTGTGCGATATACGACATACAGTTCATTCGGATGAACAGTTTGCTATTATCCAACACAATAAAAACACTCAGCCAGATCAAGGTGTGTGTGGTAGATGACATACAGTTCACTTGGATGAACTCTATGTGATGAGCCAAAACAAACACAAACGATTCAGCTTAATAAGATGTGTGTGATATGCGGCAAACATGTGAGTAATCATAAATGTGTGGGGAGACCAATAATAAACAATTACATGCATTCTAAACTAAGAGAGATGATCATCTAATCATCAAATTCTTGTGATGCTGCTGCCACTGCTCCGTGGCTCGATCCCTCGCCTGGGTTAGGACGAAGGCACTTCCTCATGTCAATGATTCGAATGTACATCTTGTAGCTTGTGTACGCGTCCTTGGCCATGTACTTGACATGTTCTTCATCCAGTCTCTGCTCCCAGGCACTGTGCCAGGCGATCTTGTCCTTCTTGCTCTCACCCTTCATCTTCATGTAGAAGGGGGTGATGATGGCTGAGGCGAGGTCAACTAGGGAGTCCTGCTTGTTCTTTGTGCTTCCCCAGACCGTGTAGTGACCACTGATACCGACAAACTTCTGGCAGGCCAAGCCCGAAATCTCGAGTGCTTTTAGATCATTGTTGGTGTCCACCGTAGCAATACTGTAGTCGAGGCTATTGATAAACCCGACAAAACGCTTGCAAGGCCTTGAGGCTAGGTGGTAGTGGTAGACGAGAACGTGATAGCGCACACACAACTGGGCGGTGACAACCTTCTGATCATACTCGGCATGACCACCAGTGAACTCGATGTCGAAGCCGACCACTTGGTACTTTTCCTTAGCAAGCAATTGCTCCATAGTGTGGATAGAGCTCTTCACTGAGACCCGCTCGTCGTGTACATCACCGAGAGGTCCTCCCCCCTCACATGAGTGTCCACTATGTGAGGCATAATGAACTGCTACCCATCGTCGTCGGCCACTGGGATCACCATTGGAGCTGTTGGATATCCTCTCTATATGTGTCATCGTGGGTGTGCCTATTGTGTCATGGGGTGCGAGAGATTAAGGTACATGGCCTTGAGAATAAATGGGGGCCAGGCAGCCTGGATTCTCAGCACATCCGCATGCCGGTTTTTTTAGTGGGTAACTGCATCGTGGCGCCGCGTGTGGCACAACCGCATGCATAATGGCACGCCGAACGTACGTGATTGTGCACAAGCCCCAAATGCTGGTAGCGCGCGTGGAGGAATGCATGCAGAGCATGCGTAGGGACGCTAGCAGAGCGCGCGCGGTGGCACACGAGCAGAGCGCGCCACGACCGCCTAAACCATGAGCAACCACACGCATAGAGCAGTTGAACATGCAGGGAATGGCCGTCTACAAGCCGGTCGGAAGTTGCGAGCCAGCGACAAGATGTGAAACTATGTCGCGTTCCACATCACACAGTGGGTGAACAATCGTTCGCGACGCTGTGTAGAGAGCTGCCGTCTGCTACGTAATTAAATTGCAAACATTTTTATTAACCGTATGTGTACGTGTCATTTCGTCCTCCTCTCGTATGTCTTGTCACTGTGCTACCACAGAAGGCTTCGAGCGCAAGCTTCAGCACCACACATGCGTTCTTTTGGCCAAACATTGGCTTGAAGAGGCGCCAATGAAGCGTCGGTGAGCCCATTCCTGTGTAAGCGCGGAGGTTCCCGCACGCAACCGCGCAAGCTTCCCGCTCGACTCGGTGAAATCCCTCAAAACCCCAATGCCTACTGGCCTGCTATATAAACCCTCACGACAAGCGAGTCCACATTACATTTTCCCTCCCTCCCCGTAGCTTATCTCATCTGCTTCTCCCACAATCACGAATTGCATTGGTCCACCATAGTCGCTCAACTACTCTGCAATTATCAGAGGAGAGCTCTAGCTGGGAGGCAACACCGTGGCGGTGCGCAGTCCCTGGTGACGTGTACTATGCATGGCGTCCCTGTTGGGTGTGCGCACAACACCCACCACACGCTCCACCGTCGCTGCCCGACGGCAACTGTTGCCAGCCGCTGTTGCCGCCACCCCACCGTCGGCCGTCGTGTCCGCCACACCACCATCGGCCACCAGGGCCATCACCCACTCCGCCATCGCGGCTCGAAGGCGGGAGGTGGCCGTCGTGACCGCCACACCACCGCCGGCCGCCGTGGCCAACACTCGCTCCGCCACCGCGACCTGAAGGCGGGAGGTGGCCGTCGTGACCACCACACCACCGTCGGCCGCCGTGGCCAACACTCACTCCGCCACCGCGACTTGAAGGCGGGAGGTGGTCCTCGTGTCCACCACCCCATCTTTGACCACCGGGGTCATTACTCGCTTCACCATCATGGACCGAAGGTAGGAGGTGGAGGCCCACATGTCCGTCAGCTACCTTGCGTGCTACATCAAATTCTTGCGGGAGGAGAGCGCTTAGTTGAGCATGCAAAGAGTCTCACTGCCGCCATGGCCGTAGCAGAAACCGCCGCAATGGTGTGGAATGCGGGGATCTAGGAGGAGTCCCACTGCTTCGAGAGGGATCGTCTGGAGTGGAGGGCGTTCGAGTTGGGCGTTGCTATAGCCGCAGCAATGGCAGGCGCCGGATTCCACTTCTCGAGCTCGTCGGTAGGCTCCTCCTCCTCTGCCTCTTACTGAGGGCGCTTGGCACAGGAGAGGCTGCTAGAAGTAGTTCAAAACCCCTCCATAGTAGTAGTAGTATTTAGGGCTATTTTGTTCAGTTTATCTGACTATAGATATGCTTGAACTGTACTACGTACTTAAAATTAGCTAGTATATATAGTTGAACTAGCTATTTCAGTACGTGGTTGGCAACAATTGGGGAAAAGTTTGTTCGGTTTAGCTGTCAAGTTGAACTATTTATATAAAGAACGACTGCTTAATCTATGAATGAAATATATGCTTACTGAATTTTAGTTGCAAAATTAGACAGTGCTAGTGATTTTTAGGTGCAAAATTTCACAAATGGTAGTGTTACAAAGTTGACAAATGGCAATGTTACTAGATCGACAAATGCCACTATTTCCAATTTGACAAATGGCAATATACCCAATAAGACAGATGTAAATCTTACCAAATTATCTGTACGTGGTTGCACACAGGTCATCATAAAAAATCATTGGCGATGAAGAGATGTACAAATCATGTGCTCCAGATTTTCCCTTGGCTTACTGGCGAAGGAACCATATCTCTCCTTTGCATAGAGTGTTCAACCTGAAATGTTTGCGATGAGGGACGGGCAGGTCGTATATGGTGGAAATTCTAGTGACATTTTTTGGCAGTCGCAGAAGATAGCTTCAACGTACAATTTGGGTTTGTCACCCAAGACACCATCTTGCGTGACTGTAGGATCGAAAGTATGTCTAGAGGGGGGGTGATTAGACTACTTGACCAAATAAAAATCTAGCTTTTTCCCAATTTTAGTTCTTGGCAGATTTTAGCAACTTAGCACAAGTCAAGCAATCAACCTACACATGCAATTCTAAGAGTATAGCAGCGAAATGTAAATCATTGCATATGAAGGTAAAGGGAGGAGGTTGGAGGGAGCAAACGCAATGTTGACACGGAGATTTTTGGCATGGTTCCGATAGGTGGTGCTATCGTACATCCACGTTGATGGGGACTTAAACCCACGAAGGGTAACGGCTGCGTGAGTGCATGGAGGGCTCCACCCACGAAGGGTCCACGCATAAGCAACCTTGTCTATCCCACCATGGCCATTGCCCACGAAGGACTTGCCTCACCAGGGTAGATCTTCACGAAGTAGGCGATCTCCTTGCCCGTACAAACTCCTTGGTTCAACTCCACAATCTTGACAGAGGCTCCCAAGTGACACCTAACCAATCTAGGAGACACCACTCTCCAAAAGGTAATAGATGGTGTGTTGTTGATGAACTCCTTGCTCTTGTGCTTCAAATGATAGTCTCCCCAACACTCAACTCTCTCTCATAGGATTGGATTTGGTGGAAAGATGATCTGAGTGGAAAGCAACTTGGCGAAGGCTAGAGATCAAGATTCATATGGTAGGATTGGAATATCTTGACCTCAACACATGAGTAGGTGGTTCTCTCTCAGGAAATGAATGCTGGAAGTGTAGGCATGTTCTGATGGCTTTTCCCCACGAATGAGGAGAGGGTGGAGGGGTATATACAGCCTCCACACAAAATCTAACCATTACACACAATTTACCAAACTCGATGGGACTGAATCATAAAACTCGGTTAGACCGATTTAGTTCATAATTTGACCGTTAGGAATTTCGATGGGACCAACATGTCAACTCGGTGGGACCGATTTCATTAGGGTTAGGGCATAACATAATCTCGGTGAGACTGATTACACAAACTCAGTGGGACCGACTTTGGTAATAAGCTAACCATAGAGTTGGTTAGACAAACTCAGTGGGACCGATTCGCTCATCTCGGTGGAACCAAAATGTTACAAAAGGGAAACAGGGAGTTTGCATTGCAAACTCGGTGGGACCGATCGCTCATCTCGGTTGGACCGAAACGTTACAAAGGGAAACAGAGAGTTTGCAATCCCATCTCGATGAGATCGAGATCCCTATCGGTGAGATCGAAGTGACTAGGGTTTCTGGCAGTGGCTATGTTAAGTGAACTCGGTGGCGCCGGATAGATCAAATCGGTGGGGCCGAGTTTGACTTTTGGTTTGGGACATATGTGGATATGAGAAAGTGGTTGAGGGTTCTTTAGAGCATATCACTAAGCATTTTGAGCAAGCAAGCCATTAATCAACACCTCATCCCCTTTTAATAGTATTGGACTTTCCTATAGACTCAATGTGATCTTGGATCACTAAAAGTAAAATGTAGAGTCTTGATCTTTTAGAGCTTGAGCCAATCCTTTGTCCTTAGCATTTTTAGGGGTCCACATTCCTAATCCATGCCATGCCAAACATTGAACTTTCCTGAAATATTCATCTTGAAATAACATTAGTTCAATGAGCTATATGTTGTTAATCATTACCAAAACCACCCAGGGATAGTTGCACTTTCAATCTCCCCCCTTTTTGGTAATTGATGACAACATATAGATCAAAGCTTTGACAAATGATAATAAGATTGAAATACATTGTCGCTTTGAGAAGTATGTGATAAGCAAGAGCTCCCCCTAAATTTGTGCATTATTTAAGATTTGCTTTTGAATGCAAATGCACAATCGATTAGTATCATGGGTTACTCTTCCATGTCACATACATCTTGGTGGAGCGCTTAAAATGATAACAATTAAAAGCATGCACTCATCACCAAGCAAAGTGAATGATCATATAGGGATATAAGAGGTAATATCATCCAAACACACATTAAAGTAGCTATGATCAAACACATGATCATTCAAGTATCTCACACAAGGACATAATGTAGCAAACAAGCATACAATAAAGTTCAACCAAATGAAATGCAAGAGAGACAAAAAGTAACACTCTCTCTCTAAGGCTATGATCTATACATATTTCTCCCCTTTTGGCAACAAGTTACCAAAAAGTTCAAATATGCATAGTACTATGCGTCTCTCAGGCTTGGTCTCTATGAGGTGGTGTAGCAATGACTCTAAGAACGAAGGATTCAATTGATGTAGATGGAGCTGCTGGAGTGGCTGCTGGAGGTGGCACTAAAGCTATGGCTGCTGGTGCAAATGAAGTTGCTCTAGTATCAGGTACTGGCACTGCAGCTGACCTCTGACCTCTTGGCACATACTGAAAAGCTTCTGTAGTTGCCTTTCCTTTCTTCTCCTCTACTTCCTCCTTGAGTTGCTCAACTATTGTCTGTATCTTAGTGACTTTCAGATCAAGATCATAGAATTTTTGTTCAATGATTCTCTCCAAACTCTCCTGATTCTGAGTCAGGATGGCCAAGCCCTTCTCAATCCTCAAAGTAGATTGGATTGGAAATCCAAGTTGATCTTGTTTGCTCTTCAAGAACACTTGAGATGCCTCTTCAGCACTTGGCATCTTTGCAGCCTTATCTGCCCTTGCCTTTGCTCTGTTCTCATGTGCTTGCACTGATGAAGGATCATTCTCATCCATGACAATTGTGTTGTCTTCAAAATCTGGCTTGAGAGGTAAGTGCTCCTTGTCCAACAAGTAAGTGCTTGTGCCCATCTTTGAGTTGACGAGCACCTGAATTTGTGGAGCATACCCACAAGACCTTTTCTGATCAGCAGTGATGACCCACAAGTATAGGGGATCTATCGTAGTCCTTTCGATAAGTAAGAGTGTCGAACCCAACGAGGAGCATAAGGAAATGACAAGCGGTTTTCAGTAAGGTTTTCTCTGCAAGCACTGAAATTGTAGGTAACAGATAGTTTTGTGATAAGATAATTTGTAACGGGTAACAAGCAATGAAAGTAAATAAAGTGCAGCAAGGTGGCCCAATCCATTTTGTAGCAAAGGACAAGCCTGGACAATTTCTTATAATGAGAAAAGCACTCCCGAGGACACATGGGAATTATCATCAAGCTAGTTTTCATCACGCTCATATGATTCACGTTCGGTACTTTGATAATTTGATATGTGGGTGGACCGGTGCTTGGGTACTGCCCTTACTTGGACAAACATCCCACTTATGATTAACCCCTATTGCAAGCATCCGCAACTACAAAAGAAGTATTAAGGTAAACCTAACCACATCATTAGACATATGGATCCAAATCAGCCCCCTACGAAGCAACACATAAACTAGGGTTTAAGCTTCTGTCACTCTAGCAACCCATCATCTACTTATTACTTCCCAATGCCTTCCTCTAGGCCCAAATAATGGTGAAGTGTCATGTAGTCGACGTTCACATAACACCACTAGAGGAGAGACAACATACATCTCATCGAAATATCGAACGAATACCAAATTTACATGTCTACTAATAGCAAGATTTCACCCATGTCCTCATGAACAAATGTAACTACTCACAAAGCATATTCATGTTCATAATCAGAGGAGTATTAATATGCATTAAGGATATGAACATATGATCTTCCACCAAGTAAACCAATTAGCATCAACTACAAGGAGTAATCAACACTACTAGCAACCCACAGGTACCAATTTGTGGTTTTGATACAAGATTGGATACAAGATATGAACTAGGGTTTTGAGAGGAGATGGTGCTGGTGAAGGTGTTGATGGAGATTGAACCCCTCCCAATGAGAGGACCGTTGGTGATGACGATGGTGATGATTTCCCCCTCCCGGAGGGAAGTTTCCCCGGCAGAACAGCTCCGCCGGAGCCCTAGATTGGTTCCGCCAAGGTTCCACCTTGTGGCGGAGGAGTTTCGTCCCGTAAGCTTGCTTATGATTTATTTTTTCAGGGTAAAAGCCTTCATATAGCAGAAGATGGGCACCGGAGGGCCACCAGGGGGCCCAGGAGACAGGGGGCGCGCCCAGTAGGGGTGGGCGTGCCCCCCACCCTCTTGGCCAGGGTGTGGTCCCCCTCTGGTGTTTTCTTCGCTCAATAATTCTTATTAATTCCAAAAATAACTTTGGTGGAGTTTCAGGATTTTTGGAGCTGTGCAGAATAGGTTTCCAATATTTGCTCCTTTTCCAGCCAGAATTACAGCTGCCGACATTCCCCCTCTTCATGATAAACCTTGTAAAATAAGAGAGAATAGCCATAAGTATTGAGACATAATGTGTAATAACAGCCCATAATGCAATAAATATTGACATAAAAGCATGATGCAAAATGGACGTATCAACTCCCCCAAGCTTAGACCTTGCTTGTCCTCAAGCGGAAGCCAAAATGGAAAAATATGTCCACATGTTTAGAGATAGAGGTGTCGATAAAAATAAAATACGGACATGAGGGCATACTGATCATTCTTATAACAACAACATATATAGATTTTTGTCATATGGTTTCTTATGCTCAAGTAACAATCAATTCACAATGTCAAGTATGGTTCAGAAACTTCATTGGGAACTAACAAACTATAATCTCAGTCATTGAAGCAATTGCAATTTATTATAACACCAAAAATAGTCAAGAATAGAGTTTTTCAGCAAGTCCACATACTCAACTATCATATAGTCTTCTGCAATTTCTAACACTCACGCAATACTTGTGGTTATGGAGTTTCAGTCGGACACTAAGAAAGATAGGGGCTTATTGTGTTGCCTCCCAACGTATTCACCTTTGGGTGATGTCAACAATAATAATTCGTGCTAACTTACATCCAATTGGATATATATATCAGGATCTTTCAAACACGAGGAGCTTGCCCAAGGATAAAATGAAAAAGGGAAAGGTGAATATCACCTTGACTCAAGTATAAAGTAAAAAACATAAAGTAAAAGATAGGCCCTTCGCAGAGGGAAGCAGAGGTTGTCATGTGCTTTTAGGGTTGGATGCACAAAATCTTAATGCAAAAGAACGTCAGTTTATATTGCCACTTGTGATATGAACCTTTATTATGCAGTCCGTCACTTTTATTACTTCCATATCACACGATCGTATAAAGCTTATTTTCTCCGCACTAATAAGTCATACATATTTAGAGAGCAATTTTTATTGCTTGCAACATGACAACTTACTTGAAGGATCTTACTCAATCCAAATGTAGGTATTGTGGACTCTCATGGCAAAACTGGTTTAAGGATATTTGGAAGCACAAGTAGTATCTCTACTTGGTGCAAGGAATTTTGGCTAGCATGAGGGGAAAAGGCAAGCTCAACATGTTGGGAAGATCAATGACAATATACTTTAACTGAGATGTGAGAAAACATAAACCATTACGTTATCTTCCTTGTCCAACATCAACTCTTTTAGCATGTCATACTTAATGAGTGCTCACAATCATAAAAGATGTCCAAGATAGTATATTTATATGTGAAAACCTCTCTTTCCTTATTACTTCCTATTAAATGCAACGATGACCAAAACTACGTTTGTCAACTCTCAACAACTTTTATGCCTCATACTTTTTATGTGTGAAGTCATTACTATCCACAAGATCAATATGAACCCTATTATTCTTTTTATTCTTTATAGTTTCTCAAGATCATAACAAGATATTAAAGCCCTTGACTCAACACTAATCTTTATTATAGATAGCTCACGAACTCGATTACATAAAGAGATCACAAAGCAAAACTCAAAACTACTTGATACCAAAACTTCAATCTACTAGATCAAGATATTACTAAAAAGGATCGAACTAACTAAAATGATAAAGATAGGAGTGTGATGGTGATACGATACCGGGGTACCTCCCCCAAGCTTGGAAGTTGCCAAGGGGAGTGCCCATACCCATGTAATTATGTCCTTAGAGGTGGTGAAGTAGGAGTTGTTGATGATGTAGGCTTGTTGTCCATCTTCCAAGGCATAGGATCACCATCATAGAAGGATGATCGAGTCTCTAGGATCCTCAAATCTGCAGCCAAACTCATCCTCTTGAATCTATATTCATACTCACAGTTTTGGTTTTGCAGGTCATAGATCTGGGCTTGGAGGTGCTCGATTTTCTCTTGAAGCTTGAAGATGGTCTCCCCAATGATCTTGGCATCTAGCTTGTGGTTGTTGGTGAACTCCGTGATCATCATCTGGTTGGCGTTGAGTCCACGCTCCACCATCCCTTGGCACTTGAAAACTTGTTGCTCCATGGCTTCGAGCTTTGTCTCCACACTTCCGGTACGCCTTGGTCCCTCCACATCACGGATGTGCAGCACCCCCTCACGCATCTCAATGGTTTGAGGGTGTTGCAGCACCTCCGTGAGATAGGGGTTAATAACCCTCTCGAAAAACTTGTCCTTGGGAGCGCTTGGAGACGTCATGGTGCTCTAGATCTGTCAGAAAAACAGCTCGAAACGAAAACATAGGATATTTGCGTGATACGGTGGTCAAAACCTTTGGGAGATTATGTAATGAATTTTTACCGACTAAAATACGTAACATGCAAGAAAATGGAGTCCGAGAGGCACACGAGGTGCCCACGAAACAGGGGGCGCGCTCAGTAAGGGTTGGCGCGCCCTCCACCCTCGTGGAGGCCTCGTGTCCTTCCTGGATTACTTCTTTCTTCCAAAATTCTTAAATATTCCAAAACGGAGAAAAATTTCCATTAGAACTGTTTTGGAGTTGGTTTACTTACCGTACCACATACCTATTCCTTTTCGGAGTCTGAAACATTCTAGAAAGTGTCCCTTATGTATTCCTCCGGGGTTACAGTCTCAATAATATTAGTTTCAACATTGATTGGATTACCTGAGATATAATGTTTGATTCTTTGACCGTTCACCACCCTCGGACCCGTGCCTTTGAAGTTGTTGATTTTTATGGCACCAAAACGATAGACCTCCGCGATAACGTAAGGACCTTCCCATTTAGAGAGAAGTTTTCCTGCAAAAAATCTTAAACGAGAGTTGAAAAGTAACACATAATCACCTACATTAACTCACGCTTTTGTACCCTTTTGTCATGCCAGCGTTTGACTTTTTCTTTGAACAGCTTGGCATTCTCATAGGCTTGGGTTCTCCATTCATCAAGTGAGCTAATATCAAATAACCTCTTCTCACCAGCAAGTTTGAAGTCATAGTTGAGCTCTTTAATAGCCCAATATGCTTTATGTTCAAGTTCAAGAGGTAAGTGACATGCTTTTCCATAAACCATCTTATACGGAGACATACCCATAGGATTTTTATATGCAGTTCTATAGGCCCATAATGCATCATCAAGTTTTTTGGACCAGTTCTTTCTAGATCTATTGACAGTCTTTTGCAAAATTAATTTGAGCTCTCTATTGCTCAACTCTACTTGACCACTAGACTGTGGGTGATAAGGAGATGTGATTCTATGATTAACATCATACTTAGCAAGCATCTTACGGAAAGCACCATGAATAAAATGTGAACCACCATCAGTCATAAGATATCTAGGGACTCCAAACCTCGGAAAAATAACTTCTTTAAGCATTTTAATAGAAGTATTATGATCATCACTACTAGTTGGAATAGCTTCTACCCACTTAGTAACATAATCAACATCAACTAAAATATGTGTGTAACCATTAGAGGCAGGAAAAGGTTCCATATAATCAAAGCCCCAAACATCAAATGGTTCAATAACAAGAGAATAATTCATAGGCATTTCTTGACGTCTACTAATATTACCAATTCTTTGACATTCATCACAAGACAAGACAAACTTACGAGCATCTTTGAAGAGAGTAGGCCAATAAAAACCGGATTGCAATACCTTATGTGCAGTTCTATCTCCAGCGTGGTGTCCTCCATACGATTCAGAGTGACACTTGCATAGGATCTGTTCCTGTTCATGCTCAGGTACACAACGTCTAATAACACCACCTACTCCTTCTTTATAAAGGTGTGGGTCATCCCAGAAGTAATGTATTAAATCATAAAAGAACTTTTTCTTTTGTTGGTATGTGAAACTAGGTGGTATAAATTTAGCAACAATGTAATTAGCATAATTAGCATACCAAGGAGTCGTACGAGAAGCATTAACGACCGCTAATTGTTCATCAAGAAAGCTATCATCAATAGGTAGTGGGTCATCAAGAACATTCTCTAGCCTAGACAAGTTGTTTGCAACGGGGTTCTCAGCTCCCTTTCTATCAATAATATGCAAATCAAATTCTTGGAGCCAGAGAACCCATCTAATAAGTCTAGGTTTAGCATCTTTCTTTTCCATAAGATATTTAATAGCAGCATGATCAGTGTGAATAGTGACTTTAGAATCAACAATATAAGGTCTGAACTTATCACATGCAAACACAACTGCTAAGAACTCTTTTTCAGTAGTAGCATAATTTCTCTGGGCAGTATCAAGAGTTTTACTAGCATACTGGATAACATTCAATTTCTTATCAACTCTTTACCCTAGAACAGCACCTGCAGCATAATCACTAGCATCACACACAATTTCAAAAGGTAAATTCCAATCAGGTGGCTGAACAATAGGTGCAGTGATCAAAGCTTTCTTAAGTATTTCAAATGCTTCTACACAATCATCATCAAAGACAAAAGGAATATCTTTTTGCAATAAATTAGTCAGAGGCCTAGAGATTTTAGAAAAGTCCTTAATGAAACTCATATAAAAACCGGCATGACCAAGGAAACTTCTCATACCTTTTATGTCCTTGGGACATGGCATCTTTTCAATAGCATCAACTTTAGCTTTATCAACTTCAATACCTCTCTCGGAAATCTTATGCCCCAAGACAATGCCTTCATTAACCATAAAGTGGCACTTTTCCCAATTCAACATGAGACTTGTGTCTTCACATCTCTGCAAAACTCGATCAAGGTTGCTCAAGCAATCATCAAAAGAGGATCCACAAACAAAGAAATCATCCATGAATACCTCACAAATCTTTTCACAAAAGTCAGAGAATATAGCCATCATGCATCTTTGAAAGGTAGCAGGTGCATTACATAAACCAAAAGGCATACGTCTATAAGCAAAAGTACCAAAAGGGCAAGTAAAAGTAGTTTTTGATTGATCCTCCACTGACACATGTATTTGAAAGAAACCAGAATAACCATCTAGAAAGCAAAAATGTGTGTGTTTGGATAGTCTTTCTAGCATTTGATCAATAAAAGGTAAAGGGTAATGATCTTTCTTAGTAGCTTTATTTAGTTTACAGAAATCAATTACCATCCTATAACCTGTAATAATTCTTTGCGGGATCAATTCAACTTTATCATTAGGAACGATAGTAATACCTCCCTTTTTAGGAACGCAATGGACATGACTTACCCAATCGCTATCAGCAACAGGATAAATTATACCTGCCTCGAGGAGCTTTAGTATCTCCTTCTTACTACTTCTTTCATTTTAGGATTCAATCGTCGTTGAGGATCTCTAACTGGTTTGGCATCTTTCTCCACTTTAATTTTGTGTTGACATAGAGTGGGACTAATGCCCTTAAGATCATCGAGAGTATATCCAATAGCAGCACAGTGCTTCTTCAGAGTTTTCAATAATCTTTCCTCTTCTTTCTCTGAAAGGTTAGCACTAATAATAACAGGATATATTTTCTTTTCATCGAGATAAGCATACTTAAGATTATCAGGTAATGGTTTGAGCTCAAACACGGGATCACCCTTGGGTGGAGGGGGATCCCCTAGGATTTCAACAGGTAAGTTGTGTTTCAGAATAGGACCCTGTTGAAGGAATACTTTATTTATTTCCCTTCTTTCATACATACCATATCATTTTCGTGATCTAGCAAATATTGTTCTAACGGATCAGTAGGAGGCATGACAATAGAAGCAAGACCAATAATCTCATCCTTACTAGGTGATTCGTTATCACGGGGTTGTCTATGAAACTTAGAAAAATTGAACTCATGAGACATATCCCCTAAGCCAATTGTAACAATATCCTTTTCACAATCAATCCTAGCATTAACAGTATTCAAGAAGGGTCTACCAAATATAATGGGACAAAAGTCATCTTGTGGGGAACCAAGAACAAGAAAATCATAAGGATATTTAACTTTCCCACACAAGACTTCAACATCTCTAACAATCCCAACTGGCTTAATGGTATCCCTATTGGCAAGCTTAATAGTAACATCAATATCTTCTATTTCAGCAGGTGCAATATCATGCATAATTTATTTATATAAGTCATAGGGTATTGCACTAGCCCTAGCACCCATATCACATAAGCCATGATAACAATGATCTCCTATTTTAACAGAAATAACAATCATGCCTACAACAGGTCTATGTATCTTAGCATCTGGTCTAGCAATATTAGCAGTCTCACCACAGAAATAAATAACATGCCCATCTAAATTACATCCAAGAGATCTTTAACCATAGCAATACTAGGTTCAACTTTGATTTGCTCAGGAGGTGTATAAGTTCTAGTATTACTCTTACGAACAACAGTTGAAGTTTTTGCATGATCCTTCATCCTAACAGGAAAAGGTGGTTTCTCAACGTAACTAGTAGGGACAGTAGGATTATTATAAGTGACAGTATTTTCTTCAGCTGTAATAGGTGCAACTACTTTTACTTCAATGGGAGGATTATATTTAAACCACTTCTCCTTAGGGAGATCAACGTGAGTAGCAAAAGATTCACAAAAAGCAACTACTATCTCATAGTCAAGTCCATACTTAGCGCTAAATCCATGAAAAGCATCGGTATCCATAAAAGATTTAACACAATCAAACTTAGGTGCTATACCTGACTCCTTACCATCATCGGAGCCCCAATCTTCAGAGTTGCGTTTAATTCTTTCCAATAAGTCCCACTTGAATTCAGTAGTCTTCAGCATATAAGAACCAGCACAGGAAGTATTGAGCATAGTGCGATCATTGAGAGAAAGCCGAGCATAAAAATTTTGAATAATCATTTCTCTTGAGAGCTCATGATTGGGGCATGAATATAACATTGACTTAAGCCTCCCCCAAGCTTGAGCGATACTTTCTCCTTCACGAGGCCGGAAATTATATATGTAATTACGATCACGATGAACAAGATGCATAGGATAGAACTTCTGGTGAAATTCCAGCTTCAATCGTTTATAATTCCAAGATCGTGTATCATCATATAGCCTATACCATGTCAATGCATCTCCCTTCAAAGATAAAGGGAATACCTTCCTTTTAACAACATCAATGGGAATACCTGCAAGCTTAAATAATCCACAAACTTCATCAACAAAGATAAGGTGTAAATCGGTATGCAATGTTCCATCTCCTGCAAAGGGATTAGCTAGCAGTTTCTCTATCATACCTGAAGGAATCTCAAAGTAAATATTTTCAGTAGGTTCAGTAGGTTGAGGAGCAACTCTTTGATCTACTGGTCGGGGTGAAGATACCCCGAACAAGCCCCTCAAAGGATTAGTTTCCATAGTAACAAGTGACAGAAAATTTCAGCACACTATATAAATGTTTCCTTACCAAGTTCCACTCACCAAAGGCGCTTCACTCCCCAGCAACGGCGCCAGAAAAGAGTTTTGATGACCCACAAGTATATGGGATCTATCATAGTCCTTTCGATAAGTAAGAGTGTCGAACCCAACGAGGAGCAGGAGGAAATGACAAGCGGTTTTTAGTAAGGTTTTCTTTGCAAGCACTGAAATTGTAGGTAAAAAATAGTTTTGCGATAAGATAATTTGTAACGGGTAACAAGCAATGAAAGTAAATAAACTGCAGCAAGGTGGCCCAATCCTTTTTGTAGCAAAGGACAAGCCTGGACAATTTCTTATAATGAGAAAAGCGCTCCCGAGGACACATGGGAATTATTGTCAAGCTAGTTTTCATCACGCTCATATGATTCGCGTTCGGTACTTTGATAATTTGATATATGGGTGGACCGGTGCTTGGGTACTGCCCTTACTTGGAAAAACATCCCACTTATGATTAACCCCTATTGCAAGCATCCGCAACTACAAAAGAAGTATTAAGGTAAACCTAACCACAGCATTAGACATATGGATCCAAATCAGCCCCCTATGAAGCAACGCATAAACTAGGGTTTAAGCTTCTGTCGTTCTAGCAACCCATCATCTACTTATTACTTCCCAATGCCTTCCTCTAGGCCCAAATAATGGTGAAGTGTCATGTAGTCGACATTCACATAACACCACTAGAGGAGAGATAACATACATCTCATCAAAATATCGAACGAATACCAAATTTACATGACTACTAATAGCAAGACTTCACCCATGTCCTCAGGAACAAATGTAACTACCCACAAAGCATATTCATGTTCATAATCAGAGGAGTATTAATATGCATTAAGGATCTGAACATATGATCTTCCACCAAGTAAACCAATTAGCATCAACTACAAGGAGTAATCAACACTACTAGCAACCCATAGGTACCAATTTGTGGTTTTGATACAAGGGATGAACTAGGGTTTTGAGAGGAGATGATGCTGGTGAAGGTGTTGATGGATATTGACCCCCTCCCAATGAGAGGATCGTTGGTGATGACGATGGTGATGATTTCCCCCTCCCGGAGGGAAGTTTCCCCGGTAGAACAGCTTCGCTGGAGCCCTAGATTGGTTCCGCCAAGGTTCCGCCTCGTGGCGGCGGAGTTTCGTCCCGTAAGCTTGCTTATGATTTTTTTTCAGGGTAAAAGCCTTCATATAGAAGAAGATGGGCATCGGAGGGCCACCAAGGGGCCCAGGAGACAGGGGGCGCACCCAGTAGGGGTGGGCGCGCCCCCACCCTCCTGGCCAGGGTGTGGGCCTCCTCTGGTGTTTTCTTTGCTCAATAATTCTTATTAATTCCAAAAATAACTTTCGTGGAGTTTCAGGATTTTTGGAGCTGTGCAGAATAGGTTTCCAATATTTACTCCTTTTCCAGCCAGAATTCCAACTGCCGGTATTCCCCCTCTTCATGATAAACCCTGTAAAATAAGAGAGAATAGCCATAAGTATTGAGACATAATGTGTAATAACAGCCCATAATGCAATAAATATTGACATAAAAGCATGATGCAAAATGGACGTATCAAGCAGCTGTCCTCTTGATTGTCTCTACAACCAGACTCATGACTTTGAATTTTTGAGGGATATAAAAAATGTGCAGCAGGTTGATTGAATGTCCTCTTATCCTCCTGTGATCTGTAGACTTGGGCAATAGAGTATGCCTCAGGATGGTGTTAATAGTAGGCAGACCAGACAACAGATATTTCACAGAGCCCAACTTATGAGTTTCCAGGGCTTCATTAGGAATTTCCTTGTACATACTTGTCATGGAGTTGTGGTCTTTCTTCTTCTTGGCATACACATCCAAATCATCCTCATGATCTTCTAGAGAATTTATCAACTTGGCCCATTCATCAACAGTCGATTGGTACCTTGTACCTTCAGACATCCACACTATCCTTCCATCAGGATAGAAATGAGCAGTGGAGTAGAATTGCATGATCAGCTCATCATTCCACTTGGTGAGCTTCTGTCCAACAAACTTGTCAATCCACAAGCTTTGAAGCTGTCATATACACCTGGGAAGTGATCTTCATTCTCTCTGATGTATGTCCAGTCAACCCATCTCATGTCATAGAGAATTGGCTTCTTGTCAAGCAGAATGGTCTCATAGAAGTTTTGTTGTTCTTTGGTGTGGAACCTATAGTCCACTGCAGTTTTCTATTTCACAGTATAAGGGTCATTCTTCCTCCAAAGTCTCAGACCTGCATCCTTCCTGATGCTCATGTCCTCTGTCACTGGATGACTGTCATTGTGGTCTGGGATCTGTGGTTTGAGTTTTCTTAGCACTTGGGCTTCAGCATCTTCTTCTTCAACTTCAGGCATTGGGGCCTTGTTCTTCTCTTCAGTTGGGATGCTTCTTGTGCTTCTCTTGGGTGCAGACTTGGTGGTTTGAGCAGCAGCTTTGGGAGCAGGTTTGGGCTTAAGAGCATCCCCTGACTTGATTGCATCTCCCATAAGCGGACTTGGGTGCTGGTGCAACATCCTCTTCCTCTTCCTCTTCAGAATCTCTCACCATAGTTAACTTCCAAGAAATTTTGCAGTTGTGGTTCTTGCCCTCTTCTTCTTCTTCTGGCCATCTCCAACTGCCTCACCATCATCTGATTCTAATGTGAATTTCATGGTTTCTCCCGTGCCAACTTTTCTTGGCTTGGATGTAGGCACTCTCCTTGCTGGTGCCTTCTTGTCCATACCAGGCTTTGTTGATGCAGCAGTGCGATACTCCTTCTTCATCACCTTCTTCTTTGAGGTGGCCTCATCCTCAACAGCAACATAATCCTCATCCTCAGAGTCTGAGGTTCTCTTCTTCCTTGCTCTAGTGGCTGCCTTGGGCAAGTTACTTGGCGTGCTCCTGCTGCCCTCATCATAGCTGCTTGAGGTACTAGTGCCCTCACTCATTTGCACTTACTCTTCAGACTTATTCTGGCTATCACTCTGGTCACACATCTTGGCAGGCAAACTGGCAGCAAATCCTGTGAATAGATATAGATGAAGTAGAGTAGATGAGCATCACAAAGTGCAGAGATTTTTGCAAACTAAATGAGTCAAAAACTTAGTTTAGTTCTCTACTGAAATGATCTCGAAGCTACCAAATTGATAAACTCGGTGACACTGAAGCAACATTTGGAACCTAAACTAGTGAACTCGGTCAGACCGAGTCACAGTTCGGTGGCACCGAGATTGTTAGGGTTTCACAGAGAATTGAACTCAGTCACAATGATTTGCAGTTTTTGGTTAGACAGAAAAGCGCATGTACAATGGCCTAAGCCAAATCGGTGAGATCGATTTCTACGATTCGGTCGGTCTGAGATGAGTTCAGCGGAGAGCTAACCCTAATATTTTCGAATCAAAGTAAGCCTAAGGAAGTTTTCTCTGGATAGATTGATTTCATACGTGGCAAGAATCATGGCATTGTCCTCGTGCTTAGAATCGGAGGTAAAAAGACAACACAAGAGGTCGAACACATACCCTAGTTTGGCGGGTGTTTGCTATGGCGGCAACGGCGGAGCAGATTCCGTCGACGGCGGCAGAAACCAGCGGTGGGAGGTCGCTGGCGGCGAGGAGGCGATCCAGAGACCCGAGGAGGCAGAGCAGGACACGTGTGGGCTGAGGGATTTTGAAGAAAATTCCAAAATCTCACTCGTGGGTATATATATCCCGACCCTGTCGGTGTGACCGAGTGGAACAACTCGGTGGCACCGGCAGAATCGCAAGCGGTTACTCAACTCGGTGTGACCGAAATGTTCAAATCGGTTGCACCGAGATGAAAACCTAGATCAACTTAGTGAACTCGGTTAGACCGAAATGGATGACTCGGTCATACCGAAATGCACAAAGAGGTTTTGGAAGTTTAAGTCTATGACGAATCGGAGACTCCAAGTGCTCCTCACACAGAGTGGTTCGAATCTGACTTGATCAAACTTTGTGATGTAGCATGAATAGAGTTTGAGACGAGAAAAGCATAAATAGCTAGAGAAGGTTTTTAGGCATTCTTGTCCATCCACTTGGCAAAAGATAAAGATCCAAACAATCAAAGCAACAAGTGGATGTCCTCGAATGGGTAAAATATGCAACCAACATGCTCACACAATAAAATGGCAAATGAAATATGTGGCTAAGCATGCACAAACACTCTAGCATCTATCAAGCAATTTGCGATGACTAGGTCATCTATATATGAGTAGATTGACTTAGGAGTCAAATGAGAACATTTGATCATAGGTCATACTCATCATTTAAGCACAAGTGGGGTTACCACTTTTACATAAAGCATTGTTGCGTTCATACCATTATAGTTGCTTTAGCCAATTCTTAGAGTAAAGCTCCCCCTAGATGTGATATCCCCCCTAAGAGGGATGAACTAACCTTGGGTTTGTCGATGATGACTTCATGTAGGTGTTGAAAATGTGGACACTCAATGTTGATGTAGATTATTCGAACCAATCCATTGGAGTGTAACATCCCAAAATTCTAAATTTTGGAATGTTATATTAAATAGATAGTTTTGATTGCTTGTGTGGTGTGGTGTGTGAAATTGAGTGAAATTCAAAACTTTATGAAAGTTAAATGACAGGGAATAAAAAGACTTTCCCAAACTTTCATTCTTTGCATTTATGATCTCCATGAGTTCAAATTCATTTCATCACAAAACCCTAAAGAGAAGATGACATGACTTCTTCCATTTAAATAAATGAAAAGGGTTTTGAAAAGATTTGAATTCCATTTAAGAACTATTTCAAATTCAGAAACTTTAAGCAACTCAATGATTTTCATGAGAGAAGATAAAATGACATCTTAGAAACATATGAAATATGAGTTGAAAGTTTAAAATAATCAAATTGAAAGTTTCTTTGAAATTATTTTCAATTTGGAGTTATTTGGTTTTTATTCAAATTATTTTTCTCCACAAATAAAATATATGAAAATTAGGGTAAAATGATTCCCTACTTTAGAAAAACGGAGAGAAATAAATTTGAAATCATTTTAGTATTTTTAAAATGATTTTTATGAGGTTTAATTGCAACAGTCGAATTGTTTGCTTTATTTGAGATTTGGTGCAATTTATTTGACTCTAGGAAAATGTTCAAGTTGTAGAAAATCGTTTTCTGAAAATTTTGATATATAATATGCCTATATAAAATTTTATTTTTGTTTTGGCTATTCAGTTTCTCCTTTTCCGCTTCTATTAAAAAAACAAACTACGTGTGCCGCCCATAACTATCCGTCGCCCATGTGCGCAACATATTCAGCAGACAGGCCCGTAACTGTTTTTATTTATTTACCGGTTATGATTGGAGAAAAAAATATTATTATCAGAAATATTTCTTTTTCTTAAAAAAAGTTCAGAAAAAAAGAAGTAAAGAAAACTGCAGCGCGCGTGCGCTGGCTGGTCGAACACTTTAGCCAGTGCGTTTTTCTCTTTTCCATTTGTACGTCTATGTTTAGGCCCTAGCCTTTGACCTCTAAGCCTTTTTTCCACCTATAAATATAGACCCGTAGAGCCTCCAAAAATCATCCGATTCGGGTTAAATCAATATATTTTGGTTTGACTAGATTCAATAAAGAAAAATATTTTTTTCTCCTCTACGGCGGGACTTCTAGAAGTTGTCTCCTCTCTCCGAATTCGTCTTTTCTCTACCATATAAAGGTATCTTTCTTCGTGTTATTTTATAGATACTCCCATAGCTTATTATTTCTAGACTAGTACAGTACAATAATTAAATTTATAAATTAGTCCCTATATTTACATTTTAGGACTAGAATTCTTTTAGCCGTAGTTCTTTTTTTTTCCTAAAACAACTTGGCCTTGATTTTTCAAATAACCATAACTTTTTACTCATTCATCCAAATTAGATGAAACCAGCGTCTATAGTTTCGTCTTGTTTTCACCTATCCAGTGACCTGTCACATCAACCTTTTGAAAATTTGAAATTTTGAAATTTGTTCAGATTCATATGCAAACTTCTTTTGATCATAATTTGGTTGGTTTTTTTTGCAAATCGAAACTCTTGACCTAAACTTTCTGATAAGACCAAATCCACCCAATTTTGATACTGTTAGAAATTGTTTTCTGTTGGAAGAGTTAATTGCTTGTTTTTGAAATTTTCCGAGATCTTTTCTTCAAATTTTATGCTTGAGTGCTTATGTATGGAATTGCTTGCTCTCGATAGATTGAACAGAGTGTGACGAGTAGATCTATCATGAGCTATGAGTGCGAATCATCTTCATCAACAGTAAGGCAAGTTCACACTTTGATCATATTTTTCATACCCAGTTTTTATGCATTAGTTTTAACCCTCAAACATTGCATGAGTAGGTTTGACAACATGTGGGTACCGGGAAGTAGTTGATGAGGTAGGAACCTATTATCTTATATTCAAACCCTTGGGTGTTACTATGTGGTGCTTATACTACTATGCTATGCTCGTAGACGTGGTTTGGTTTGAGAGAATTCATGAAAGATGAGAGAGATATTGTTAATTAAGGGTTAACTTAAGGTGGCTACTTTAATTCACATCCGGGTGGAATGGTTTGGGGCACCCTGGGGATACCAATGGCTTGCCCGGACACCTGGGGAATCCAGTGTTGTCCTATGAAATGCCACCCAGGCTCAAAGGGATCATAAGATTTCTCATGCTAGAAACTTCCGTGTGCAGCCACAAGCCATTATGGGCTCTCGGATAGTTGAGTAAGTTGTGTGAGCTCTTGAAGAGGTGGACTAGCAGATGTAGGGGGATGTAGGTGGTACTGTCTACCCGGAGTAAAGAGTTAATGCTTCTTAAAGACCGTGTCTTGGTCATCCGTTTCTCAAACATCATGTAGTGCGACAAATTCAACAGAGGAGATCGAGTCATCTGGGGAAAAGTGCGCAAACCTCTGTAGAGTGTACAAACTATTCATGAATAGCCGTGTCCCCGGTTAAGGGCTAGTCTTGAGCTTGCGTTGGTTTTCCTTGAAGAGGAAAGGGTGATGCAGCAAAGTAGCGTAAGTATTTCCCTCAATTATTGAGAACCAAGGTATCAATCCAGGAGGAGGCTCGTCAAAAGTCCCACACAGCTACACAAACAAACAAGAACCTTGCAACCAACGCAATAAAGGGGTTTTCAATCCCTTCACGGCCACTTGCGAAAGTGAGATCTGCTAGAGATAATAAAATAAGATAAATATTTTTGGTATTTTTATGATATAGATTAGAAAGTAAAAGATGCAAATAAAAGTAGATGGAAAACTTATATGATAAAAGATAGACCCGGGGGCCATAGGTTTCACTAGTGGCTTCTCTCAAAATAGCATAAGTATTACGGTGGGTGGACAAATTACTGTCGAGCAATTGATAGAAAAGCGCATAGTTATGAGATTATCTAGGCATGATCATGTATATAGGCATCACGTCCGCGACAAGTAGATCGAAACGATTCTGCATCTACTACTATTACTCCACACATCGACCGACTCCTGCCTACATCTAGAGTATTAAGTTCATGAAGAACAGAGTAACACATTAAGAAAGATGACATGATGTAGAGGGATAAACTCATGCAATATGATATAAACCCCATCTTTTTATCCTCGATGGAAACAATACAATACGTGCCTTGCTGCCCCTACTGTCACTGGGAAAGGACGCCGCAAGATTGAACCCAAAGCTAAGCACTTCTCCCATTGCAAGAAAGATCAATCTAGTAGGCCAAACAAAACTGATAATTCGAAGAGACTTGCAAAGATAACTTAATCACACATAAAAGAATTCAGAGGAGATTCAAATATTTCTCATAGATAAACTTGATCATAAATCCACAATTCATCGGATCTCGACAAACACACCACAAAAAGAGTTACATCGAATAGATCTCCAAGAAGATCGAGGAGAACATTGTATTGAGATTCAAAGAGAGAGAAGAAGCCATCTATCTAATAACTATGGACCCGAAGGTCTGTGGTAAACTACTCACAACTCATCGAAGAGGCCTTGGAGATGATGTAGAGGCCCTCCGTGGTCGATTCCCCCTCCGGTGGAGCGCCGGCAAAGACTCCAAGATGGGATCTCGCGGATACAGAAGGTTGCGGCGGTGGAAATAGTTTTTCGTGGTGCTCCCGATGTTTTCGGGGTACGTGGGTATATGTAGGAGGAAGAAGTACGTCGGTGGAGCAACGAGGGGCCCACGAGGGTGGGGGCATGCCCACCCCCAGGGGGCGCGCCGGGCACCCTCGTGGCCGCCTCGTTCATTGCTTGACGTCCACTCCAAGTCCCCTGGATTGCGTTTGTTCCAAAAAGATCGCTCCCGAAGGTTTCATTCCGTTTGGACTCCATTTGATATTCCTTTCCTTCGAAACACTGAAATTGGCAAAAAAACAACAATTCGGGCTGGGCCTCCGGTTAGTAGGTTAGTCCCAAAAATGATATAAAAGTGTAGAGTAAAGCCCATAAACATCCAAAACGAGTAATATAATAGCATGGAACAATCACAAATTATAGATACATTGGAGACGTATCAAGCATCCCCAAGCTTAATTACTTCTCGTCCTCGAGTAGGTAAATGATAAAAATAGAATTTTTGATGTGAAATGCTACCTAGCATAATTCTTAATGTAATTTTCTTTATTGTGGCATGATTGTTCAGATCCAAATGATTCAAGATAAAAGCTTATAAAACATAAAAATAGTAGTACTTGAAGCATACTAACAAATAATCTTTTCTTATCAAAATAGCATAGCCAAAGAAAGCTTATCTGTACAAAATCATATAGTTAGGCCATGCTTCATTTTCATCACACAAAATACTCCCATCATGCACAACCCCGGTTTCAGCCAAGCAATTGGTTCATACTTTTTAACGCGCTTCAGCTTTTTCAACTCTTACGCAATACATGAGTGCAAGCCATGGACATAGCACTATATGTGGTATATGGTGGTGCTTGTGAAGACAAAAAGGGAGAAGATAGTCTCACATCAACTAGGTGTATCAACGGGCTATGGAGATGCCCATTAATAGATGTCAATGTGAGTGAGTAGGGATTGCCATGCAACCGATGCACTAAAGCTATAAATGTATGAAAGCTCAACAAAAGAAACTAAGTGGGTGTGCATCCAACTCGCTTGCTCACGAAGACCTAGGGCATTTTGAGGAAGCCCATCATTGGAATATACAAGCCAAGTTCTATAATGAAAAATTCCCACTAGTATATGAAAGTGACAACATAGGAGACTCTCTATCATGAAGATCATGGTGCTATTTTGAAGCACAAGTGTGGAAAAGAGATAGTAGCATTGTCCCTTCTCTCTTTTCTCTCATTTTTTTATTTGGTGGGCTTATTTGGCCTCTTTTTTTTTATATATGGGCTTCTTTGGCCTCTTTTATTTTTATAAAGTCCGAAGTCTCATCCCGACTTGTGGGGGAACCATAGTCTTCATCATCCTTTCCCCACTTGGGACAATGCTCTAATAATGAAGATCATCACACTTTTATTGATTTACAACTCAAGAATTACAACTCAATACTTAGAACAAAATATGACTCTATGTGAATGCCTCCTGCGGTGTACCGGGATATGCAATGGATCAAGAGTGACATGTATGAAAAATTATGAAGGTGGCCTTGCCACAAATACGATGTGAACTACATGATCATGCAAAGACAATATGACAATGATGGAGTGTGTCATAATTGTTGGGGAACGTAGTAATTTCAAAAAAAAATCCTACGCACACGCAAGATCAAGGTGATGCATAGCAACGAGAGGGGAGAGTGTGTCCACGTACCCTCATAGACTGAAAGCGGAAGCGTTATGACAACGCGGTTGATGTAGTCGTACGTCTTCACGATCCGACCGATCCAAGCACCGAACGTACGACACCTCTGAGTTCAGCACACATTCAGCTCGATGACGATCCCCGGACTCCGATCCAGCAGGGTGTCGGGGATGAGTTCCGTCGGCACGACGGTGTGGTGACGATGATGATGTTCTACCGACGCAGGGCTTCACCTAAGCACCGCAACGATATGATCGAGGTGGAATATGGTGGAGGGGGGCACCACACACGGCTAAGGAACGATCATGAAGATCAACTTGCGTGTCTTGGGGTGCCCCCCCCCCCCGCCCCCGTATATAAAGGAGCAAGGGGGGAGGCCGGCCGGCCCTAGAGGGCGCGCCAAGGAGGGGGGAATCCTCCTCCTAGTGGGAGTAGGATTCCCCTTTCCTAGTCCCACTAGGAAGGAGGAAGGGGGAAGGAAAGAGAGGGAGAGGGAGAGGGAAAGAGGAGCTGCGCCCCCCCCCCTCCCTAGTCCAATTCGGACTCCCCATGGGGGGGCGTCACCTCCTGGGCTGCTGCCCTCTCTCTCCCCTCAGGCCCACTAAGGCCCAATACTTCCCCGCGGGGGGGGGGGGGGGGTTCCGGTAACCCCTCCGGCACTCCGGTTTTCTCCGAAATTACCCGGAACAATTCCGGTGTCCGAATATAGTCGTCCAATATATCAATCTTTATGTCTAAACCATTTCGAGACTCCTTGTCATGTCCGTGATCACATCCGGGACTCCGAACAACCTTCGATACATCAAAACTTATAAACTCATAATAAAACTGTCATCGTAACGTTAAGCGTGCGGACCCTACGGGTTCGAGAAGTATGCAGACATGACCTAGACCTGTTTCCGGTCAATAACCAATAGCGGAACCTGGATGCTCATATTAGCTCCTACATATTCTACGAAGATCTTTATCGGTCAAACCGCATAACAACATATGTTGTTCCCTTTGTCATCGGTATGTTACTTGCCCGAGATTTGATCGTCGGTATCCAATACCTAGTTCAATCTTGTTACCGGCAAGTCTCTTTACTCGTTACATAATGCATCATTCTATAACCAACTCATTGGCCACATTGCTTGCAAGGCTTATAGTGATGTGCATCACCGAGAGGGCCCAGAGATACCTCTCCGACAATCGAAGTGACAAAACCTAATCTTGAAATACGCCAACTCAACATCTACCTTTGGAGACACCTGTAGAGCTCCTTTATAATCACCCAGTTACGTTGTGAAGTTTGGTAGCACACAAAGTGTTC
This sequence comes from Triticum aestivum, assembly GCF_018294505.1. Lineage (NCBI taxonomy): Eukaryota > Viridiplantae > Streptophyta > Magnoliopsida > Poales > Poaceae > Triticum > Triticum aestivum. The sequence goes on along the minus strand of NC_057795.1, from coordinate 466,079,067 downwards.
CTCAAGTAAACGGGAGTTGCATAATCTCATAGTTGTAGGAACTTTGTATAAGTCATGAAGAAAGCAATAGCAACATACTAAACGATCAAGTGTTAGGCTGACGGAATGGGTCAAGTCAATCACATCATTCTCCTAATGATGTGATCTCTTTAATCAAATGACAACACATGTCTATGGTTAGGAAACATAACCATCTTTGATTAATGAGCTAGCCAAGTAGAGGCATACTAGTGACATTAAGTTTGTCTATGTATTCTCACATGTATCATGTTTCCGGTTAATACAATTCTAGCATGAATAATAAGCATTTTTCATGATATGAGGAAATAAATAATAACTTTATTATTGCCTCTAGGACATATTTCCTTCAGTCTCCCACTTGCACTAGAGTCAATAATCTAGATTACACAGTAATGATTCTAACACCCATGGAGTCTTGGTGCTGATCATGTTTTGCTCGTGGAAGAGGTTTAGTCAATGGGTCTGCAACATTCAGATCCGTATGTATCTTGCAAATCTCTATGTCTCCCACCTGGACTTGGTCCCGGATGGAATTGAAGCGTCTCTTGATGTGCTTGGTCCTCTTGTGAAATCTGGATTCCTTTGCCAAGGCAATTGCACCAGTATTGTCACAGAAGATCTTCATTGGTCCCGATGCACTAGGTATGACACCTAGATCGGAAATGAACTCCTTCATCCAGACTCCTTCATTTGCTGCTTCCCAAGCAGCTATGTACTCCACTTCGCATGTAGATCCCGCCACGACGCTTTGTTTAGAACTGCACTAACTTACAGCTCCACCGTTTAATAAAACACGTATCCGGTTTGCAATTTAAAATCGTCCGGATCAGTGTCAAAGCTTGCATCAACGTAACCATTTACGACTAGCTCTTTGTCACCTCCATAAACGAGAAACATATCCTTAGTCCTTTTCAGGTATTTCAGGATGTTCTTGACCGCTGTCCAATGATCCACTCCTGGATTACTTTGGTACCTCCCTGCTAAGCTTATTGCTAAGCATACATCAGGTCTGGTACACAGCATTGCATACATGATAGAGCCTATGGCTGAAGCATAGGGAACATCTTTCATTTTCTCTCTATCTTCTGATGTGGTCGGGCATTGAGTCTGAATCAACTTCACACCTTGCAATACATGCAAGAACCCTTTCTTTGCCCGATCCATTTTGAACTTTTTCAAAACTTTATCAAGGTATGTGCTTTGTGAAAGTCCAATTAAGCGTCCTGATCTATCTCTATAGATCTTGATGCCCAATATGTAAGCAGCTTCACCGAGGTCCTTCATTGAAAAACTTTTATTCAAGTATCCCTTTATGCTATCCAGAAATTCTATATCATTTCCAATTAACAATATGTCATCTACATATAATATCAGAAATGCTACAGAGCTCCCACTCACTTTCTTGTAAATACAGGCTTCTCCAAAAGTCTGTATAAAACCATATGCTTTGATCACACTATCAAAGCGTTTATTCCAACTCCGAGATGCTTGCACTAGTCCATAAATGGATCGCTGGAGCTTGCACACTTTGTTAGCACCTTTTGGATCGACAAAACCTTTCGGTTGCATCATATACAACTCTTCTTCCAGAAAACCATTCAGGAATGCAGTTTTTACATCCATTTGCCAAATTTCATAAACATAAAATGCGGCAATTGCTAACATGATTCGGACAGACTTAAGCATCACTACGGGTGAGAAAGTCTAATCGTAGTCAACCCCTTGAACTTGTCGAAAACCTTTTGCAACAAGTCGAGCTTTGTAGACAGTTATATTACAATCAGCGTTACTCTTCTTCTTGAAGATCCATTTATTCTCAATGGCCTGCCGATCATCGGGCAAGTCAACCAAAGTCCATACTTTGTTCTCATACATGGATCCTATCTCAGATTTCATGGCTTCAAGCCATTTTTCGGAATTTGGGCTCATCATCGCTTCCTCATAGTTCGTAGGTTCATCATGGTCAAGCAACATGACTTCCAAAATAGGATTACCATACCACTCTGGTGCGGATCTTACTCTGGTAGACCTACGAGGTTTAGTAGAAACTTGATCTGAAGTTTCATGATCAATATCATTAGCTTCCTCACTAATTGGTGTAGTTGTCACAGGAACCGGTTCTTGTGATGAACTACTTTCCAATAAGGGAGCAGGTACAGTTACCTCATCAAGTTCTACTTTCCTCCCACTCACTTCTTTCGAGAGAAACTCCTTCTCTAGAAAGGATCTGAATTTAGCAATGAAAATCTTGCCCTCAGATATGTGATAGAAGGTGTACCCAATAGTCTCTTTTGGGTATCCTATGAAGACACATTTCTCCGATTTGGGTTCGAGCTTATCTGGTTGAAGTTTCTTCACATAAGCATCGCAGCCCCAAACTTTAAGAAACGACAACTTTGGTTTCTTGCCAAACCACAGTTCATAGGGTGTCGTCTCAACGGATTTTGATGGTGCCCTATTTAACGTGAATGCGGCCATCTCTAAAGCATAACCCCAAAACGATAGTGGTAAATCAGTAAGAGACATCATAGATCGCACCATATCCAATAAAGTACGATTACAACGTTCGGACACACCATTTCGTTGTGGTGTTCCGGGTGGCGTGAGTTGCAAAACTATTCCGCATTGTTTCAAATGTAAACCAAACTCGTAACTCAAATATTCTCCTCCACGATCAAATCGTAGATTTTTTTTTTCTTGTTACGATGATTTTCCACTTCACTCTGAAATTCTTTGAACTTTTCAAATGTTTCAGACTTGTGTTTCATCAAGTAGATATACCCATATCTGCTCAAATCATCTGTGAAGGTGAGAAAATAACGATACCCGCCGCGAGCCTCAATATTCATTGGACCACATACATCAGTATGTATGATTTCCAACAAACCAGTTGCTCGCTCCATAGTTCCGGAGAACGGCGTTTTAGTCATCTTGCCCATGAGGCACAGTTCGCAAGTACCAAGTGATTAATAATCAAGTGATTCCAGAAGTCCATCAGTATGGAGTTTCTTAATGCGCTTTACACCGATATGACCTAAACGGCAGTGCCATAGATAAGTTGCACTATCATTATCAACTCTGCATCTTTTGGCTTCAACATTATGAATATGTGTATCACTACTATCGAGATTTAATAAACATAGACCACTCTGTAAGTGTGCATGATCATAAAAGATATTACTCATATAAATAGAACAACCATTATTCTCTGATTTAAATGAATAACCGTCTCGCATCAAACAAGATCCAGATATAATGTTCATGCTCAACGCTGGCACTAAATAACAATTATTCAGGTCTAAAACTAATCCCGATGGTAGATGTAGAGGTAGCATGTCGACCGCGATCATATCGACTTTGGAACCATTTCCCACGCGCATCGTCACCTCGTCCTTAGCCAATCTTCGCCTAATTCGTAGTCCCTGTTTCGAGTTGCAAATATTAGCAACAGAACCAGTATCAAATACCCAGGTACTACTGCGAGCATTAGTAAGGTACACATCAATAACATGTATATCACATATACCTTTGTTCACTTTGCCATTCTTCTTATCCGCCAAATACTTGGGGCAGTTCCGCTTCCAGTGTCCAGTCTGCTTGCAGTAGAAGCACTCAGTCTCAGGCTTAGGTCCAGACTTGGGTTTCTTCTCTTGAGCAGCAACTTGTTTGTTGTTCTTCTTAAAGTTCCCCTTCTTCTTCCCTTTGCCCTTTTTCTTGAAACTGGTGGTCTTATTGACCATCAACACTTGATGCTCCTTCTTGATTTCTACCTCCGCAACCTTTAGCATTGCGAAGAGCTCAGGAATAGTCTTGTCCATCCCTTGCATATTATAGTTCATCACGAAGCTCTTGTAGCTTGGTGGGAGTGATTGAAGAATTCTGTCAATGACACTATCATCAGGAAGATTAACTCCCAGTTGAATCAAGTGATTATTATACCTAGACATTTTGAGTATGTGTCCACTGACAGAACTATTCTCCTCCATCTTACAACTATAGAACTTATTGGAGACTTCATATCTCTCAATCCGGGAATTTGCTTGAAATATTAACTTCAACTCCTGGAACATCTCATATGCTCCATGACGTTCAAAACATCGTTGAAGACCCGGTTCTAAGCCATAAAGCATGGCACACTGAACTATCGAGTAGTCATCAGCTTTGCTCTGCCAGACGTTCTTAACGTCGTCAGTTGCATCTGCAGCAGGCCTGGCACCCAGCGGTGCTTCCAGGACGTAATTCTTCTGTGCAGCAATGAGGATAATCCTCAGGTTACGGACCCAGTCTGTCTAATTGCTACCATCATCTTTTAACTTAGCTTTCTCAAGGAACGCATTAAAATTCAACGGAACAATAGCACGAGCCATCTATCTACAACAAACATAGACAAGCAAAATATTATCAGGTACTAAGTTCATGATAAATTTAAGTTCAATTAATCATATTACTTAAGAACTCCCACTTAGACAGACATCTCTCTAGTCATCTAAGTGATCACATGATCCAAATCAACTAAACCATGTCCGATCATCACATGAGATGGAGTAGTTTCAATGGTGAACATCACTATGTTGATCATATCTACTATATGATTCACGTTCGACCTTTCGGTCTCCGTGTTCCGAGGCCATATCTGTATATGCTAGGCTCGTCAAGTTTAACCTGAGTATTCCGCGTGTGCAACTGTTTTGCACCCATTGTATTTGAACGTAGATCCTATCACACCCGATCATCACGTGGTGTCTCAGCACGAAGAACTTTCGCAACGGTGCATACTCAGGGAGAACACTTCTTGATAATTTAGTGAGAGATCATCTTAAAATGCTACCGTCAATCAAAGCAAGATAAGATGCATAAAGGATAAACATCACATGCAATCAATATAAGTGATATGATATGGCCATCATCATCTTGTGCTTGTGATCTCCATCTCCGAAGCACCGTCATGATCACCATCGTCACCGGCGCGACACCTTGATCTCCATCGTAGCATCGTTGTCGTCTCGCCAATCTTATGCTTCTACGACTATCACTACCGCTTAGTGATAAAGTAAAGCATTACAGGGCGATTGCATTTCATACAATAAAGCGACAACCATATGGCTCCTACCAGTTGCTGATAACTTCGGTTACAAAACATGATCATCTCATACAATAAAATATAGCATCACGTCTTGACCATATCACATCACAACATGCCCTGCAAAAACAAGTTAGACGTCCTCTACTTTGTTGTTGCAAGTTTTACGTGGCTGCTACGGGCTTAGCAAGAACCGTTCTTACCTACGCATCAAAACCACAACGATAGTTTGTTAAGTTGGTGTTGTTTTAACCTTCGCAAGGACCGGGCGTAGCCACACTCGGTTCAACTAAAGTTGGAGAAACTGACACCTGCCAGCCACCTGTGTGCAAAGCACGTCGGTAGAACCAGTCTCGCATAAGCGTACGCGTAATGTCGGTCCAGGCCGCTTCATCCAACAATACCGTTGAACCAAAGTATGACATGCTGGTAAGCAGTATGACTTGTATCGCCCACAACTCACTTGTGTTCTACTCATGCATATAACAACAACGCATAAAACCTGGCTCTAATACCACTGTTGGGGAACGTAGTAATTTCAAGAAAATTCCTACGCACACGCAAGATCATGGTGATGCATAGCAACGAGAGGGGAGAGTGTGTCCACGTACCCTCGTAGACCGAAAGCGGAAGCGTTATGACAACGCGGTTGATGTAGTCGTACGTCTTCACATTCCGACCGATCCAAGCACCGAACGTACGGCACCTCCGAGTTCAGCACACGTTCAGCTCGATGACGATCCTCGGACTCCGATCCAGCAGGGTGTCGGGGATGAGTTCCGTCAGCACGACGGCGTGTTGACGATGATGATGTTCTACCGATGCAGGGCTTCGCCTAAGTACCGCAATGATATGACCGAGGTGGAATATGGTGGAGGGGGGCACTGCACACGGCTAAGGAACGATCATGAAGATCAACTTGTGTGTCTTGCGGTGCCCCCCCCCGCCCCGTATATAAAGGAGCAAGGGGGGAGGCCAGCCGGCCCTAGGGGGCGCGCCAAGGAGCGGGGAATCCTCCTCCTAGTGGGAGTAGGATTCCCCTTTCCTAGTCCCACTAGGAAGGAGGAAGGGGGAAGGAAAGAGAGGGAGAGGAAGAGGGAAAGAGGGGCCGCGCCCCCCTCCCTAGTCCAATTCGGACTCCCCATGGGGGGCGCCACCTCCTAGGATGCTGCCCTCTCTCTCCCCTCAGGCCCACTAAGGCCCAATACTTCCCCGGGGGGGGGGGGTCCGGTAACCCCTCTGGCACTCTGGTTTTCTCCGAAATTACCCGGAACAATTCCGGTGTCCGAATATAGTCGTCCAATATATCAATCTTTATGTCTTGAGCATTTCGAGACTCCTTGTCATGTCCGTGATCACATCCAGGACTCCAAACAACCTTCGGTACATCAAAACTTATAAACTCATAATAAAATTGTCATCGTAACGTTAAGCGTGCGGACCCTACGGGTTTGAGAACTATGCAGACATGACCTAGAACTGTTTCCGGTCAATAACCAATAGCGGAACCTGGATGCTCATATTGGCTCCTACATATTCTATGAAGATCTTTATCGGTCAAACCGCATAACAACATACGTTGTTCCCTTTGTCATCGGTATGTTACTTGCCCGAGATTTGATCGTCGGTATCCAATACCTAGTTCAATCTCGTTACCGGCAAGTCTCTTTACTCGTTACGTAATGCATCATTCCGTAACCAACTCATTGGCCACATTGCTTGCAAGGCTTATAGTGATGTGCATTACCGAGAGGGCCCAGAGATACCTCTCCGACAATCGGAGTGACAAAACCTAATCTCGAAATACGCCAACTCAACATCTACCTTTGGAGACACCTGTAGAGCTCCTTTATAATCACCCAGTTATGTTGTGATGTTTGGTAGCACACAAAGTGTTCCTCCGGTAAACGGGAGTTGCATAATCTCATAGTTGTAGGAACTTTGTATAAGTCATGAAGAAAGCAATGGCAACATACTAAACGATCAAGTGCTAGGCTAACAGAATGGGTCAAGTCAATCACATCATTCTCCTAATGATGTGATCTCTTTAATCAAATGACAACACATGTCTATGGTTAGGAAACATAACCATCTTTGATTAATGAGCTAGTCAAGTAGAGGCATACTAGTGACATTAAGTTTGTCTATGTATTCACACATATATCATGTTTCCGGTTAATACAATTCTAGCATGAATAATAAACATTTATCATGATATGAGGAAATAAATAATAACTTTATTATTGCCTCTAGGGCATATTTCCTTCAATAATAAATGGAACGGTGGAAAGTTGCATGGCAATATATCTCATAATGGCTATGGAAATGCCATAATAGGTAGGCATGGTGGCTGTTTTGAGGAAGGTAAATAATGGGTCCATGATACCAGCGAAGGTTGCGCGGCATAATAATGGCTAGCAAAGTGCAAGGGTGAGTGTGCGTATATCCATGGAATCACATTAGTCACAAAGAACTCATATACTTATTGCAGAAGTCTACTTTCCCTCGAAGCAAAGTACTACTATGCATGCTCCTAGGGGAAGGGTTGGTAGGAGTTAACCATTGCGCGATCCTGACCTCCACTCATAAGGAAGACAATTAAAAGAGCACCCCATGCAACAAATTTGTCCATAACTTTTACCATACGTGCATGCTACGGGACTTGCCAACTTCAACACAAGTATTTCTCAATTTCATAATTACCCAACTAGCATGACTCTAACATTACCACCTTTATATCTCAAAACAATTATCAAGCATCAAATTGATCATAGTGTTTTATGCACTTTCTATGATAGTTTTTATTATACCCTACTTGGATGCTCATCATTCTAGGACCAAATTTATAACCATAGAAAATACCATGCTGTTCTAAAAGACTCTCAAAATAATATAAGTGAAGCATGAGAGATCAACAATTTCTTCAAAATAAAGCTGCCACCGTGCTCTAAAAAGTATAAGTGAGGCACATAGAGCAAAACTATCTAGCTCAAAAGATATAAGTGAAGCATATAGAGTATCTAATAAATTCTAAATCATGTGGGTTTCTCCCAAAAGGTGTGTACAACAAGGATGATTGTGTAAATTTAAAAAGCAAAGACTCATATCATACATGACGCTCCAAGCAAAACACATATCATGTGGCGAATAAAAATATAGCTCCAAGTAAAGTTACCGATAGACAAAGACGAAAGAGGGGATGCCTTCCGGGGCATCCCCAAGCTTAGGCTTTTGGTTATCCTTGAATATCTTGGGGTGCCATGGGCATCACCAAGCTTAGGCTCTTGCCACTCCTTATTCCATAGTCCATCAAATCTTTACCCAAAACTTGAAAACTTCACAACACAAAACTCAACAGGAAATCTCATAAGCTCCGTTAGTGCAAAAAAGAAAAACCACCACATAAGGTACTATAATGAAATCATTCTTTATTTATCTTGGTGTTAAACCTATTGTATTCCAACTTCTATATGGTTCATACCCCCCGATACTAGCCATAGATGCATCAAAATAAGCAAACAACACACGAAAAACAGAATCTGTCAAAAACAAAACAGTCTGTAGCAATCTGTAACTTTCGAATACTTCTGGAACTCTAAAACTCCTACCAAAATAGGAAGTCCTGGGAAATTTGTCTATTGATCTACATAAAAAATAATCAATGCAAAATCACGTTTATGTGAATTACTAAAATTATTTTCGTGTGTGCAAAGTTTCTGTTTTTCAGCAGAATCAAATTAACTATCACCGTAGGTTATCCTATAGGTTCTACTTGGCACAAACACTAATTAAAACATAAAAACACATCTAAACAGAAGCTAGATGAAATATTTATTACTAAACAGAAGCAAAAATCAAGAAACAAAGATAAAATTGGGTTGCCTCCCAACTAGCGCTATTGTTTAGCGCCCCTAGCTAGGCATAAAAGCGAGGATAGATCTAAGTATTGCCATCTTTGGCATTTATCTTTTTAATGGAGTTATGTTTGGATCCGGGAGGCACCTTGTGTTTCCCTTCATGCTCGGAGATCTTTTGATCTAAAGCATCCAACCGCTTATTGCAAAGTGTAATCAAATTATTCATGCGGTTGATATTCCCACCAATATTTTTAAGAGGTTCAACAAATTTTTGCAATTCAATAATTTCTCTAGAATTGGGGTTCCTTCATGAGTAAAGGGTGATCCCTTTTGTAGGGGAAGTACTCCTACTATCCCCTCTATAATTTCACAAGCGAAACTAGGATCAATTTCAATAAAACTCCCTTTGGCGGCAAAATCAAGGAGTTGTCTATGGGATAAGGTTAACCCAACGTAAAAATTGCGAAGTAAAATCTTGAAATCTCCTTCTATATTGCAACTATGATAAGATTCTAGCATCCTAAACCAAGCATCTTTTAAATTTTCTCCTTGTCTTTGCTTGAAGTGAAGAAATTCAAAGTCGGGAGACGAAGGGATAAAGACCAAGCTGGCCATGACAACAAGCAAACAAAAGGCGAGCAAAAGAGAGAGGAGATTGGGAGAGAGGGGGCGAATAAAACGGCAAGGGTGAAGTGGGGGAGAGGAAAACGAGAGGCAAATGGCAAATAATTTAATGCGAGGGAGATGAGTTTGTGATGGGTACTTGGTATGTCTTGACTTGAGCGAAGACCTCCCCGACAACGGTGCCAGAAATCCTTCTTGCTACGTCTTGAGCTTGCGTTGGTTTTCCTTGAAGAGGAAAGTGTGATGCAGCAAAGTAGCATAAGTATTTCCCTCAGTTTTTGATAACCAAGGTATAATCCAGTAGGAGGCTCCTCAAAAGTCCCACGCACCTACACAAACAAACAAGAACCTCGCAACCAACGCAATAAAGGGGTTGTCAATCCCTTCACGGCCACTTGTGAAAGTGAGATCTGATAAAGATAATAAGATAAGATAAATATTTTTGGTATTTTTATGATATAGATTAGAAAGTAAAAGATGAAAATAAAAGTAGATGGAAAACTTATATGATAAAAGATAGACCTAGGGGGCATAGGTTTCACTAGTGGCTTCTCTCAAAATAGCATAAGTATTACGGTGGGTGAACAAATTACTGTCGAGCAATTGATAGAAAAGCGCATAGTTATGAGATTATCTAGGCATGATCATGTATATAGGCATCACGTCTGTGACAAGTAGATCAAAACGATTCTGCATCTACTACTATTACTCCACACATCGACCGACTCTTGCCTGCATCTAGAGTATTAAGTTCATGAAGAACAGAGTAATGCATTAAGAAAGATGACATGATGTAGAGGGATAAACTCATGCAATATGATATAAACCCCATCTTTTTATCCTTGATGGCAACAACACAATACATGCCTTGCTGCCCCTGCTGTCACTGGGAAAGGACACCGCAAGATTGAACCCAAAGCTAAGCACTTCTCCCATTGCAAGAAAGATCAATCTAGTAGGCCAAACCAAACTGATAATTCGAAGAGACTTGTAAAGATAACTTAATCACACATAAAAGAATTCAGAGGAGATTCAAATATTTCTCATAGATAAACTTGATCATAAACCCACAATTCATCGGATCTCAACAAACACACCACAAAAAGAGTTACATCGTAGATCTCCAAGAAGATTGGGGAACTTTGTATTGAGATTCAAAGAGAGAGAAGAAGCCATCTGGCTAATAACTATGGACCCGAAGGTCTGTGGTAAACTATTCACAACTCATCGGAGAGGCCTTGGAGATGATGTAGAGGCCCTCCATGGTCGATTCCCCCTCCGGCGGAGCACCGACGAAGGCTCCAAGATGGGATCTCGTGGATACAGAAGGTTGCGGCAATGGAAATAGTTTTTCGTGGTGCTCCTGGATGTTTTTGGGGTACGTGGGTATATGTAGGAGGAAGAAGTACGTCAGTGGAGGAACGAGGGGCCTATGAGGGTGGGGGCGCGCCCACCCCCAGGGGGTGTGCCGGGCACCCTCGTGGCCGCCTTGTTCGTTGCTTGATGTCCACTCCAAGTCCCCTGGATTGCGTTTGTTCAAAAAAGATCGCTCCCGAAGGTTTCATTCCGTTTGGACTCCGTTTGATATTCCTTTCCTTCAAAACACTGAAATAGGCAAAAAAAAGCAGCAATTCGGGCTGGGCCTCCGGTTAGTAGGTTAGTCCCAAAAATGATATAAAAATGTAGAGTAAAGCCCATAAACATCCAAAACAGGTAATATAATAGCATGGAACAATAAAAAATTATAGATACGTTGGAGACGTATCAATGGACATCTTGAGTATCTGGTACTTGAATTATTGATTTGATCTCATCACTCTACTTAATAAATTTGTTGGGTTGTCCATGTTAATTTGGGATTGAGTTGGGGTTACCTTCTCAATATTTTCAACAAACTTTGTAGTTAAATAAAATATATTCCTTTGTTGTAGGGGAAAATTGGCTTTATGCAAACATTAAACTTAGAGCCTCCATCATCGAAATATGCATGTAGTGATAGCTATTATTCATCATTATCCTATGGTGTGAATTTGCCAGTACATTCAATGTACTGATCTATATGACTGCAACGTCTCATGTTGCAGGAATCTTACAACGAGTAAGTGATATGTTAGGGTTACGATTTCTACACTCAACTTTGCTGTTGGTGTTGATGGGAATCCACAACCTTGTTGTTTCTTCCACTTTATGGATTGAGGTAATAGTATTTACGTCACTTTATACATGTGATTTACCTCTGTTATAAATCCTCGAGTACTGTGTGTGTCAGCATACCGATCCAGGGATGACACTTAAACACAGAGACTTGACCATCTGAGGTCGGGTCGCTACAAGATGGTATGAGCGCACATGTTGACTGTAGGATGTGACACTAGAGACTGGCAAGCCCATAGGAAAGATTTTCTGTAAAAACTTTATTTTCAAAAAGATCTTTTACCTCTCTTCTTTTCCGAGATTTATCAAATATTCCCTTTTAGTTAGACCATACCCCTTTCCCCTTTTGACCACACGAAGATACGACTGATGAGACCACTCTAAGAAGTACAAGATATAGGACAACTAATACCACTTTGGAATAAAGAGGATTTTTACCGTGCATTAGAATGATGGAAACTAAATGGTTGAAGACTCCAAAAACTAGGAGAATTTGAAGGTTCTGAAGAATTTCCAGATTAGTATGACCTAGGAAGGCTACCCTGATAGAACTTGTCAGACTATTAAAGTTGTCAATACCTGAGAATCAAGGTGTGTCGGAGAAACACCGAAACATTGAGCGTTAAAACTCAAAGTTTTTGTCAAGAAAACCCTAAGGCAGGAGATATCAACTATGGAATGATAGCTCATGACAATGACAAGGGCTGAAACACGGCTATCCATGATGTTATCACCCGCTTATGCTATCACCATGCTGAGTTAAGAATGCATTTCTTCGAAAGGATTGGATGGTAGAAGGCTAGTGGAGCACCTATCAGCAAAGACGAAGTTTTACCTTAGCCGGTGTATCACCGGGATCTGGAGTATTAAATCAAGAAGTTTAGGGTGGAACTTTAGGAAGCCGTATTTGACAAGGGAGCATTTCGTGAAGAACTCAGGACCCAGAAGCTGAAAGTAGCCAAGTTGGAGGAGCAAAACCTCGAGATACTCGAGATTCGTCAGGAACTGAAGGAAAGTAGGACCATGGTTCATGCCAAGGATGTTGAAACCCAAAAGTTTGGAACGCAACTCCAGAATATTAAAGGACGTCATGAGAGACTTCGCGTCAACAGAGATGATCTGGCAAAAGAACTTGAGAAGGACAAGCATGATTGGAAGAAGCCATCGGAGACATGAACAAGAAGAGTTTGGCGACTTTGAAGATTTATTGACCTTTAGAAGACCAAACCCCTGTTATATACTTACGTTAGATGCGACGATTGTGAGCTGTCATTTGCTTGATGTTTTTTCGACAACCACAAAATAAAATCTGTCTCTTCAAAACTATTGTTTGTATTGCGTGTATCCCTCTCTATCTCTCTTATCTCACCCCAAAACCCTTGGAACCAATAGAGGATGAATGGAGATGAACTCACATTTCCAAGACCGATAAGTCAATTGAAGATGGACCGATGGATTCAGAACATGGAAGGTCACATGAAGAATGACACTATAGCCGGAAAGGATATGGACCAACATGCTCTTCAGTGCTTTGAAAGAGGTGTTGCTACTAGGTGGAGGATGTACCAAAACATCAATGGATGGCAAGGAGTAACCACTTGGAAGGAATTTAAGTTGACTTTGCTAAAGTCTCATCTTGTGTCCCCGAATTTGAAGCCTTATGGAAATGATGTGAAGAAACTCTATGCATGCAAACTTTGTGGAGAAATAGGACACAACCATAAAGAACACAAGGATGAATGCCCTAATTATGAAGGAAGTCACCCAGCTGAAGAATGCCCAACTAGGCAGATTACTTGTTTCTTGTGTGAAGGAACTACCCACTACCCTGCTCAGTGTCACATTTACCCCGTGGTACAAAGAACCATCCAGCAGAAGAAAGAAGCAATGAAAGGAGCCCTCATGGAAATTTTAGAAGAACCTGTGATGAAGGAAGAGGTGGAGGACACACCCGAAGAAAACCCAATTAAACCCTGCACCAAGTCTTGCTATTCATGTGGAGAAGAAGTACACATCTCCCAGAATTGTTTGAATGGGGATCTAGTAGAATTCTCGACAGAGGAAGTAGAGTATGATCCACAGAAAATAGAAGCCCTGATTGGAACGGAAAAGTCCAGGAAGAGAAATAGATTGGATTCCAGGAAGGACTTGAGTCATATCGCCTGTTTCAGGTGCAAAGACTCAGGGCACTACTTCAATGGTTGCCCAAAAAGGAAGCCGAGGACCCAAGGAGGCTATGTGATCGCAAGGAAACCCCGAGACTTGTTAGAAGTAGTATGTTACCGCTTAATAAAGCAGGACACTTTGCGACAGATTGTCCTAAAGAGAAGGAAGCTTGTGCTAAATAGTTGTGTCAAAAAAGAAATACAGTAGTAGTAGTGGGAACAATTCTTTTACATTGAGGTGTTGAGTTGAGGCATGTAATGGAAATGCAGGAGATTGTAATAATTTGAGAATCAATAAAGTTAGCATCGTTGGTACTGATTTGGATTTTATGAGTAGTTACTCTATGAAGAAATAATTTGACCATTTTCAAGGATATGAGAAATATGGTCTATGGAGGAATTTGTACATTTCAAGGGTGGTAGTACCCTGTGAGGACCCTTGACCCCTGGAAAAGATAATGATATTCCACGAAGTGGACTTCGAACAAAGTAAGTGTGAGTTTAATCTCGATATGTGGGATACCCCAAGAATATGAAGGGATGAAGTACTATTGGATAAAAATGAGGTATAATGCTAGGTAATATGGAGCAATTGTAAATCCATGATGAGTCTGAGTAATCACGTCTTAGTTTGGTACCAATAGAAGGAAGGGAGACAGTACAATTGGATGGATTTAAGAATGCTAGGAAGCTGGATGTTGGAATAATGATGAGTTGCCTCGATGATGAGTTCAAGGTTTACAAGTGATGAGATGGGCCATAATCCACAGGCTCCAGGACCTGCCAAGAAGCAAGCACACTCTTGCTGAAGGAAAAACCCTAGAAGAGGATATGTCTTTATCAACAAATGATCTTATAGGAGTTACGCAAAACCTGAGAGTTGTGAAGGAACGATGGATGTTTGTTTGGCTTGCAGAATCCATGGATTTATCCGAACTTAGTCCGCGACAAGAGAAATTCTGCAATGCTTGTGAGGATAACCGAGTGTTAGAACGCGAGGTTCGCTAAACCATATACAAGGTAATGATTTGGGTGCGGGATGGATTGATGACCATACCGACTTACTCTTTTTATTCGTCTTGCTATATGGGATGGTAAATCTGAGTGACTTACCCATAGTAGAGAGACGACGATATTAAACCTTGTTTGAACATTAGAATGTATGACAATTATTCCCCTTGTACAAGGCAGTTGTTGCCAATCGTAGGATATACGATGAGAATGAAGCCCAGACCCATTTCCTGCAGGAGAAACCATAAATTGTTGACCATCATGAGATATCGATAGTTGTTTAGTATTGGCGCCAGACCCGTCAGCTAAGAAGGCCAGTCACAGAGGTACCATACCAAGATGAAATGGACACAAGAATCGAGGGAAAAGGTTATGCCACAATCGGAAGAGCCCAGAGAAGGAATTATCCTGAAGATCTGAGAAGATCGACACTGCCAACAATAAGGATAGAGTATATGAGTTTTGATGGAACCGTAAGAATGCTTCTAAGGGTGGTAGCTTCCCAGACCCCCTGTGACGATCGATGGATTTTGAGAAGACCCCGACCCTAACCTATTTCTTGCTAGCCTCTCTGAATCTCGAGGACGAGATTCATTTTAAGGGTGGTAGGTTTGTAACATCCCAAAATTCTAAATTTTGAAATGTTATATTAAATAGATAGTTTTGATTGCTTGTGTGGTGTGTTGTGTGGAATTGAGTGAAATTCGAAACTTTATGAAAGTTAAATGAGAGGGAATAAAAGGACTTTCCCAAACTTTCATTCTTTGCATTTATGATCTCCATGAGTTCAAATTCATTTCATCACAAAACCCTAGAGAGAAGATGACATGAGTTCTTCCATCTAAATAAATGAAAAGGGTTTTGAAAAGATTTGAATTCCATTTGGAACTATTTCAAATTCAGAAACTTTAAGCAACTCAATGATTTTCATGAGAGAAGATAAAATGACTTCTTCGAAACATATAAAATATCAGTAAAAGTTTAAAAGAATCAAATGGAAAGTCTCTTTGAAATTATTTTCAATTTGGAGTTATTTGGTTTTTATTCAAATTATTTTTCTCCACAAATAAAATATATGGAAATTAGGTTAAAATGATTAACTACATTATAAAAATGGATAGAAATAAATTTGAAATCATTTTAGTATTTTTAAAATTATTTTTATGAGGTTTTATTGCAAATGTCGCACTATTTGCTTTATTTGAGATTTTGTGGAATTTATTTGACTCTAGGAAAATGTTCAGGTTGTAGACAATATTTTTTCTGAAATTTTTGATATATAACATGCCTATATAAAAGTTTATTTTTATTTTGGTCATTCAGTTTTCCTTTTCTGCTTCTACTTAAAAAAGCAAACTACGTGTGCCGCCCATAACTATCCGTCGCCCACGTGCACAATATATTCGGCAGACATGCCCGTAATTATTTTTATTTATTTTTCGGTTATGATTGGAGAAAAAAAATATTCTAAAATATTTCTTTTTCTTAAATAAAGTTAAAAAAAACTGCAGTGCGTGTGCGCTGGCCGGCCGAACACTTTAGGCCGTGCGTTTTTTTCTTTTCTATTTTTACGTCTACGTTTAGTCCCACATTGTCTAGTCTTTGACCTCTAAGCCTTTTTTTCTATAAATATAGACCCGTAGAGCCTCTAAAAATCATTTGATTGGGGTTAAATCAATATATTTTGGTTTGACTAGATTCAATAAAGAAAACCATTTTTTCTCCTCTCCGGCGGGACTTCTGAAAGTTGTCTCCTCTCTCCGAAGTCGTGTTTTCTCTACCATATAAAGGTATCTTTTTTATATTATTTTATAGATACTCTCATAGCTTATTATTTTTAGACTAGTACGGTAGAATAATTAGATTTATAAATTAGTCTCTGTATTTACATTTTAGGACTAGAATTCTTTTAGCCGTAGTTATTTTATTCCGTAGAACAGCTTGGCCCTGATTTTTCAAATAGCCATAACTTTTTACTCATTCATCCAAATTAGATGAAACCAGCATCTAAAGTTTTGTCTTGTTTTCACCTATCCAGTGAACCTGTCACATCAACTTTTTGAAATTTTCAAATTTCGAAATTTGTTCAGATTCATATTTAAACTCATTCGATTGGGGTTAAATATATATATATATATATATATATATATATATATATATATATATTGGTTTGACTAGATTCAATAAAGAAAAACATTTTTTCTCCTTTCCGATGGGACTTTTGAAAGTTGTCTCCTCTCTCCGAAGTCGTCTTTTCTCTACCATATAAAGGTACCTTTTTCATATTATTTTATAGATACTCCCATAGCTTATTATTTCTAGACTAGTACGGTAGAATAATTAGATTTATAAATTAGTCTCTGTATTTACATTTTAGGACTAGAATTCTTTTAGCCGTAATATTTTTCTTCCGTAGAACAGCTTGGCCCTGATTTTTCAAATAGCCATAACTTTTTACTCATTAATCCAAATTATATGAAACCAACGTCTATAGTTTCGTCTTGTTTTCACCTATCCAGTGAACCTGTCACATCAACTTTTTGAAATTTTGAAATTTTGAAATTTGTTCAGATTCATATTCAATCTTCTTTTGATCATAACTTGAGTTTCGTAAGTCCGATTTGGGTGATTTTCTTTTTGCATATCGAAGCTCTTGACCTGAACTTTCTGATAAGACCAAATCGACCCAATTTTGGTACTGTTAGAAATTGTTTTCTGTTGGAAGAGTTAATTGCTTGTTTTCGAAGTTTTACGAGATCTTTTCTTTGAATTTTATGCTTGAGTGCTTATGTATGCAATTGCTTGCTCTCGATAGATTGAACGGAGTGTGATGAGTAAATCTATCACGAGTTATGAGTGCGAATCATCTTCATCAACAGTACAAGGAAAGTTCAGACTTTGATCATATTTTTCATACCCAGTTTTTATGCATTAGTTTCAACCCTCAAACATTGCATGAGTTGGTTTGGCAACATGTGAGTACTGGGAAGTAGTTGATGAGGTAGGAACCTATTGTCTTATATTCAAACCCTTGGGTGTTACTACGTGATGCTTATACTACTATGCTATGCTCGTAGACGTGGTTTGGTTTGTGAGAATTCATGAAAGATGAGAGATATTGTTAATTAAGGGTTAACTTAAGGTGGATACTTTAATTCGCATATGGGTGGAATGGTTTGGGGCACCCCGGGGATACCAGTGGCTTGCCCGGACACCTGGGGAATCCAGTGTTGTCCTAGGAGATCCCGGAGTTACCGTGTGATTCTTCCTATGGAATGTCACTCAGGCTCAAAGGGGTCATAATATTTTTCATGCTAGAAACTTCCGTGTGCAGCCACAAGCCATTATGGGCTCTGGCATAGTTGAGTAAGTTGTATGAGCTCTTTAAGAGGTGGACTAGCAGATGTAGGGGGATGTAGGGGGTACTGTCTACCCGGAGTAAAGAGTTAATGCTTCTGAAAGACTGTGTCTCGGTCATCCGTTTCTCAAACATCGTGTAGTGCAAGAATTTCAACGGAGGAGATCGAGTCTTGTGGGGGAAAGTGCGCAAACCTCTGCAAAGTGTACAAACTATTCATGAATAGCCGTGTCCCCAGTTATGGACACCTTGAGTATCTAGTACTTGAATTATTGATTTGATCTCATCACTCTACTTAATAAATTTGTTGGGTTTGTCCATGCTAATTTGGGATTGAGTTGGAGTTACCTTCTCAATATTTTCAACAAACTTTGTAGTTAAATAAAATATATTCCTTTGTTGTAGGAAAAATTGGCTTTATGAAAACATTAAACTTAGAGCCTCCACCAGCCAAATATGCATGTAGTGATAGCTATTATTCATCATTATCCTATGGTGTGAATTTGTCAGTACATTCAATATACTGATCTATATGGCTGCAACATCCCATGTTGCAGGAATCTTACAACGAGTAAGTGATACGTTAGTACACTCAACTTTGCCGTTGGTGTTGATGGGAATCCACAACCTTGTTGTTTTTTCCGCTTTATGGATTGAGGTAATAGTATTTACGTTACTTTATACATGTGATTTATCTATGTTATAAATCCTCGAGTACTGTGTGTGTCAGCATACCGATTCAGGGATGACACTTAAGCACAGAGACTTGACCGTCTGAGGTCGGGTCGCTACATGGAGTGAGTTGCACTTTCAATACCTACACGGGTTAGTCCCACAAGGAACAAACAATGATATCCATAGACATAGAGTGATGTACACACAAGATGATGTCCATGAAAGCATTAGGTTTCCTTGTCCCTTGTCTTACCAACAAGAGGGTTTGTGACTCTTTGAACTAGTGCAAGATGTGGAAGTTGTTTGCATTTGTCCTTGCCAAAATAATATGAGTGAAGTGTGTTGGCGGAGTCACCCTCAAGAACTCTCTAGTTCTTCTTCTTCGGGATCCACATCATCTTGATGGGAATCCTTGGGGTTGTAGTCGTACTTGATGAAGTAGAACTTGATGTAGTCTTGGGAACTGATGTCTACTACACAACCTTCTTCTTGTAGACGTTGTTGGGCCTCCAAGTGTAGAGGTTTATAGGACAGTAGCAAATTTCCCTCAAGTGTATGACCTAAGGTTTATCAATCCGTGGGAGGCGTAGGATGAAGATGGTCTCTCTCAAACAACCCTGCAACCAAATAACAAAGAGTCTCTTGTGTCCCCAACACACCCAATAGAATGGTAAATTGTATAGGTGCACTAGTTCGGCGAAGAGATGGTGATACAAGTGCAATATGGATAGTAGATAAAGGTATTTGTAATCTGAAATTATAAAAAACAGCAAGGTAGCAAGCGATAAAAGTGAGCGTAAACGGTATTGCAATGGTAGGAAACAAGGCCTAAGGTTCATACTTTCACTAGTGCAAGTTATCTCAACAATAATAACATAATTGGATCATATAATTATCCCTCAACATGCAACAAAGAGTCACTCCAAAGAAACTAATAGCGAAAAACAAACGAAGAGATTATGGTAGGGTACGAAACCACCTCAAAGTTATTCTTTCGGATCAATCTATTCAAGAGTTCGTACTAGAATAACACCTTAATACACAAATCAACCAAAACCCTAATGTCACCTAGATACTCCA
Organism: Triticum aestivum; assembly: GCF_018294505.1. Classification (NCBI taxonomy): domain Eukaryota; kingdom Viridiplantae; phylum Streptophyta; class Magnoliopsida; order Poales; family Poaceae; genus Triticum; species Triticum aestivum. Next base: position 466,059,042 of record NC_057795.1, on the reverse strand, counting down.
TTGTCACCTCAAGTATTTTGTGGGCATGATTATACGATATGCATCACATAATCTCAGATTCATCTATCCAACCAACATAAAATACTTCAAAGAGTGCCCCAAAGTTTCTACCAGAAAGTCAAGACAAAAACGTGTGCCAACCCCTATGCATAGATTCCCAAGGTCATGGAACCCGCAAGTTGATCACCAAAACATACATCAAGTGGATCACGTGAATATCCCATTGTCACCACAGATAAGCACGTCAAGACATACATCAAGTGTTCTCAAATCCTTAAAGACTCAATCCGATAAGATAACTTCAAAGGGAAAACTCAATCCATTACAAGAGAGTAGAGGGGGAGAAACATCATAAGATCCAACTATAATAGCAAAGCTCGCGATACATCAAGATCGTGCCATAGAGAGAACACGAGAGAGAGAGAGAGATCAAACACATAGCTACTGGTACATACCCTCAGCCCCGAGGGTAAACTACTCCCTCCTCGTCATGGAGAGCGCCGGGATGATGAAGATGGCCACCGGTGATGGGTTCCCCCTCCGGCAGGGTGCTGGAACGGGCTCCGGAGAGGTTTTTGGTGGCTACAGAGGCTTGCGGCGGCGGAACTCCCGATCTATCTTTTCCTTTGATGTTTTTAGTGTACGTGGACTTATATAGGCGAAAGAAGTCAGTCGGGGGAGCCTCGAGGGGCCCAGGAGACAGGGGGCACACCCAGAGGGTGGGCGCGCCCTTCTATCTCCTGGCTTCCTCGAGCCTTCCCTGGCTTGAACTCCAAGTCTCCCAGATCATATCCTTTCCAAAAATCACACTCCCGAAGGTTTCATTCCGTTTGGACTCCATTTGATATTCCTTTTCTTTGAAATACTGAAACAGGCAATAAAACAACAATATGGACTGGGCCTCCGGTTAGTAGGTTAGTCCCAAAAGTAATATAAAAGTGTATAATAAAGCCCATAATCATTCAAAACAGATAATAAAATAGCATGAATGCTTCATAAATTATAGATACGTTGGAGACGTATCAGCATCCCCAAGCTTAATTCCTACTCGTCCTCGAGTAGGTAAATGATAAAGAAAGAATTTATGAAGTGTGAATGCTAGAAGGTACACAAGTTTGATCAATGATAATTTCAATCACCTTTTCTAGCATGATTATATGTCGTCACAGCAGTTCATTTCATAAAACTTCTCACGAACCAGTAACAAGCAATTCACATGTTATACCATAAACTTTCTTGAAAACTAGAAAACTTCATTCTTAGTCATCAAACAATTACAATTCATCCTATTTTTAGGAAGGGTCTATGTCAGAGCTTTGATTTAGCAAACTTCACATACTCAACTATCATATAGTCTTCTACAATTGCTAACACTCGCGCAATACTTATGGTTATGGAGTTTTAATCAAACATTGAGAACGACAGGGGCTTATAGTGTTGCCTCCCAATGTATTCACCTTTGGGTGATGTCAACAATAATAGTTCATGCTAACTTACATCCAATTGGATATATATATATATATATATATATATATATCAGGATCTTTCCAACACCTCCGCATCCGATAATAGTGTTGCCTCCCACGCCGCCCTGCGCCTCCGACGCCGGCGCCCATCCCCGGCGCCGCCTCGTTGCCGCCGTGCTCCGCCACCTCGCCGCGCCGTCGCCGTCATGTCGTCGACTATCGCCGCCTCGAGCTCCGGCGCCTCCCCAAGCTCGCTTTAGCACATCTACAGGGCCTCGTGAGCCCTCTTCCCCTTCCCCTCTCCCTCCCTGCCGGACACTGTAGTCGTCGTGCCTTGCCGCGCCGAGATGCGTAGCCCCGTGTCCCGGGCGCCTCCCCCGACCTGCTGGCTTTGGCCGCCGCCGACCCCCTTTTTGCCGCCGCATGTGCCCACACGGGCCGCGCCACAGTCTCGCCGCACCACCGCTGCGCCTGCATCCCGCGCCCACCGTCGGTGCGACCGCCCTCGCCAACACGTGCCCGCTCGCCATCTATCGCCGCCTGGGCCTGCCCCGCAACGAGGTCCAGTGCTCACGCCCGTGGCACCCGCGCCCGTTAAGCAGCCTGCCCCGAATGGCCTCCGGTGCCACTTGCACGTGGGGCCCAGCCCCTAAAAAAATGTGTGTAAAAATAGTAATTACTTAATTAATTAATTAGTAATTAATCAATTTAACTAATCCTGTTAATTAACCTAACCTAATTAGTTTGATTAGTTAGCTAATTAACTGTTAATTAAATAAGCAGGCAATGACGATTGGGCCCCACTGTCTAGTTTGACTCAATCAACCTGCTGACCCTGCTGTTGTCATGATGATGTCATGCTGATGCAATAACCCCATTTTATTTTTAAATAATAACAATTTCAGAAAATGTTTAAATCTTTAAAAATTAATAGAAATTAAACCGTAACTCGGATGAAAAACTTTTCTACATGAAAGTTGCTCAGAACGACGAGACGAATCTGAATACGTGGTCCGTTCATTTGTCACATACCCCTATCATAGCAAACATGCAACCTTTCCCCTCCGCTTCATTTGTCTGACAGACGTCCAGGACCGAGAAAACTTTCCCGGATGTTTCCCCCTTCGCCAGTATCGCCTAGCACCACGTCAGAACACCTCTAGCCCCGCTTATAATCATGTTGTGCATATGTTTGCGTGTATTTACTGTTTCTACCCCCTCTTCTCTTTGGTAGACCCTGAGACCGCTGCTGATGCCACTGTGATCGATTACGTCACCAACGACCCTCCTTCTTGTCTGAGCAACCAGGCAAGCCTCCCCCCTTTGATCATCCTGATATCGCCCATTCTATACTCTCATGCTTGCATTAGATTTTTGTACTGTTATTGTTTGCTCCTATTCTAATGCATAGCCTGCATTTGTACCTGCTGTTGTACCTACCTGCTTATCCTAAACTACTTAGTATAGGTTGGCTAGTGATCCCTCAGTGACCCCCACTTGTCCTTGTTGCCCTTGCTTCATCATCGATGCCTCGATCGGCGTGATCGACGACCAGAGCCCGACACCTCACATCACATCATGCCCCTTTAGTTGCTCGACTCTGCAGAGCTACTATCGAGTGCCGAGGGTGATCCCTCATAACGCACTCCTGATGATAATTCTGTAGCGTAGCTATTCGGTCGTGGTCATCGAGGGTCATTTCCTCTTTCACCATTCCCGATACGGCTCTGTTGTTCAACACCTCAGGTGTGAACCTCGAGGGTGGTCCCTCTTACGTTCACCTTGATGATTACATTGAGTGGAATCCACTGGGGCTGATTCCTCGGGTTTTCCCCTTGATGTCTAGACACACAGTTACCTTGACTTTACTTGAGACCTTGGTGAAAGTCGAGCGGGCCCGGAGAGCACCCGCAAGATGGTTACATGGCACGGCCGGACATTCTAGGCCCTTGTCGTCAGTCCACGAGACGGGGTAACGGTGTCACTTTCGATCGTGAGTCTCTGCTCATCTCCGCAAGATAATAATACACTATGGTTTGGGTATTTGTTCTGAGTTGGCCTCTGGCCTTTACGCACCAACAACCACGCGAGAATAGTTATGGGCCTCGGCGTCGTGGTATCAGCCGAAGCTTTGTCAGACGCCTAGTTCAGCATTGCGGCACGACCTGGTCGGCGCCCCAGTGGAGGTGGCCTGGATTGCCCTGCGCACAACGATCCGAAGTGCAACGGGCGATGGGCCCAGACCCCGGAGTGCTTAGGATGTAGACCGACGGTGACCTCTCTGCTGAGCCTAGGTAGGGCTGCGATGTGTTGATCTTCTGAGGCCGGGCATTGACCCAAAAAAGTGTGTCCGTCCAGAGTGATCGAGCGTGTTGGAAAACATGGTGCACCCCTGCAGGGAAGATTATCTATTAATGGTCGTGTCCACGGTAATGGACGTTCAGACTTATATCCTGATCTTATACAACTACAAATGGATACTTGAGATATGTGGCTCCGGGATTGCTTTCTCGCAGGGAGTCGAGGAAGGATCTCTGGGCATTAATGTCACAACATGTTTGTTAATTATAAACTGCTATTCTTTACTCTTCTACATGATGCAAGATGCTTGGATCTGCTTGAAGATGCTAGTCTTCGATAGGCTCGGCCTTCCCCTCTATTCTGGCATTCTGCAGTTCAGTCCACAGATAGAAACCTTCCATTTGATACCAGTGCATACTTAGTATAGATCTGATGCTTGCGAGTACTTTGGATGAGTACTCACGGTTGTTTTGCTACCCCTTTTCCCCCTTATTTCTTCTTTCCGGTTGATGCAACCAGATGGTGGATCCATGGAGCCAGATGCCACCGCCGACGGATACTGCTACGTGAAGACCGCCGATGACCAGGAGTAGTTAGGAGGTCCCAGGCAGGAGGCCTTGCCTCTTCAATCGTGTTGCTTTTGTGCTAGCCTTCTTAAGGCACCCTTGTTTAACTCATGTCTGTACTCAGATATTGTTGCTTCCACTGACTCTTGTGTTTGGAGCTTGTATTCGAGCCCTTGAGGCCCCTGGCTTGTAATATAAAGCTTGTATTATTTTGATTTGTGTCTAGAGTTGTGTTGTTATATCTTCCTGTGAGTCCCTGATCTTGATCGTACACATTTGCATGTATGATTAGTGTATGATTAAATCGGGGGTGTCACAAGTTGGTATCAAAGCCGACTGCCTGTAGGATCCCCCTTTCCAACTCCTTGGCCGAAGTTGAGTCTAGTCTTTGAAAAAATGATTTACTAACATGGTTGTGTGGCTTACGGGCCCACGTCGCCCTTGGGTGGTATTAGGATCTTTTATTACTCGTCTATACTCTGGGACTCTGATCTCTCTTCTATTCGGGTTAAATGGTTTTGCAAACTCTAGGTTCTCGTAAATACTTCTCCCGGAGAGCCCCTTCATTCCAAATGATGGCCCGCTTCACCAGAAGATTTTGCAGATACTCTCCGATGTTTTATCGAGACCCTTGTGCCCTTCGCTGTTGCAATCCCTACCACCGATAAATCCTTATGCGTAACTACCTACCTTGTCGTTCATACCTTCATCCCCAGTTACTCTTGTTATTGCGAGATGTCCTGAAATACTCTTCAATGTTCCGAGGGTCCTTTATGCTTACTGCCCTGCAGTTCTTGCCACATGAATACCCCTTCGGATAATTACTCGCTCTTATCGAGTATCCATTCACCCCAGTTATTCTTATGCTTCATAAGATACTTGGTAATACAATCTGAGCTTTCAATGACCTCTGTCGCCTACTGCTCTAGAAAGTCTTACCTGCCTACACTCTGATTAATTCCCTATGCCTAACTGTATCCATTGACATCCTTTCTCATTATCATTTTGAGTCTTTCGATTTGATTGTTTGTGAATAGATGCAACCATTAGTTGATCCTTATAAATTATCTTTCCGGCTCAGACGTCTTCCCGAACATGAGCTGGTTCTCGGCCAATCAGATTGCCATCGTTTGTGCCCTAAGTCTATTCAACTTATCCATCCTTGATCAGAGCGTTTGCTTCTGATCCCTTGATTTTGGAAATCGTAATTCCGTTGCATTTGAGCCTTGAATTAGTCAGTTGTTTCTATAACCTAATCTCCTTGCATCCTTTCCTATTCTTGTTGAGTACCATTGCTCACATCAGATCCCTCGTGGACCTCCAGGTCCTTTGTTGGGTTTTATCCGACAACGTCCTTCATATTCAGTAACCTTGTGAGCATTTACTTGGATACACAATGCCTTTGGTAAATTGTATCCTCTGCTTCCTCAACCATGCTCTACTTCCGAGCTTGAGTTATTTTTCTCGTGAAGTCTGTGTTATATGTCCCTAAGATGCCCCGATGGGTTGAATCTATGTCTTCCCTAAATCCGTGTGAACTCAAAAGTTATGCGGGTTATACTCCAATGGCTTTTCGTCAGGCAAAACTTCAACGCTGCAACTTTCTCGAATGCGAGAAGTGAAAGGAAAGTTGTGCATTAGAGAAGTGGGAGTCGACCTTGAACCTTTGTGTTCATGCCCATGGACCCGATATGGAACTTATCAATGAAGCTTCTTGTAATAATATTTATCCCCTTGTGTAAGTTTATCTTGTATCTATGTTTGGTCCTTTGCAACCGTGTTTCCGACCATATTGTTCTTCTTTGATCCCATTTCTTGGACAATTTAAAGTACTTGCCTTCTGCAGATCTTTTCACCTGTCCAATCCCTATTCTGCTCTACCCTCAAGTATTACCCTCTGGTATCTCGAGATTATCACGAAACTACATAACCTCTTATGAGTTCTTCATCAACCATTATTTCTCGCCAATTCCAATTGTCCACGGGTTCTGAGTATTTAGACACTCGAGAACACCGATAACTGATTCAAGTCTACACTTTCCCTTTCCATTGTTTTGTTTAACCTTTCTTATAAACTAACATATCTAAGAAGTGATAACTCGCTGCTTATGTAAACACCACGGTGTACAACTCTGTCAGTATGACCCTGTTACTATTGTTGATGACATTCCGGTAGCCACCGACGGACGAGAACTTTGCCTGTTGGTCTGCCTCGTCTTAACAAGCAGGAAAATGGTTCTCTTCGTCCCTCGCCCTTGGTACCGATGTTGTTGCCGACATAACTGACAGGTTATTGTCAGACCTGCCTTGCTATCAAGATCGTGCAAGATGACATCACCCTTCCTAATTTTTGATCCACATGGTGGGCCCATAACCCACAGTTCCACAAGATCGAAACCTTACTCTCATGTACAACCTTGATTTCGAAACCTTCTTTGCACTTGGCTTCGTATGTAATTCACGAGCCAACCTTCTCCCCATGTTTCAGAACATTATTATTCATTGCTCGGAACCCCATCATCACTTGTTTTAGGCATCCACAGGATGCCTACCGGGTTGAAACTTGTTGAACCTCCTTATAGAACTCTCGATACATTTCTTGGTGCTTCTAAAATCTCCTTCCTTGAGATAACTATCGGATGCCGATCCTTTCAGACATCCATTCTTATAGCTTCCCTCTTATTTCACTCCTTAAATCTCGGGACGAGATTTCTTGTAGTGGAGGAGAATTGTGACGCCCGGATAATTAAGCTACAGTAATCCTCCGTTAATGGTGCCATGTCATCACATTACTGTTGCTAATCCTCACTTGATCCAAACCACTGTTCATATTCAAACTCAAATTTAAATTCAAAATTCAAATTTGCCAAACATGAAAACTAAAATGTTCAAAGTGTGGCAAATAATCCCTGGGTATTTGTCATGTTGGAACCAACCTCTTTTGGATTCCGAAAGTGCCCTTGGAAATTATTTAGTGGTCCAACATCATATTAAATGACCTTTCCAATCTCTAAAAAAATGCTTGAACAATTCCTTTCGCCCTGAAACTTTTTAGGCAACACCACAATATTGTGCCTAAACTATTTGCTAAGTTTCACACTTGACAAAATTCATTTGATGCCTTGTTACTATCCAAAACAGTAGCTATCCTTTTGATAGAAAATAAAAAGAAATACAAAAGGGAGAAAAGCCCCCCTCTCAACTAGGCCGACTGGCCCAGCTGGCCACCGCGCCCCCCCTTGGGCCTCAACCTGCTGGCCACCCCAGCCAGGCCGGCCCATCCTGCCGACATCTACCCCCCCCCCCCACTCCCTTATCGTGACCTAGCCCGAAAATATCTCCCCACTCCCCTCGCACGATCCCCTCTCCCTCGAACACGCCTCTCTCTCCCACCCTCTCGATCGGATCGGGGCAACCCCGACCGGCCCCGCCAATTGCTGCCGCCGCTCGGAGACCCGCCCCCTCGTCGGATGCACCGCCCTCCTCCCCGGCGCCCTCCCACTCGACTGGTTCTGGATCAGGGAGGGCCCCGATCCCACGCCGCCCTGCGCCTTCGACGCCGATGCACATCCCCGACGCGGCCTCCTTGCCGCAGTGCTCCACCACCTCGCCGCGCCATCACCGTCACGTCGTCGACTATCGCCGTCCCGAGCTCCGGCGCCTCCTCGAGCTCGCTTTAGCACATCTATAGGGCCTCGTGAGGCCTCTTCCCCTTCCTCTCTCCCTACCTGCCGGGCGCTGTAGTCGTCGTGCCTTGCCGCGCCGAGACGCGTAGCCCCATGTCCCGGGCACCTTCCCTGACCTGCTGGCTTTGGCCGCCGTCGACCCCCTTTTTGCCGCCGCCTGTGCCCACACGGGCCGCGTCACAGTCCCGCCGTGCCACCGCTGCGCCTGCATACCGCGCCTGCCATCGGCAACCGCCCTCGCCAACACGTGCCCGCTCGCCATCTATCGCCGCCTGGGCCTGCCACGCGATCGGGTCCAGTGCTCACGCCCGTGGCACCCACGCCCGTTAAGCAGCCCGCCCCGAATGGCCTCCGGTGCCACTTGCACGTGGGGCCCGGCCCCTAAAAAATGTGTGTAAAAAATAGTAATTACTTAATTAATTAATTAATTAGTAATTAATCAATTTAACTAATCCTGTTAATTAACCTAACCTAATTAGTCTGATTAGTTAGCTAATTAACTGTTAATTAATTAAGCAGGCAATGACGATTGGGCTCCACTGTCCAGTTTGACTCAATCAACCTGCTGACCCTGCTGTTGTCATGATGACGTCATGCTGATGCAATAACCCCATTTTATTTTTAAATAATAACAATTTCAGAAAATGTTTAAATCTTTAAAAATTAATAGAAATTAAACCGTAACTCGGATGAAAAACTTTTCTACATGAAAGTTGCTCAGAACGACGAGACTAATCCGAATACACGGTCCGTTCATCTGTCACATGCCCCTATCATAGCAAACATGCAACCTTCCCCCTCTAGTTCATCTATCTGACAGACGTCCGGGACCGAGAAAACTTTCCCGGATGTTTCCCCCTTCGCCAGTATCACGTAGCACCGCATTAGAACACCTCTAGCCCCGCTTATAATCATGTTGTGCATATGTTTGCGTGTATTTACTGTTTCTTCCCCCTCTTCTCTCTGGTAGACCCTGAGACCGCTGCTGATGCCACTGTGATCGACTACGTCACCGACGACCCTCCTTCTTGTCTGAGTAACCAGGCAAGCCCCCCCCCCTTTGATCATCCCGATATCACCCATTTTATACTCTCATGCTTGCATTAGATTTTGCTACTGTTATTGTTTGCTCCTATTCTGATGCATAGCCTGCTTTTGTACCTGCTGTTGTACCTACCTGCTTATCCTAAACTACTTAGTATAGGTTGGCTAGTAATCCCTCAGCGACCCCCACTTGTCCTTGTTGCCCTTGCTTCATCATCGACGCCTTGACCGACGTGATCGACGACCAGAGCCCAACACCTCACATCACATCACGCCCCTTTAGTTGCTCGACTCTGCAGAGCTACTATCGAGTGCCGAGGGTGATCCCTCATAACGCACTCCTGATGATAATTCTGTAGTGTAGCTATTCGGTCGTGGTCATCGAGGGTGATTTCCTCTTTCACCATTCCCAATATGGCTCTGTCTTTCAACACCTCAAGTGTGAACCTCGAGGGTGGTCCCTCTTACGTTCACCTTGATGATTACATTGAGTGGAATCCACCGGGGATGATTCCTCGGTTTTCCCCTTGGTGTCTGGACACACAGTTACCTTGACTTTACTTAAGACCTTGGTGAAAGTCGGGCGGGCCCGGAGAGCACTCGCAAGATGGTTACGTGGCACGGCCGGGCATTCTAGGCCCTTGTCGTAAGTCCACGAGACGGGGCGACGGGGTCACTTTCGATCGTGAGTCTCTGCTCGTCTCTGCAAGCTAATAATACATTATGGTTTGGGTATTTGTTCTGAGTTGGCCTCTGGCCTTTACGCACCAACCACCACACGAGAATAGTTACGGGCCTCGGCGTCGTGGTATCAGCCGAAGCTTTGTCAGACGTCCAGTTCAGCATTGCGGCACGGCCTGGCCGGCGCCCCAGTGGAGGTGGCCTGGATCGCCCTGCACGCAATGATCCGGAGTGCAACACGCAATGGGCCCAGACCCCGGAGTGCTTAGGATGTAGACCGGCGAGGACCTCTCTACTGAGCCTAGGTAGGGCTGCGACGTGTTGATCTTCCGAGGCCGGGCATTGACCCAGAAAAGTGTGTCCGGCTAGAGTGATCGAGCGTGTTGGAAAATGTGGTGCACCCCTGCAGGGAAGATTATCTATTAATAGCCGCGTCCACGGTAACGGACGTTCAGACTTATATCCTGATCTTATACAACTACAAATGGATACTTGAGATATGTGGCTCTGGGATTGCTTTCTCGCAGGGAGTCAAGGAAGGATCTCTGGGCATTAATGTTACAACATGTTTGTTAATTATAATTTGCTATTCTTTACTCTTCTACATGCTGCAAGATGCTTGGAGCTGCTTGAAGATGCTAGTCTTTGATAGGCTAGGCCTTCCCCTCTATTCTGGCATTCTGCAGTTCAGTCCACAGATACAAACCTTCCATTTGATACCAGTGCATACTTAGTATAGATCTGATGCTTATGAGTACTTTGGATAAGTACTCACGGTTGTTTTGCTACCCATTTTCCCCCTTGTTTCTTCTTTCCGGTTGATGCAACCAGATGGTGGATCCATGAAGCCAGATGCCACCGCCGATGGATACTGCTACGTGAAGACCGCCGACGACCAAGAGTAGTTAGGAGGTCCCAGGCAGGAGGCCTTGCCTCTTCGATCGTGTTGCTTTTGTGCTAGCCTTCTTAAGGCACCCTTGTTTAACTCATGTCTGTACTCAGATATTGTTGCTTCCGCTGACTCTTGTGTTTCGAGCTTGTATTCAAGCCCTCGAGGCCCCTGGCTTGTAATATAAAGCTTGTATTATTTTGATTTGTGTCTAGAGTTGTGTTGTGATATCTTCCTGTGAGCTATATGTTGTTAATCATTACCAAAACCTCCCAAGGATAGTTGCACTTTCAGTGACAGCAGAAGTGGTAGCATGAAGATTTTTTTTCCTATGAGGGCGCTTCAGTGGCGGTGGGGGTGATGGCCGGAAAACGTTACCAGGATATTTTCTGTGATGAAAAACGATTTTATGTGACACAATCGAAACGTCACAAAATAGCCGAGATATTGTAGTGTTGATTCCTACCAAAACTCTCATACAAAACCATATATGTTGACAAAGACCCTTGGAAGCTTGGAGCATGGCTTGTAACAAATAGGGATCACCTATGCTACTGATTTTATAAGGACTTCTAACCCCCCCTCCCCCCCCCCCCCCCCCCCCCGAAAGCAGAAAGTGCTTGCTCCATCCAACCCTGGACCTACTTCCAAATTTGATCCTTCAAATATTTAAAACATCCCTACTTTGACCGGCCCACATCAGAGGGAAGCCCAAGACAATTATCTGATAATTTCTCATTTGGAACTTGCAGTACATTTTTTATCTCTTGGAGCATGATATCAGAAAACCCTTTGCCGAATAATATTGAGGATTTGTCCTTATTTATACGTTGACCGGAGGCATCACAATGCTTTTCAACAAGGAGCTCACTCTTGTCACAATACTGAGTGTTGCATCAAAAAATAGGAGGCTATCATCAGCAAATAAAAGGTGGTTCATGTGCGGGGCCTCTGGTGCCACCTTAATACCCTGGATAATCTCATGTAAGAGGGAAGACTTCAGTAAACTTGAGAGACCCTCAATAGCGAGCAGAAACACATAAGGAGGTATGGGATCTCCTGCCAAATACATCAAGAAGTCTTGAAAATCTTCCACTTTACCTCTCTTAAATATAACTGGAAATAAAAACGGAAGTTACACACCTCATGACCATATCTGTGAATCATGGGCTAATGCCTAGGTTGCATGACTACTTTGAGGTGTGAACACTAAAGTTGATCATATGCCTTCATCGTGCACAATTTAAGAGCACAAACGTGATTACCCTTCTCCTTCTTCGACTTCATATATATAGTGAATACATTCATCAGCAGATCTAAAATTGTCTTTAATACGACGTCTCGGTAAAATGCAGACTTCTCTTCAGAAATAATCAGAGGGATAATAAGTTTGAGCCGATTTTGCGAGTACCTTTGATGCAATCTTGAAGATCACATTGCTAAGGCTAATCGGTCAAAAATGTCCTAATTTTTTTTGGACTTGCAATCTTTGGAATTAAAATAATGAACACTTTGTTTATCTTCTCTGGAGAATCATCTCCATCTAGTAATCAGAGCACCATATCAATCACCTCATCACCACATAAGTCACATGTTGTTGGAAAAAATGAGCAGGGCACTGGACCCGATGCTTTTATTGAAAACATTTGAAATAACGCCGCTTTTACCTCGTCTTTATTATAAGGGGCATTAAGTTTGTTGTTCATGGCGCTCTCGATTTAGTGGGTATATGAGATAGAACCTCCTTCATACCAGTTGTACGATCATAGGTTCTAGTACATGAATGTGCGCGTTTCCGCGCCCGTCCATCTTGAGGATAGAAAGAATGATAAAAACATTTGATAATTTCAGCTAGCGTGAAGTCGTGTGACGTGCCCATTACATTTGGAGAGCAGCAACCCATTAGGTTGGCCTGGGCAGCTAGCGCGAAGTCATGTGACATGTTGCGGGACGCCCGATTGATCGGGCTCACTCAGCTGGCTGATCAGACAGATTATCCCGGGATTACATGATCCGGCAGCACTGGAGGCAATCACATGCCGTGAGGGGATCGCTCTGGCAGAATATTTGAATCTTCACAGTTTCATTACCGCATGTGACTCCAAGCAGGTAGTTTGTGATATCATGAACAACAACAGAGGCCAATATGGGCCTATTATCTCTTAAAATAAGAACTAGGACAAAAAACCTGGAATGTAAATTCAAGTTTGAAGGTAGGGCTGCAAATGTAGAAGCCCATAGTTTAGCTAAATATTTGCTTTCTTTAGAGAGGCAACGCCACTTGGGACTCCTTCACCCTCATGACCAAGCTTGTATCCCACTAAGTGTGGACTTTGATGAATAGAAGTTTGGTTACACCTCAAAAAAGTTGGCTGATCCGACGGTAGAGGACCTGAAATTGTTGTGATTGCTCCTAGGTAGTTCCGTCTTACCGTTTCTTATAAATTTTCCTCGGAGAGAGGAAGATTAGTAGATGATTGTTGTTGGCAGGCCGTGTTGATGGGCCAAGCATAGTGGGACTAATTTGCCACAAATGCCTCCAGGGCTTTTTCTCTTTGCGAGACCTAACTCGGTCTCACCTTTGGGCGCGAGGGAGTGGGTCGACCCACTAATGTAGCGCATGTGGCTTGACTTTTTTTTATTTTCTCTATGTTTTTTTATCGAATTTCCTTTTTCCTTCAATGGTTTTCTTCATTTTTCAATGCTTCTTGACTAGTTTTCTTCTTCTTTTTATTTTTGTCAACACATTTCTTGTTTTACTACACGTTGTATATTTTTAGTATATATGTGAAACATTTTTTTAATATACATTGAACATTTTTAAATACATGATGTATTGTTTTTAAAATGTACTTGTTTTGGAAAAAAAATGAAATGCATATAAAAAATCAAATACATGGCCAACTTTTTTAATAGCATGAAACATGTTTTTAAACTATGAGAACATTTCTTTACATAGTAAATTTTTTTTCTAAAATGTCACGAACATTGTTTTGAAATACATGAATATTTCTTTAAAATATCAGGAACATTTTCCTTAATGGTACTTAAAAGTTTTTTGTGCTATAAAGCATGTTTCTTTACATTGTATAAACACATTTTTTAAATGTCACGATACATTTTTTTGAAACACGTTAACTTTTTCTTTAAATGTCACATACAATTTTTTGAATGATAAGAAACATTTTTCTTGAAGTACATGGTTTGTTTTACATTGTATAGAGAGTTTTCTTAAAAATGTCACGAACATTTTTTGAAACATGTGAGCATTTTTTAAATGTCACACTTTTTTTAATTATGCAAATGTTCTTTTATATTGTATAACAGTTTTGCTAAGTCTCAGTCGACTAAGACTTCGTTATGTCTCAGTCGATAGTATATTTCTTTGATCTTGCATTGAGATTCGTACACATTTTTTCTTTTCAATTTATTTTTTATTCTTCTTATACTATGTCACTTGACTTGGTTAAGTCTTAGTCAACTGAGACCTAGCCACACCCATTGTATAAGCATTTTCTAAACGCGCGGTGAATGTTTTTAAATTTAAGCAAAACAGTGTCAATTTTGAGAAATATAACTAATAAGCGTAATAAAAGAAGAAAAACATGTGCTGGGCCGGCTCCGGAGGCAAGAGCTCCCTTCGGGGTCGCTACAAGCGACATATAGTACAAAAAATCCTCCCGGGTGTAGGCGTGGCCGTGACGGTGCTCCTTATGCCGATGGAGCGCAGGGAGATGCGTTTGAGTAAAATGTATTGTTGGTCATTGAACTTGTCGTATAAGCTTACTTTGTTCACTGTACTTAAAAATATGGTCAGTACGGTAACTATGTACGTGATGAGGTGATTATACGGCCACTGCCAGATCGTATAGATCCGTATCCATTACAATCCACTTGCGCCTCATCAGATCAGTTTTCTCTCTCTGTCATGCGGGTCCTACCTGTCACTGTGAAAGAAAGCAAGTTGTGATTAACTAGTGGCAAATTCAGGAGCATCACACGCATGAACCTGAACGTTGTATGCAGTAGCAGCACACGCATGCAGCGCGCAGCTTGCAGTGCACGCACGCAGGACGCAGTGCACGCACGCAGACGTATGTCGCACGGTGGCCTCTATTGCCGTCAAGTTCATGCAGTACCTCGCCAAGCAGCTGATATAGTCCCACCTCGCCAGTTGTCCGCCGTTCCCGTTGTTGACCATGCTATCCTGTCAGGCTGCCACCCGACGTTGGCGATCCGTTGCTCTACGCCAAGCCCGAGCCCTCGCTGCTTGTGCCGTGTCTTCCATGTGGTCACCAAGACCATTAGACCACACACTTCCTGACCTTCTCTGTCTCATTCACGCAATCCATGCCCTTGTGTAGTTCCTTGTGAGCGCTCGCCGCGTCGTGGTACCGATCCATGCCGGCCGATGCACAGGAGCAGCGGGATGAGGTGGCGCGACGCATACCAACTCCATCTGCGTGAGATGACATGTCCATCCATGATGCCACCCACACTGGGTCGCTCTACTCGCCTTGTGCGCACGATTGCCGTGCGGCTGCCCAAGCACAAACCTGCGGCGTCAACTCCGTCGTCGGTCGCGGGTGTGTGCGTGCCTGGCTGTGTGCTAACTAGTGTGTGTGTGCCCTCTACGTGCTAGTGTGCGAGTGCATGCATGCATATTATGTGCATGTTATAATAAGGATTCGCTCAAAATAATACTTGAGCGAACAGAGGGATCAATCAGACAGTGTTCATGAGTAGTAGCGAGAGGTGTGAGGTTCGATTCACTCAAAGCCACATGACATGCTTATGATTTAAATCCCAATATCTCTCACGCAAAAGAAAAAGCATTGAATGGTTGTCTCAAGAATGAAGCGAATTACAAAAGGAGAATTTCCTCTTGTTAATCACGACGTGAGGGTTGTGTACCTGGTTAGACTGCCCGTCCATAGAGCGTGAGGTCTGCGCTTCGACATCCGTACTCGTGTAAAGTTTTCTTTTGTTCGACTCCTTTCTTTCACCGAATGACAGGTAGGACCCACATGACATGAGGCGCCAAGTGAATTGTTTGACCGGTCAAAACGAATGGATACGGATCTATACGATCTGGCAGTGACCGTATAATCACCTCATCATATATATAGTTATCGTATTGACCGTATTCTTAAGTACAATGACCAAAATGAGCTTATACGACAAGTTCAATGATCAACAGTGCATTTTACTCGATGCGTTTGCTCCCCTGCGACTGGAGAAAATAACCAGGTTATATCGATGTTGAAGCTTGACTGATGCGGTGATGCCTCGCGGAGGTGTCGATAGTTGATCAATCGAAACAGGTATGTTCTGCTAGCTTCTCTGTGCTCAGCGGCCCTCTCTCTAGGCTCGTATTTGCGTCGCTTCTTTGCTTTTTGTTATTGGTTATTTGGAGTAAATAGCATAAAGCTACTAGTTTACAGGTTAGGGTTCCAAAAAACTATCACTTTTTTAATTTTCTCAGAAAACTACCAAACGCGCGGTCCGCTGTTTCAAAAAATCCAAACCCGCGGTGACTAGCGATTTAACCGTTTTTCTGACGGCCTGGGCCCATCTGTCAGCCCACGTGGCCACGCGCGCTCACGGCGCGGCAGTTCACGGCCGTTAGCCGACCGGCCCGGTCGGAAGTGGGGTAAATATACCCGCTCGGTCGGTCGAGATCACACACTCGCTCACTCTCTCGTTGCTCGCTCACTCCCCTGCTCTCACTCCCCTGCTCCAGTACGAGCTCGCCGCCGCGCGCCGTCTTCGAGGCCGGTGGCCGTCGACCTCCTTGCCGCAATGCCTTCCTGGAACGACGAGGAAACCAGCTCGGAGGAGGAGTGCGAGGCTGTCAGCATGGACATGGGACTTATGGTAAGTTCTTTGCCACCTAGGGTTAGGGTTAGGGTTAGGTGCTAGTAGCTTAGGCTACAGCCATGGATGTTGCTTAGTGTAGTGTTGTTGTTGTGTGTGTGATACTGTTCTTGATTAGTGAGGGTGCGGTTTGATTGTAGGATTTAGGTAACCTAGGGTTCATCTCTATACAGTGTTAGGGTTCATGCTGATTTGGGGATTTAATGAACAGTGCAAGTTGATTCTGGTATTGAGTGCAGATTGAAACCAGTTTTTGTTGGTTATTATGGTTGCAGGAGGAACCAGACACCACTGTGGAGCCCCTTTTCTGTGGCCAACTTGAGCTTGCTCATCCCAAGTGCATTCTGCACCAACTGAGGCCTATTAAGCGTGTTGCTTTTGAAGGGCCTGTAACAGGGAGGCGTTTCTATGGCTGCCCAGTCCAAGTTAGATGCCAAATAAGTTTTCTGCTATGGATGTTCAGTGATGTTTGATATGATGCAGCAGTTTGTTTGATATGACAGACACATATGTATTTTTGTCACTTTGGAAACTTACTAATGGCATTGTAATAACTTTTCACATTTACAAATGCAGGAAAATGGTGTGAATTGTGGTGTTGTAGAGTGGGTTGATGGGCCTTGGCCAACTGTTCTTCAGAGATGTTTGTGCAAGCTATGGGAGATGTTCCATGAGCAGAACTTTGGAAGGGTACAGGACAAGGAGAAGTTTGAGCAGGAGTTGGCCAGGCTTAAGAGTGAACATGAAAGGGAGTTGGCCAAGCTGAGGACTGAAAATGACAAGCTTTGCATTGAGTACACCAAGCTTGTTGATGATGTATCCAAGATGTTTGATTGGCAGGATGGTAGGGTGGACAAGAAACAAGTGGAGGAGGAAGAACTTGAGAAGAAGAAGAAGGAGCTAGAGGAGAAAGCCATGTTGGAGGTGCAGATGGAAAAGCTCAAACTTGCAAAAGAGCAGAGGTGCATTTTGCAGAGCCAAGCTGATATCATCAAGAACACTAGGAAGGCTATGAAGGATGTTGAAGTTGACAGAGATGTTCTTAAGAAGGAGAAGGCAAAGCTTGAGCTTGTTGTTGCTGAGCTGCTGAATGAAGGGTATGGCAGCAAGGAGAAGTTAGAGCAAATCAAGGCCATCCTTGAGTCTTGAACTTGCTGTGATATGTTGATGAAGTAAGTACATCCAAAGGCCTTTATATAAGGATGTGGCCTGGCATGATTTCAAGTAATTATGGGTGTACATTTTGGGGGAATGTGAAGTTTAACCTAGTGTGTAAGAACCTTATTTCCTATGTTGTTAAGTTGTAATGGATCACCTATGGTATTAAGTGTTGTAATGGATCTCCTATGCTATTAAGTAGTGGAAATGGATCTCCTATGCTATTAAGTGTTTAACTTGATCTTATATCTTTTATATGTTATTTGTTATCCTTCATATATTATTTCTGTGGGTAATTGGGCTTAGTGGCCCACTACTCTCTGACCAAATGCAACCCTAGGCCTACTAACCCCAATCCCCCATCCATCTCTCAGTATAAACCCCTCCCCACCCCCACCCTTTCCCAGTGACTCCACCAGCCGCCACCCAAAAGAAACCCTACAGATGGATCCTAACATGGGAGATGTCACAGAGGAAGAGGGGGAGGTTGTGGAGGTACGGACAGCAGCAGCAGCACAGAGGAGGAGGAGGAGGCGCAGGCAGAGGGCACTAGAGGCGGCCCAGGATGAGTAGCAAGAGGAGTTCAACCGCCGACTCTCCAACAAGGTACTGGAGAAGTGCAATGATGAAGAACTAGAGCTGGTTTTCACTGGTGGCAGGGGAAGGTCATTCATCCAGATCATTAGGTGGGCAAAGATGAGGGCAGTCATGGCTCCTCATCCAGCAACTAGGACCAAGTGGGTCCGTTTCTTTGAGCGCTATGACTGATATGTCAATCTAGCTATCTATCTTGCTATCTATCTTTCTATCTATCTTTCTATCTGTAAGTCAATTTGAGAGAGACTTGTAGTAGTATTTGTGAGATTTGGATGTAATCTATGAGACTATCTATCTATCTATCTATGAGATTTGGATGTTTCTATCTGTAACGTGTATCAAGTGTTGAATCCACATATAGATAAAAGTTGCAGATGAATTGAAGTTGCAAACAAGTGCAGAATCCACATACAGTACCATATTACAAACCAAATCAAAGAGTGCAGTATTAAGTACTTAGTGAGGCAATGTTATTACAAACCAAATCAAACAGTATCAAGCACTTGGAGTTCAACAACTTCAGCTAGTTGCCACTTGCATAAAAGTAATCTTTCAGCCTATTAGATGGCTTCCTGACCCTCTTTGACCCATCATGCACAGCACTTGTAGCAGCTCTATTGCCAGCAGCCTGTCTAGGAGCAATGAAAGATCCAGTGCCAGCTCTATTGGCAGTAGCTGACCTGGTGTTCTTTGCTGGAGAAGACCTTGATGACCTGGTGTTCTTTGCTGGAGAAGACCTTGATCCATTGCCAGGAATAGTTGTGTTCTTCTTCTTGGCAGGTGCTACTACTATTGCAGAAGATGTGTTGGTCCTCCTCTTCTTGAGAGGTGGTGGTGCTGTTGATGTAGCTGGTGCTGCCCTCTTCCTTGACCTAGAAGCTGTCTGTGTTGACTCATTTGTTACTGGAGGATGAGTTGGTGCAGGTGCAGAGGCAGCAGGTACCCTTGGTGGCCTTTGTGCAGTTGCAGCCATTGAAGATCCAACCTCAGAGTAGTTTGTTCTATTTTCCTACACAACAATATTAGTTACAAGTATTTTTCTACAAATGAAATGAATGTAACAATGCAATGCAATGTAAGTAACCATGGAATCAATGGACATACCTGATGCTTGTTCAGCCTCATTTGAAACTTAGGTTTCAAAGGGACACCACAATTGTCGATCCTGTGCCCTTGCATCTTGCAGTTGCTGCATGTGACTGTACCAATCCTAGAAGTGTCTTTTTTAGCTGGCACCTCAAACAGGCCTTTCCTCCTGGCAGTTTGTTTCTTACCTTTCTTTTCTCTAAAAACAGGGGGAGAAATATCATGCCCATTTGTATGAGGCCAATGGTCAGGACCTAGCACAGGGAATATTATGTGCTTATATGTTTCACATTACATGGGTTTCTTGAAGAAAGCAGAAACATAGTCTTCAGGGTGTATCTTCACTTTCTGCATTGCAGCAATGGCATGACTACATGGGATAGCTGTCATGTCCCACCTCCTACAGTCACAGGTCTCATTGTTCAAATTAACACAATATGTGTTTTCAGAGCTACTTGTGACCTGCCATATCCCTGGCCCTGCCATGTATGCTTCACAATATTTAGCCCACTTCTTCCCCTCTTCTAAAATCTCTGAATAAGTAGGTGTGATTTCCCATCTGCATCCCTCTGTCTTCTCTCTGATCTTCTGAAACTTAATCATTAGCTTTGTTCTTATGCCCTCTAACATAGTCCTGATTGGCTTGTTCCTAACATCCAATATCATTCTATTGAAAACCTCACTAAGGTTGTTTACTACCAGGTCAGTTTTGCACACAGTGTCCATTTTATACCTAGCCCAGGTATGGTCTGGTATCTGGGACAACCACTTCCAAGCTTCTAAACTTTCTTTTTTCAAATTCTCCATGCCTAAATTATGTCCATGTTTGGTAAAGGAATAGGCATCCTGATCTAAATGTTTCTTAAGTTCCTCTCCTCTGAAACCAGCAGACTGAAAATTGGCATAAATATGTCTAAGACAAAACCTTTGTGGAGAGTCAGGGAATACATCATCTATTGCATTCAACAATCCCTGTTCAATATAAGGTAATCTTAAGTGCTACTCATCTACTGAATAACATTTTACGCATTGCAATACCTATAAGGTAATCTTAAGTCCAACTGTCTGTCTCTTCCTTATCAACAACACCAAAAGCTATTGGGAAGATGTTATTGTTGCCATCCCTCCCTGTAGCTGCCAATATCTGCTGACCAGTGCTTAGCTTGATGAATCAACCATCCAGACCTGCTAACATGATAACATGAGTGCCTAAGTACATCAATGTTTAAAAAAACATATAAATTTCTGAATACTTACCTATAAATGGCCCGCATCCATTCAGAAAACTCTCCTTGCATGCAAACAAGCAGTAAAACATATAGTGAAACCTTGGGGTAGGAGCTGGGTTAAGTGGGTCCTCATGTGTTGTTACTATGCACCTACTGCCAGGGTTAGTATCTAGCACACACTGCGGGTAGTCCCTTATTCTGTGATACTGGAGTTTGTGATCTCCTTGCACAACCTCAACTGCTTGCTTCCTTGCCCTATATGCCAAGCTTTTAGGCACATGCACACCAAACTTCTTCTTTGTGTATGACATAATTGTGTCAACACCAGCTCCAGGGTTGGATCTGACTGTATCCTCACAAACCTTAGCAACCCAATTGACTGTCACCTTTGTGTTCTCTCCACTTGCTCCACAAGTGTGATCCAGGTTCATCTTCTTGATACTGAAAGTTGCCTCATGAGCTATCTTGGAGGCAACTATGTAAAACTGACATCCATGTTTTCTCTCAGAGCACCAAGCAATAACCCTAGTTGGTTCATTTATGTGATACTCAAAATTCCTAAGAGTCCTCACATGAAAATTTCTAAGTGCTTCTCTGAACTCAACTACATTTTCAAAGCACAAATGCATTGCAAACTGGTCATGTGCATCAGGCCTTGATGGATCATACCATATCCTCTCCTTCTTTTGCTTCTTCCTACTCTTCCTTCCAGATGGCAGCCTTGGTGCATCATCTTCATCACTTATGCCAAAGTCACCTGGAAAACAGTACCCATCAGCTTCAGGGACATAATCTTCAAACTTGATGTGCTCAGGCTCACTATGAGACTTGCTAGTTGGGCCAGGTTTTCTAACTGGCTTAAGCTTTTTGACTGCATTTGTAGTTACAGTACCAAGATCATTTATGCCAGGTGTTGGGGAACGTAGTAATTTCAAAAATTTCCTACGTACACGCAAGATCATGGTGATGACATAGCAACGAGAGGGGAGAGTGTTGTCCACGTACCCTCGTAGACCGTAAGCGGAAGCGTTATGACAACGCGGTTGATGTAGTCATACGTCTTCACGATCCGACCGATCCAAGCACCGAACGTACGGCACCTCCGAGTTCAGCACATGTTCAGCTCGATGACGATCCCCGGACTCCGATCCAGCAAAGTGTCGGGGATGAGTTCCGTCAACACGACGGCGTGGTGACGATGATGATGCTCTACCGGCGCAGGGCTTCACCTAAACTCCGCGACGATATGACCGAGGTGTAATATGGTGGAGGGGGGCACCGCACATGGCTAAGGAACGATCCATAGATCAACTTGTGTCGTTGTGCCTAGAGGTGCCCCCTGCCCCCGTATATAAAGGAGCCAGGGGGAGGGGGTCGGCCGGCCAGGAGGGGCGCGCCAGGAGGAGTCCTCCTCCCACCGGGAGTAGGACTCCCCCCCTTCCTTATTGGAGTAGGAGAGAAGGAAAGAGGGGAAGAGGGGGAAGGAAAAGGGGGCTGCACCCCTTGTCCAATTCGGACCAGAGGGGGGCTGCGCACCTCCTTCCTTTCGGCCTCTCTCCTCTATTCCCGTATGGCCCAATAAGGCCCATATACTCCCCGACGAATTCCCGTAACTCTCAGGTACTCCGAAAAATACCCGAATCACTCAGAACCTTTCCAAACTCCGAATATAGTCGTCCTATATATCGATCTTTACGTCTCGACCATTTCGAGACTCCTCGTCATGTCCCCGATCTCATCCGGGACTCCGAACTCCTTCGGTACATCAAAACTCATAAACTCATAATATAACTGTCATCGAAACCTTAAGCGTGCGGACCCTACGGGTTCGAGAACTATGTAGACATGACCTAGAACTATTCTTGGTCAATAACCAATAGCGGAACCTGGATGCCCATATTGGCTCCTACATATTCTACGAAGATCTTTATCGGTCAAACCGCATAACAACATACTTTGTTCCCTTTGTCATCGGTATGTTACTTGCCCGAGATTCGATCGTCGGTATCCAATACCTAGTTCAATCTCGTTACCGGCAAGTCTCTTTACTCGTTACGTAATGCATCATTCCGTAACTAACTCATTAGCTACATTGCTTGCAAGGCTTATAGTGATGTGCATTACCGAGAGGGCCCAGAGATACCTCTCCGACAATCGGAGTGACAAAACCTAATCTCGAAATACGCCAACCCAACATGTACCTTCGGAGACACCTGTAGTACTCCTTTATAATCACCCAGTTACGTTGTGACGTTTGGTAGCACCCAAAGTGTTCCTCCGGTAAACGGGAGTTGCATAATCTCATAGTTACAGGAACATGTATAAGTCATGAAGAAAGCAATAGCAACATACTAAACGATCAAGTGCTAGGCTAACGGAATGGGTCATGTCAATCACATCATTCTCCTAATGATGTGATCCCATTAATCAAATGACAACACATGTCTATGGTTAGGAAACATAACCATCTTTGATTAATGAGCTAGTCAAGTAGAGGCATACTAGTGACTATATGTTTGTCTATGTATTCACACATGTATCATGTTTCCGGTTAATACAATTCTAGCATGAATAATAAACATTTATCATGAAATAAGGAAATAAATAATAACTTTATTATTGCCTCTAGGGCATATTTCCTTCAGTCTCCCACTTGCACTAGAGTCAATAATCTAGTTCACATCGCTATGTGATTTAACACCAATATTCACATCTGCATGTGATTAATACCCATAGTTCACATCATCATGTGATCAACACCCAAAGGGTTTACTAGAGTCAATAATCTAGTTCACATCGCTATGTGATTAACACCCAAAAGAGTACTAAGGTATGATCATGTTTTGCTCGTGAGAGAAGCTTAGTCAACGGGTCTGTCATATTCAGAGCCGTATGTATTTCGCAAATATTCTATGTCCACAATGCTCTGCACGGAGCTACTCTAGCTAATTGCTCCCACTTTCAATATGTATCCAGATTGAGACTTAGAGTCATCTGGATTGGTGTAAAAGCTTGCATCGTTGTAACTTTTACGACGGGCTCTTTTATCACCTCCATAATCGAGAAACATCTCCTTAGTCCTCACTAAGGATATTCTTGACCCATGTCCAGTGATCTACTTATTAGATCAAAATTGTATTCCTTTGCCAAACACAGAGCAAGGTATACAATAGGTCTGGTTCACAGCATAGCATACTTTATAGAACCTATGACTGAGGCATAGGGAATGACTTTTCATTCTCTTTCTATTTTCTGCAATGGTCGGGTCTTGAGTCTTACTCAACTTCACACCTTGTAACACAGGCAAGAACTCCTTTCTTTGACTGTTCCATTTGAACTATTTCAAAAATTTATCAAGGTATGTACTCATTGAAAAATCTTATCAAGCGTCTTGATCTATCTATATAGATCTTGATGCTCAATGTGTAAGCAGCTTCACCGAGGTCTTGCTTTGAAAAACTCTTATTCAAGTATCCTTTCATGCTATCCAGAATTTCCATATCATTTCCAATTAACAATATGTCATCCACATATAATATTAGAAATGCTACAGAGCTCCCACTCACTTTCTTGTAAATACAGGCTTCTTCAAAAGTCTGTATAAAACCATATGCTTTGATCAACTCATCAAAGCATATATTCCAACTCCGAGATGCTTGCACCAGTCCATAGATGGATCGCTGGAGCTTGCACAATTTGTTAGCACCTTTAGGATTGACAAAACCTTCTGGTTGCATCATATACAACTCTTCTTTAAGAAAACCATTAAGGAATGCAGTTTTGTTTATCCATTTGCCAGATTTCATAAAATGCGGCAATTGCTAACATGATTCAGATAGACTTAAGCATAGATACGAGTGAAAAACTCTCATCGTAGTCAACACCTTGAACTTGTCGAAAACCTTTTGCGACAATTCTAGCTTTGTAGATAGTAACACTATCAGCGTCCGTCTTCCTCTTGAAGATCCATTTAATCTCAATGTCTCGCCGATCATTGGGCAAGTCAATCAAAGTCCATACTTTGTTTTCATACATGGATCTTATCTCAGATCTCATGGCCTCAAGCCATTTTGCGGAATCTGGGCTCATCATCGCTTCCTCATAGTTCGTAGGTTCATCATGGTCTAGTAACATGACTTCCAGAACATGATTACCGTACCACTCTGGTGCGGATCTTACTCTGGAAGACCTACGAGGTTTGGTAGCAACTTGATCTGAAGTTTCATGATCATCATCATTAACTTCCTCACTAATTGGTGTAGGAATCACTGGAACTGATTTCTGTGATGAACTACTTTCCAATAAGGGAGAAGGTACAATTACCTCATCAAGTTCTACTTTCCCCCCACTCACTTCTTTCGAGAGAAACTCCTTCTCTAGAAAGGATCCATCTTAGCAACGAATAATTTGCCTTCGGATCTGTGATAGAAGGTGTACCCAACAGTTTCCTTTGGGTATTCTATGAAGACGCACTTCTCCGATTTGGGTTCGAGCTTATCAGGTTGAAACTTTTTCACATAAGCATCGCAACTCCAAACTTTAAGAAACGACAACTTAGGTTTACTGCTAAACCATAGTTCATACCGTGTCGTCTCAACGGATTTAGATGGTGCCCTATTAAACGTGAATGCAGCTGTCTCTAATGCATAATCCCAAAACGATAGTGGTAAATCGGTAAGAGACATCATAGATTGCACTATACCCAATAAAGTACTTGTTATGACGTTCGGACACACCATTAAGCTGTGGTGTTCCAGGTGGCATGAGTTTGTGAAACTATTCCACATTGTTTTAATTGAAGACCAAACTCGTAACTCAAATATTTGTCTCCGCGATCAAATTGCAGAAACTTAATTTTCTTGTTACGATGATTCTCCACTTCACTCTGAAATTCTTTGAACTTTTCAAATGTTTCAGACTTGTGCTTCATTAAGTAGATATACTCATATCTTCTCAATTCATTTTGTGAAGATCAGAAAATAACGATACCCGCCACGAGCATCAACACTCATTGGACTGCATACATCGGTATGTATTATTTCCAATAAGTCACTAGCTCGTTCCATTGTTCCGGAGAACGGAGTTTTAGTCATCTTGCCCAAAAGGCACGGTTCGCAAGCATCAAATGATTCATAACCAAGTGATTCCGAAAATCCATCTTTATGGAGTTTCTTCATGCGCTTTACACCGATATGACCCAAACGGCAGTGCCACAAATAAGTTGCACTATCATTATTAACTTTGCATCTTTTGGCATCAATATTATGAATATGTGTATCACTATGATCGAGATCCAACAAACTATTTTCATTGGGTGTATAACCATTGAAGTTCTTATTCATGTAAACAGAATAACAATTATTCTCTAACTTTAAATGAATAACCGTATCGCAATAAACACGATCAAATCATGTTCATGCTCAACGCAAATGCCAAATAACATTTATTTAGGTTTAACACTAATCCCGAAAGTATAGGGAGTGTGCGATGATGATCATATCAATCTTGGAACTACTTCCAACACTCATCGTCACTTCCCCTTCAACTAGTCTCTGTTTATTCTGTAACTCCTGTTTCGAGTTACTAATCTTAGCAACCGAACAAGTATCAAATACTCAGGGGCTACTATAAACACTAGTAAGGCACACATCAATAACCTGTATATCAAATATACCCTTGTTCACTTTGCCATCCTTCTTATCCACCAAATATTTGGAGTAGTTCCACTTCCAGTGACCATTTCCTTTGCAGTAGAAGCACTCAGTTTCAGGCTTAGGTCCAGCTTTGGGCTTCTTCACGGGAGTGACAACTTGTTTGCCATTCTACTTGAAGTTTCTCTTTCTTTCCCTTTGCCCTTTTCTTGAAACTAGTGGTCTTGTCAATCATCAACACTTGATGCTCTTTCTTGATTTCTACCTTCGTCGATTTCAACATCACGAAGAGCTCGGGAATCGTTTTCGTCATCCCTTGCATACTATAGTTCATCACGAAGTTCTACTAACTTGGTGATGGTGACTAGAGAATTCTGTCAATCACTATCTTATCTGGAAGATTAACTCCCACTTGATTCAAGTGATTGAAGTACCCAGACAATCTGAGCACATGCTCACTAGTTGAGCGATTCTCCTCCATCTTTTAGCTATAGAACTTGTTGGAGACTTCATATCTCTCAACTCGGGTATTTGCTTGAAATATTAACTTCAACTCCTGGAACATCTCATATGGTCCATGACGTTCAAAACGTCTTTGAAGTCCCGATTCTAAGCCGTTAAGCATGGTGCACTAAACTATCAAGTAGTCATCATATTGAGCTAGCCAAACGTTCATAACGTCTGCATCTGCTCCTGCAATAGGTCTGTCACCTAGCGGTGCATTAAGGACATAATTCTTCTGTGCAGCAATGAGGATAAACCTCAGATCACGGATCCAATCCGCATCATTGCTACTAACATCTTTCAACACAATTTTCTCTAGGAACATATCAAAATAAACATATGAAAGCAACAACGCAAGCTATTGATCTACAACATAATTTGCAAAATACTACCAGGACTAAGTTCATGATAAATTTAAGTTCAATTAATCATATTACTTAAGAACTCCCACTTAGATAGACATCCCTCTAATCCTCTAAGTGATTACGTGATCCATATCAACTACACCATGTCCGATCATCACGTGAGATGGAGTAGTTTCAACGGTGAACATCAATATGTTGATCATATCTACTATATGATTCACGCTCGACCTTTCGGTCTCCGTGTTCCGAGGCCATATCTGTATATGCTAGGCTCGTCAAGTTTAACCTGAGTATTCCGCGTGTGCAACTGTTTTGCACCCGTTGTATTTGAACGTAGAGCCTATCACACCCGATCATCACGTGGTGTCTCAGCACGAAGAACTTTCGCAACGGTGCATACTCAGGGAGAACACTTCTTGATAATTAGTGAGAGATCATCTTAAAATGCTACCGTCAAACAAAACAGAATAAGATGTATAACAGATAAATCATATGCAATCAAAATATATGACATGATATGGCCATGATCATCTTGCGCCTTTTGATCTCCATCTCCAAAGTACTGTCATGATCTCTATCATTACCGGCACGACACCATGATCTTCATCATCTTGATCTATATCAATGTGTCGTCACATGGTCGTCTCGCCAACTATTGCTCTTGCAACTATTGCTATCGCATAGCGATAAAGTAAAGCAATTATTTGGCACTTGCATCTTATGCAACAAAGAGACAACCATAGGGCTTCTGCCAGTTGCCGATAACTTCAACAAAACATGATCATCTCATACAACAACTTATATCTCATCACGTCTTGACCATATCACATCACAACATGCCCTGCAAAAACAAGTTAGACGTCCTCTACTTTGTTGTTGCAAATTTTACGTGGCTGCTACGGGCTTAGCAAGAACCGTTCTTACCTACGCATCAAAACCACAACGATAGTTCGTCAAGTTAGTGCTGTTTTAACCTTCGCAAGGACCGGGCGTAGCCACACTCGATTCAGCTAAAGTGAGAGAGACAGACACCCGCCAGCCACCTTTAAGCACGAGTGCTCGTAACGGTGAAACCAGTCTCGCGTAAGCGTACGCGTAATGTCGGTCCGGGCCGCTTCATCTCACAATACCGCCGAACCAAAGTATGACATGCTGGTAAGCAGTATGACTTGTATCGCCCACAACTCACTTGTGTTCTACTCGTGCATATAACATCTACGCATAAAACCTAGGCTCGGATGCCACTGTTGGGGAACGTAGTAATTTCAAAAAATTCCTACGTACACGCAAGATCATGGTGATGACATAGCAACGAGAGGGGAGAGTGTTGTCCACGTACCCTCGTAGACCGTAAGCGGAAGCGTTATGACAACGCGGTTGATGTAGTCGTACGTCTTCACGATCCGACCGATCCAAGCACCGAACGTACGGCACCTCCGAGTTCAGCACACGTTCAGCTCGATGACGATCCCCGGACTCCGATCCAGCAAAGTGTCGGGGATGAGTTCCGTCAGCACGACGGCGTGGTGACGATGATGATGCTCTACCGGCGCAGGGCTTCGCCTAAACTCCGCGACGATATGACTGAGGTGGAATATGGTGGAGGGGGGCACCGCACACGGCTAAGGAACGATCCGTAGATCAATTTGTGTCGTTGTACCTAGAGGTGCCCCCCTGCCCCCGTATATAAAGGAGTCAGGGGGAGGGGGTCGGCCGGCCAGGAGGGGCGCGCCAGGAGGAGTCCTCCTCCCACCGGGAGTAGGACTCCCCCCCCTTCCTTGTTGGAGTAGGAGAGAAGGAAAGAGGGGGAGAGGGGGAAGGAAAAGGGGGCTGCGCCCCTTGTCCAATTCGGACCAGAGGGGGGCTGCGCACCTCCTTCCTTTCGGCCTCTCTCCTCTATTCCCGTATGGCCCAATAAGGCCCATATACTCCCCGGCGAATTCCCGTAACTCTCCGGTACTCCGAAAAATACCCGAATCACTCGGAACCTTTCCGAACTCCGAATATAGTCGTCCAATATATCGATCTTTACGTCTCGACCATTTCGAGACTCCTCGTCATGTCCCCGATCTCATCCGGGACTCCGAACTCCTTCGGTACATCAAAACTCATAAACTCATAATATAACTGTCATCGAAACCTTAAGCGTGCGGACCCTACGGGTTCGAGAACTATGTAGACATGACCTAGAACTATTCTTGGTCAATAACCAATAGCGGAACCTGGATGCCCATATTGGCTCCTACATATTCTACGAAGATCTTTATCGGTCAAACCGCATAACAACATACTTTGTTCCCTTTGTCATCGGTATGTTACTTGCCCGAGATTCGATCGTCGGTATCCAATACCTAGTTCAATCTCGTTACCGGCAAGTCTCTTTACTCGTTACGTAATGCATCATTCCGTAACTAACTCATTAGCTACATTGCTTGCAAGGCTTATAGTGATGTGCATTACCGAGAGGGCCCAGAGATACCTCTCCGACAATCGGAGTGACAAAACCTAATCTCGAAATACGCCAACCCAACATGTACCTTCGGAGACACCTGTAGTACTCCTTTATAATCACCCAGTTACGTTGTGACGTTTGGTAGCACCCAAAGTGTTCCTCCGGTAAACGGGAGTTGCATAATCTCATAGTTACAGGAACATGTATAAGTCATGAAGAAAGCAATAGCAACATACTAAACGATCAAGTGCTAGGCTAACGGAATGGGTCATGTCAATCACATCATTCTCCTAATGATGCGATCCCATTAATCAAATGACAACACATGTCTATGGTTAGGAAACATAACCATCTTTGATTAATGAGCTAGTCAAGTAGAGGCATACTAGTGACTATATGTTTGTCTATATATTCACACATGTATCATGTTTCCGGTTAATACAATTCTAGCATGAATAATAAACATTTATCATGAAATAAGAAAATAAATAATAACTTTATTATTGCCTCTAGGGCATATTTCCTTCATCAGGATCCTCTACTTGTTCATCTTCAGAAACAACTGGTTCTTCCTCCCAAAACTCAGAAGGTTCTGAGTTAGCTGCATAGAAGTGCTCTGCAGTATCAGTGCCAGTCTCATCTTCACCCCTACACCAAGCTTTGTAAGAAATTTTCTCCCCTCTGTAATCACCCCTAAAGAACTCAAAATCTGAAGATGATTTGTCATCTTCAACTTCATCTTCTTCCTCTGGTACATCTTCTTCTTCTTCATGTGCTGCTTCTTCTACATCTTCTTCTTCCACAACTTTTTCCCCTTGTTAAAATTGCTGCTTTGCTGTGTGTTTATGTAGGGATCATCAGGGGCAGGGTACAGAACACCTTCTTGTGAAACTCTGTAAACAACAGGTTCACCAACATGATCAATGGGGATCTGTTCCTCATCTGCTGGGCTTGGATCAGTAGCTTTTCTGACACTGATGTTCAGTACCTTATTATCAACAAATAAGTCAAGCATTTCCTCTAATGCCTCCTCACTATCCAGGGCCTCCACACCCTCCAGCCCCTTTCCCTCTTCCTTTACATAAGTTAGAAATGCATCCATTCCATAGCCCTCCAACTCAACCAATGCTAATATGGCCAGATAACTGATATCTGAGGACACTGAATACTTTTTCTCCATATTATCTATTACTTGAAAATGTAGCCTCAAGTCCCAACTCGCATCATCTAAGCTGTAGGATTAAATTGACCCATAAATACAGTAGCACTTTCTTCTAATTTGAACTAAAGCACCCAGAAACATTGAGCAGTGCTTACCTCACTCCACCAAAGGACGACGCCCAATGGTGGCCGCCTGCTGGATCAGCGTGGATGCGCTTCGCCACTGCCCTGGCCGCGCGGACTTCCGGATCTGAGCTCGCCGGATCCACATGAGCCGCGGGCGGTGATGGCTGCTGCAACCGCTGCGCCGGGAAGCTCGAGCTGCCTAGCCATTTGTCCACCTCTGAGGGTCCACCGCCCTCCTCGCCAGTGCCGCCTTGGCTCAATCGCTCGCCGCCGACGAGATTTGGCTGCGCCGCCGCCATCGCCCACTAGGTCACTGCGGGGGAGAGGAGGGGAGTGAGAGAACAAGAAACCCGGCAGCCTACTTTGGTTCCGACCGGACCGCGTCGGATAACGGCCGTGAACTGCCGCGCCGTGAGCGCGCGTGGCCACGTGGGCTGACAGATGGGCCCAGGCCGTCAGAAAAACGGTTAAATCGCTAGTCACCGTGGGTTTGGGTTTTTTGAAACAGCGGACCGCGCGTTTGATAGCTTTCTGAGAAAATTAAAAAAGTGATAGTTTTTTGGAACCCTAACCTGTAAACTAGTAGCTTTATGCTATTTACTCGGTTATTTGTTATCTTTGGATCTTTTCATTTCCGTTCACCATCTCTCTAGTAAGACACAAACGGCAGAAAAAAGCCATAGCTACGCAAACTGCGAACTCCATCGCATCGCGACAGGGACAGGCATGGCCGGGCGTCCACCCTGGCGCCGCGCCTTATCCGGCTCCAGAATCCCAGCCACCCAATCACGATCCGACTCGAGTGACGCCGCTCGCACAAACAAAATGGACGCGGCAGAGCAACTCCGGCGTGATCCCTGCCCCGCACAACCCCCACCTCCCGCTCCGCGTCCGCGGCCATGGAGACCCTCCTCTCCCCGTCCGCATTGCTCGGCCCGCTCCGGGGCTCCAGGAAGCCAGCGGCCCCCGCCGCCGTCCCGTGCAGCAGGTCCGCCGTCTCCTGCTCGCTCAAGAAGCAGACGCAGACGCAGGCGGGGGTCGCCTGGCGTGGAGACGGCGACCGCGGCCTCGGGAGCTGGGCGTCGTTCTTGCACCACGGCCTCGCCGCCGCGGCGCTGTCCCTGGCCCTCACCCTGTCGCCTGCGCCCGCGCCGGCCGTGGCGTCGGAGTTCGACGTGCTCAACGACGGGCCGCCGGCGGACACGTACGTGGTGGACGACGCCGGCGTGCTGAGCCGCGTGACCAAGTCCGACGTGAAGCGCCTCGCCCGCGACCTCGAGGCCCGCAAGAACATCCGGATCAACTTCGTCACCGTCCGCAAGCTCACGGTACGTGCCTGATCTCCAACAGCAGGCATGCAGTTCGTCGCCGGCGGCCAGGTAGCTAGCTCACTCATGCTCTCGCATTGTTACGTGTGTACGTGTGCAGAGCAAAGCTGACGCGTTTGAGTACGCGGACCAAGTGCTCGAGAAGTGGTACCCGACGGTGGAGGAGGGCAGCAACAAGGGGATCGTGGTGCTCGTCACCAGCCAGAAGGAGGGGGCCATCACCGGCGGCCCGGACTTCGTGCAGGCCGTCGGCGACGCCATCCTCGACGCCACCGTCTCCGAGAACCTCCCAGGTAATTAGCTTCCCATTTTCCCTAATGGCCGTTAAATGCTACTGTAGTATGATGTTCACTACGGCGGCGACGGAGCATGAGCTTTCAATTTTGCTCTCATGCATTGCAGTGCTGGCGACGGACGAGAAGTACAACGAGGCCATCTTCTCGACGGCGAAGCGGCTGGTGGCGGCGATCGACGGGCTGCCGGACCCGGGCGGGCCGGCGTTCCAGGAGAGCAAGCGGGAGTCCAACTTCAAGAGCAAGGAGGAGACGGAGGAGAAGCGCGGCCAGTTCACGCTCGTCGTCGGCGGCCTGCTCGTCATCGCCTTCGTCGTGCCCATGGCGCAGTACTACGCCTACATCTCCAAGAAGTGATCGAGTCGAGCGGCGTGCGTGTACAGTACAGTAATTTTTCGAGTCCCCCCGGTTTTCTGTTGGATTGGAGGTTTAGAAGTGAAACAGAGAGAGATCAATGCAAGCGCACCCGCGCTCGTGTGCAGTGTTTGCCGCCTGTTTGGAACTAGGTAATTTTACAGAGCACACACTTCAGTTCCCGCAGCATTCGGAAAAAGATTCTCACCCAAACAGGACTTATTAATTCTTCTTACGATAGCTCAACTGGATACTGTGATTACTGGAGATTAATTTGGATGCAAATCTACTCTTTCTTGCCAAGATTCTTTAGTAACTTCAATTGCTTGCAAAATGTGAAGCTCTCCTTTAAAACTTGCATGCTACAACGAAATTTGAACCTCGGTTGGTCATTAGAACAGGGCACATCACCAAAAGAATAGGATTTGAACTATTGAAAAAAGAAGCTATATGTGATTATTGACATGTGATAAATAATACATCAGTTGTGGTCAATACAACATTACATTGGTTTATTAATTCAGTTGTGGAGATAAATACCCGCTCATTAGAACCTCGGTTTTATACGGAATGGCATCTTGTCGACGAACGGAGGATCTGAGTACTTCCCGGTCAGAATCTGCGATGTAACGTGGAAATTTGCAGCTTCCGTGTAATGTATTCCATCCCAATTGACATACTCAGTGCTGTCACTGCATCCTTTCGCGGTTACGAGATTACCGTTCACAGATTTCGTCTGTCCACACGGCACTCTGCCATCATAGTTCAGGGGTGGCCCTCCGTATCCACAGCATGCTTGGGTGGGACTTTCAAATCCTGTAAAAGTTTGAAGGTGGGAATTTAAAAAACATTACTTCAATAATCGTTAAGAATATCACTGCGTTGATATTCTGATGATGAGGTAACATGAAAACTGATAATTCAGCATATGTAAAAATCCCTAGCACAAGAAAGTTGAAAAACTAGAAGACAGCATGAGCAAAAGAGCCGAAATCTAAAGCGTCACTGTTTCCTCTCTTTTAGTCCAACTGTCCAAATGATAGTCAAAATGATAATCATATTTGAAGCATGATCAGTAATCTTGAAACATCTTCCTAGACCCTATTGATATGATATACGGAAAGGTCCAAATGATTTTTTTATGCTTGGTTTTCTTGGTAATAAGAGAATGTGGTTAACTCTAGTTTGCATACCATATCGAGAGTAATTGCCAATCAGGGCATATTTGATGGAGTAGATGTCGATGTAAGTGATATTAGCTCCAGCAAACTGGCCTCTCAACTTTGTGCAAAGTGCATGCAGCTGTAAGTTGAAAATCTTCGCAGCACGATTGTGCTTTGCTACACAATGAAGTTCATCCAGTTGTGTTGGGTCTTTGCCAAAAAGAGCTATGTTTTGAGGTAAGCAGCCAAGAGGACCTGTGTTGTGAATCCAGAACTTCCTGGCACCCTGATCGTATAGTGTCTGAAATAACAAGGAACACATAATAGAATTTATTGTAAATGAAAGAAAAATATCCTAAATGTGAGGCACTTATTTGGAAAACTATATAATTAAAAGAGTAATACCAAGATACATGATACAGAATCTGAAACCTATATGAACTACAACAGAGATTTTTACCTCTATTAAGAATGTGATTACCAAAGTGCAATGAGGCAAAATGACAACTGATAAGTCCATGGACTGAAAAAAAATTAGAACCATGAAGCGCTATGTATTTACAAACCTTGAGCCCAGTTTCAAATTCCAACAAGATAGTCGGAATGGATGCAATGACTTGGTCCTCTGTTCTCGAGTAGAATTGACCAGCAAGGTCATTTTGACCTATATCAAACATGTAGAGTCCCTTCGAAAAGTAATCCAACTGAGGAATATACCTTCGGTACCTATCTCCTGTAAAAAATATAATAAAAAGGGTTCCATAGTCTGAATTGGTGAAATCAAATGCATTGGGTGGTTATCTGTTGTATCAAGGAGCTTATCATTATTTACTTGTCAGTTGATATATACTCTTAAAACTTTGTGACCCAATAGATGCTCGTCAGACTATTCAAAGAGGACAATCCTAGACCTATTACGACATCAAGCTTTAGATTTTCTAATTGCACTCAGTACAATAATTTCAAATGTGTTATGACTGTCATCCTATGTTGTATTGTCTATTTATTCTGGTGAAATGCAGAAATTTAGTGCTCTTTCACAAACATGGTAATCAATCAACAATGTCTACTTATTCAGTTTGATGGTTCCAATTGTTCTGCTGAGATCTTTCATGAGTTCAGACTTTTTTGCACTAAGTCTTTAGAACAGCTGGCAAGTCACATCCATTTAATCAAGGGTTCTACTAAGGAATAAATGCTTCTAGGATAGGGCAGAAGACCTGTTAATCAGTCATACCTTGAGAGAGCAGCCTGGTGACTTTTTCCTTGAATGCAAAGAATTGCTTAATCTGAAGACCAAATGAAAACGGGCTGACAGATGTTGCACTTGCTGGAGTAATCGAACAGCCAGCTTGAGCAAAATTAACACCTGCCCGGAAGTTAGGCGCACCAAGAGAATCCAAGTATGCATTGAGGAATGGCATATCCATTGCATCCACTACAAGGAGAAGTAGAGGAAACACATATCAGCATACAGAACACGCCATTATTTTTCTTTGACAAAAGTAAGAGCAATAGCCTGTCAGGTGTCAGCCATATCAAGAAAATCAAGGTTCAGTGGGATCAGCATTTCAGACAAAATATAATGCAATAGCCCCCCTAAAGCACCTCCTGACATGAGCAACTCAACTGAATCACCTTATCTGATATACAGCTTTGCATAAATTTTATTTGTGCCCATGAAACCAATACTGCAAAAATGTTTTAAATTAGACTCATTGTCATCAAACCATGGAACTCATGCTTATAGTTAGTGATCATTGATCAACAGCTTAACTAGGAGGGAAATGTTGTTCCTACAAGGAGAACTGTGCAAGCCATTTGTTTGCTTCTTAACTACTCCAAATTATTCTAAAAAATGTTTCTCCTCCAAACACCCATCATCAGTTTTCTTTTTTCGAAAAGTAAAAACCCATCACCACTTGGCCTCGGAATGATTAAACCTATAAAAATCAGGTGCAAAGTATTGGCCCGGTCAAACTACTAGTTAAATGAGAGCACATGATAATTTAGATGTTTACTACGACCGGGAAGTTAGGCACCCGGATCGCAACAAACCAATTCTTTGTACACTGTATGAACAACACCACCCAAGAAGCAGAGCTTGCTTTCCCCACAGATCCGCACGATCTCACCGAAATGTTGCCACAATCAGGGGTGCCAAACCGCACGAACTGGACCCCTCACCTCACATCCAGCACAATTCCACTAGCATAGTGTAACAATAGTGAATGCAACTACCAAGGACCAGCCGCAGAGTGATGCGTCAATCTCCACTCCTAACCACCGCCCCGGGGGTGCGTTTGACCTGTCCGGCAAAGGACAATCCTAACCAATTCGCCCTTTTGCTCCAACCACCGGCTGGACCCGGCGGAGATGTGCACGCTGCCATCAAGGAAACGATCGACTGTAGACGGTGGTAGTATCATCCGTACACCGATTCGTTCCGTGCTGCTGTTGCAACATCCTGAGGGCACACGCAGAAATCACGCACTGACGAGCCATTTCGGCAGTCTACGACACGACGATTCCTTCCGTCAGCACCGGTGCTGGTGGTGGTGAGATGCAGATGGCAGCGAAGCGTGTATGTGGAGACGAGCCGAGTCGGGAATCGATGGGGGTCGGGAGGGGGTGCTCACTGAGGAAGTCGAGGATGAGGCGGCCGTCGGAGAAGCGGCCGGAGGGGGCGCCGAAGAAGGTGGAGCCGTAGGGCGGGGGCATGGGCTCGAAGCCCGCGGCGATGCGGCCGCCCGTGTCGGAGTTGGAGTCCCCGAAGTTGAACGCCGCCGGGTAGTCGAAGTCTGGCGACGCGGACGCCGCACGGCCCCCGCCGAAGCAGAGGACGGCGGCGAGGAGGAACGCCACGGCGGCACGCATGGTCGCGGCGGTGGTTGGAGGTTGGATGCTGTGATGCTGGAGCTGAGCTAGGCTGCTGCTTTTGACCAGCTCCCTACGCCACCCCCTCCGCTGCACTATCTTGTATCCTTGTGGTTCGTGTTTACTCCAGCCATGGGGAGATGGGTGGGAAGTGGAAGAAGGGGCAGCGAGCGAGGCTGCTGATGCTTGAAGCTTTGCAGTTTAGGGAGGCAGATTTGATTTCTGTTTAGGGTGACGAGGGGGAGACCATTAATGATCAAGTGGCAAGTGTGTGCTCCACTGATGACTTTTGTGTAGGCTGTTTTTTTTTCAGTTTAGCCCTTGTGGTGCTGAATTATTCTGGTAACTAATAGTAATTCCTTGAGAGGGGGCATATTATTATTGTGAAGGTTTCATGGAGTATGCAAGGAGTTGTTTTACTCAACATCCTTCACTGAAGGATAAAAAAAATTCTCTGAATTTTGCAGTGAAGATAAGTGACCTAGACGTTATTCCAGATTCTATCTTGGATAGCATGTTCTGCTTTTTATTTTGTTCAATCAGGGCGATACAATGAACACCAGAAATAATAAAAATTACATTCAGATCCGTAGACCACCTAGCGTACAAGCATTGAATCGAACTGAAGACGCGCTGTCATCATCCCCCCTCCATCATCGCAGCCGACCAAAACTTATAGATTTTGTGGTAGACAATCGAAAATTTGTCGTGCTAAGGCCCCGTAGGACCAACGCACCAGAACAGCAGCAGCCGAGCAAAACTTGTTGTAGAAGACAGTCCAAAAATCCTCGTGCTAAGGCCCCGTAGGACCAGCGCACCAGAACAGCAGCAGCAGCCGAGCAAAACTTATTGTAGAAAACAGTCGAAAAGTTGTCGTGCCAAGACCCCATAGGACGAGCGCGCCAAAACATCTGCACCAATGAATAGTAGTGTAGCTCGGAAGGATTCGATCTAAAGAGACACAAACGTAGATGAACAATGACCAGATCCGGGCAGATCCACGAAAAACAGATCCGACGGAGACACACCTTCAAACGCCCACCGACGGTACTAGTGTGGGAGTCCCGAATTATGGGGTCCTCGGACAACTGGACTATTGATGTAAGTCGGACTGTTGGGCTATGAAGATACAAGATAGAAGACTTCGTCCCGTGTCCGGATGGGACTCTCCTTGACGTGGAAGGCAAGCTTGGCGATCGGATATGAAGATTCCTTTCTCTGTAACCGACTTTGTACAACCCTAGTCCCCTCCGGTGTCTATATAAACCGGAGGGTTTAGTCCGTAGAGAGAGATATATACACAATCATAACCTCGTAGGCTAGACTTCTAGGGTTTAGCCATTATGATCTCGTGGTAGATCAACTCTTGTAATACTCATATCATGAAGATCAATCAAGCAAGAAGTAGGGTATTACCTCCATAGAGAGGGTCCGAACATGGGTAAACATCGTGTCCCCCGCCTCCTGTTACCATCGGCCTTAGACGCACAGTTCGGGACCCCCTACCCGAGATCCACCGGTTTTGACACCGACAACTAGACGCATCACTCGAACGAGGTCTAAGCGGAGAGAACCTTATTCCATCTTCAGGAACCGCCACCGTCTCGCCTTCCGGAGCCCTCCCATCGGCAAGGGCCGAGAGCCACCGCGCGTCCATGGCCCTATTGAATAATTAGTCATTTTTTGTTAAGTTTAGTCCAGAAAAACAATTGGTAAAACATAATCAACATTTGCATCCTGCGCCTCCCACGCATTGATAAACCTTAGGTCATCCACTTGAGCAAAAATTGTTGTTGTCCTACAAAACTCTACGCTTGAAGGCACAACGCGAGTCTACAAGAATAAGTTGGGTAGTAGACATCAGAGGTCTGTTGTCTCACTCCTCGGTGCATGTCGGAAAGTGAGATGGGAAAGAGATAAGCGACGCAATGTTCTAGAACAAGGCGATTTGTTGTGTGTCTTGTTGAGAAGAGGACCAACCTCTTATAGGCATGACGAGATGAAACTGAAAATGGATGCACTAATTCCCATTAAGGAGAGGAGAAATGGATGTACTAAAAATCCTATTAAGTGGTCAGTTTCCTCTTCCATTAGTCCGCCAATCGTTTCAACTTGCATGACAAAAATATGCTAGCACGCATGGAATGAAGAAACCAATGTATTAATGGAGAAATAAAACCGAAACCAAAACATTGATGCCATCAATGGGAGGATGAATGGCAACATTCACAGCCATTTGATTTCATTTTCTACCATCGCAACAATTTCAACTTCTTTCTTGTCATGCATGAACGTGCCACATGGGCCCATAGGATTTTTCTATAAATTATTGGATATAACACCTGGCCTAAATCCCAATAATTCTAACAGGCCCTAAGGCCATGGGGGACAAGGCGGACTGGCGGCGGTGCCAATGGAAGGTAGAGGAACCCTAGGTTTTCTTTAAGAGGAGCGTGAGGAGGTGGACTCCTTGAATTTCAGCCTGAATAGCATGTTCTACTTGATGCACTTATTTTGAGTAAATAGCATAAAACTACTAGTTTACAGGCTAGGGTTGCAAAAAACTACCAGTTTTATTTTATTTTTCAAAAAACTACCAAACGCGCGGTCGGCTGTTTCAAAAAACCCAAAACCGCAGTGACTAGCAATTTAACCACTTTACTGACGGATTGGGCACACCAGTCAGGCCATGTGGCCCAGCGCGCGGATGGCGCAATAGTTAAGGTCCATTACCACGAGTGGTGTGGTCGGAACTGGGTAATAAATGCCCCTCCGTCGATCGCTCCGTCCCCTGCCCGCTCACTACTCTACTCCCACTCCCCTGCTCCAGTACGAGATCGCCGCCGCTCGCCGTCTCCGAGGTCAGCTGCCGTCGATCTCCTTGCCGCCATGCCTTCCTGGAACGACAAGGAAACAAGCTCCGACGATGACTGTGAGGTCGTCAGCATGGACATGAGACTTATGGTAAGTTTATTCCTTGCCACCTAAGGTTAGGGTTAGGGTTAAATGCTAGGCTAGTGCCATGGTACTTGCTTATTTTAGGGTTGTGATATTTCTCTTGATTAGGGAGGGTGGGGTTGGTTGTAGGATTGAGTTAACTTAGGGTTCATCTTTGTACACGGTTAGGGTTATTACTGATTTGGGGATTTATGTAGTGTTTAGGGTTAATGCACAGTTCAAATTTATTGTGCTTTTGAGTGGTGATTGAAACCAGTGTTCTTGGTGATTTTTTGGTTGCGGGAGGAACCAGACACCATTTTGGAGCCCTTTTATGTGGCCAACTTGAGCTTTCTGAATCGAAATGCATTCTGCACCACATGAGGCCTGTTAAGTATGTGGCTTTTGAAGGCACTTTAACAGGAAGGTGTTTCTATGGCTGCCCAGTCCAAGTTAGATGTCAATTATGTTTGTTACGTATGGATGTTTAGTGCTGCACATTGCTACCTCTTGAGCATGCGTTGGTTTTTCCCTTGAAGAGGAAAGGGTGATGCAGCAAAGTAGCGTAAGTATTTCCCTCAGTTTTGAGAACCAAGATATCAATCCAGTAGGAGGCTCCTCAAAAGTCCCATGCACCTACACAAACAAACAAGAACCTCGCAGCCAACGCGATAAAGGGGTTGTCAATCCCTTCACGGTAACTTGCGAAAAGTGATATCTGATAGAGATAATATGATAAGATAAATATTTTTGGTATTTTTATGATATAGATTGGAAAATAAAAGATGCAAATAAAAGTAGATGAAAAACTTATATGATAAAAGATAGACCCGGGGGCCATAGGTTTCACTAGTGGCTTCTCTCAAGATAGCATAATTATTACGATGGGTGAAAAAATTACTGTCGAGCAATTGATAGAAAAGTGCATACTTATGAGAATATCTAGGCATGATCATGTATATAGGCATCACGTCCGCAACAAGTAGATCGAAACAATTCTGCATCTACTACTATCACTCCACACATCGATCGACTCCTGCCTGCATCTAGAGTATTAAGTTCATAAGAACAGAGTAACGCATTAAGAAAGATGACATGATGTAGAGGGATAAACTCATGCAATATGATATAAACCCCATGTTTTTATCCTCTATGGAAACAATACAATACGTGCCTTGCTGCCCCTATTGTCACTAGGAAAGGACACCACAAGATTGAACCCTAATCTAAGCACTTCTCCCATTGCAAGAAAGATCAATCTAGTAGGCCAAACCAAACAGATAATTCGAAATTGACTTGCAAAGATAACCAATCATATATAAAAGAATAGGATACAGAAGGTTCCAAGATGGTATCTCACGGATACAGAAGGTTGCGGCGGTGGAATTAGGTTTTGGTGGTGCTCCTGGATGGTTTCGGGGTACGTAGATATATATAGGAGGAAGAAGTAGGTCGGTGGACGCTCGAGGGGCCCATGAGGGTGGGGGCTCGCCCACCCCCTTAGGGTGTGCCGGGAACCCTCGTGGCCGCCTAGTCTGCTTCTTGACGTCCACTCCAAGTCTCCTGGTTTGCATTTGTTCCAAAAAGATCGCTCCCGAAGGTTTCATCCCGTTTGGACTCCGTTTGATATTCCTTTTTTGCGAAACACTGAAATAGGCCAAAAAAACAACACCAATTCGGGTTGGGCCTCCGGTTAGTAGGTTAGTCCCCAAAATGATATAAAAGTGTAAAGTAAAGCCCATAAACATCCAAAACAGGTAATATAATAGCATGGAACAATCAACAATTATAGATACGTTGGAGATGTATCACACATGATGCAACAGTTTGAGTGCAATTTCTAAACTACTGATGATATGACAGTGTAACTTGGTATTTCAGTTACATTATTCATTGTGAGAAAATTCCAAGTTAATCATGGCAGTGAAATAAGCTAATCATGGCATTGTAATAACCTATCATATTTACAAATGCAGGAAAATGGTGTGAATTGTGGTGGTGTATAGTGGGTTGATGGGCCTTGGCCCCCTATTCTTCAGAGATGTTTTTCCAAGCTATGGAAATGTTCCATGAGCAGAACTTGTTGGAGATATGCCCTAGAGGCAATCATGTATGATGATATTTCCTATGTGTTTATGAATAAAGATAGTCCTTGGATGTAATCAATGATACTTGTCGGCAAGTACGTGACTTGTCTATGAGATCTTGTGTCGTATGATACATCCTATATTGTCCCTAGTCGCAAGTGACGTGTGGGCACACGTCGGACTAGACTAGCATATGACACGATGGATGGCTCATACTCACTATCCATGGAGCATTGGATGCTAACCGCGTAATGTGGACTCGCAAGGATCTGGTCAGATTTGACGTAGTCGAATCCGAGTCGAGATAAGGTCCGAGTCGGACAGATCCAACTATGAGACACAGCGATATGGCATCTATGAGTGTCTAGTAAAACATACGTTCTATGTCCTAAGACCTGAGCTGGCGCATGTACTCAGGATGGTGACAGACTTGCTTTGGGCCGACCAAACGCTACTCCGTGACTGGGTAGGGTAGGTTTTGGGTTTGTCCAGTCCCATGCTGTGAGACATGGTCGAGCAGGATGGGTTTTGCCCCTCCAATCAGGAGAGATATACTCTAGGCCCCTCGTGTGATCCGACCAGGATAAGCATGGCCATGCGACAAGGATTATGAGAAAATCCAGTTTGTGGTCGGTATCACTGGAATGAGAAAGAGGTCGGGCTAGCACAAGGATGATAGTCTCGCCTTGAGCTTGACAACATATATCGTGAGGCAAAGGGAACAGAAGGGTGACAAGTTGTATAGGTTCGCCTAACCAGCTTCATAGTTTGCTTGGTGGTCGGCATGCCTTGCTAGAGGCCGCTACCAATGGTGCAGGTCGGAGGTGATCCTAACTATGACCAAGCCGACTTGAACCTAAGGAGTCGCCCGCTTAAGGGAAGGAACCTACGAGGTCGGTTCAGAGGACACTAGTCGGATGTCATCCGAGCTAGACTTGGAACGCGACCGAGTAGACTTTGGGCTTTAGGATCCGTGCAAGGCCCAAGTGTTGAGCCCGAGACGGATGCCTATAAATAGTGGAGGTGCAGAACACTTATCGGATTGATCGCTTTGGCGCCGTCATTGGGGCTTTGCATGTGTTGCAACTAGCCACCTCCACTCGCCGTCGGTTGTGTGATCGGACCTAGAAGTCTACCGCACGACATTCCTCATGCACGCGCGGATATCGTTAGAGGCGGTGCACTTGTGCCGCTCCGGTAAACCTGTTCGCGGGATCCGATCGGCTATGTGGGAGACCGGCAAGGAGGAGACGACTCCGGGAATGCGAGGCGACTCCAGGAACGCGCTGCCTCAACTCTACTTCCGCTGCACGGCATTGCGCGTCTAGTGGTAACGATCTGTTATCCATCTCCCTTAGCATGTTCTTGGTTGTTCTACGCGTAGGAAATGTTAATTTGCAGTCGACGCACCCTACCATCGAACCCAACAGAACTATGGAAGGGTACTTGACAAGGAGCAGTTTGAGAAGCAGTTGGCCAAGCTTAAGACTGAAAATGACAAGCTTTGCATGGAGTACAACAAGCTTGTTGAATATGTATCCAAGATGTTTGATTGACAGGATGGTAGGGTGGACAGGAAGGTGCACTAGAAACAAGTGGAGGAAGAGGACAGAAAGCTAGTTTGGAGGTGCAGATGGAAAAGCTTAAACTTGCGAAGGAGCAAAGGTGCATTTTGCAGAGCCAAGCTAACATTATTAAGAACACCAGGAAGGGTATGAAGGATGTTGAAGTTGACAGAGATCTTCTTAAGAAGGAGAAGGCAAAGCTTGAGCAAGTTCTTGTTGAGCTGCTGAAAAATGGGTATGGCAGCAAGGAGAAGTTAGAGCAAATCAAGGCTATCCTTGAGTCATGAAGTGATGTGAAATGGTGGTGAAGTACATCCAAGGCCTATATAAGGATGTGGCCTAATTGTCTCAAGTGATTATATGGGTGTACAGTTTGGGGGAATGTGAAGTTAACCTAGGGTTTGGCACTGCATTTGAACTTTAGTGTCTTATGTAAGAACCATATCTGCTATGTTCTTAAGTATGTTGTAATGGATCTCCAATGCTATGGTATTAAGTGTTGGAATGGATCTTCTATGCTATGGTTTTTAGTAAGTTCCGTCATTGGGTTGTCCTATATTAATCTTATATGTTATCTATATATTTATGTATAGGGGTATTGGGCTTAGTGGGCCACTAGTCTCTGACCAAATGAAACTCCCCTAGGCCTACTAAAACCCAACCCCCTCCACCATTGTC
The DNA here is from genome assembly GCF_018294505.1 of Triticum aestivum. Lineage (NCBI taxonomy): Eukaryota > Viridiplantae > Streptophyta > Magnoliopsida > Poales > Poaceae > Triticum > Triticum aestivum. The sequence goes on along the minus strand of NC_057795.1, from coordinate 466,014,921 downwards.
AATATAAACCCCTCCCCATCCCCGGTCACCCTTTCCCAGTCACTCCAACAGCCGCCACCCATGTCAAACCCTAGAGATGGATCCTGACATGGGATATCTCATAGAGGAGGAGGGAGAGGTCATGGAGGTGAGGCCTCTAGCAGCACATCAGAGGAGGAGGAGGCGCAGGCAGAGGGCATAGGAGGCCGCCCAGGATGACCAGGAGCTTGAGTACAACCGCCGGCTCTCCAATAAGGTGCTGGAGAAATGCAATGCTGACGAGCTTGAGATTTTTTTCCCTAGTGGCAGGGAAAGGAGCTTCATGCAGACCATTTGGTGGGCGAGGAGAAGAGCAGTCATGGCTCCTCATCCAGCTACTAGGGCTAAGTGGGCTCGTTTCTTCGAGTGTTATGACTGATTTGGATGAAGCAATGTATATCTATCTATCTATCTATCTATCTATATGTAAGTAGTGTTCTTTGTAAGATCTGGATGAGAATCAATATCTATCTATCTATTTATCTATCTATCTGTAAGTGGTGTTATTTGTAAGATCTAGATGACAATCAATATGTATACTACTCTGAATCTATATATCTATCTATTTATGCTACTCTGAATCAATGTATGCTACTCTAAGTGAATAGTTGTTGAATATCTCTGAATCAATGTAGCAGTTCACAATTCAACCTAACTGTGAACAAACACAGGATAAACTGAGTGATTGAACAGAAGATTAAATGACTGAATCGACACAAGATTAACTGATTGAATATCTATGAAACCACACAAGATAAACCATAGAAGAAAGTATAGTTATTACAAACCATAACAGTTCAACCTAAAGACAGAAATCCATCCATATTTGTTCACTGACATAAACACAACCATATCAATTAAACTCAAGTTCAAACACAGACATGCTAGTTACCACTTGCATAAAAATAGTCTTTCACCCTCCCACTTGGCTTCCTGATCCTCTTTGACCCAGCCTAGACAATAGTTGAAGTTGATTGCCTTGGTGCAATGAATGTTCTTCTCATTGAGCCATCCCTCTGGGCACTTGTAGACCTTGTGTTCTTTGCTGGAGAAGTTCTACATGATCAGGTGTTCTTAGCAGAAGAAGAAGTGTTGGCGCTTTTCTTTTTAGCAGGTGATGTTGCTGCTGCTGGAGAAGTGTTAGTCCCGCTCCTCTTAGTTGGTCCTGGTGCTGTTGCTGCTGGACTAGTTGAAGCAACCCTTTTATTTGACCTAGAAGTAGCCACTGAACCGGGTGAAGGTGCAGAAGTTGTAGCTCTTGATGCAGCTGGTCTTGGTTCAGGTGTAGTAGCAGTGATACTTCTCCAATGTATCTATAATTTTTTATTGTTCCATGCTATTATATTATGGACCATAAGAAGCCCCCGGAGCAAAAGAGTTGGGCCAGAAGAGTCCCCAGGCCACCACACGGATGGAGGGCGCCCCCCCCTAGGGCACACCCCCATATCTTGTGGTTGACTCGGGGACCCCCCTGACTTGTTCCCAAAGCCAACACCTCTTATATATCCCCAAACTTCCAGAACAGAACCTAGATCAGGAGTTCGTCGCCGCAAGCCTCTGTAGCCACCAAAAACCAATGGAGACCCTGTTCCAGCACCCCGTCGAAGGGGGGAATCATCAACGGTGGCCATCTTCATCATCCCGGCGCTCTCCATGACGAGGAGGGAGTAGTTCACCCTCGCGGCTGAGGGTATGCACCAGTAGCTATGTGTTTGATCTCTCCCTCTCTCGTGTTAATGATTTGGCACGATCTTGATGTACTACGAGCTTTGCTACTATAGTTGGATTTATGATGTTTCTCCCCCTCTACCTTCTTGTAATGGATTGAGTTTTCCCTTTGAAGTTATCTTATCGGATTGAGTCTTTAAGGATTTGAGAACACTTGATATATGTCTTGCATGTGCTTATCTGTGGTGGCAATGGGATATTCACGTGATCCTCTTGATGTATGTTTTGCTGATCAACTTGCGGATTTTGTGACCTTGTGCACTTATGCATAGGGTTGGCACACGTTTTCGTCTTGACTCTCCGGTAGAAACTTTGGGGCACTCTTTGAAGTTCTTTGTGTTGGTTTGAATAGATGAATCTGAGATTGTGCGATGCATATCATATAATCAAACCCGTGGATACTTGTGGTGACATTGGAGTATCTAGGTGACTTTAGGGTTTTGGTTGATGTGTCTCTTAAGGTGTTATTTTAGTACGAACTCTAGGGCTATTTGTGACACTTATAGGAATAGCCCAATAGATCGATCAAAAAGAATAACTTTGAGGTGGTTTCGTACCCTACAATAATCTCTTCGTTTGTTCTCTGCTATTAGTGACTTTGGAATGACTCTTTGTTGCACATTGAGGGATTGTTATATGATCTAATTATGTTATCATTGTTGAGAGAACTTTCACTAGTGAAAGTATGAACCCTAGGCCTTGTTTCGAAGCATTGCAATACCGTTTTCGCTCACTTTTGTTACTTGCTACCTTGCTGTTTTTATATTTTCATATTACAAAAACATATATCTACCATCCATATTATGCTTGTATCACCATCTCTTCGCCAAACTAGTGCACCTATACAATTTACCATTGTATTGGGTGTGTTGGGGACACAAGAGACTCTTTTTTATTTGGTTGTAGGGTTGTTTGAGAGAGACCATCTTCATCCTACGCCTCCCATGGATTGATAAACCTTAGGTCATCCACTTGAGGGAAATTTTCTACGGTCCTACAAAACTCTGCGCTTGGAGGCCCAACACGAGTCTACAAGAAGAAGGTTGCGTAGTACATCAAGCTCTTTTATGGCACCGTTGCCGGGGAGGTTAGTGCTTGAAGGTATGTCTTTAGATCTTGCAATTGAATCTTTTAGTTTCTTGTGTTGTCACTAGTTTAGTCTATAAAAGAAAACTACAAAAAAATGGAATTGAGGTTGCCTCATATGCTTCATCTTTTTAATATCTTTCGTGAAAATGATGGAAAGGAAAATTGTGCTCAAGTGTTAGAAGAAGAAGTCTATAAATGTTTGGCATAAAATCTTTGAATGATGAGCATGATTGCAATGTTGTTAGTATGAATTCTTTGAATATCCATGATGCTGATGATATGCAAAGCTACAAGCTTGCACTACAAAAAATACACTTCCGTGATGATACATGTTTGTCACAGTAGGTCATGTTTTCTATCATGCATGTACATCCATGATGATTTTATGATAGAAAACATGACCTACTGTGACAAACACACACACACACACACACAATTGAGTAGCATTGTCCAGAGAACCAACCAAGGATTTTTCTAGACTCCAGCTTACACCACCAACCCCTGCTAGCACCTGATCAACCGACCAAGGCTGCAAGATAGACAAGGCAGGTGTGGGGGCGAATGAGTTGAGGAGGATATGATCTTGACCTTCTAATCTGGAGGGAAGGGGGGAAATCTGGGTCGACACCACAACCAAACGAATCCTAGCCACTCGTGTAGAAAAGGTAGCCATCTAGCACATCCGACGCACGCTATCTTGCCATCTAGGGTGCCTCCTAGGTGTCTTGGGTGGTCTGCAAGGGAATGAACCGGTATAAACCTCACCACGACCTTCATCCGCAAGCACTCAAGCTTGCCCTATGAACACCTCCGATGGCAATATGAGAGGGAGAGGGTGGAGGGGTGGTAGTGTTGTGGAAACCCCTAGTCGCCTCAGAGTCCCCGAATTAACTGGAATGATAGGAAAAAGCTCGAAGCCAACCAAGCACAAAGTTGTATCAAAATATCAAGAGGCCTTGGGAGAAAAATGTGAGGGTGCTCAAAACATCCCAAGGACACACTACAAAAAAATACACTTCCGTGATGATACGTGTTTGTCACAGTAGGTCACGTTTTTTGTCATGCATGTACATCCATGACGATTTTATGACAGAATCAAGATAGTCATACCTGTGCTGTCATAGAAGTGTTCCATGACATTACCAAAATTATCATCACGGAAGTGTCCACTTCCATGACGATAAATCGCGCGTCATAGAAGTGCTTTCGTCAAGGATGACCGACACGTGGCATCCACCGTAACGGCTCGCCGTTAAGCTATCTAGTCCGGTTTTGGATCTGATAACCGGTTAATAACCTCGACCAATGAGGATTTTCCACGTGCAAAATCATCATTGGTTGGAGGAAACACGTGTCGGCTCACCGTTGGGACATATGTCATCCACTCATTGGACCAAAGGCGCCTATGATACATCGATACGTGGCATGGCTCAATAGAGGCCCATTCCTGTGAAAAGGCCCGCCCGTTTGACTTGGTCAAAAGGTGGCGGGCCGGCCCACGGAAAGCATGTTAACGGCGTGTTCGCATATAGCCCATTTACAGCGCGCTAACCCAGGGCCCGTTATGACCTATCAGAATTAGGCCTAGTAGCGTCATCTGGGGCATCTAAGATGATTCCAGCCTGTTTTAACTTCCGGCCCATGTATGGCCCATGACGTCCTTCGGCCCATATGAGGCCCTTTGTAACTCTTGGCCCATTAATGGCCTATGGTGAAACTAGCCCATAATGAACAGTGTATCACTTTATACCCATTAACAGCCCATTATTCCATTGGGCCATTTTCAGCCCATGTTAACTTTCGGCCTTCTCAGGGCCCATTTATTCTTGGGCTCATTTCCAGCATTCGGTTACTTATGGCCCACTACTGTCATTTTCTACTTGTGGGCCAAATTCAGCCCTTGGTTACAGTCGACCTGTTTGTGGCCCGTTAATACGTTGGTCCATTTTCATAGCGTCATCAAATACGGCCGATTAACAACGGCCTGTTATGGTCGGCCCATGAACGGACAATTCCCACTCTAGCCCGTTTACGATCATAATGCAGTCTGTTATTGGCCCATGTTTGGCCAATCGATCATAGGCCCATATAAGACCGATTGGTGATACGGCCCGTAGAAGGCCCATTGTGTCTACAGCCTGTAGAAGGCCCATTATTTCTATGGACCGTAGAAGGACCATTGTTTCTATGGCCCGTAGAAGGCCCATTGTTTCTACGGCCCTTAGGAGGCCCAGTGTCACTACAATAAATATGTAGCCCATGGTTATTGTGGCCTAGTTTTAAAAAATAGGTTATTGCGGTCACTAGCAAACCGCAGAAAAAGAACTGCACTCACTACAAGCAAACAAATAAACAAGACAACAAGAAAATAAATAAGCAAGCAACTTACGCTAGGCTATCACGGCTATTACACATATTACATCCACTGGGCATCAAAGTTTGCCACCAGTGCAAATATAGGGAACAAAGCAGCATATCACATACACTGGTTGTCAAAGTTGGCCACCAGTGCAAATAAACGCCGCAACAAAGCAAGTTCAGAACTGAAACCACTTTAGAAGAGCTCAAGAAACAATATCCTGGGTACCCATAATGCTGGCAAGATGCTTAGCAAGCTTATTAACTTTCTCTTGTTTGGCGCTTAAATCCTCTAGCGCTTGTTGTTGCACAAGAAAGTATGCATCTGAATTCTGCAGGGACTTGCTCAGTCCTTCGGCTTCTTGCCGCAGCATGCTGTCTGATGCCTTTCAGCTTATAGCTGAGACTAAAGAAGCCGAAGTGATTTAGGCAGCGAGTTCAAAGATCTTGTGCCAACGGTACTAGCCAGTAACTCGAACACTACATCAGCGCATGACTGTGGGGTTTTCTCACTGTTTTTTTAGGAACAATGGACAGTGAGGGCACCCCCTCACTGACTTTAATATTACACCAGCATGCACAAAGTTACATAAGGAAGTTTACATGGGCCTAAGGAGAAGGAGTGTTCCTACACACGAAAGGTATAGGGAGGGGTACAAGTGTATTGTAAATGTACACTACACAGCAGGGTCGATCAAACCGACCACCTGCTCAATAAAAGGCTAGATGGTTTCTTTCACACGATGCTTCATCATCCCAAAATCACTTTGAAACCTCTGGCACCATCCATTCCTCATGGGGGTGGTCCCTCAAGTGTTTGTTGTTATGCTATTTCCAGATGCTCCAGGCCGCCACGATGAAGATTTCCATGAACATGGGCTGCATCCACATGTCTCTTGCCGCATGCAAAAGCTACAGCCTATTGCCACCTGCCGGCCACGAGATCCCCAGCTCCCCCCAGCACAGCTCACTGAATTCACACTCAGAGAAAATATGTTCAATCATTTCCTCTAGGCTGGTTGAGCACAGCAAGCAGGTGTAGTCATCGTCCCTGAGCTTCATGCCTTTCCTTTTCAATAAATTACGTGTGTTCAACCTATCGGCCAGCAGGAGCCAAGCAAAGACTTTCCATTTGTTGGTGCACTTGGATTTCTAGATCCACTCGAAGCCCTTATCCGCCACTTCATCGTGAAAGCAATGGAGGTAGAATTTGCTTGACTGGAAACCTCCAGAGCCCCAAACACAGCTCCATACATCTTTGCTATCAGTCAACTCCACCTCAGTCAGGCTAGTTTGAAGATCATGCAGTTCGCCCTTGGCCTGGACCGAAAGCGGGAGATTGAAGTTTTGGCCAAGGGTAGGCGCAGTCAGAAGCTCACGCACAGACACATCCTCATTTTTTGCAAACGAATACAACCGGGGGTGACTGTCCGACAGAATATCATCGTGCCATAAGTCCTTCCAAAAAAGGGCCGTGCTACCATCCCCCACTTGCACCGTCATGGCACCACGATAGATCGGCGCTAGCTGCACCATGTCACGCCACCAGAATGAGCCACATGGGTCGCTTGCATGCGGTATGGAGTCCACATAGTACACAGACCAGACCAGATTGACCCAGGGCAAGTCCATGCGATTGTAGAATTTGTGCAGCATTTTTAGAAGCAGGCCTTGGTTTTGAATCTTGAGGTCAATCACTCCCAACCCGCCCTTGCTCTTGGGGCGGCAAACCAGCTCCCATGCAGCCAGGGAGACGGCCTTCGTGCCATCGTCCAAACTCTTTGCCCAGAGGCAATATCTCCAGAGTTTATCAAGGTGTTCAAGAACTTTGGGCGGGATCTTGATGGAACACATGGCGTATATCATAAGAGAAGTGATCACCAAATTTACCAACGCGAGTTTTGATCCAAGATCCAGCAAGGCTGCCGCCGAAGAGAGCTTTCACTCGACCGATGCAACGAAGGGCATGAGGTCAGTCACAGTCGGGCGGGTAGTGTCCATGGGCAACCCTAGGTACGTGAAAGGCATGGACCCGATCGCACAGCTGAAGATCTAAGCAAGCCTTGAGGTTGCTTCCGTAGAAGAATTGACAGTGATCAAAGTTGATTTTTGGAAGTTAATGCTCAGGCCCACCAACACCGCATAGTCCTACAGAATGCCCTTGATCGTTTCCGCTTGAGAGGGGTCAGCGGGCATCACCAGGATCGTATCATCGGTGTACTGAATGACGGGGTAGTCACTATCAGGTGCAGGGATAGGGAGCTGCAGGGCGCCCACCCGATAAGCATCATTGATGGCAGCTTGCAGGAGGTCTACCGCCAACACAAAAATGAGCGGGGATAGAGGATCACCTTGACGCACACCTCGCAAACAGAAGAATTTCCTGCCCAGAGTCCCATTGAGGAGGATCGCAGACTTGGCCGTCGAGAATAGACTTTTAATCCATCCGAGCCAACAATCTTCGAAGCCCATGCATTTCATAATCTCCAACATGGGGGCATATTTGATTGTATCGAACGCCTTGGCGAAATCAAGCTTCAGAATAGCTATTTCTCTCCCCGAAGACTGACATTGGTGTATGAATTTGAACGCCCACGCCACGCAATCCTGTATAGATCTCCCCCTCAGGAAGCCATATTGATTGCGGTGTATGATCTTGAGGATGACACGCTGCATACGATTCGCAAGTAGTTTGGTTAAGATCTTAAGGCAGCAATTCAAGAGTGTTATCGGGCGATAGTCGTTCACTGTCTCTGGCGATTGAGTTTTCGGGATGAGAGTAATGAAACCAGTGTTCAAGCTCTCGAGATCAAGGTCACCAGCATGGAAATCAGAGCACAGGCGATAGAAATCCTCTTTGATAATATGCCAGGAGGATTTTATAAAACTACCACTAAACCCATCAAGTCCGGGTGCATGGTCTGACGGCAGCTCCTTGACAACTTGGTCAATCTCTTTGCGAGTGAAAGGACTTAACAAAGCTTGGAGTCCCTCCACTCTCTTGATGATTCTCCTCAGATCAAAACGCATGTCAGTCTGACTGGAGTGGCCCAGTCTTTCTTTGTAGGTCTGAAAGAGCACTGCCTCTTTTCCCACATGGTCGTGGATGATCGAATCATCGAGTAAGCGCAGCGGTGCAATGATGTTCCTTCTGAAGCGCTCTGTCGCAACTCTGTGGAAGAACTTGGTGTTGCCATCACCGAACTTGAAGTATCTGATGGTACAACGTTTTTCCAATACAGCCTCTTGCACTCCAGTAGATGAAGAATATGCTTTTTCAAAATCCCCCTAAAGTTAGCTTCTGGGATAGACAACCTCCTTCTCTCTTCTAGCCCATCAATCTCTAACAGGGTTTTGTTACATTTTTCGATCAGGCCCGCCAATTTAGATATCTTCCTACTCCATTGCTTTAGATCGTAGCGCAGGTTTTTACATAGAGTCACGACAACATTCGGGGCATAACAGCGTCTGTTCCACGAGCGATGAACAACCTCAAAGAAGCTAGGCTGTCCAATCCAAAAATCCTCAAAGCGAAATATCTTGGATTTTGGAATCTTGGACTGAATGCATACATAACAAGGTACATGATATGAAGTGGGTTTACCCAGCGGCAACACTACTGTGTTAGGGTACTTAACTGCCCAATCAACCGATGTGAAGTGCCAATCAAGTTGTTCGAGCAGGGGGTTATTTTGCATATTACTCCATGTGTACGAGTGCCCTTTGATTGGTAGTTCTACCAACGACTGTCTGCGAATGAATTCATTGAAGATCAACATATCATTAGCGTCCCCTCCCTCCGATTACGATTGTCCGGTGCTCTGATGAAGTTAAAATCGCCAATGAGGAGCCAATCATCACCATGTGGTATATCAACATCGAACAGCCAAGAAACAAACAGCGCCCTATTCGGATCCGTACAAGGACCATAAACATTGACGAGCGTCCACGAATAGGCGGATTGGGTATAAGTAAGTCTAACTCCAAGTGCAAAAGATTCAGAAAACACAGGGACACCACTGAATACTGAGCTCATCCACACAGTGATTAGGCCCCCGGAAGCGCCGGTGGAAGGCACGAAAGCAAGCATATCAAACTTTTTAGAGCAGAAAAGTTTAACAAATGAAGCATCAAAAGAGGTATGCTTAGTTTCTTGAAGGCACACTATGGAACGACCACTAACATCGATTGCATTTCGGATCGCCAGCTACTTCTTCTTGGAATTTATCCCACGTACGTTCCAACACAGGATATTCCACTGCTTATTGGGTGGAATTGTAGCTAAGGATTCTCAGTCTCCTCCCCATGAGCAGGTGCCATGAGCTTCTGAGGGGTGAGGTCATCAGGTGGAACTCCACACAGGACATTGCCCATGTACTGCAGCTGGTGAATTGGCGTTGGAGGTGGCAGGTCATCGGAGGTGCTAGCCATCGGTTCAGTAGGAGCTTGGCACAGGGAGCAGTTGCCTTAGAGGAACAGGCAATCGATGGCGCCCCCCTAGGTTTGACCTTGGATTGCGTCTTCCTCACATCAGTGACTTGTGGAACTTTAAATCCGTCATACCTCGTGGATCGACTACTATGATGCAGCCCAGCCGTCTCAATCAGAGCTTTCTCTCCCAACATCATGTTCTAAAAATATTCAGACCCCATAGTGCCAGCGTGAAGTTCAGTGTCAGCATAAGATACTTCAGAAGGCAAGGACACATTAAGCTGCCAAGGGTTGAGACAGTCCTCTTGCATCAGGGTATCGGATCCACTGGTGATCATAGGGATTTGAGGAGCAACGTCCACCCAAACTTCAGCTGGTATGAAGATAGGGCCAGTAAAATGGCAGAGAAGATCATTCATGTGAAAAAAGTGACCACCTGCAGCAGACCTCTCCTGAATGATAGCATCAGTGATAGCAAGAAGAAAAGCACGGGGGTTGAGCGGCAGAGTCCCACAACTCAGAGTCTGGGTAGGTGTGTCAGGTGCAGTGAGGCATCGTGTGAACCTGCCAAAGGAGATCAGCCAGAGGAAGTCCAGAAGAGACAAACCTTCATCTGTCTGAACCTCAACTGTGTGGGAGCTTCCCGGAGCTCGAACAAACTGCATGCCAGAAGTCTGTCGACCATGGATCAGAGCGTCAGCTACTTCTTCGATATCAGAATAGACAGACCATTCATCTTGCGGATCATCGGTGGTGTTGCTCTCCTGCTCCACACCATCCATGAGGGAGGGGCCAATATACTGAAACAAGGCGCGAAAGCTGAAACCACTGAAAGGTGGTGGTGCAACCAGCTGAGGGAGTCCTAGATAAGGGGGTATCCGGACAGCTGAACTATGTACTTTGGCCGGACTGTTGGACTATGAAGATACAAGATTGAAGACTTTGTCCCGTGTCCGGATGGGACTCTCCTTGGCGTGGAAGGCAAGCTTGGCAATCCGGATTTTAGATCTCCTTCTCTGTAACCGACTCTGTGTAACCCTAGCCCCCTCCAGTGTCTATATAAACCAGAGGGTTTAGTCTGTAGGACACAACAAAAATCATACCATAGGCTAGCTTCTAGGGTTTAACCTCTCTGATCTCGTGGTAGATCAACTCTTGTAATACTCATATCATCAAGATAAATCAAGCATGAAGTAGGGTATTACCTCCATCGAGAGGGCCCGAACCTGGGTAAACATCGTGTCCCCAGTCTCCTGTTACCATTAGCCTTAGATGCACAGTTCGGGACCCCCTACCCGAGATCCGCCGGTTTTGACACTGACATTGGTGCTTTCATTGAGAGTTCCTCTGTGTCGTTGCAGTAAGGCTCGATGGCTCGCCTCGTTGTCAGGGACAACATCACCTCTGAGGGAGCACTGGCCCAAGGCCAAACTCTCCGTCTGGGCGGCTTCGTCATGACTGTCGGTGTCAAAACCGGCGGATCTCGGGTAGGGGGTGTTGGGGAACGTTGCAGAAAATAAAAAAATTCTACGCTTCACCAAGATCAATCTATGGAGTCATCTAGCAACGATAGAGAGGAGTGCGTCTACATACCCTTGTAGATCGCGAGCGGAAGCGTTCAAGAGAACGGGGTTGAGGGAGTCGTACTCGTCGTGATCCAAATCACCAAAGATCCTAGTGCCGAACGGACGGCACCTCCGCGTTCAACACACGTACGGTTGGGGAAGATGTCTCCTCCTTCTTGATCCAGCAAGGGGGAGGGAGAGGTTGATGGAGATCCAGCAGCACGACGGCGTGGTGGTGGAAGCAGCGGCGATCTCGGCAGGGCTTCGCCAAGCTCAGTGAGAGGGAGAGGTGTTACGGGGGGAGAGGGAGGCGCCAGGGACTAGGGTGCGCAGCCCTCCCTCCCCCTCTTTATATAGGGGCCCTAGGGGGTGCGTCGGCCCCCTAGAGATCCAATCTCAAGGGGGGGGGGGCGCGGCCAAGGGGGGGGGGACTTGCCCCCCAAGTCAAGTGGGGCGCCCCCCATCCCTAGGGTTCCCAACCCTAGACGCAGGGGGAGACCCAAGGGGGGGCGCACCAGCCCACCAGGGGTTGGTTCCCTTCCCACTTCATCCCATGGGGCCCTCTGTGATAGGTGGCCCCATCCGGTGGACCCCCGGGACCCTTCTGGTGGTCCCGGTACAATACCGGTGACCCCCGAAACTTTACCGATGGCCGAAACTGGACTTCCTATATACAAATCTTCACCTCCGGACCATTCCGAAACTCCTTGTGACGTTCGGGATCCCATCCGGGACTCCGAACAACTTTCAGGTTACCGCATACTAATATTTCTACAACCCTAGCGTCACCGAACCTTAAGTGTGTAGACCCTATGGGTTCGGGAATCACGTAGACATGACCGAGACAGCTCTCTGGCCAATAACCAACAGCGGGATCTGGATACCCATGTTGGCTCCCACATGTTCCACGATGATCTCATCGAATGAACCACGATGTCGAGGATTCAAGTAATCCCGTATACAATTCCCTTTGTCAATCGGTAAGTTACTTGCCCGAGATTCGATCGTCGGTATCCCAATACCTCGTTCAATCTCGTTACCGGCAAGTCACTTTACTCGTACCGTAATGCATGATCCCGTGACCAACCACTTGGTCACATTGAGCTCATTATGATGATGCATTACCGAGTGGGCCTAGAGATACCTCTCCGTCATACGGAGTGACAAATCCCAGTCTCGATCCGTGTCAACCCAACAGACACTTTCGGAGATACCTGTAGTATACCTTTATAGCCACCCAGTTACGTTGTGATGTTTGGTACACCCAAAGCACTCCTACGTTATCCGGGAGTTACACGATCTCATGGTCTAAGGAAATGATACTTGACATTGGAAAAGCTCTAGCAAACGAACTACACGATCTTGTGTTATGCTTAGGATTGGGTCTTGTCCATCACATCATTCTCCTAATGATGTGATCCCGTTATCAATGACATCCAATGTCGATAGTCAGGAAACCATGACTATCTATTGATCAACGAGCTAGTCAACTAGAGGCTCACTAGGGACATGTTGTGATCTATGTATTCACACATGTATTACGATTACCGGATAACACAATTATAGCATGAATAATAGACAATTATCATGAACAAGGAAATATAATAATAATAATTTTATTATTGCCTCTATGGCATATTTCCAACAGTCTCCCACTTGCACTAGAGTCAATAATCTATTTACATTGTGATGAATCGAACACCCATAGAGTTCTGGTGTTGATCATGTTTTGCTCACGGAAGAGGTTTAGTCAACGGATCTGCGACATTCAGATCCGTATGCACTTTGCAAATATCTATGTCTCCATATTGAACATTTTCACGAATGGAGTTGAAGCGACGCTTGATGTGCCTGGTCTTCTTGTGAAACCTAGGCTCCTTGGCAAGGGCAATAGCTCCAGTGTTGTCACAGAAGAGAGTGATCGGCCCCGACGCATTGGGTAAGACTCCTAGGTCGGTGATGAACTCCTTCATCCAGATTGCTTCATGCGCTGCCTCCGAGGCTGCCATGTACTCCGCTTCACATGTAGATCCCGCCACGATGCTTTGCTTGCAACTGCACCAGCTTACTGCCCCACCATTCAAAATATACATGTATCCGGTTTGTGACTTAGAGTCATCCAGATCTGTGTTGAAGCTAGCGTCGACGTAACCCTTTACGACGAGCTCTTCGTCACCTCCATAAATGAGAAACATATCCTTAGTCCTTTTCAGGTACTTCAGGATATTCTTGACTGCTGTCCAGTGTTCCATGCTGGGATTACTTTGGTACCTCCCTACCAAACTTACGGCAAGGTTTACATCAGGTCAGGTACACAGCATGGCATACATAATAGACCCTATAGCCGAGGCATAGGGGATGACACTCATCTTTTCTCTATCTTCTACCGTGGTCGGGCATTGAGCCGAGCTCAAATTTACACCTTGCAACACAGGCAAGAACCCCTTCTTGGACTGACCCATATTGAACTTGAAAGAACATGCGATGCCCCCATGTTTGGTTTTGGTAATTGATGTCAATCTCTATGGACTAATGGTTGCCTTAAGTTATATTTGAAGGTTTTGTCCATAGGCTTTTCTTGAAGTCCATGTGTTGGTTTCAAGGAGTTTATGAGTTGACCAAGGTGCTATTAAGGAATTATCCAAAGATCGGTCATGTGAGTGTTGAGCTTATTGCAAGCATGTCTTGAAGAAGAAGATTGGGTGATCATTCATGTTTACCTTCAAGACATCATCCAAATGAAGAGAGTTGGAAAGATTCAAGGTTGATCTAGACTAAGTACAGAGAGTGATTCAAGTTGATCAACACACAAAGCGCACAAGTTGTACCGAGAGGGACCAAGTGTTCCCATGGTATGGTAAGCATTGTCCATTAAGCTTTGTGTACTAACCCATGGTCTACGTGAGAGTTCTTTGTGGGGTTAGGTATGTTTCCATGGTCTTGCATCAAGAGGAAGATCCCATACAACCCATGGAGGATGACATCAAGTGGTGATCGTCATCAAGTTTGTTGTGTGCAAGTTCAAGTGGAGCAACATGAAGAGTGGCTCACCCATAATGGAGTATGGGGGAGCAATCAAGTTTGAATCTTTCCATCTATTGTGGTGTCAATGGACTTGTGAAGATGTGCCGAAGAGTCGCTCACCCATAGTGGACTATGGGGGAGCAATCATCTAGTCTTCATCGAGCCAACACAATCAAGAAAGGTGGTCCAACTTGAGGGAGTCAAGATCGTCTTCATCTAGCTCAAGTGGACCATGTGCAAGGCAAAGGTTTTCCCTTTATAGGTTTTCTATTTTACCAGTCTCGTGGTGGTAGTTGGGAGACCGGGTTATAGGATCGTTTGCCGTACTATCAAGGGGGGCTCTCAAGTTGGTAGCTTGATCGTATCGTTAGTAGAGAGCTCAAACCATTGCATCCTTGCATCATGTTTCTTTGTTCTTGTTTGGTTCTCTTTGTGAGTCTTAGAGCTTATGGTCATCTTGATGACAAGCTTGAATTCATCGAAAACGGAGTTCGCATGCATCTTCTATGATGTTTTCGGTGTTGGAGGTTTTACCGGTCTTATCCAAGGAAGGGTTCTCACCATTTTATTATGGGCCTTTTCTCATTTGCTTCTTATTGATATTTCTATCAATATTGTGTTATCCCTTGTTGCTAGCTTTCCAACAAACTTGGTTTCATCGAATTCGGAGCTCATATGCGAAAGTTGTGGCTGTTTTGATATTGCCTGTTTTACATAGAGAGGTTGTACCGCCCCGTAGAGAGGTTGTACCGGTTGACCGGTACAACCGGTGTTTGGAGCGGTTGTACCGCTCCAGAATTGGTCCGGAGGTTGTACCGGCCATGTACCGCTCTACCACCAGACTAGTTTCTGTTTTGGAGCGGTTCTTGGGCGGTTGTTGACCGGTTTAACCGGTTTAACAGGTACTACCGGTTCCCCAGGCTGTTGTACCGCTTAGAGCTTTTCCCAGGTTGGTTTTTCCTCTGCTTTGGCCGGTTGTACCAGTCCTACAGGTTTCTGCACATAACGGGCAGATTCGTGGGGACCTATTTAAGGGGGTCTTCTTCCCCAATGGTTCCCCATCTCTTGAGCTCGTTTTTGCCTCCATTGTTGACCTTCTTTGAGCTTGCTAACTCTCAATCCCTTCATGGATTCTTGCTAGTTTTTGAGGGAAAAGAGAGAGGAGATCTAGATCCACACTTCCACCAATCACTTTCTCCTCTATGTGAGGGGAATCCCTTGGATCTAGATCTTGGAGTTCTTTGTGTTCTCCTTCTTGTTCTTCCTCTTACTTTCCTTCCTAGCATTAGTTGCTTTGGTGGGATTTGATAGAGAAGGACTTGGGTACTCTGTGTGCCCTTGCCATTGCATTTGTGCATCGGTTTGAGTTCTCCACGGTGATACGTGGAAGTTAAAGTTGAGAAGCTTATTACTCTTGGGTGCTTGGTGCCCTTGAGCTTGTTCCTCTTGGGTGCTTGGGCGCCCTAGACGGTTGGTGGTGTTCGGAGCTCAATCATTGTGGTGTAAAGCTCCGGGCAAGCGTCGGGGTCTCCAATTAGGTTGTGGAGATCGCCCCGAGCAATTTGACGGGTAACGGTGACCGCTCCCAAGGGTTGCCAAAGTGTACGGGTTCGGTGACCGCCCCCAAGGGTCGCCATTTGTACGGGTTCGGTGACCGCCCTCAAGGGTCCCTTAGTGGAATCACGGCATCTTGCATTGTGCGAGGGCGTGAGGAGATTACGGTGGCCCTAGTGGCTTCTTGGGGAGCATTGTGCCTCCACACCGCTCCAAACGGAGATTAGCATCCGCAAGGGTGTGAACTTGGGGATACATCGTCGTCTCCGCGTGCCTCGGTTATCTCTTACCCGAGCCCCTTTACTTATGCACTTTACTTTGTGATAGCCATATTGTTCTTTGTCATATATCTTGCTATCACATAGTTGCTTATCTTACTTAGCATAAGTTGTTGGTGCACATAGGTGAGCCTAGTTGTTGTAGGTTTTGTGCTTGACAAATTAACCGCTAGGTTTATTCCGCATTTGTTCAAGCCTAAACCGTAATTATTTTAAAACGCCTATTCACCCCCCTCTAGGCGACATTCTCGATCTTTCAATTGGTATCGGAGCCTCGTCTCTCTTTATTAGGCTTTACCACCTAGAGAGTAAAGATGTCGACTAGGGGATTAGGATTCTCGGACACTCTTAGTTTCGATGGCACAAATTTTGATGTTTGGGTAATTCGCATGCTTAATCTCTTTAGGGTCATGGACCCAAATTTAGAGCGAATTGTAGATATGGGTTTTTCTCCTCCAAAGGATCCCCAAAGATTATCTTTAGAGGATGAGAAAAACTCTTATCTCAATGCTCAAGCTTCTAATGTGCTTTTCGATGCTTTGAGCAATGTAGTTATATTTCAACTCATGCCGTTCCGAGATGCTCATGAGTTGTGGACGAAGCTTCAAGATAAATATGGCGTGTCCAAGATTTGTGGGGATGATTGTTCTCCCTCCACCTCCGGTCGTATAGTCTTCTCAACTTCTTCTACTTCACCTACATGTGGTTTGCCACAAGGTAATGATATGGTGAGTAGTGTTGGTCATTGCAATGATGATAGTATGCTTATTGTGGATGATCCTTCATCACTATATTATTGCAATGCTCCTTCTTTGGGCTTTAACACTTCGAGCACTCCAAATGTTTCACATGCTTGTGTTGATAGTCCTTGCATATCATGTAGAAATTGCTTGACTAAATCTCATGATGATATGCTTGCTATGTCTTGTTGCCATGATAAAAATGCATCTATTTCCTCGAATTGTTGTGCTAACAATGTAGAGGAAACCCAACACTCCATGGAACAAGATGTGGTGTTTAATGGTGCCTCAAGGGATCCTACATCATCATCTATTGCTTTTTGCCTTATGGCTAAGGCGTCAAAGGTATCTCCTACTTTGTACCCCAATATGTCTCTTGATGATGATGTTGATGCTAATGATGATGAGGATAATGATGAAGAGAATGATAATGTTGCCTCCTTAAAAACTAAGGGGGAAATGATTTTTAAAGCTCTTCATAAAAATAAAATTGCTCGTTCCAACTTCATGGAAATAATGTCCATTGCCATTGATGGCAAGAAATACATTGAGGAGTTGGAATCTCATCTAGAGGAGCATGAGGTCACCATTGAGAAAATGCAAGCTCATGGGCGTGATTACGCAAATGGGATCGCGGAGCTATCTCAAGCTCTTGAACATGAACAAACCACCTCCGAATCTCTTGAGGAGACTTTTGCTCTAGAATTATCTAGAGTGAAGGAATCTAATGATAGAGCTCTTGAGGTGGCCAACGTTTTGAAACTAAAAATGCTAAGCTTGAAGTTGCTCATGCTAGACTCCTTGAGGATTTTGAGCACCTCGAAAATGGCTCAAGGGTCATCAAGGGTGAGCTCATCAAACTCACCGAGTCTCATGCTCAACTTGAAGCTTCTTATTTAAAAGAGCTTGCCAAGTTGCCTTCTCCTCTTGTTGTTAATGATGATGCTTGTGCTACTAATTCTATTACTTGTGAAGCATCCATTTTGAAGGAGAATGTTGAGCTACGGGCTCAACTTGAGGTGCTATCTAGCAATTATGGGAAATTGGAAGAAAGTCATGAAAAGCTCTCAAGCTCTCATGATGATCTTCTAGTATCCCATAGTGTGCTAAAGATAGCTCATGAGGCCATGATTGCTAAGGTAACATCTAGTGAGCCTCATGTGGATACTAGCACTACTTCTAGTCAAAATAGTATATTGCCATGTGCTAGTCCTTGTAATTCATCTACTCACAATGTTGGTACATCTTGTGATGAATTGCTTTCCTTGCCTTGTTGCTCTAACGATGAAGCTTATACTTCCTCTAGTACTTGTGTTGAGACTAACCATGTAGAGGAAATCAAAGAGCTCAAGGCCCAAGTCACTTCTTTGAAGAAAGACTTGGAAAAGTGTCATGAAGGGAAATCCACACTCAACAATATCTTGAGTGTGCAAAAATCCCCCAATGACAAAGGTGGACTTGGATTCAACTCCAATAAGAAGAAGAAGTCCAAGATGAACAAAAGAAGGGCCAAGAACAAGTCAAGAATTCGGCCAAGATTGTTTGCTTCAAGTGCAAAATAGAAGGGCATCATGTTAGATCTTGCCCATTGAAGAAGAAGGCCATTAGTGTCAAGCAACAAGGGAAGAGGGCACAAGTTCAATCTCATGCTCAACCTCAAGTTGAAGAAAGGCCTCTTCCCAAGAAGACTCAAGTTAATGCTTCTCAAGTTGAGAAATCAAGTGAGAAGAAAGTGAAGAGTAGACGTTGCTACCTATGCCGTGAGAAAGGTCACCTCGCTTCTTCATGCACTAGTGGTAACTTATCCAACCCAATTATTATTGATGATGTCTATTCTCTTGGGAAGGATAAGGTTGGCAATGTGGTTGCCAAGTTTGTTGGTACTCAAAGTGGTTTGAAGCAAAGAACCATTTGGGTAGCCAAGCCTATTGTGACTAACCTCTTAGGACCCAACTTGGTTGGGGACCAACTAGCTCAAACTTGATCAATAGGTGTTGTTGGAGGGCATTGGAGACTTGGCTACTTTATGAAGAATTAAGGGGACTTCATCACTCTTATTGTCTCAAGCCAAGTCAATTGAATCATCAAGTTTATATCTTATATCCAATGTGCCTCCTTGCGGTAACTTGTACTTAAATTGTTTACCTTGAAAGTTACTTGCCCCCTTGCATGTTTTGGTTTTGTTCCTTGCATGTGTTTGTATATGTTGCGCTTCCAACTTGCTTATCTTGAGCAATCAAGTATGTGTGTGTTGGTTTGCACATCATGTACGTGTGTGTCGTGCGTTGAGCCTTTTTGCTTCCTGTTTGTATCCTAGTTGGCTCGTGTGAGAGATCAATGGAACATCCCATTTTGGGGGAGTGATGTGCTTTGTGCACCTCACAATCCTATAAATGTGTGTACATGAGGAATACCATCTAGTATTGATATTACAAGATTATCTAGTCGCTAGGTGGTATATCTCTCATGAGAAATTCAAATTCTAGATAGTCCATTAATTATCTCTTGTTTGTTCCTCTTATTGCCTCTTGTTAAGTTCTTATTGGTATCACATTATGGGGGAGTAATATGCTAAGTGCATATTACAAGCCTAGAAAATGTGTACATTTGAGATATTGTCACCTAGAATTGATATTGTAGATTATCTTGTTCCTAGGTGGCATGTTAGCTCTACAAGTTGCAATTTGCTTGTGTTTGTTGTGAAGATGATGTTGGATATCCTTGCTATCTACCACCGGGAATTATTTCCAAATACTTCTTGTCTTTTGACAATTGGTAGTCACTTATGTGTGGTAGAATTTGTTGATCATCTTTACTTTGGCTTTTGTTTTTCCTTTTCTCTTGCCAAGGTTTGTGTCAACTCCCGGTGTCTTCCCTACCACTTGTGGATCTTGTTTATTTCTTGTTCTTGTCTAGTGTTTTCTAGATATAGTGAAAGTAGTGATCCCACCTTGTGCATTTTGTATTCAAATGCAAATCCTATATAATGCACAACTCGTGGGGGAGCTATCCTATTTTCTTTAGAACACTCTTCTTGTGATCCTTATCGAGTGTGTTTTGGTGGAAGGCAAGCCATTTCTTTTTGGTACTTTGTGCCATCATGAAACTTTGTTGAGAGCTTGGTTTGTTTGGAACCATCCTCTCTTTGGGAGTTTGACATCTTTAGTTTAGTGTGTATCAATGGATATCTCATTCCTTGATGTATCTTTAATGATATCTTCCAAGTGATGATTTCTCCATTTGGTATCCTTTTCACTTGGCATTTCTTTCTCTTTAGGTTTCGGGTTTTGAAAGTCTTGAGCATGCATGTTTACTTCATGTATTTTATTTGGCATGCTTTCTTTCTTTGACTCAATATATAGGGGATCTCCACCAAGTCTCAAATCGGATGAGATGTGTATGAAATTCATTTTCATATCTATATGCACATATTTATGTGGAGTTTGTCCTATGTATTGGTTTTTCTAACTATTTGGTCCCAATGAGTTTGGGTATCGTTTAGTTTGTGTTGTTCTTCTAGGAACATTTGGAGATGCATTGGATGCTCGGCTCACTCACAAGGAAGGTGTTGTCACCATGTGCATATTGGAGTCAAGCTAGGATGATCAATGAACTACTATCTACCTTCAATTGGTATCTACTACATCCTTCCAATGATATCTCGGTAACAAGTATCTATTCATGCTTTCTCCTCTTGCATTCAACCTTGTGTAGGTTGCATCTTGGCATGATATTCATTTCATATCTTGTGATACTTGTTTCCTTTCTCAAAGCATCCCAACGATGATCTCTTGTTGCTAGTTGTGATGCCTTTGATGGATGTGTGTTTGGACTTCATTTATATACAATGAGACCATATCTAGCCAAGTGCTATGCTTTCAAGCAAATATCTTATTGGTATATTTATGACTTCCTTTTGGTTATCTCATTCCTTCTTGTTGTAACTATTTCGGGTGTACATCCTTCTTTGTAGATATATATCATCATGATTTCGTCTACCTAGAACATTATACACTTGAGAGAAATTACATCTCTAGTTGATATCCTTTCTTTCACGTCCACCTTGTCTTTCTTATGTTATTTCTTTGGTGGCTCCGTGAAAGCTTTTGCCTTGAGTGCGTGTCGTATCTCATTGCATCTTGATGCACTCTTGTGTGGTGAAGATTATTTTCCTCTTGCTTATCTTTACGAGGCTTTTACCATCTTAATTGGTATCCCTCGTCTTGATGAGCCTCCCCTCGTCTATCTTCACCACGGGTTGTCACAAGCATAGGTTCTCTTTTGCTTATTAGCAAGCTTGTGAACCCGTTTGCCAATTGTGTGTGGGAATGATAGGCCTTGCACCGTGTGCCTCATTCTTTCAAGACTATGTTGATGCTTAATGCTCATCCTAATTTTAGTCTTCTCAAGTGCTTCGCCATGACTCACACACATCATTTTGGTTGAGCCTATTCTTAAGTTGCCTCTTTTACATGTTGCTCAACCATGTGCTTGTTGCAAGCGCTAGGCTTTGTTTCCTATATGCTCACCTGCACTGATGTGTAGTTTCTATTGATTTTGGGGGAGCTATGATCCTATTTTGTGCACTTTGTATCCAAATACAAAAATTCTTGATGTGCACAAATCATGGGGAGCTTCTCTAGTTTCTTTAGAACACTGCTCCGCTCTTATCATAATATCCTTTATTCATGTGGCTCGTAGGATCATTGGCCTAGTTGGTTCAATTGGTATCTTTTGATAGCTTGCTTCAATTGGTATCTTTTGATTGCTTGATTGCTTGTTTCTCTCTTTGATTATGTCTTTGTGGCATATCTTCCTTTTGCAATCTTTGGGCCTCAATATAGTTTGTCTTCCTCCAAGTATTTACCGTTGGATATGTGTATTGCATTCCACTCTCTTGTTGAGAAATACACAATTTATGGAGGAACACATTTTATATTGGCCTTCTAAGCTTTTAGCCCATTTTGGCAATCGATGCCAATGGGGGAGAAGTTTCAGAGAGTTGTGTGGAGAAGTTTAGAGAGTTGTCTCCTCTTGCTTTGGTTTTGTTCCTTAGCATTTGCATCTCATTTGCATGCACTATTGGTTGTTGTATTGCATGGTGATGCATAATTCCTTATATAAACTCTCTTGAAAGTGATTGTCATCAATTACCAAAATGGGGGAGATTGAAAGAACATGCGATGCCCCCATGTTTGGTTTTGGTAATTGATGACAATCTCTATGGACTAATGGTTGCCTTGAGTTATATTTGAAGGTTTTGTCCATAGGCTTTTCTTGAAGTCCATGTGTTGGTTTCAAGGAGTTTATGAGTTGACCAAGGTGCTATTAAGGAATTATCCAAAGATTGGTCATGTGAGTGTTGAGCTTATTGCAAGCATGTCTTGAAGAAGAAGATTATGTGATCATTCATGTTTACCTTCAAGACATCATCCAAATGAAGAGAGTTGGAAAGATTCAAGGTTGATCTAGCCTAAGTACAAAGAGTGATTCAAGTTGATCAACACACAAAGCGCACAGGTTGTACCGAGAGGGACCAAGTGTTCCCATGGTATGGTAAGCATTGTCCATTACGCTTTGTGTACTAACCCATGGTCTATGTGAGAGTTCTTTGTGGGGTTAGGTATGTTTCCATGGTCTTGCGTCAAGAGGAAGATCCCATACAACCCATGGAGGATGACATCAAGTGGTGATCGTCATCAAGTTTGTTGTGTGCAAGTTCAAGTGGAGCAACACGAAGAGTGGCTCACCCATAATGGAGTATGGGGGAGCAATCAAGTTTGAATCTTGCCATCCATTGTGGTGTCAATGGACTTGTGAAGATGTGCCGAAGAGTCGCTCACCCATAGTGGACTATGGGGGAGCAATCATCTAGTCTTCATCGAGCCAACGCAATCAAGAAAGGTGGTCCAACTTGAGGGAGTCAAGATCGTCTTCATCTAGCTCAAGTGGACCATGTGCAAGGCAAAGGTTTGCCCTTGATAGGTTTTCTATTTTACCGGTCTCGTGGTGGTAGTTGGGAGACCGGGTTATAGGATCGTTTGCCGTACTATCAAGGGGGGCTCTCAAGTTGGTAGCTTGATCGTATCGTTAGTAGAGAGCTCAAACCATTGCATCCTTGCATCATGTTTCTTTGTTCTTGTTTGGTTCTCTTTGTGAGTCTTAGAGCTTATGGTCATCTTGATGACAAGCTTGAGTTCATCGAAAACGGAGTTCGCATGCGTCTTCTATGATGTTTTCGGTGTTGGAGGTTTTACCGGTCTTATCCAAGGAAGGGTTCTCACCATTTTCTTATGGGCCTTTTCTCATTTGCTTCTTATTGATATTTCTATCAAGATTGTGTTAGCCCTTGTTGCTAGCTTTCCAACAAACTTGGTTTCATCGAATTCGGAGCTCGTATGCGAAAGTTGTGGCTGTTTTGATATTGCCTGTTTTACATAGAGAGGTTGTACCGCCCCGTAGAGAGGTTGTACCGGTTGACCGGTACAACCGGTGTTTGGAGCGGTTGTACCGCTCCAGAATTGGTCCGGAGGTTGTACCGGCCATGTACCGCTCTACCACCGGACTAGTTTCTGTTTTGGAGCGGTTCTTGGGCGGTTGTTGACCGGTTTAACCGGTTTAACCGGTACTACCGGTTCCCCAGGCTGTTGTACCGCTTAGAGCTTTTCCCAGGTTGGTTTTTCCTCTGCTTTGGCCGGTTGTACCGGTTCGTGCACCGGTTGTACCGGTCCTACAGGTTTCTGCACATAACGGGCAGATTCGTGGGGACCTATTTAAGGGGGTCTTCTTCCCCAATGGTTCCCCATCTCTTGAGCTCGTTTTTGCCCCCATTGTTGACCTTCTTTGAGCTTGCTAACTCTCAATCCCTCCATGGATTCTTGCTAGTTTTTGAGGGAAAAGAGAGAGGAGATCTAGATCCACACTTCCACCAATCACTTTCTCCTCTATGTGAGGGGAACCCCTTGGATCTAGATCTTGGAGTTCTTTGTGTTCTCCTTCTTGTTCTTCCTCTCATTTTCCTCCCTAGCATTAGTTGCTTTGGTGGGATTTGAGAGAGAAGGACTTGGGCACTCTGTGTGCCCTTGCCATTGCATTTGTGCATCGGTTTGAGTTCTCCACGGTGATACGTGGAAGTTACAAGTTGAGAAGCTTATTACTCTTGGGTGCTTGGTGCCCTTGAGCTTGTTCCTCTTGGGTGCTTGGGCGCCCTAGACGGTTGGTGGTGTTCGGAGCTCAATCATTGTGGTGTAAAGCTCCGGGCAAGCGTCGGGGTCTCCAATTAGGTTGTGGAGATCGCCCCGAGCAATTTGACGGGTACCGGTGACCGCCCCCAAGGGTTGCCAAAGTGTACGGGTTCGGTGACCGCCCCCAAGGGTCGCCATTTGTACGGGTTCGGTGACCGCCCTCAAGGGTCCCTTAGTGGAATCACGGCATCTTGCATTGTGCGAGGGCGTGAGGAGATTACGGTGGCCCTAGTGGCTTCTTGGGGAGCATTGTGCCTCCACACCGCTCCAAACGGAGATTAGCATCCGCAAGGGTGTGAACTTCGGGATACATCGTCGTCTCCGCGTGCCTCGGTTATCTCTTACCCGAGCCCCTTTACTTATGCACTTTACTTTGTGATAGCCATATTGTTCTTTGTCATATATATTGCTATCACATAGTTGCTTATCTTGCTTAGCATAAGTTGTTGGTGCACATAGGTGAGCCTAGTTGTTGTAGGTTTTGTGCTTGACAAATTAACCGCTAGGTTTATTTCGCATTTGTTCAAGCCTAAACCATAATTATTTTAAAGCGCCTATTCACCCCCCCTCTAGGTGACATCCTCGATCTTTCAGAACTTCTTCAATATCTTATCAAGGTATGTGCTTTGTGAAAGACCTATGAGGCGTCTCGATCTATCTCTATAGATCTTGATGCCTAATATGTAAGCAACTTCTCCAAGGTCCTTCATTGAAAAACACTTATTCAAGTAGGCCTTTATGCTGTCCAAAAGTTTTATATCATTTCCCATCAAAAGTATGTCATCTACATATAATATGAGAAATGCTACAGAGCTCCCACTCACTTTCTTGTAAACACAGGCTTCTCCATAAGTCTGCATAAACCCAAACGCTTTGATAATCTCATCAAACCGAATGTTCCAACTCCGAGAAGCTTGCACCAGCCCATAAATGGATCGCTGGAGCTTGCATACCTTGTTAGCATTCTTAGGATCGACAAAACCTTCCGGCTGCATCATATACAGTTCTTCCTTAAGATAGCCGTTAAGGAATGCCGTTTTGACGTCCATTTGCCATATCTCATAATCATAGTATGCGGCAATTGCTAACATGATTCGGACGGACTTCAGCTTCACTACGGGAGAGGAAGTCTCATCGTAGTCAACCCCTTGAACTTGCCGATAACCCTTAGCGACAAGTCGAGCTTTATAGATGGTAACATTACCATCCGCGTCCGTCTTCTTCTTAAAGATCCATTTGTTTTCTATCGCTCGCCGATCATCGGGCAAGTCTGTCAAAGTCCACACTTTGTTTTCATACATGGATCCTATCTCGGATTGCATGGCTTCAAGCCATTTGTTGGAATCTGGGCCCGCTATCGCTTCTTCATAGTTCGAAGGTTCACCGTTGTCTAACAACATGATTTCTAGGACAGGGTTGCCATACCATTCTGGTGTGGAACGTGTCCTTGTGGACCTATGAAGTTCAGTAGAAACTTGATCCGAAGTACCTTGATCATCATCATTAACTTCCTATCCAGTCGGTGCAGGCACCACAGGAACATCTTCCTGAGCTGCGCTACTTTCCGGTTCAAGAGGCAGTACTTCATCGAGTTCTACTTTCCTCCCACTTATTTCTTTCGAGAGAAACTCTTTCTCCAAAAAGGACCCATTCTTGGCAACAAAGATCTTGCCTTCGGATCTAAGGTAGAAGGCATACCCAATGGTTTCCTTAGGGTATCCTATGAAGACGCATTTTTCTGACTTGGGTTCGAGCTTTTCAGGTTGAAGTTCTTGACATAAGCATCACATCCCCAAACTTTTAGAAACAACAGCTTAGGTTTCTTCCCAAACCATAATTCATATGGTGTCGTCTCAACGGATTTAGACGGTGCCCTATTTAAAGTGAATGTAGCTGTCTCTAGAGCGTATCCCCAAAATGATAGCGGTAAATCGGTGAGTGACATCATAGATCTCACCATATCCAATAGAGTGCGATTACGACGTTCAGACACACTGTTACGCTGAGGTGTTCTAGGCGGCGTGAGTTGTGAAACGATTCCACATTTCCTTAAGTACGTACCAAATTCGTGACTTAAATATTCTCCTCCACGATCTAATCGTAAGAACTTTATTTTTCGGTCACGTTGATTCTCTACCTCATTCTGAAATTCCTTGAACTTTTCAAAGGTCTCAGACTTGTGTTTCATCAAGTAGACATACCCATATCTACTTAAGTCATCAGTGAGAGTGAGAACATAACGATAGCCACCGCGAGCCTCAACGCTCATTGGACACCACACATCAGTATGTATAATTTCCAATAAGTTGGTTGCTCGCTCCATTGTTCCAGAGAATGGAGTCTTGGTCATTTTGCCCATGAGGCACGGTTCGCACGTGTCAAATGATTCGAAATCAAGAGACTCCAAAAGTCCATCTGTATGGAGCTTCTTCATGCGTTTGACACCAATGTGACCAAGGCAGCAGTGCCACAGATATGTGGGACTATCGCTATCAATCTTACATCTTTTGGTATTCACACTATGAATATGTGTAACATCACGTTAGAATAAACCATTGACCAGCGGGGCATGACCATAAAACATATCTCTCATATAAATAGAACAACCATTATTCTCGGATTTAAATGAGTAGCCATCTCGTATTAAACGAGATCCAGATACAATGTTCATGCTCAAAGCTGGCACTAAATAACAATTATTGAGGTTTAAAACTAATCCCGTAGGTAAATGTAGAGGTAGCGTGCCGACGGTGATCACATCAACCTTGGAACCATTCCCAACGCGCATCGTCACCTCGTCCTTCGCCAGTCTCCATTTATTCCGCAGCTCCTGTTTTTAGTTACAAATATGAGAAACCGCACCGGTATCAAATACCCAGGAGCTACTACGAGTACTGGTAAGGTACACATCAATTACATGTATATCACATATACCTTTAGTGTTGCCGGCCTTCTTGTCTGCTAAGTACTTGGGGCAGTTTTGCTTCCAGTGTCCGCTTCCCTTGCAATAAAAGCACTCAGTCCCAGGTTTGGGTCCATGCTTTGGCTTCTTCCTGGCAACTGGCTTACCGGGCGCGGCAACTCCCTTGCCGTCCTTCTTGAAGTTCTTTTTACCCTTGCCTTTCTTGAAACTAGTGGTTTTATTGACCATCAACACTTGATGCTCCTTTTTGATTTCCACCTCCGCTGATTTCAGCATTGAAAATACTTCAGGAATAGTTTTCACCATCCCCTGCATATTGTAGTTCATCACAAAGCTCTTGTAGCTAGGTGGGAGCGACTGAAGGATTCTGTCAATGACCGCCTCGTCCGGGAGGTTAATGTCCAGCTGGGACAAGCGGTTGTGCAACCCAGACATTTTGAGTATCACTGACAGAACTATTTTCCTCCATCTTACAACTGTAGAACTTGTCGGAGACTTCATATCTCTCGACTAGGGCATGAGCTTGGAAACCCATTTTCAGCTCTTCGAACATCTCATATGCTCCGTGTTGCTCAAAATGCTTTTGGAGCCCCGGTTCTAAGCTGTAAAGCATGCCGCACTGAACGAGGGAGTAATCATCAACATGCGACTGCCAAGCATTCATAACGTCTTGGTTTGCTGGGACGGGTGCTTCACCTAGCGGTGCTTCTAGGACATATGCTTTCTTGGCAGCTATGAGGATGATCCTCAGGTTCCGGACCCAGTCTGTATAGTTGCTGCCATCATCTTTCAGCTTGGTTTTCTCTAGGAACTCGTTGAAGTTGAGGTTGACGTGAGCATGGGCCATTTTATCTACAAGACATTTTGCAAAGGTTTTTAGATTAAGTTCATGATAATTAAGTTCATCTAATCAAATTATTTAATGAACTCCCACTCAGATTAGACATCCCTCTAGTCATCTAAGTGATACATGATCCGAGTCAACTAGGCCGTGTCCGATCATAACGTGAGACGGACTAGTCATCATCGGTGAACATCTCCATGTTGATCGTATCTTCTATACGACTCATGTTCGACCTTTCGGTCTCTTGTGTTCCGAGGCCATGTCTGTACATGCTAGGCTCGTCAAGTCAACCTAAGTGTTTTTTGCATGTGTAAATCTGGTTTACACCCGTTGTATGTGAACGTTAGGATCTATCACACCCGATCATCACGTGGTGCTTCGAAACAACGAACTTTCGCAACGGCGCACAATTAGGGGGAACACTTTCTTGAAATTATTATGAGGGATCATCTTATTTACTACCGTCGTTCTAAGCAAATAAGATGCAAAAACATGATAAACATCACATGCAATCAAATAGTGACATGATATGGCCAATACCATATTGCTCCTTTGATCTCCATCTTCGGGGCGCCATGATCATCTTCGTCACCGGCATGAAACCATGATCTCCATCATCATGATCTCCATCATCGTGTCTCCATGAAGTTGTTCGCCAACTATTACTTCTACTACTATGGCTAACGGTTTAGCAATAAAGTAAAGTAATTACATGGCGTTTATTCAGTGACACGCAGGTCATACAATAAATAAAGACAACTCCTATGGCTCCTGCCGGTTGTCATACTCATCAACATGCAAGTCTTGATTCCTATTACAAGAACATGATCAATCTCATACATCACATATATATCATTCATCACATCCTTTTGGCCATATCACATCACAAGGCATATGCTGCAAAAAGAAGTTAGATGTCCTCTAATTGTTCTTGCATGTTTTTACGTGGCTGCAATAGGGTTCTAGCAAGAACGTTTCTTACCTACGTCAAAACCAAAACGTGATATGCCAATTTCTATTTACCCTTCATAAGGACCCTTTCATCGAATCCGATCCGACTAAAGTGGGAGAGACAAACACCCACTAGCCACCTTATGCAACTAGTGCATGTCAGTCGGTGGAACCTGTCTCACGCAAGCGTACATGTAAGGTCGGTCTGGGCCGCTTCATCCCACGATGCCGCCGAAACATGATAAGACACTAGTAGTGGAAACTAAATTGACAAAATCTACGCCCACACCAAATTTCTGTTCTACTCGTGCATAGAAACTACTCATAGACCTAGCTCATGATGCCACTGTTGGGGAACGTTGCAAAAAATAAAAAAAATTCTACGCTTCACCAAGATCAATCTATGGAGTCATCTAGCAACGATAGAGAGGAGTGCATCTACATACCCTTGTAGATCGCGAGTGGAAGCGTTCAAGAGAACGGGGTTGAGGGAGTCGTACTCGTCGTGATCCAAATCACCGAAGATCCTAGTGCCGAACGGACGACACCTCCGCGTTCAACACACGTACGGTTGGGGAAGACGTCTCCTCCTTCTTGATCCAGCAAGGGGGAAGGAGATGTTGATGGAGATCCAGCAGCACGACGGTGTGGTGGTGGAAGCAGCGGCGATCTCGGCAGGTGTCAGTGTCAAAACTGGCGGATCTCGGGTAGGGGGTCCCGAACTGTGCGTCTAGGCGGATGGTAACAGGAGACAAGGGACACGATGTTTTTACCCAGGTTCGGGCCCTCTCGATGGAGGTAAAACCCTACTCCTGCTTGATTAATATTGATGATATGGGTAGTACAAGAGTAGATCTACCACGAGATCGAAGTGGCTAAACCCTAGAAGCTAGCCTATGGTATGATTGTTGTTCGTCCTACGGACTAAAACCCTCTGGTTTATATAGACACCGGAGAGGGCTAGGGTTACACAGAGTCAGTTACAATGGGAGGAGATCTTCATATCGTATCTCCAAGCTTGCCTTCCATGCCAAGGAAAGTCCCATCCGGACACGGGACAGAGTCTTCAATCTTGTATCTTCATAGTCCGGGAGTCCGGCCAAAGGTCTTAGTCCGGCCATCCGGACACCCCCTAATCCAGGACTCCCTCAGTAGCCCCTGAACCAGGCTTCAATGACGACGAGTCCGGCGTGCAAGTTGTCTTCGGCATTGCAAGGCGGGTTCCTCCTCCGAATATTTCGTAGAAGATGTTGAACACCAGGGTAGTGTCCGGCTCTGCAAAATAAGTTCCACATTCCACCGTGTAGAGAATAATATTTGCGTTAATCGGATCTGCTGACGTATTCCGCGGTGTGACATCCTGCCACGGCTAGGCTTTTATTCATTTTATTGTTCCACCTCAGCGCGTTTAGCGAGGCGGTTTCCTTGGCACGTCTTGTCGAAGCAGAGATCATGTCCCCTTATTCCGGGATTCTCATCAATACGGGTGTGGGTAACCCAACCGCGCCATTAACCGCGGCGCTTGGGAGATAAGCGAGTTTTATTAGGCCGGTGGGGGGCTCGTAGTTTTGGCTGCCCATATAAGGGGACAAGAATCCGCCCTTTCCATTCACGCCTTCTTCCTCCTCTGCTTATCCGTCCCTACGCGCTCGAGCTCCAGCGCCCAAGCCCGCACTTCCCACCTCAACCTTCTCCAACCATGTCCGGAGCGGGAGGTAGATGGATGGCCTCCTCCGTCACGGAGGGGCAAATCAAAAAACCGAGGAAGGCCGGATACTTGTCTAACGACATCGCGCACCGGCTTCGAGATGTGGGGCAACTCATCCCCACCCCCAGGCCCCACGAGAGGGTTGTTTTTCCCCATTTCCTCCGCGGACTGGGTTTTCCTCTTCACCCGTTCGTCCGGGGGCTCATGTTCTACTACGGCCTGGACTTCCATGATCTGGACCCGAACTTCATCCTCAATATCTCGGCGTTTATCGTCGTGTGTGAGGCCTTCTTCCGCATCCAGCCCCACTTTGGCCTATGGCTGAAGATCTTCAGCGTCAAGCCGAAGGTTGTGAAAGGCCGACAAGCGGAATGCAGAGGTGCTATGGTGGGCAAGATGGCCAACGTCACTTGGCTTGAGGGTGCCTTCATGGAAACCATCAAAGGGTGGCAATTGGGGTGGTTTTATATCACCGAGCCGCGAGACCCTAAGTGGGCAGCGACCCCCGAATTTCGATCCGGCATCCCCACCCGGCTCACATCTTAGAAAGAGATGGGTCTGTCGTGGGGCAATCCGGAAGAGGTGACCGGACTCCAAACCTGCATCCGAGACCTGGTGACCAAGAAGGTCAAGCTTGTCAACATGGTCCAGGTCATGCTCTTCCGCCGGATCCTCCCGTGTCAACGACGGGACTTCAATTTGTGGGAGTTCGACCCGGCCTAGCACCAGACTCTATCCCGGCTCTTCAAAACGAAGCACGAGGACGCCTGGAAGGTGCTTTTCAAGAGTTCCGAGGTCTCCCCTCCCATCATCGAGGATCGCAGATTCTGCGCCAAACGTCAAGCCTCCGAAGTAAGCTTATATTTAGTCCCTTATGGGATACCCGAATTTCATAGTGTGACTTTATGTGGGATCTAAACTCCCGTTCCTTTAACAGGACTGGAAGAGGACATCCGGATAGTTTGACTATCCGGCTCCTTTGTCCGAAGGCCCAGCAAACGCGCAATTAGCAAAGCTACTGGTTCCGGCACCTCACGTGGTGCCGCACAAGAAGGACAAGGAGAAGGCCACGGGGGCCCGAAAGAGTTCCCGGTGCCCGGTGGCGTCGGATTTGCCCGACAACCCCAATGCACCCTCCGCCTCCGAAGACGAGGAGGAGGAAGAAGAAGAAGAAGCCTCCCCCCCTCCAACGGGGGGAGGAACAAAAAGAAAGGCCGCCCCAACTGGGGAGGCCGGAGGGTCCAAGAAGGGGAAGACCCTTCTGCCAGACTACGCCCCCGACGCCGAAGACGGTGGGGGGGAATGGCCATCCAGGGTCAAGCCCCTGGCAAAATCGTGACTGTCTGGCTACCCGAAAGACTTATTGCATTCCTTTATTATTCGATAGCTTCTAATGCCGAATCTAATTATGCAGTCCGCCCAGAGCTCAGCATGGCGATTCATCGAGTGGCTCTTTGAATTCGTCGGACGTAAATAGCGCTTCACTACCGACGGCCTCCTCCCCTCTCCCTACAGACGATGCTGAGGTGGAGTCCCATAGGGGACAAAACTAGGAGGAGGTGGTCTTGGAGGCGCCACAAGGCGACCGTCCGGACTCCAGGCCCAAAGGGGGTAAAGCCCCGGAGGGATCTAAGTCCGACCCCGGGCCGGACACTGCTCTGGAACCATCAGCGGTTCCAGAGTCCGACAGGCGGCGCCTTCATAAGAAGGGCAAGCTTGCAACACTGGCGACTTCCGTCCACCTGGAGGCGTCGGACAATTTGCTGGAGGCGCTTAACGGCGCCTCCATCGACGAGGAACACCGCACTGTTATGAGTGTGGTGATTCAGAAGGTTCAGTCCGCCAAGAGCGGGCTGACGGAAGCCTGTACAAGCCTGTTAACGGGCTTTGAGGTATGTGTTCAAAAACATATATAAAAAATATAACCGCATAGACAGTAGCCCCTGATGCTCAGTTCGGTGTTCGGAAAGAAAAGCTGAGCTGAGGATCTAAAAAGATATACGCAGGAGTCTAATAGAAATATGTCAATATGGGAATGCAGGCTGCTGCTGACCTCTGCCGCACTGACTGCAGAGGTCAATGCATTGAAGGAAAGCCTCGAGCAGTCCGAGAGCGAGCTTGGCCGTGCCAAGAAGCAGCTCGAGGATAAAGAGGGTACATAGTACCTCCTGTAAATGTATATAGAAATACTTGGTTGCAAAATAAGAACAGGACCAACGTTAATGTTGAAGGACCCACGACCGAGGTGGCGACCCTGAAAGAGGCGGTCTCCAAGGCCGAAAAGAGTGCAACCTTGGAGCACACCGAGCGAGAGAAGCAGGAGGCACGGGTGGCGGAGGTGCGGCAAGAGCTCCAGGCTCTCGTGGAAAAACACGAGAGTTTGGAGCGTGACTCGAAGACTCGAGAGTCCGAGCTTGCCTTGGCTCTTGAGAGTGCCAAGACCACTAAGGCCGAAGCCCAGAAGGCCCTTCAGGAGATTGAGGCATGAAGAAGATAGCGGCGGGTAAGGCATTCTTTATGCAAAGCAAAAATATAAAAGTTAATTATCTGCTACTTACCCGAATCCGGAGCTCTCCAGGAGCGTTCGCCGATCTGCCATGTAGTGTGTCTGATGCCGCCGCATACTACCGAGCCGAAGAGGGGAGCTCGATGGAAAAAGTGTTCTGGTCTCAGTATGCTGAGGCCGAACATCCGGTGCCCCTGAGCGACCAGCTGAAGCAGCTGGTCGAGCTCCACGAGGTGGCCAAACAGGCCATGAAGGGCCTCATAGCTCGGCTGTGGCCTGGAGAAGTCATGCCTAGGAGCTACTTCGGTCTGGTGCGGCGGCTGGTGGACGCATGTCCGTGGATTGAGGTCGTCAAGCGCTCCGTTTGTATTGAAGGTGCCCGTCGGGCCCTTGCCCGTGCTAAGGTGCACTGGGGCAAGCTAGATGCGGAGAAGCTGTTGACGGACGCGCCATCGCCGGGCAAGAAGTATCATACGCCCGAGATGTATTATAATGGCGTTCTGAAGGGTGCCCGCTGTATAGCGGATGAGTGCTCCAAAGATGTAATTTTTGAGTAGACTCGCATTTGTTATCCTGTACGCTGAAGCTTTGTTCATATGCGTTAAGCAACGCTTGTTAATTTAAAATATTACCTTCTGTGCGGCCGTTTATCAAATCTGAGAGATGCAAGTCGTCGGTTTTGACCCCCATGCCACGAGTGCTGGGGTGTTCGGGATAAACCTGAGCGCTCTTGTTCCCATTCTTGGGTCCATCTAGGGAGGCGTTCAGCACAATGAACCAGGCCGTCGGACTTATAATGCTTTATCACTCTCACTTAGCCATAGAATTCTATAATTTTAAATTTCGGCGAAGCCCCTAGTATTCGGAAGACCGAGTTTGGGGCGCTATCCACGCCTAGGCCGGATAAGTCCGGTTCCTCGCTCGAAGCGCATAAGTCTTTAAGGACTCGAAGAAACCTCGCGAACAACGACCGGTCTCTCGCACTATCATGACAGTCAGTTTTAGCTTTCTCTACTGAGGTGTTAACCCAGCTCAACTAGGGCACAATCGCAGTAGTTCTCCCAGCGCTACCTTAGCCAACAATGCGGAACATAAGGTACCAAAACATGGGAGCCGGGCAAACCCAACTATTGACCAAAGACATGATTCGGAACCGATGCATATAGTGCTATAAGTTCGGGGTGCCGCACTCGTGAGAGTGCTCAGTCTTCTCACACCATGTTATGGGGTGTTGTAAGACCCTGGTGTATTGTCCGCACCAAAGTGTACGGTTGCAGAATGTCATGACTGAACATATTTGTATATAAAAATAGATAAGTACAATAATAGGTAAGAGCTATATATTGTTTATTAAAAAGGGCTGCTGCGAAAGCAGAACGATACAAGAAGTGCGGTAAGCAAGAGATGGGAGTATTTGACATATTCCCCTCCAGGGGCAAGCTGCGGGATTGTAAGTAAAACAGGTATTAAACTCATTATAGAGACCACCTGGACTTTTGACGTGGCTTGCTCCCTCCCTGGTTGTTGCATCGTTGGCTCGGCGAGTGTATTGTCGGACAGGCCTTCCGAATAGTTGGGTCCTGAAAGTGTGTTAAAAAGGAAAACGGCGAAATAGGGAGCCCCTTAGTGCGGTTGAGCCGCCTTCTGGGCGTGCCGTTGTTGTGCCCCTCCCCTTATGCCCATGGTATCTCTAAGGCGTAATTATGTACGCGTGGTACTAGTATCGCCATTTGGCGGGGGCTGGGGTTGGGGCCGCACTGCTATGCTTGCTCGGAACGTGCCAGCCGGATTTGTTGTAGGTTACTTTGCGCTCGCTTGACGTTGTCCGGACGTTTGACACCTGGATTGGAGAACTGCCTTGAGAGGCTACTCTGTACTTCCGCCGCCAGGGCTGCTGTGTGCTCCTCCGTTCGGAGAGAGCGTTCGGTGTTTCCGTTTACCGTGATGACTCCGCGAGGTCCTGGCATCTTGATCTTGAGATATGCGTAGTGCGGCACCGCATTGAATTTTGCAAATGCGGTTCGTCCAAGCAGGGCGTGATAGCCGCTGCGGAATGGGACTATGTCAAAGATTAACTCCTCGCTCCGGAAGTTATCCGGGGATCCGAAGACCACTTCGAGTGTAACCGAGCCTGTACAGCTGGCCTCTACCCCTGGTATGACACCTTTGAAGGTTGTCTTTGTGGGTTTAATCCTTGAAGGATCGATGCCCATTTTTCGCACTGTGTCCTGGTAAAGCAGGTTCACGCTACTGCCGCCATCCATTAGGACTCTGGTAAGGTGAAATCCGTCGGGTCTAGGACCAGTGCGGCGAATCCGCCGTGACGGATGCTAGTGGGATGGTCCCTTCAATCGAAGGTGATCGGGCAGGAGGACCATGGGTTGAACTTTGGGGCGACTGGCTCCAACGCATAGACGTCCTTGAGAGCACGCTTCCGCTCCCTTTTGGGGATGTGGGTTGTGTATATCATGTTCACCGTCCGAACTTGCGGGGGAAATCCCTTCTGTCCTTTGTTGTTCGGCGGCCGGGGCCCCTCCTCATCATCGCTATGTAGCCCCTTGTCTCTGGTCTCGGCACTTAACTTGCCTGCCTGCTTGAACACCCAACAATCCCTGTTGGTGTGATTGGCTGGCTGTTCCGGGGTGCCGTGTATCTGGCACGAGCGATCGAGTATCCGGTCTAAGCTAGATGGGCCCTGAGGGTTTCTTTTGAATGGCTTCTTCCGCTGACCCGGTTTAGAGCCTCTGAATCCGGCATTGACTGCCGTATCTTCAGTATTGTCACCGTTAATGCGGCGCTTATGCTTGTTGCGACGTGACCTGCTGTTGTTATCCTTGGTATCCGAATTGCCGGGGCTCTTGGTTATGTTATTGCTACGAGCTAGCCTGCTGTCTTCTCCCGCACAGAAGCGGGTCATGAGTGTCGTGAGGGCTGCCAAATATTTCGGCTTTTTCTGTCCTAGGTGCCGGCAAGCCATTCGTCTCGGATGTTGTGCCTGAAGGCTGCAAGGGCCTCGGCGTCCGGACAATCGACTATTTGGTTTTTCTTGGTTAGGAACCGTGTCCAGAATTGTCTGGCCGATTCCTCTGGCTGCTGGATTATGTGGCTTAGGTCATCGGCGTATGGTGGTCACACATACGTGCCCTGGAAGTTGTCAAGGAATGCGGATTCCAGGTCCTCCCAACAACTAATTGACTCTGCCGGCAGGCTGTTAAGCCAATGTCGAGCTGGTCCTTTCAGCTTGAGCGGGAGGTATTTGATGGCGTGTAGATCATCACCACGGGCCATGTGGATATGAAGGAGATAATCCTCGATCCATACCGCAGGATCTGTTGTGCCATCGTATGATTCGATGTTTATGGGTTTGAAGCCCTCGGGGATTTGATGATCCATTACTTCGTCTGTGAAGCATAGTGGGTGTGCGGCGCCCCTGTACTGGGCTATATCACGACGTAGCTCGGACGAGCTTGGTCTGTTGTATTCAGCCGGGCCATACTTATTATGTCCGACGTGACGGCTAGCGTCACGTGAAGCGGGGCGCCCATGCAATCCGTAGATCGATCTTGTTTGCCTTGCCTTATTCTCCAAGATGTCTTGCAGGTCTGTTGCGTCTCCCCGTACTCTGGTATGTTTTGAGCGGTGTCGGGGTGCGGCTTGGGTTGAGGGCTTGAAGGCCTCTCTATCACGGCCACGGGGTGGCCGATCGGGCGCATCGTACGCTGGTGATGTAGGTTTAGTTGCTTCCTCCTCAAGTTGGGGTAGCAGCCTGCGCTTTGGGTAGCTCTTGGATGGGCGTTCTAGTTTATACTCTTTGGCCGCCAGGACTTCGGTCCATCTGTCGGCTAGCAAGTCTTGGTCAGCTCTAAGCTGCTGTTGTTTCCTCTTGAGGCTGCTTGCCGTGGCTACGAGCCTGCGTTTGAAACGCTCTT
The DNA here is from genome assembly GCF_018294505.1 of Triticum aestivum. Classification (NCBI taxonomy): domain Eukaryota; kingdom Viridiplantae; phylum Streptophyta; class Magnoliopsida; order Poales; family Poaceae; genus Triticum; species Triticum aestivum. The sequence goes on along the minus strand of NC_057795.1, from coordinate 465,978,031 downwards.
GTTCGACGGGATCCTCTGGCACGACGAATTCGTCATCGTCGAGGCTTGCCTCGTCTTTGGAGGGAGGCATGTAATTGTCGTCCTCATCCTCTTTGTCGGCCGCTCTCTCATGAGGGTTGGCTCCTTCGTCCTCCTGCACTGAATCGTGCTAGAGGGGGTTGTCTTCGGCACTGTCCAGCGTGTTGTTATCTCCGGTGCCGGAATCGCCATTTTTGTTTTGGCGGGACTTAGAGCGGCGCCGCTGACGTTGGCGCTTGGGTTGCTTCTTGGAGGGGTCATCCTCCGTTTTCTCCTCGCCATCCCCCGCTTTAGGGTTGTCCACCATGTATATGTCATATGACGAGGTGGCTTTCCAGTTCCCTGTAGGTGCTGGTTCTTGATCGTCTCCTTCATCGGCGTCCATGCAGTCGATGTCTTCAGAGTCAAAGTCGAGCATGTCGGTTAAATCGTCGACAATGGCTACGAAGTGGGTGGTGGGTGGGCTTCGAATTTCTTCCTCGTCTGCATCCCAACCGTGTTGGCCGTAGTTCGGCCAGGGCTCTCCTGACAAAGAGAGAGACTTTAATGAATTCAGGATATTGCCAAAAGGCGAGTGCTGAAAGACGTCCGCGGCGGTGAACTCCATGACTGGAGCCCAATCGGGCTTAATCAAAAGAGGTGCGGGATTTACGGAGTCCAGATCGGAGTCCGGCACCTTGGAGTCACGGGCCTTACGAGGGACTAGGCTGGTATCCGGCTCTATCACCATAGAGGTTGCAGCTTCCGAGGCGGCGTCCAACCGTTCGTCCCCGACTGGCGCAGTGGGCTCCGAGCTAATGGTCGGAGCGAACACCTGAGCGACGCTCTGGGTGTTGTTCGATGGCAGAGCTAAATCATGCCCATCGTGACAGTGCGGCGCGCCCGGTCGTGGCTCGAATCTGTCGAAGATCAAGTCCTCGCGGATGTCGGCCGTGTAGTTTAAGCTTCGAAACCTGACCTGATGGCCAAGGGCGTAGCTTTCAATCTGCTCTTGATGGCCAAACGAGTCCGCGCGCAGTGCGAAGCCGCCGAATACGAAGATCTGTCCGGGGAGAAAAATCTCGTCCCGGACCGCATCGCGATTGACGAGCGAAGAAGCCATCAGGCCTAAAGGCGACGACACAAAGGATCTCTCAATGAAAGCACCAATGTCGGTGTCAAAACCGGCGGATCTCGGGTAAGGGGTCCCGAACTATGCGTCTAGGCGGATGGTAACAGGAGACAAGGGACACGATGTTTTTACCCAGGTTCGGGCCCTCTCGATGGAGGTAAAATCCTACTCCTGCTTGATTAATATTGATGATATGGGTAGTACAAGAGTAGATCTACCATGAGATCGGAGTGGCTAAACCCTAGAAGCTAGCCTATGGTTTGATTGTTGTTCGTCCTACGGACTAAAACTCTCCGGTTTATATAGACACCGGAGAGGGCTAGGGTTACACAGAGTCGGTTACAATGGGAGGAGATCTTCATATCGTATCGCCAAGCTTGCCTTCCACACCAAGGAAAGTCCCATCCGGACACGGGACAGAGGCTTCAATCTTGTATCTTCATAGTCCGGGAGTCCGGCCAAAGGTCTTAGTCCGGCCATCCGGACACCCCCTAATCCAGGACTCCCTCAGCAGGGCTTCGCCAAGCTCAGCGAGAGGGAGAGGTGTTACGAGGGGAGATGGAGGCGCCAGGGACTAGGGTGCGCAGCCCTCCCTCCCCCGTCTTTATATAGGGGCCCTAGGGGGTACGTCGGCCCCCTAGAGATCCAATCTCAAGGGGGGGCAAGGGGGGGACTTGCCCCCCAAGTCAAGTGGGGCGCCCCCCACCCCTAGGGTTCCCAACCCTAGGCATAGGGGGAGACCCAAGGGGGGCGCACCAGCCCACTAGGGGCTGGTTCCCTTCCCACTTCAGCCCATGGGGCCCTCCGGGATAGGTGGCCCCACCCGGTGGACCCCCGGGACCCTTCCGGTGGTCCCGATACAATACCGGTGAGCCCCGAAACTTTCCCGGTGGCCGAAACTGGACTTCCTATATACAAATCTTCACCTCCATACCATTCCGGAACTCCTCGTAACGTCCGGGATCCCATTAGGGACTCCGAACAACTTTCGGGTTACCACATACTAATATCTCTACAACCCTAGCGTCATCGAACCTTAAGTGTGTAGACCCTACGGGTTTGGGAATGACGTAGACATGACCGAGACATCTCTCTGGCCAATAACCAACAGTGGGATCTGGATACCCATGTTGGCTCCCACATGTTCCATGATGATCTCATCGAATGGACCACGATGTCGAGGAATCAAGTAATCCCGTATACAATTCCCTTTGTCAATCGTTACATTACTTGCCCGAGATTCGATCTCGGTATCCCAATACCTCATTCAATCTCGTTACCGGCAAGTCACTTAATTCATACCGTAATGCATGATCCCGTGACCAACCACTTGGTCACATTGAGCTCATTATGATGATGCATTACCGAGTGGGCCCAGAGATACCTCTCCGTCATACGGAGTGACAAATCCCAGTCTCGATCCATGTCAACCCAACAGACACTTTCAGAGATACCTATAGTATACCTTTATGGCCACCCAGTTACGTTGTGACGTTTGGTACACTGAAAGCACTCCTACGGTATCCGGGAGTTACAGGATCTCATGGTCTAAGGAAATGATACTTGACATTGGAAAAGCTTTAGCAAACAAACTACACGATCTTGTGCTATGCTTAGGATTGGGTCTTGTCCATCACATCATTCTCCTAATGATGTGATCTCGTTATCAATGACATCCAATGTCCATAGTCAGGAAACCATGAATATCTGTTGATCACCGAGCTAGTCAACTAGAGGCTCACTAGGGACATGTTGTGATCTATGTATTCACACATGTATTACGATTTCCGGATAACACAATTATAGCATGAATAATAGACAATTATCATGAACAAGGAAATATAATAATAATCATTTTATTATTGCCTCTAGGGCATATTTCCAACAGGGGGTCCCGAACTATGCGTCTAAGGCTAATGGTAACAGGAGACTGGGGACACGATGTTTACCCAGGTTCGGGCCCTCTCGATGGAGGTAATACCCTACTTCCTGCTTGATTGATCTTGATGATATGAGTATTACAAGAGTTGATCTACCACGAGATCAGAGAGGCTAAACCCTAGAGGCTAGCCTATGGTATGATTGTTGTTCTGTCCTACGGACTAAACCCTCCGGTTTATATAGACACCGGAGGGGGCTAGGGTTACACAGAGTCGGTTTACAGAGAAGGAGATCTACATCCAAATCACCAAGCTTGCCTTCCACGCCAAGGAGAGTCCCATCCGGACACGGGACGAAGTCTTCAATCTTGTATCTTCATGGTCCAACAGTCCGGCCAAAGCATATAGTCCGGCTGTCCGGATACCCCCTTATCCAGGACTCCCTCAGCAGCCCCTGAACCAGGCTTCAATGACGATGAGTCCGGCGCATAGATTGTCTTCGGCATTGCGAGGCGGGTTCCATCTCCAAATACTCCAAGATAAATTCCAAACACAAGGAACGTGTCCGGCTCTGCAAGATAAATTCCATATAACATCATAGAGAGAATAATAATCCACGAATCTAATCTGCTGACAACTCTTTGAAACATGACATCACACGACGGACCGGCTCTTATTCGAACTATTTTTATTACAACCAGCTACTGCACACATTATGAGGCGGTTCCATTGGCACGTCTTGTCGAAGCAGAGATCGTGTCCCTCTTATTACGGGATCCTCATCAATACGGGTATGGGTAATCCAACCGTGCCTGTTGGCATGACTCCGTGTTTTTAGGCAAGTCCCAAACGGTTAGCTGGGGACGCTTGATATTCTTCCCCCTTTATAGAGGGGTCGAGGACTATCCCTCTATCTCCACACTTGCGCCTTCTTGCACCTCGAGTTCCAACACCCAAAGCTCAAGCTTAAGCGCCTCGGATCTTTGATCATGTCCGGATCCGACCATCAAGGCCAGTGGATGGCCTCCTCTTTCACAGACGAGGATATTGCGAAGCTCAGGGAGGCCGGGTATTTTACTGTCGATGTTAAGCACAGGCTTCCTGCCCCTGAGCAGGTCATCCCCACTCCCGAACCCAACGAGAGTGTCGTATTTGTTTCCCACTTCCTCCCGGGATTGGGATTTACTCTTGATCCCTTTGTGAGGGGGCTCATGTTATACTATGGGCTAGATTTCCACGATCTAGCACCGGATTCCATCCTCCACATCTCGTCGTTTATCGTCGTGTGCGAAGCTTTCGTCCACATCACCCCCCACTTCGGCCTATGGCTCAAGACTTTCAATGTGAAGCCGAAAATGATTGAGGGGCGACACACAGAGTGTGGAGGCGCCATAATAAGCAGGAACGCCGATGTACCATGGCCCGAAGGCTCCTTCCCGGAGGTATCCGATCTATGGCAACGAAGGTGGTTCTATGTCACAGCTCCCCGAGGCTCAAAGTGGGCGGCCGCCCCTGCCTTCCGCTCGGGCCCTCTGCCTCAACTGGCATCTTGGGCCAACGTGGGACTGGACTGGGGGCCTACAAACGATGTACCGACGTTGCAGAGCCGCATTCGGGAGCTTCTCGAGAGGGACATTAGTCTTATCAAAATAATCCAGGTAATGCTAGTTTGGCGGGCCCTGCCGTGCAAACGTCGACCTCTCCAGATGTGGGAGTTCAATCCAAAAGGTCCGCGAACTATTCAACACTTCCTCGGCATGACACCCGAAGGAATATATAAGTTGTTCTTTGGACCACGAATAAAGTGTCCAGACACCATCGAGGATGCGGGCCTGAGTTGCAATCGCCCAGATACCCAAGTAAGTAACCCGGCCTATAACCGAACTCTTTGCTTATATTTGTCATAGCATTGTTCTGAATACTGTCCGCGACCAGGATTGGCTTAGCAAGGCAGAGAGGATCAGGTGTCCGGCCACGCTTCCCGAAGGCCCGCCTGGTCCGGCAATAGCCAGGATGCTTGAGCGGGCGCTGAGACAAGTGCCGTCGGAGAAAGGCAAAGGGACGAGCGGAAAAGCCAAGGGTGAGACCCACGCATTGTGCATCCAAACCGGGGGAATTAATGTCTCCACGGAGGAGGAGAATCGGGGATGTGATTCTGAGGTTTCCTCCCCCGCGGGAAGAAGAGGGCCGCTTCCGAAGACTTGGAAACGGGGGCGCCTAAACAAGGGGGAAAAACTTCACCAAAGGGCCCTGCCCCGAAGGGCGTCCTTAACGCATAGTGCCCGCTAACGGGCCAGCCCTCCACCGAGCTGTAAGTTTAATAAACAAGAAGCTTATTGATTTTTCCTCTGGGAGTAATAACCATGACCTATTTTTTGTAGTCCGGCTAGCAGTTCATCTCAACAGGGTTCGTCCTCGGGGGATCTTCTTCCGGAGATGATGGAGAGTGAAACCCCACCTACCTCTCCGCCCTGTGGGGCAGGCGACCCTGAGGTATCGTCACGGAGGAGTCCAGATCCAATGGGGCCAGAAGCTAACACTTCGGCCGCCCCGAGCCCAGCTCGTTCGGATCATGTGGCAGACAATTAAAAGGGTCCGGAAGAGTCCGGTGTCCGGCCGAACATACTAACAGGCCTCCTGGAGTCAGCTGCTCTCTCGGAGGATCACTGTACACTAATGGGTACGGTTGTGGAGAAAATTTCCTCTGCTACAAGCGGGTTAAATGAAGCTTTTCGGAGCTTGCTCAAAGGCTTTGAGGTAAGTAACGAAATATGCAATTTTTTGGTTGCACCACACGCGATAGATGTGCTCTGTATAGATAGTAGCCCGTGAGACTGTGGTTGCTAGCCGATGGTGGCAAACGGAGGATCACAATCCCAGGTAATCATCACACTTGTATTGATGTGCAGGTTGCTAAGGGTCCGGCGATAGACCGGAATACTGAACTTGCCGAACTAAAGCAACAAATTGATGTGGTGGATATTGACGTCACGCTTATAAATAAGCGGATTGACGAGTCACGGAGTATGTGCTTGTTTTCCTTATTTCCTTTAGGAAATTGTAAGGAGGTTGTAATATTAATATGATGTGATGTGGCTGCAGGCGGAGCTGCTGCCATTGAGGCCCTGAGGGCGGAGCTTTCCCTAGCCAAGGAAAAAGCCCAGGTCAGCAATGCGGCTGCTCTAAAGGCAGCCGAGGACTTGAAAGCCGAACAGGCTGCTCATCTCCGAAGCGAAGAAAAGATAGCCGAGATGGCTGTGGAGCTGAGGGACGCCGCCGGCCGGTATGAGCTTCTCGAGAAGGAGAATCAGGCAAAGGCGGCTGACCTAAAGAAGGCACTGGATTCGGCTAAGGAGACGCGCTCTGAAATTAGAGACGCGTGGGAGGAACTTCGACAAGGCGGAGAAATCGCGGCTGGAAATCCTTATTTGTTGCGGATGAAGTTTGTAGATTCAAAATATGCTCCGTTGGATAAGCTATGGAGTGCTGCAGATGAGTATGCGGACTTGGCGAAGAGTGCGGCTGATGCGACCAAGTTGTTCAAGGACCATAAAGATAACAAAATAGAAAGACTGTTTTGGTCGCAATTTAATGCCCCAGCATGCTCATTACCCTTGAGTGAGAAGATGGCCGCTATAGCCGAGCTCCATAGGCTGTCCGACCTTGTAATGAGGTCTGTAATAGACCATCTATGGCCGAAGGGGCCGAAACCGGACAGCTTCGTCGGTTTGGTGCAACAATTATTTGGCGCCAGAGCGCGAATAGATGCCGAGAAGAGGTCAGCATGCATAGAGGGTGTGCGGATGGCCCTTTCCCGTGTGAAGACATATTGGGCGGATATGGAGGCCACCTGCATTGCAACCCAAGGTCTGGCAGGAAGCCAAGACCCAGCCGAGCACTATTTTGAGCAAGTCATAGAAGGTGCCCGTAGAATAGAGGCTCAGTGCTCGAAGAATGTCATGTTCTAGTGACGAATCTATCAATTGTAAACAATTATGTGTTTAATTATAGAGGCTGTTTTTTATACTTTTGCCTGAAAGTATTATAATGTCTCCTGTGCGGCTGTTTATGTATGCATATAACGTGAAAGTTAGCAGTCGTTGGCTTTAGCCCCCACGCATAGAATGCGGGGGTGTTTGAGAAAATAGGCGTAAACACACTTGATCCAACGTCTTGGTCCATTAAAGAGGTGATCGCACATCGAACCAGGCAACCGGACTATATAGCTGTAACACTTTCACTTAGCCATGGGAGTTGAAAAGGTGTTCGTGGGGCTACTATGTATCCCCTGGTACTTCCGAGTGCATCCGGATACAGTGCGCGTACTTGACCGGAAAACCGGTCCTTCGTTTATGCGGACGAATCCTATAGATTCTGATGAGTCCTCAAGTGGTTGACCAGTCTCTCGTTGTATCATGACAGTCAGTTTTCAGCTTTCTCTACTAAGGTGCTCATCCGGAAGAACCAGGGCACAATCGCAGTAGTTCTCCTTTGGCCGCCTTAGCCGATAGAACGGAACGTAAGGCAGCAAACCCAGGAGCCGGGCAAACTCAACATTTGACCAAAGACATGATTCAGAGCTGATGCATATAAGGCCAAACTCATGACGCCGAACACTCACGAAGGTATTCGGACTTTATAATATATACCGGGCTGAGTAACGCCCTTGACCCTGTAATTCTAGGTACGTGCATTGATCTGTCGTGGCGAAAAGCCTATAACGCTAGTGTCCCTTTGGGTGTATGAAATACCCATGGGATGTCAAGCAACAAAAGACAGTAAAGAAGGTTTACACAGGGGCTTAATCTAAAGAGAAACCTTTGAGTGGGGCCCTGCTGCACGTCTGCGCCTTTGTCTCTATTGTGCTGTATCCTGGAAGGGTGTTGCACGGATAGTGTATGTAAAAACGAAAACTCACGTAAAAGAGTAAGCGTGCGAAAAGTTAGTTATTCTCGATGGATGTTAGAGATACGAGATATTTGCCTATTAATGAGGCAAGCCGAACTATGGGCTTCATTACATGTTTGCAGCCCCTCGTATTATTTATGGGGACACATGTACATCACCTAGCTGAGGTTTATCCGAGCTATTGTGAAAAATGGTGTACTAGACTCGTCTAGACGTGTCCGTGGTCTTGACGACCGGTCATGTGTTCTAGTGGGAGAGGCCGCCTAGAGTCCGGCAGTGGAAGCTGCCGCATACTGCTCTGTGTTTCCTCTAACCGTTATGACACCGTGTGGACCGAGCATCTTAAGTTTAAGGCAGGCGTAGTTCGGTATTGCGTTAAAGCAAGCGAATGCCATTCTTCCGAGTAATGCATGATAATCGCTGCTGAAGGGAGTGATGTTGAAGAGTAGTTCCTCACTTCTGAAGTTGTCGGGAGAACCGAATGTCACTTCTAATACGAGGGAGCCCCAGCAGTGGGCCACAATGCCTGGAATCACTCCATTGAAGGTGGCACTATTTTGGTTTATTCTGGATGGGTCTATCCCCATTTGCGGATGGTGTCTTGATATATCAGATTAAGACCACTACCGCCATCCATTAGGACGCTAGTGAGATGGTATCCATCAATTATTGGGTCGAGCACCAAGGCAGCCGATCCTCCATGCTGGATACTGGCCGGGTAGTCCCTGTCATCAAAAGTGATCGGGCAGGCCACCCAGGGATTGAATTTGGGGGCGACGAACTCTGTGTCAGTTGCGTGTACCATGTTTACCGTTTTGACTTCTGGTGGGAATTTTTTCTGGCCCCCGGTGTTCGATTGGCGAGGTTCATCCTCGTCTTTGCTTGGTGTTTCACTTCCCTTGTGTTCGGAGTTTAACTTGCCGGCCTGCTTGAAGACCCAACATTCTCTATGGGTATGATTTGCATGTTTGTCGTAAGTGCCATGGATTTGGCACAATCTGTCCAGGACTTTATTCAGGCCGGATGGTCCCTCTTTACTGCCCTTAAGTGGTTTCTTTCCTTGATCATCTCGAGAGCCCCTGAATCCGGCGTTAATCGCCGTGTTGTCCGAACTATCGTTATTCCGACGTTTGTGCTTAGTGCACTGTGGCTTCCCATTGCCATCTCGAATTTCAGATGTGCCCGGGTCACTGGTGCCTCTACGGGCCAACCAGCTGTCTTCGCCTGCACAAAATCGGGTCATAAGGCTTGCTAAGGCTGCCATCATCCTTGGCTTTTCTTGGCCGAGGTGTCTGGCAAGCCACTCGTCTTGGATACTGTGTTTGAAGGCTGCTAAGGCTTCGGCGTCCGGACAGTCGACAATTTGATTCTTTTTAGTGAGGAATCGGTTCCAGAGCTTGCGAGCTGACTCTCCGGGCTATTGTATTATCTGACTTAAATCGTCTGCATCCGGAGGTCGGACATAGGTTCCTTGAAAGTTGGCCCTGAAAGCATCCTCAAGTTCCTCCCAACTTCCAATTGAGTTTTCGGGTAGGCTTTTCAGCCAGTGACGAGCTGGTCCTTTTAACTTGAGGGGAAGGTATTTGATGGCGTGGAGGTCATCCCCATGAGCCATGCGTATGTGAAGGATAAAATCTTCAATCCAGACCCCAGGGTCCATCGTTCCTTCGTATGGCTCTATATTCACGGGTTTGAATCCCTGTGGAAATTCATGATCTAGCACCTCATAGGTGAAGCACAGGGGGTGTGCAGCCCCTTTGTATCTGGCTATGTCGCGGCATGCTGTCGGCTGTTGTTGCTTTCGGTGTTGATTCTGGACTGGTATTCGATCAGTATGATCGTTGTGGTGACCATAATCCCGCGTTGGAGGACGTCCTCTAGACCCATAGATGGATCTGGCCGCACTGGCCTTTTTGTCTAGGAGCTCTTGTAAATCGTGTGCGGTATCGGTGGCTGCTCTACCGCGGCCATGAGGTGGTTGGTCCGGCTGAGTGGCCGTATTGTTTTTTGGCGGAACGGGCGCTGCGGCTTCATCGTCAAATTCGGGTAGCAGTTTGCGCTTTGGGTAGCTCTTTGTGTGGCGATCGTCACCACATTTTCCTTCGGTGTCCAGCACCTTATTCCATCTTCAGTTGAGCGTATCCTGCGCGGTTTTAAGCCTTTGCTTCTGCTTCTTCAGGCTTCTCGCTGTGGCCAGGAGTTTTCTGCGGAGGTTATCTTGTTCCAAACGTTTTGCCGGGATGATGAATGCATTGTCAGCCGGACTATCCTCCTCTTTGGAGGTAGTATGATGAGTTCGGCCCTCTGGATCGCTGTGATCGGGCGTCTGCTCCGGGCTATGTTCAGCGTGACCTGGCTTATCCTGCTCCATCGCTGGGTCCCTATGGTCATTATTGCCTTCGGAGTCAACCGGAGTGCCATCCTGTTTTGTGTTTTTATCGCTATTTTTATTGTGACTGGACTTAGAGCGGCGTCTGCGCCGTCGTTTTTGCTTTTGTCCAGGGGGTTTATCCTCTGTTGTGTCCTTTTTGTCACCATTTTCTTCTTTAGGCGTGTTCACCATATAGATGTCATATGATGAAGTGGTTGTCCAGCGCCCCGTGGGCGGCGGTTCCAGATCGTCCCATGCATCAACGTCCATACCGTTGATGTTATCAGATTCGAAGTCAAGCATGTCTGTTAGGTCATCGGCAGTGGCTACAAAGTGCGTGGTGGGTGGGTCACAATTTTCTTCGTCCTTCGTATCCGACACGGGCCGGATATAGTCCGGCCAAGAGTCTCCTGATAAAGAGAGAGATTTTAACAAATTCAGCACATCACCGAAGGGGGAGTGCTGGAAGATATCCGCGGTGGTGAATTCCATTATTGCAGCCCAATCGGACTCGATGGGTCTGGATGCGCGCGGCTCGAAGCCCATGCCCGGACACAGGTCCGGGTGTCCGGAGATACAGATTTCCCTGGGAGGGGAGTCTGTGTTCGGCCCTAACGCTGATGAGTGTACGGCCTCCAGGGCGGGGTCCATCCACCCATCCTTGGGAGGCAAAATTTGCTCCGGACCAAAGTCCGAGTCGCAGCAGGCGCGATGTTCTGAATGCTGCACGACGGCAGATCTAAGTCATGTGTGTGGTGATCGTTCGGCGCTCCTGACACGGGCTCGAGCCCGTAGAAGATCAAGTCTCCGTGGATGTCGGCAGTGTAGTTTAGGTTTCTAAACTCGACATGATGGCCAGGGGCATAGCTATCGATCTGCTCCAGACGGCCAAGCGAGTTAGCCCGCAGTGCAAAGCCGCCGAACATGAAGATTTGTCCTGGGAAAAAAGTCTCACCCTGAACGGAGTTGTTGAAGGTTGGCGAAGCCATCGAGCCTTACAACGACGACATAGAGGAACTCTCAATGAAAGCACCAATGTCGGTGTCAAAACCGGCGGATCTCGGGTAGGGGGTCCCGAACTGTGCGTCTAAGGCTAATGGTAACAGGAGACTTGGGACACGATGTTTACCCAGGTTCGGGCCCTCTCGATGGAGGTAATACCCTACTTCCTGCTTGATTGATCTTGATGATATGAGTATTACAAGAGTTGATCTACCATGAGATCAGAGAGGCTAAACCCTAGAGGCTAGCCTATGGTATGATTGTTGTTCTGTCCTACGGACTAAACCCTCCGGTTTATATAGACACCGGAGGGGGCTAGGGTTACACAGAGTCAGTTTACAGAGAAGGAGATCTACATGCAAATCGCCAAGCTTGCCTTCCACGCCAAGGAGAGTCCCATCCAGACACATGATAAAGTCTTCAATCTTGTATCTTCATGGTCCAACAGTTCTGCCAAAGCATATAGTCCGGTTGTCCAGATACCCCCTTATCTAGGACTCCCTCAATGACCGCCCGATCGGCTGTCGCGCCGACGATGACTTGTTAGGTCATCAAAAACAGCCTCCACGTCAGTTCGGAATTCGCCGAACAGATGGATCCAATGGAGCTCTCTTCCCTTAATGAGCTCTTGGATCGCATCGCCGCCCTGGGCGTCGCTACGGACTATGACCGGATCGGTCTTAAACCCGACCAAATGGAGATTTATTCTACGCCGGTCACCCATGAGATCGCGGTAGTGGAGGAGCATCATATGAATTCTCCCTCTATTTTGAGGACGAACTGTGTCCGGATTTCCGAGCTCTCTGAGCCGGACACCCGCTCGCGGGAGGACATGACCCAAACCCCGAACTTAGGATCGGGCGATGGTTCGAACAAATTGGGCAGCATTCCAGAGCCCGAGCCATTAAGCTCGGGAACTTCTTTGCCCCTGGGTCTCAGATCGGGTCAGGATTCGGATTCAAAACCACCAACCCACCCAGATTTATTCAATATTCTGCATATCAGACAAGAGCCACAAGAGACAGTACATCATTATGATACGTGTCCAATGTATCTATAATTTTTTATTGTTCCATGCTATTATATTACCCCTTTTGGATGTTTATGGGCTTTATTCTACACATTTATATCATTTTTGGGACTAACCTACTAACCGCAGGCCCAGCACGTATTGTTGTTTTGTTTGCCTATTTCAGTATTTCAAAGAAAAGGAATATCAAATGGAGTCCAAACGGAATGAAACCTTCGGGAGCGTGATTTTTGGAACGAACGTGATCCGGAGAGCTTGGAGTGCAAGTCAAGAAGCTGTCGAGGAAGCCACGAGATAGGAGGCCGCGCCCCCCTTGTAGGGTGCGCCCCCCTGCCTTGTGGGCCCCTCGGGCGGCCACCGACGTACTTCTTCCTCCTATATATACCTACGTACCCCGAAAACATATAGGAGCACCACGAAACACAATTTCCACCGCCGTAACCTTCTGTATCCGCGAGATCCCATCTTGGAGCCTTCGCCGGCATTCTGCCGGAGGGGGAATCGACCATGGAGGGCTTGTACATCAACATCCTTGCCCCTCCAATGAGTTGTGAGTAGTTTACCATAGACCTACGGGTCCATAGTTATTATCTAGATGGCTTCTTCTCTCTTTTTGGATCTCAATACAATGTTCTCCCCTCTCTCATGGAGATCTATTCGATGTAATCTCTTTTTGCGGTGTGTTTGTCGAGATCCAATGAATTGTGGGTTTATGATCAGATTTATCTATGGATAATAATTGAATCTTCTCTGAATTCTTTTATATATGATTGAGTTATCTTTGCAAGTCTCTTCAAATTATCAGTTGGGTTTGGCCTACTAGATTGATCTTTCTTGCCATGGGAGAAGTGTTTAGCTTTGGGTTCAATCTTGCGGTGTTCTTACCCAGTGACAGAAAGGGTTGCAAGACATGTATTGTATTATTGACATCGAGGATAACAAGATGGGGTTTATATCATATTGCTTGAGTTTATCCCTCTACATCATGTCATCTTGCTTAATGCATTACTCTATTCTTATGAACTTAATACTCTAGATGCAGGCAGGAGTCGGTCGATGTGTGGAGTAATAGTAGTAGATGTAGGCAGGAGTCGGTCTACTTGTTATGGACGTGATGCCTATATACATGATCATGCCTAGATAATCTCATAACTATGCGCTTTTCTATCAATTGCTCGACAGTAATTTGTTCACCCACCGTAATACTTATGCTATCTTGAGAGAAGCCTCTAGTGAAACCTATGGCCCCCGGGTCTATCTCTTATCATATTTGCTTTCAATCTAATTTTATTTGCATCTTTACTTTTTGCATCTATATTATAAAATACCAAAAATATATTTATCTTATCATCCTATCTCTATCAGATCTCACTTTCGCAAGTGGCCGTGAAGGGATTGACAACCCCTTTATTGCGTTGGTTGCGAGTTCTCAGTTTGTTTGTGTAGGTGCGTGGGACTTTTGAGGAGCCTCCTACTGGATTGATACCTTGCTTCTCAAAACTGAGGGAAATACTTCCGCTACACTTGCTGCATCACCCTCTCCTCTTCGGGGAAAACGAACGCTAGTTCAAGACATAGCAAGAAGGATTTCTGGCGCCGTTGCCGGGGAGGTCTTCGCTCAAGTCAAGACATACCAAGTACCCATCTCCCTCGCATTTACATTATTCGCCATTTGCCTCTCGTTTTCCTCTCCCCCACTTCACCCTTGCCGTTTTATTCGCCCTCTCTTTCCCAATCTCCTCCTCTCTTTTTGCTTGCCGTTTTTCTGTCTGCTTGTGTGTTGGATTACTTGTTGCCATGGCGCAAGATAATACCAAATTGTGTGATTTCTCGAATACCAATAATAATGATTTCCTTAGTACTCCAATTGCTCCTCTTAATGATGTTGAGTCTTGTGAAATCAATGCTGCTTAGCTGAATCTTGTTATGAAAGATCAATTCGCCGGCCTTCCTAGTGAAGATGCCTCTACTCATCTAAACAATTTTGTTGATTTGTGTGATATGCAAAAGAAGAAAGATACGGATAACAATATTGTCAAATTGAAGTTATTTCCGTTTTCACTTAGAGATCGTGCTAAAATTTGGTTTTCGTCTTTGCCTAAAAATAGTATTGATTTTTGGAACAAGTGCAAAGATGCTTTTATCTCTAAGTATTTCCCTCCCGCTAAGATTATCACTCTTAGGAACGATATCATGAATTTTAAACAACTTCATCATGAGCATGTTGCCCAATCTTGGGAAAAAATGAAATTGATGCTTCACAATTGCCCTACTCATGGTTTGAATTTATGGATGATCATACAAAAATTTTATGCCGGTTTGAACTTTGCTTCTAGAAATCTCTTAGATTCGGCCGCGGGAGGCACGCTTATGGAAATCACGTTAGGAGATGCTACAAAACTTCTTGATAATATTATGGCTAATTATTCTCAATGGTACACCGAAAGATCTTCTAGTAAAAAAGTGCATGCTATAGAAGAAATCATTGTTTTGAGTGGAAAGATGGATGAACTCATGAAGATGGTTGCTACTATAAAATACTCCTCTTGATCCTAATGATATGCCTTTGTCTTCCTTGATTGAGAATAATAATGAATCTATAGATGTGAATTTTGTTGGTAGGAATAGTTTTGGAAACAATGCTTATAGAGGAAATTTTAATGCTAGACCGTTCCCTAGTAATTCCTCTAATAATTATGGAAATTCCTACAATAATTCTT
Organism: Triticum aestivum; assembly: GCF_018294505.1. Classification (NCBI taxonomy): domain Eukaryota; kingdom Viridiplantae; phylum Streptophyta; class Magnoliopsida; order Poales; family Poaceae; genus Triticum; species Triticum aestivum. Next base: position 465,962,991 of record NC_057795.1, on the reverse strand, counting down.
ATGGTAATTTTAATAAGATGCCCTCTGATTTTGAGAATAGTGTGAAAGAATTCATGATTTCTCAACAGAATTTTAATGCTTTGCTTGAAGAAAAATTGCTCAAAGTTGATGATTTGGCTAGGAACGTTGATAGACTTTCGCTTGAAGTTGATTCTCTTAAAATTAGATCTTCCCCTCCTACGCATGATATCAATGAGTCTCTCAAAGTAATGAGAATTTCCATTGACGAGTGCAAGGAAAGAACCGTTAGATTGCGTGCTAAAAAAGAAAGCTTTATAAAAGCGTGTTCTTCTAGTTTCCATGAAAATAATGATGAGGATCTTAAAGTTATTAATACGTCTCTGATTAGATCTATGTTTTGCAATATGAATTTTGATGATTATGGGACTGATGATGAATCAACTTTTCCTAAAAGGCGTCCCAAGAATTCGGAGTCTTTAGATCTTAATGCTAAATTTGGTAAGAGTGAGATTGGAGAATCCTCAACTTCTAATAATGTTGAACCCACTATCTCGGATTTCAAGGAATTGGACTATGATGATTTCTCTTTAAAATGTTGTATTTCCTTGTTGCAATCTGTTGTTAATTCTCCTCATGCTTATAGTCAATACAAAGCTTTTACCAAACATATTGTTGATGCCTTGATGCAATCTTATGATGAAAAACTTAATTTGGAAGTTTCTATACCTAGAAAACTTAATGATGAGTGGGAACCTACCATAAAGATTAGAATTAAATATTATGAGTGTTTTGCTTTGTGTGATTTGGGTGCTAGTGTTTCCACGATTCCGAAAACTTTATGTGTCATTCTAGGTTTCCATGATCTTGAAGATTGCTCTTTAAATTTGCACCTTGCGGATTCCACAATTAAAAAGCCTATGGGAAGGATCAATGATGTTCTTATTGTTGCAAATAGAAATTTGGTGCCCGTAGATTTTATCGTTCTTGATATAGATTGCAATCTTTCTTGCCCTATTATTCTTGGTAGACCTTTCCTTAGAACGATTGGTGCGATTATTGATATGAAGGAAGGGAACATTAGATTCCAATTTCCCTTAAAGAAATGCATGGAGCACTTTCCAAGAAGGAAAGTCAAATTACCTTATGAATCTATCATGTGTGCTACTTATGAATTTAGTGCCAAAGATGGCACTACTTAGATCTATCTTCGCTTTTTATGCCTAGCTAGGTGCGTTAAACGATAGCGCTAGTTGGGAGGCAACCCAATTTTCTTTATGTTATTTGTTTTTGTTCCTGTTTAGTAATAAATTTTGCATCTACTCTCTGTTTAGATGTGTTTTCATGTTTTATTTAGTGTTTGTGCCAAGTAGAACCTATAGGATAAACTATGATGATAGTTGATTTGATTCTGCTGAAAATCAGAAACTTTGCGCTCACGAGAAAAAATTCAATAAATCACAGAAATGTACTTTTGCATTGATTCTTTTTGCTGATGATCAATAAACAACTTTTCCAGTACTTCCTATTTTGGTAGGATTTTTAGAGTTCTAGAAGTTTGCTTTAGTTACAGATTGCTACAGACTGTTCTGTTTTTGACAGATTCTGTTTTTCGTGTGTTGTTTGCTTATTTCAATGCATCTATGGCTATTAAATTAGTTTATAAACCATAAGGAAGTTGGAATACAGTAGGTTTAACACCAAAATAAATAAATAATGAGTTCATTACAGTACCTTATGTGGTGGTTTTGTTTTCTTTCACTAACGAAGCTTATAAGATTTCCTGTTGAGTTTTGTGTTGTGAAGTTTTCAAGTTTTGGGTAAAGCTTTTATGGACTATGGAATAAAGGGTGGCAAGAGGCTAAGCTTGGGGATGCCCAAGGCACCCCAAGATATTCAAGAATAGCCAAAATCCTAAGCTTGGGGATGCCCCGAGAAGGCATCCCCTCTTTCGTCTTCGTTCATTGGTAACTTTACTTGGAGCTATATTTTTATTCGCCACATGATATGTGTTTTGCTTGGAGCATCGTGTATTATATTAGTCTTTGCTTTTTAGTTTAACACAATCATACTTGCTGTACACACCTTTTTGGAGAAGCCTATTTTATTAGAACTTGCTAGAATACTATATGTGCTTCACTTATATCTTTTGAGCTTGATAGTTTTTGCTCTAGTACTTCACTTATATCTTTTAGAGCACGGTGGTGGCTTGATTTTATAGAAATTGCTAGTCTCTCATGCTTCACTTATATTATTTTGAGAGTCTTTTAGAACAGCATGGTATTTGCTTTGGTTACAAATTTGGTCCTAGAATGATGAGCATCCAAGTTGGGTATAATAAAAACTATCATAGAAAAAGAATTGGATGCTGTGATCAACTTGATGCTTGATAATTGTTATGAGATATAAAGGTAGTAATGTTAGGGTCATGCTAGTGGGTAATTATGAAATTGAGAAATACTTTTGTTGAAGTTAGCAAGTCCCGTAGCATGCACGTATGGTAAAAGTTATGTGACAAATTTGTTGCATGAGGTGCTCTTTTGAGTGTCTTCCTTATGAGTGGCAGTCGGGGAGGAGCGATGGAATTTTTTCCTACCAATCTATCCCTCTTGGGGCATGCGTAGTAGTACTTTGCTTCGAGGGCAAAGTAGACTTTTGCAATAAGTATATGAGTTCTTTTTTGACTAATGCGAGTCCATGGACATATGCACACCTATCCTTTTACTTTGCTAGCCTTTATTATTACCGCGCAACTCTCGTCGGTATTGAACCCTTTATTTACCTTCCTAAAAACAGCCACCATACCTACCTATGATGGCATTTCCATAGCCATTCCGAGATATATTGCCATGCAACTTTCCACCGTACCGTTTATTATGACACATTTCATCATTGTCATATTGCTCTTTGCATGATCATGTAGTTGACATCGTATTTGTGGCAAAGCCACCTTCATAATCTTCATACATGTCGCTCTTGATTCATTGCATATCCCGGTACACCGCCGGAGGCATTCATATAGAGTCATATCTTGTTCTAGCTTTGAGTTGTAATTCTTGAGTTGTAAATCCATAGAAGTGTGATGATCTTCATTATTAGAGCATTGTCCTAGTGAGGAAAGGATGATGAAGACTATGATTCCCACACGAGTCGGGATGAGGCTTCGGACTTTATAAAAATAAAATAGGCCAAAGATGCCCACCAAAAAGAAAAAAAAGAGAAGAAAAGAAAAAAAAGAAAAAAAGAAAAAGAAGAAGAAAAAAGAAAGAAAGAAAATAAAAAATAAAATGAGAGAAAAAGAGAGAAGGGACAATGCTACTATCTCTTTTTCCACACTTGTGCTTCAAAGTAGCACCATGATCTTCATGATAGATAGTCTCATATGTTGTCACTTTCATATACTAGTGGGAATTTTTCATTATAGAACTTGGCTTGTATATTCCAATGATGGGCTTCCTCAAAGTGCCCTAGGTCTTCGTGAGCAAGAAAGTTGGATGCACACCCACTTAGTTTCTTTTGTTGAGCTTTCATATATTTATAGCTCTAGTGCATCCGTTGCATGGAAATCCCTACTCACTCACATTGATATCTATTAATGGGCATCTCCATATAGCTCGTTAATATGCCTAGTTGATGTGAGACAATCTTCTCCCTTTTTGTCCTCACAACCACCATATACCACCATAGTGCTATGTCTATGGCTTGCACTCATGTATTGCGTAAGAGTTGAAAAAGCTGAAGCGCGTTAAAAAGTATGAACCAATTGCTCGGCTCGTCATCGGGGTTGTACATGATGGGAGTATTTTGTGTAATGAAAATGAAGCATGGCCTAACTATATGATTTTGTAGGGATAAGCTTTCTTTGGCTATGCTATTTTGATAGGACATGATTATTTGTTAGTATGCTTTGAAGCATTATTATTTTTATGTTTTATAAGCTTTTATCTTGAATCATTTTTTATGTGAACATTCATGCCACATGAAAGAAAATTACATTATGAATTATGCTAGGTAGCATTCCACATCAAAAATTTCTTTTTTATCATTTACCTACTCGAGGACGAGCAGGAATTAAGCTTGGGGATGCTTGATACGTCTCCAACGTATCTATAATTTTTATTATTCCATGCTATTATATTACCCCTTTTGGATGTTTATGGGCTTTATTCTACACATTTAATTCATTTTTGGGACTAACCTACTAACCGGAGGCCCAGCCCATATTGCTGTTTTTTGCCTATTTCAGTATTTCGAAGAAAAGGAATATCAAACGGAGTCCAAACGGAAAGAAACCTTCGGGAGCGTGATATTTGGAACGAACAAGATTCCGGAGAGCTTGGAGTGCAAGTCACGAAGCCGCCGAGGAACCCATGAGATAGGGGGCCGTGCGCCCCCCCTGTAGGGCGCGCCCCCCTATCTCGTGGGCCCCTCGGGCAGCCACCGATGTACTTCTTCCTCCTATATATACCTACGTACCCCGAAAACATCTAGGAGCACCACGAAACACAATTTCCACCGCCGTAACCTTCTGTATCCGCGAGATCCCATCTTGGAGCCTTCGCCGGCACTCTGCCGGAGGGGGAACCGACCATGGAGGGCTTCTACATCAACATCCTTGCCCCTCCGATGAGTTGTGAGTAGCTTACTACAGACCTACGGGTCCATAGTTATTAGCTAGATGGCTTCTTCTCTCTTTTTGGATCTCAATACAATGTTCTCCCCCTCTCTTGTGGAGATCTATTCGATGTAATCTCTTTTTGTGGTGTGTTTATCGAGATCCGATGAATTGTGGGTTTATGATCAAATTTATCTATGGATAATAATTGAATCTTCTCTGAATTCTTTTATATATGATTGATTTATCTTTGCAAGTCTCTTCAAATTATCAGTTTTGTTTGGCCTACTAGATTGATCTTTCTTGCCATGGGAGAAGTGTTTAGCTTTGGGTTCAATCTTGCGGTGTTCTTATGTCACGACCGGTTTTCCAATAAAAATATTTATTGATAAACCAGTCTTTTGAGTCCAGTATGAGAGAAATCCTCCTCACTGGTAGACAATTTCTTGATACAATAAGCCAGTAGCATAAAATATATTACAGGGTTGAACTGCGGTTGCTCAACCAAATTATTACAAGCACGCCAATAATCATACATAATGGCGGATAGGACACAGTGGTGTGGAGACATACTACTGACTCATGGATAGGTTGGTGGTGGAAAAGCATGGCGGGAAGGGAAATACAAGACTCTAAGAATATCATTTCATCGAATGTCGAGGTGAGGCTCGATAAATTTATTTGGTAGCGGAAGCGGATATAAAACAGTGACCAAATCCAGGGTCGCACGAGACTGACTGGGACTCCTCTAAGTGTCGGACTCGCTATCGAACTCTTCATCCATGAGATCGCCTTCGTCAGCATCTGGCCAAATCAACAAGCCAGTGAGTACTTTGAAAGTACTCGCAAGACAGTTCGGACGTAAGATATAACAAATGCGTGCATGGATGCAACATGATTAATTCCTTAATGCACAATAAATAAAATTGACATAACGGGTAAGTAAAAAAGGAAACGGCGGTAGTCCGCCTGAAATCCCACAGAGCATAAATAAGGACCGATCGGGTGTCTGAAGCGACGCCTCAAAAGGTGAACAAATAAAAATAAGGAAATGATGCCACAGTCGGGCATCTTAGCGACACCACATAAAGGGCTTTAAAAGAAATGCCACGGTCGGACGTCTGAGCGACATCGCAGAAAGGGCTTTAAAAGAAATGCCACAGTCGGACGTCTGAGCGACATCGCAGAAGGGGCTTTAAAAGAAATGCCACAGTCGGACGTCTGAGCGACATCGCAGAAAGGGCTTTAAAAGAAATGCCACAGTCGGACGTCTGAGCGACATCGCAGAAGGGGCTTTAAAAGAAATGCCACAGTCGGACGTCTGAGCGACATCGCAGAAAGGGCTTTAAAAGAAATGCCACAGTCGGACGTCTGAGCGACATCGCAGAATGGGCTTTAAATTCACCAATAAATAATACTCATAATAAACATTCAATCCATGAGAATAAACGGGTTAGTCCATCCACAGGGATAATCATTCAACCGGACTTAGCACTCATGCGATTCACCGGAGTCTCTGTCATCAAAGCTGACAATAGATTAGGATAAGATGGAACGAAACTTGACATGGAATAGATGATTTGGAGGAATATATGACTCTGCAGAGTTTGTACAAAATTTTTCCCACAGCCAACGGATTTCCGTAGTCACGAAGGACTAGTTCCGTTTACGGTATTTCGGGAGAAAACACAGCTAACCGGTACACACCCATCCTACCTCTCGATGCTAGGAATCACCCTAGTCATTGTCCAAGAAAAACTTTTGAGACGGGGAGATCACAATCTCGAATAGCATGGGATCAAATTTATATACGCGTGCTCTAAGGGGTGCCCCCCTCTAGGTCCCAACCGGAAACACCCATGCCCCCTGACCGGATGACTGGCTTTAATCCAGGGCCATGGAACCATCATCACGGCCTCTCCTCTTTGGTGTGTACCATGAAAGCGGTTTGCAACTTACTAAACCATGTTCCTTGCGGAAAACATGTGGTAGTACAAGGAAGGAAATGATAGGTACTGGACCGATATGGTTTGACACTAAAGTCACATAATCTGGCGTAAGACTGGCATGCTACAACACTGCCATCGTACCCATCCTCATGCCAACACATGGCCATTCATATTCACATTCATCCACGTATGGATCATCGAACTCACTTACCTCATTATCACATAAAATAACGTTCATCGGTATGCTCACCAACATGCCATGAAACTAACTAAATGCAAAACATGCCAAGACACTCATCATATCAAAAGTTCAAACATGCTTGCCTGGTTCAGAGTAGTCGGAGCCTAGCTCGGTGAAGTTCGCGGCTCCGTCACCTCCTTCGGTATCTACGGTTTAAAGAAAATATATGCGCTAACGTAAATACCAAGGAGTGCACAGAAGGTAAACCAAATATTTTTCAAATAAATCTTATAAAAAACTAGACAAAATTTTAAAGAGAACAGAAAAAGAATCAATCAAAAATACTTTTCTGATTAAAAGTTATAAGGGTTTTTGTCCAGGGACTTATCTGTAATGAAACAGAAGATTTCCAGGGGCTAGTTTATAAAAACAGAAAACACTTCGGTAGCGACTACGCCAGCCCGAAGAGAAAACGCATTCTGCCCGAAGGCGCTTCCAGAAAACGATTCGAAAGAGAGAGCAGAGAGGCTGACGGTGGGGTCCCACCCGTCAGGTTCAAATGTTCAAACGGGGCGGCAGAGTTCCCCGGCGCCCGAGAGCCGCGGTGGTCGCCGGCGGCGATCCACGACGAGGCAGAGAGATCGGAGAGTACCTCCGTGCTCAGGGCACCCTTTCGCGTCAGTTGATGGTGGTGGAGTCGGTCGGCGAGCACCACGTCGACGGCGAGCTTTGCTCCGGCGGACGGCGGCTCGGGTGGTCGAGGGGCTCGTCGGAGAGGGCTGCAAAGGTTAAATTGAAGAGGGGTTTATGCTCCTGGCAGCTAGAGAGGGTAACGAACGGGGTTTGAGCGCCGGAGATGGCCTCACCAGAACGAATCGGGCTGGAGGCCGAGGCGGGGCGAGGCGGCCGGAGCTGGGGGAGGAGACCTCCTCGAGGTCCCCCTAGTGGCCTGGCGGGTGTTGGTGAGTAGTGGAGGTGCTGCGTGCACGAGAGTGAGCTCGGGACCCCTTTATATAGGCGGTCCGAGGCGGTTGCCGTGAACGAGGATCACCGGCGAGCGATTACGGTGGCGCAGTGCTCGGTCGGGGTGGTTAGGGGGTCGAGCGTCATCACGGAGGTTCAATGGGTCCGTTTTCGTGTTAAACTGGCCGGGGTTTGGGTGTTAAGGGCGAGCTCTACGGAACGGGGATGGCGCGGGCCCGTCGGCGGTGGAGAGCGCGTTCCGTGCTTGCCGGCCACGGTGGCTGTGCTACGGGCGTGCGCTGGCGTGCATGAGGCCACGCGGAGAGCCAGGGAGCGATGGGCGGCGCGGAACGGCGTTCTGCCGTGGTGTGCCTCCTGTCGGCCGCCACGGGAGGTCCCGACGCCGCAGAAGACGCCGGCGAGGGCGAGCCAGCGCGCTACCGATGCCAGGAAGGCTCCACGCACGCGTGTGAAGCTTCGGACAAGAGGAAGAGGCGGCGAGGAACGTGCCAAGGGAACTGTGGCCGCGTGACTGAAACTGACGGACGGAAGATGACACTGAAACTGAATTTTCTGAACTTTGAATAGTAACAGTGCCCACAAGGTGTTCGACCGAATGAAATTGGCCTCTGGTGATTTTTCCTTGAGCTGATTTTTGGTGGAGTGGTTTCTCCTTGCTCAAGTAGGCTGCATGATTTTTGGTGGAATTTTTGGAGCAGTGTGGATATGAATTTCACCAAATTTGGCAAATCTGGTCCAAACTTGCAGAGACTGTATTTTGAAAAATTTGAAAAGAGGAGGAGTGGATCAAGATGGTTCTGGGTTGTGGGTTCAAAGGACAATCCAGGAGAATTGGTTTGAGGTCAAAACTCAAATGAAAAAGTGTACTTGCTTTGAAAATCCCTCAGGCTCCAAATAATTTTCAGAATTGAATTGAGGGGAAAAAATAATTAGAATAAAATCCAAAACCAGTTTGGATTAGTTCTGACAGAGAACTTAGGTTGATCACAAGGGGGAGGGGAGGTTTTGGAGGGATTTTATCTCATGGGCAAAAATACAGAGCCAAGGGTGGCTTCAAAGATAAGAAAATCCCAAATTTTCATAGAGCTTCACTTAAAAATAAAACAAATTAAAACTCCCCAAAAAAAATTTTTTTTAGAGGGAACTAACAGAGAAAAGTTTGCAAAAGATCAACCACCAAAGTTTGGAAGAAATAAAATCCTTGCCAAGGCAAAAGGAGGTTTTTAAGAGGAAGGTTTTTCTGAAAAAGATTTTTTTTTTTTAAAAAAATCTCTCCTCAAAACCACAAAGTTTTTGATAAAAACCAAATAAAAATTTTGGAGTGTCACAACACCTACCCCCTTAGGAAAAATCTCATCCCCGAGATTTCAGCTGATCCTTAAATAAGTGTGGATGCTCTGTCCGAAGAAAATCCTCGCTTCCCCAAGTTGCTTCACTGTCGGTGTGATTGCTCCACTGGACTTTGAAAAACTTGATGGTTTTCTGTCGGGTCCTCCTTTCAGACTCCTCTAATATTCTTATGGGACGTTCTCGATACGTGAGGTCTGGCTGTACGTCAACGTTCTCATGAGATACTTGTTTCTCTGGGTTGCTTACGCACTTCCTTAATTGAGAGACGTGGAACACGTCGTGAATGTCGGACAAGTCTTCGGGTAAGTCTAGCTGGTAGGCTATAGTGCCTCTTCGTGCCACTATGCAAAATGGTCCAATGAATCTTGGTGCTAATTTTCCTTTAATCTTAAACCGTTGCAATCCTCTCATCGGGGATACTCTCAAGTATACGAACTCACCGGGTTCGAAGCTGACCCTACGATGTTTCTGATCATAATAACTTTTCTGTCGACTTTGAGCGGTCTTAAGTCGGTCCCTGATTAGCTTGACTTTTTCCTGGGCTTCTCTCAGCATATCTGGTCCGAAGATGCGGCTGTCTCCGGTCTCTGACCAATTTAACGGGGTACGACATCTCCTTCCGTATAGGGCTTCGAAAGGAGCCATTTGCAGGCTGGCCTGGTAACTGTTGTTGTATGCGAACTCGGCATATGGCAGGCTGTCCTCCCAACTGATTCCATAGGTGAGGACACATGCTCTCAGCATGTCTTCTAAAACCTGGTTTACGCGTTCTGTTTGTCCATCAGTCTGTGGATGGTATGCGGTACTGAAGGCTAGTTGGGTTCCCAGAGCCTGTTGTAAATGCTCCCAAAATCTTGAGACGAACTGAGTGCCTCTGTCGGAAATTATAGTCTTCGGGACATCGTGCAGACAGACTATGCGGGAAAGATAAATCCTGGCAAGCCTCTGAGTGGTGTAGGTTGTCTTCACTGGAATAAAGTGTGCCACTTTGGTCAACCTGTCAGTGATGACCCATATGGCATCATTCCCGTGTCGTGACCGAGGTAATCCGACAATAAAATCCATCCCTATTTCATCCCATTTCCACTCAGGTATTTTCTTAGGTTGCAGTAGTCCGGCTGGTCTCTGATGTTCAGCTTTTATGCGTTGACATGAGTCGCAACATGCAATGAAGGCGGCTATGTCCCTCTTCATACCGTGCCACCAAAATCTTTCCTGAATATCCTTATACATTTTGGTTCCTCCAGGGTGGATCGAATATGGAGTGGTGTGTGCTTCAGTTAAAAACTTGCTGTTTAAGGTCTTCTATGTTTGGTACGCATAGCCTTTCTCCGTACCATAATATTCCTTCATTGTCTATGACGAATTCCGAGGCCTTGCCCATACTCAACTTCCTTTTAATTCCTTCAATGCTGGGGTGACCGGACTGAGCCTCTTTAATTTTCTCCACAAGGTGTGGTTGTATTTCCAAGTTTGATATGGTGCCTTCTGCTACCATTATCAAGTTGAGCTTGACAAATTCTTGATGGAATTCGGGCCTCAAGCTGTGCAGATAGTTCCCGTCGGAGCTGGGGTTCCGACTCAGGGCATCGGCCACTACGTTTGCTTTCCCTGGATGGTAATGGATACCAACATCATAATCCTTTACCAATTCCAACCAGCGGCGTTGCCGTAAATTTAGTTCTGGCTGCGTAAAAATGTATTTGAGGCTTTTGTGATCCGTATATATCTCACATCGATTCCCAAGTAGGAAATGCCTCCATTCCTTGAGTGCATGAATAACTGCTGCCATTTCTAAATCATGAGTGGGATAATTTTCCTCGTGTTTGCGAAGTTGCCTTGAAGCGTAGGCGACAACCTTGCCTTCTTGCATCAACACACATCCGAGACCCTTTCTGGATGCGTCACAAAATACTTCAAAATTCTTGTGTATATCGGGTACAATTAATACCGGTGTTGTTGTTAATTTCCGCTTTAGCTCTTGGAAACTTTTCTCGCAGGCTTCTGTCCACTCAAACTTCTTATCTTTCTTGAGTAACTGTGTCATAGGCTTGGATATGGTGGAAAATCCTTCAATAAATCTGCGGTAATATCCTGCCATTCCCAAGAAACTTCATATGTCTGTTACGCTGGTTGGTGACTTCCAGTCAAGTACGGCCTTGACTTTCTCTGGGTCCACTGCTATACCGTCTTGAGTCAGCACGTGGCCTAGAAAACCTACTTGTCTTAGCCAAAATTCGCACTTGCTGAACTTGGCATACAATTGGTGTTTCCTTAGCTCTCCTAGTACAATCCTGAGATGTTCTGCGTGCTCTTCTGGTGTTTTGGAGTATACCAGAATATCGTCGATGAATACGACGACGAATTTGTCCATAAACTTCATAAATACTTTGTTCATGAGGTGAACAAATATGCCGGGGCGTTAGTTAATCCAAATGGTATCACTGTGAACTCGTACAGTCCATATCTGGAGGTGAAGGCTGTTTTGGGGATATCTTCCGTTCGTACCTTCAATTGATGGTGTCCTGACCTTAAGTCAATTTTTGAGAATACCTTGGCCTGAGCAAGTTGATCAAACAAATCGTTTATCCTTGGCATCGGGTATTTGTTTTTGACTGTGACCATGTTAAGTGCTCGATAGTCGATACACAATCTCAGCGTTCCATCCTTCTTCTTGGCAAATAAAATTGGTGATCCCCAAGGTGAGGAGCTGGCTCGAATGTATCCTTTTTCTAGTAATTCCTTTATTTGCTTCTTCAATTCGATCAACTCGGATGGTGCCATTCTGTATGGTTTCTTGTATATGGGGGTGGTTCCTGGTGCTAGCTCAATGCGGAATTCTATTTCTCGGTCTGGTGGCATGCCTGGCAGCTCTTCAGGGAATACATCTGGAAATTCACACACTACTGGAACCTTGTTTAGCTCAGAAACGTCCACCTTATTTAATCTCGGTTGCCGGGGTCTTTTTCCATCCTTGGCTGATACTCTTATTGTCTTCCCTTGGTGGTGTGTGAGAATCACGGTCCTGTTGAAACAGTCGATAAAACCTTTATTTGTGGTTAGCCAATCCATCCCTAGGATGACATCCAGTCCTTTATTTTCCAATACAATAAGATTTGCGTAAAACTCCAATCCTTCAAACTCAATGACCACATTCTGACAGTAATTCTGAGAAACTTGCTGAATCCCGGGGGACTTGATTATTATGGATTTCTCCAAGGAAGCATCGAAAAATTATTTTGCAAAGCAAAACTTTTCGAGATGAAAGAATGAGAAGCTCCAGAATCAAACAAAACCATAGCAGGTATTGTGTTGACAGGAAACATACCGAGTACGATATCCGGAGCATTTTGTGCCTCCTCTTTGGTTACGTGGTTCAGATGACCCTTCCTGTGGTTATTGTTGGGATTGAAATTGTTTCGCTTGGGCGCTGAATTATTGCCGCCGTTGTTCGGCTTTGGGGTTGAGTTCCTTGGCTTGGGGCACTGTTTGGCATAATGCCCTTCTTCTCCACAAGCGTAACAAGTAACGCCGGGGCGATAGGTGAATTCCTTGTCCCTTGCATGAAAATTCTTGATTGGGCGTGAGACATTGGATGAGAATTTGGGTGTCCCACCCTTTTTAAAATCTATCTTGCTTCGGTGATTGCGAGTGTGATTAGTCTGGTCCCTTTTTCGCTTGCGGATATCTTCCAGACTGCGTCTCTCATTTTCCAGAGTAATGGCCTTGTCCACCAGCGTTTTAAAATTAGGAAAAGTGTGCACGACCAGTTGGCATTTAAGCGCGGGCGCCAGACCGTCAAGGAATTTCTCCATCTTCTTGATTTCAGTCATACGCTCCTCATTGGCGTAGAGGGATAATAGGGTAAATTGACTGTTGTAATCTGACACTGTCATGTTCCTTTGTTTTAGGTCATCAAATTCTCTCTTCTTGATTTTCATAATACTCTTAGGAATATGTGCACCACGGAAACCTTCCTTGAAATCATCCCAGGTTATGTCATTTTCATTGGGATGCATGTGCAGAAAATTCTCCCACCACGATGCGGCTGCTCCTGTGAGATAGTGTGGAGCATATAGTACTTTCTCGAGATCTGAACATTTGCAATAATTAATTTCCTCTCCATATCTCGAAGCCAGTCCTCGGCTTCAAGAGGCTTGTCAGTGTGAGAAAATGTTTGAGGACGTGTCTTCTGTAGCTCAGATAACTTGGAATGTTGCTGATACTGTCCATGATGATTCCCCATGTTGATGACTTGGTTCATCATCTCGCGATGTTGTTGCTGACTCTGTTCATAAAGGCGGCACATTTGTGAAAGTGCCGATTCACTGCCTTGTTGGCTTGACTGTCCCTGAGTGAACTCATTGTTGGGTTGAGTATCATGAATTTCCTCTGGTGGAGTTGGCATGGAACTGTCCAAGGACGAGACATTTTTCACTCTGGGAAAAGTATTTTTGTAAAACTCTTAAGAAAAGCGGAAAGAGTCGCAAAAATAAAACCATAAATGCATAAAGCTGGCAGATATAATTAAATACCCAAGCTTACTTAAGAAAAACAAATCGACTTGCGCACGGAGAAGGACCGCTCATTACATATCTTACACGCGGGCGGTAATTATACAGTACATCACTCAGGATATGCGTACATAATCCTGACATGTTATTAAGGCTAGTGCACTTCTCCAGATCCTACATGATGCGCAAACAGGCTACTTCTCACAACCTATGCACATATCTTACAAAGTGGTACAATACATGGCAGCTAAGCGTATTCAGGCAGAGATGTTGACGACCTCCTTTGCCCTGCCGAGGGCGAGGCGTAGCGAGGTTGGGGACTCGACTTCCTCCTCGCTAATGGGCTCCATACGTGTAGTGTTGCGCAGAGCGGACGGAGCGGTTGCCAGGGGCGGAGCAACACGTACAGGAGTGGGCGCGAAGGTTGGTGTAGTGCGCGCTGGAGTGGGTGCAATGACTTGGTTAAATTCTTCGGTAGAAGGCAGGCGACGAGTAGGCGTAAAAGATGCTGATGACGAGACAAAAGTCGGTGGCGGAGCGATGGGTAGGAGCTCCCTCCTGTTGGCAGCATAGCCATGGATTGAGTCCATGCGGGTAGCTACGAAGTCGTCCACCAGGTTGTCGAAGGCTGCCTCCAGGGCCCGGAGATACTCAATGAGCATCTCAAAAGCCTCGTCTCGTTCTCCTCTGGGGCAGGAGTATGCGTAGTGACAGGTGTAAGGCACATGGCACGAAAGATAATGGTAACGACGAGTCTTCATCATGGGAAGGACATCCCTGAGATGAGCTATCGCCTCGCGGGCTGCCATCTGCATAGCATGCCTCTCCGTAGGCATGGCTCTTCCCACGAACCGGAAGCGGCGTAACTCACCACGCCCTCCCCTGAACTGCACCGCGGCCTGGTGCATGGTCAGACTGTCGTTGACTCGGTGCTGGTAGAGTGTGAAGACTGGGCGCACGGATGGCCCCATCGCGACCTGAACGATGGAAGAAAGAAGCTTGACGAACCCATCGGGCACGTTGGCAAAGGTCTAAGACTCGCAGCTGATGTCGGCCATCTACAAAAGTAGGCAAAATTCTGCTGGGTCAGATCATAAATTTATGCTGACTGACAGAAAATGACTACAATTGCAAGAACATAAAATAGCTCTGTCATGCTAATAACTAATTAGCGATCGCACCTAGTGGCTTCCTACAGTCAGCCTGGCTCTGGTACCAAGCTTGTCACGACCGGTTTTCCAATAAAAATATTTATTGATAAACCAGTCTTTTGAGTCCAGTATGAGAGAAATCCTCCTCACTGGTAGACAATTTCTTGATACAATAAGCCAGTAGCATAAAATATATTACAGGGTTGAACTGCGGTTGCTCAACCAAATTATTACACGCACGCCAATAATCATACATAATGGCGGATAGGACACAGTGGTGTGGAGACATACTACTGACTCATGGATAGGTTGGTGGTGGAAAAGCACGGCGGGAAGGGAAATACAAGACTCTAAGAATATCATTTCATCGAACGTCGAGGTGAGGCTCGATAAATTTATTTGGTAGCGGAAGCGGATATAAAACAGTGACCAAATCCAGGATCGCACGAGACTGACTGGGACTCCTCTAAGTGTCGGACTCGCTATCGAACTCTTCATCCATGTGATCGCCTTCGTCAGCATCTGGCCAAATCAACAAGCCAGTGAGTACTTTGAAAGTACTCGCAAGACAGTTCGGACGTAAGATATAACAAATGCGTGCATGGATGCAACATGATTAATAACTTAATGCACAATAAATAAAATTGGCATAACGGGTAAGTAAAAAAAGAAACGGCGGTAGTCCGCCTGAAATCCCACAGAGCATAAATAAGGACCGATCGGGTGTCTGAAGCGATGCCTCGAAAGGTGAACAAATAAAAATAAGGAAATGATGCCACAGTCGGGCATCTTAGCGACACCACATAAAGGGCTTTAAAAGAAATGCCACGGTCGGACGTCTGAGCGACATCGCAGAAAGGGCTTTAAAAGAAATGCCACAGTCGGACGTCTGAGCGACATCGCAGAAGGGGCTTTAAAAGAAATGCCACAGTCGGACGTCTGAGCGACATCGCAGAAAGGGCTTTAAAAGAAATGCCACTGTCGGACGTCTGAGCGACATCGCAGAAGGGGCTTTAAAAGAAATGCCACAGTCGGACGTCTGAGCGACATTGCAGAAAGGGCTTTAAAAGAAATGCCACAGTCGGACATCTGAGCGACATCGCAGAATGGGCTTTAAATTCACCAGTAAATAATACTCATAATAAACATTCAATCCATGAGAGTAAACGGGTTAGTCCATCCACAGGGATAATCATTCAACCGGACTTAGCACTCATGCGATTCACCGGAGTCTCTGTCATCAAAGCTGACAATAGATAGGATAAGATGGAACGAAACTTGACATGGAATAGATGATTTGGAGGAATATATGACTCTGCAGAGTTTGTACAAAATTTTTCCCACAGCCAACGGATTTCCGTAGTCACGAAGGACTAGTTCCGTTTACGGTATTTCGGGAGAAAACACAGCTAACCGGTACACACCCATCCTACCTCTTGATGCTAGGAATCACCCTAGTCATCGTCCAAGAAAAACTTTTGAGACGGGGAGATCACAATCTCGAATAGCATGGGATCAAATTTATATACGCGCGCTCTAAGGGGTGCCCCCCTCTCGGTCCCAACCGGAAACACCCATGCCCCCTGACCGGATGACTGGCTTTAATCCAGGGCCATGGAACCATCATCACGGCCTCTCCTCTTTGGTGTGTACCATGAAAGCGGTTTGCAACTTACTAAACCATGTTCCTTGCGGAAAACATGTGGTAGTACAAGGAAGGAAATGATAGGTACTGGACCGATATGGTTTGACACTAAAGTCACATAATCTGGCGTAAGACTGGCATGCTACAACACTGCCATCGTACCCATCCTCATGCCAACACATGGCCATTCATATTCACATTCATCCACGTATGGATCATCGAACTCACTTACCTCATTATCACATAAAATAACGTTCATCGGTATGTTCACCAACATGCCATGAAACTAACTAAATGCAAAACATGCCAAGACACTCATCATATCAAAAGTTCAAACATGCTTGCCTGGTTCAGAGTAGTCGGAGCCTAGCTCGGTGAAGTTCGCGGCTCCGTCACCTCCTTCGGTATCTACGGTTTAAAGAAAATATATGCGCTAACGTAAATACCAAGGAGTGCACAGAAGGTAAACCAAATATTTTTCAAATAAATCTTATAAAAAACTAGACAAAATTTTAAAGAGAACAGAAAAAGAATCAATCAAAAATACTTTTCTGATTAAAAGTTATAAGGGTTTTTGTCCAGGGACTTATCTGTAATGAAACAGAAGATTTCCAGGGGCTAGTTTATAAAAACAGAAAACGCTTCGGTAGCGACTACGCCAGCCCGAAGAGAAAACGCATTCTGCCCGAAGGCGCTTCCAGAAAACGATTCGAAAGAGAGAGCAGAGAGGCTGACGGTGGGGTCCCACCCGTCAGGTTCAAATGTTCAAACGGGGCGGCAGAGTTCCCCGGCGCCCGAGAGCCGCGGTGGTCGCCGGCGGCGATCCACGGCGAGGCAGAGAGATCGGAGAGTACCTCCGTGCTCAGGGCACCCTTCTGCGTCAGTTGATGGTGGTGGAGTCGGTCGGCGAGCACCACGTCGACGGCGAGCTTTGCTCCGGCGGACGGCGGCTCGGGTGGTCGAGGGGCTCGTCGGAGAGGGCTGCAAAGGTTAAATTGAAGAGGGGTTTATGCTCCTGGCAGCTAGAGAGGGTAACGAACGGGGTTTGAGCGCCGGAGATGGCCTCACCAGAACGAATCGGGCTGGAGGCCGAGGCGGGGCGAGGCGGCCGGAGCTGGGGGAGGAGACCTCCTCGAGGTCCCCCTAGTGGCCTGGCGGGGTGTTGGTGAGTAGTGGAGGTGCTGCGTGCACGAGAGTGAGCTCGGGACCCCTTTATATAGGCGGTCCGAGGCGGTTGCCGTGAACGAGGATCACCGGCGAGCGATTACGGTGGCGCAGTGCTCGGTCGGGGTGGTTAGGGGGTCGAGCGTCATCACGGAGGTTCAATGGGTCCGTTTTGGTGTTAAACTGGCCGGGGTTTGGGTGTTAAGGGCGAGCTCGACGGAACGGGGATGGCGCGGGCCCGTCGGCGGCGGAGAGCGCGTTCCGTGCTTGCCGGCCACGGTGGCTGTGCTACGGGCGTGCGCTGGCGTGCATGAGGCCACGCGGAGAGCCAGGGAGCGATGGGCGGCGCGGAACGGCGTTCTGCCGTGGTGTGCCTCCTGTCAGCCGCCACGGGAGGTCCCGACGCCGCAGAAGACGCCGGCGAGGGCGAGCCAGCGCGCTACCGACGCCAGGAAGGCTCCACGCACGCGTGTGAAGCTTCGGACAAGAGGAAGAGGCGGCGAGGAACGTGCCAAGGGCACTGTGGCCGCGTGACTGAAACTGACGGACGGAAGATGACACTGAAACTGAATTTTCTGAACTTTGAACAGTAACAGTGCCCACAAGGTGTTCGACCGAATGAAATTGGCCTCTGGTGATTTTTCCTTGAGCTGATTTTTGGTGGAGTGGCTTCTCCTTGCTCAAGTAGGCTGCATGATTTTTTGTGGAATTTTTGGAGCAGTGTGGATATGAATTTCACCAAATTTGGCAAATCTGGTCCAAACTTGCAGAGACTGTATTTTGAAAAATTTGAGAAGAGGAGGAGTGGATCAAGATGGTTCTGGGTTATGGGTTCAAAGGACAATCCAGGAGAATTGGTTTGAGGTCAAAACTCAAATGAAAAAGTGTACTTGCTTTGAAAATCCCTCAGGCTCCAAATAATTTTCAGAATTGAATTGAGGGGGAAAAATAATTAGAATAAAATCCAAAACCAGTTTGGATTAGTTGGGACAGAGAACTTAGGTTGATCACAAGGGGGAGGGGAGGTTTTGAAGGGATTTTATCTCATGGGCAAAAATACAGAGCCAAGGGTGGCTTCAAAGATAAGGAAATCCCAAATTTTCATAGAGCTTCACTTAAAAATAAAACAAATTAAAACTCCCAAAAAAATTTTTTTTTAGAGGGAACTAACAGAGAAGAAGTTTGCAAAAGATCAACCACCAAAGTTTGGAAGAAATAAAATCCTTGCCAAGGCAAAAGGAGGTTTTTTAAGAGGAAGGTTTTTCTGAAAAAGAATTTTTTTTTAAAAAAAATCTCTCCTCAAAACCACAAAGTTTTTGATAAAAACCAAATAAAAATTTTGGAGTGTCACATCTTACCCAGTGACAGAAAGGGTTGCAAGACACGTATTGTATTGTTGCCATCGAGGATAACAAGATGGGGTTTATATCATATTGCATGAGTTTATCCCTCTACATCATGTCATCTTGCTTAATGCGTTACTCTGTTCTTATGAACTTAATACTCTAGATGCAGGCAGGAGTCGGTCGATGTGTGGAGTAATAGTAGTAGATGCAGGCAAGAGTTAGTCTACTTGTTATGGACGTGATGCCTATATACATGGTCATGCCTAGATAATCTCATAACTATGCGCTTTTCTATCAATTGCTCGATAGTAATTTGTTCACCCACCGTAATACTTATGCTATCTTGAGAGAAGCCTCTAGTGAAACCTATGGCCCCCGGGTCTATCTCTTATCATATTTGCTTTCAATCTACTTTTATTTGCATCTTTACTTTTTGCATCTATATTATAAAATACCAAAAATATATTTATCTTATCATACTATCTCTATCAGATCTCACTTCCGCAAGTAGCCGTGAAGGGATTGACAACCCCTTTATTGCGTTGGTTGCGAGTTCTCAATTTGTTTGTGTAGGTGCGTGGGACTTTTGAGGAGCCTCCTACTGGATTGATACCTTGGTTCTCAAAACCGAGGGAAATACTTACGCTACACTTGCTGCATCACCCTCTCCTCTTCGGGGAAAACCAACGCTAGCTCAAGACGAAGCACATTACTGGGCCAGATTCCTCCTTGTGTTAAACAGGGTTAAGGACTATCGCGAGGAAGACGCAATCTCCCTCTTCTGCAACAATTACACGGACAAAGGGATCCTCAGTGCTATCAGTCACCGTGACATAGTACACTTCGCTGACTTAGCGGCCATAGTGCAGAAGTACTGCGCGATGGAAAGCGCTTGGAAAACCCAAACGAACTTCTGGAACAATCCGGCTCTCACTAAACCCTTCGTCCGATCTAAAAGGGCAAGCTCTCGTAAGTTACCCGATTCAATTATCAAAAAACCAAAGCCTGATACAAGGCGTGGAACCATATTGGAAGAATGGCTCAGTGGACCGTGCAAAATTCACAGCACACTGGACACTACACCAACTCATAGCCTTAGAGCATGTTGGATACTCCAGCAGGTAGCAAAGAGCAGCGAGGATCTCCTCTTAAACCATACAGCAGAACAACATCCCGCCGGAAACAACAATACGGTATTTACAGTCTTCGAGACTTTCGCCTCAAATAATAGGCGCAAGCGAGCTCAACGCAGCCTCGCCGAAGTTTGCCACATGGCAACAATAAACCCATGGAACGACATGGCTATAACTTACAATGCCAGTGACGAACCTCAATTCCGAACAGTCCGAGCACCAGCCGCTTTGGTCCTTAGTCCAATCATGGATGGCTTCAGGCTCCCTAAAGTGATCATGGATGGTGGAAGCGGACTAAACCTCATCTATGAGGAAACCCTTAACAAGATGGAAATTGACAGGAGCCGCATTGAGCAAAGTAGCACGACCTTCAGGGGAATCATCCCTAGTCGTGAGGCGCGATGCGCGGGAAAAATCACACTGGATGTGGTATTTGGCACGCCGGAGAATTACAGGCCCGAAGAAATTACATTCCAAGTGGCCCCGTTCAGCAGCGGATACCACGCCCTCTTGGGGCGGGACACAATCACGAGTTTCCAGGCTATACCCCATTACGGGTACATGAAGATCAAAATGCCCGGGCCCAACGGAATTATCACTATAGCTAGTGATCCGAACGTCACACTCCGCGCCGAAAATAAAACTGCCGCCCTTGCCCTGGAGGCATTATCAGAAGCCCTCGCGGCCGAAGAACTGACAACGCTGCGAGCAACAATGGACATAGACGACGTGATACTCGACAAGCGACGTAAATCCACCTCCTTCAAATCCGCGGACAAGATAGTCAAATTCCAGGTCCACCCAACGGACCCTACAAAGATAGCTTCCATTAGGACACAGTTGAACCCCACAATAGATGTCGCACTGCGAGATTTCTTGCATGAGAATTGGGATATCTTCGCCTGGCACCCTTCAGACATGCCGGGCATCCCGCGCAGGCTGGCCGAACACAGCCTCAATATACTAAAAGGATACAAGCCAGTCAAGCAGACTCTTAGGCGCTTCTTAGAGCCTAAGAGGCAAGCCATGGGAGAGGAGCTAGCCAAGCTACTCGAGGCCGGATTCATCAGAGACATCAAATATCCGGATTGGCTAGCAAACTTGGTAATGGTACCAAAGAAGGACAAATCCTGGCGCTTATGTGTCCATTTCAAGGACCTCAATAAAGCTTGCCCTAAGGATCCCTTCCCCCTCCCCCGCATTGATCAAATCATCAACGCCACCACAGGACACGACTCATTGTGCTTCCTCGACTCATACTCCAGATACCATCAGATCAAGATGGCGGAGTCCGACCAGGCCGCAACAGCCTTCATTACACCACACGGCCCCTTCTGTTTCAACACCATGCCTTTCGGGCTCAAAAACGCCGGCGCAACCTATCAATGCATGATTCAGACATGCCTGGAAAAACAAATCGGCAAGACAGTAGAGGCCTACGTAGACGACGTGGTCATCAAAACAAGACATGTTGGAACTTTAATAGATGACTTGAGGCTTACGTTCGATAATCTCCGAACATATGACATCAAGCTCAACCCAGAGAAATGTGTCTTCGGGGTACTCTCCGGGAAATTGCTCGGCTTCGTCGTTTCCAATAGAGGAATTGAAGCAAATCCGGCAAAAATCCGAGGTCTGTCATAGTTGGCTATCCCAACAGACCCCAAGCAGATCCAGAAACTAACTGGATGCATGGCTGCCTTAAGCCGCTTTATCTCCCGCTTAGGAGAAAAGGCACTACCTCTTTATCGCCTTCTGCGACGCACCGAACACTTCGAGTGGACGGATGCGGCCACGGCCGGACTGGAAGAAATAAAGGCACTTTTGGCCACAAACCCAGTCTTGACCACGCCAAACATTGGCGAACCCATGCTATTATACATAGCCGCAACAAACCAAGTTGTGAGCGCATTGCTCATCGTCGAACGAGAAGCAGACAGACACAAGTTCCCGCTCCAAAAGCCGGTATATTACGTGTCCACTGTCCTCACTCCATGCAAATCTCGGTACCCACACTATCAAAAGATAGCGTACACGGTCTTCATGGCATCCCGAAAACTACGACACTACTTTCAAGAGTGTTCGATCACGGTGGCCTCCGAAGTACCACTCAATGACATAATAAATAACCGCGATGCAACATGCCGAATTGCTAAATGGGCTATTGAGCTCCTTCCGTTTGACATAACATACAAACCACAGCGGGCCATTAAGTCGCAAGTACTGGCCGACTTCGTCGCCGAATGGACAGAAGCCAAACTCCCTAAAGAGTATGATGTGTACTCAAATTGGATCATGCATTTCAATGGCTCTAAAAAGCTGGCCAGATTGGGAGCAGGTGTTGTCCTGACATCCCCAACCGGAGACACGGTTACGTATGTCAAATATTATACACAGACTCCAACAATGCAGCCGAATACGAGGCTCTATTGCATGGTCTTCGGATGGCAGTCTCCATGGGCATCCAACGCCTCGAAGTGCGCAGGGACTCGAACCTCGCAATATCTCAGGTAAATGGAGACTTTGATGCCAAGGGCCCGAAAATGGCGGCCTATCGCAATGCCATCCTCAAAATGTCAGCTCGGTTCAAGGGGCTCGAATTCCACCATGTGGTCAGAGAAAATGATCAAGCAGCCAATATCCTCGCCCGCATCAGCGCTAAACGTGACCCCGTCCCACCTAATATCTTCTTGGAAAGGCTATTCAAGCCGTCTGTGGTATGGGAGGGGGAGTCCGGCAATAATAGCCTGGCTCTAAACACAACCCAGATTCTGAACCATCTGACGTAATCGGAGGCTCTGCCACCGAAATAACACCTTCGACCCACGAAATAATGGCTGTCATCGCCCCTTGGACAGAGCCCTTCTTGGCCTACCTAAATAGGCAAGAGCTCCCCGAAGACCAAAATGAGGCATGTTGTATTGTGCGATGCTCTAAGGCCTACAAAGTCCATGAAGGAGAGATCTACAAGAAGAGCACCACCCGAGTGCTCCAACGATGCATCTCCAAAGAGGAAGGGCGGCAACTCTTAGCCGAAATCCATTCCGGACTAGGCGGGCACCACAAGGCAGCCCGAGTGCTTGTAAGCAAGGCCTTTCGGACAGGTTTTTACTGGCCGACAGCCCGGGCAGACGCACATGACATTGTTCAACATTGCGTTGGTTGCCAACTATTTGCCAATCAGAGCCATATGCCCCCTACCGCTCTCTAAACAGTCCCCATAACTTGGCCCCTCGCGGTCTGGGGGCTGGATATGGTGGGACCCCTTAAAGGGGGAAGCCATAAGAAAAAAATACTTATTGGTCATGGTGGACAAGTTCACCAAATGGATAGAAGCCAAAGAGTTAAAACGCCCGAATCTGGACCAGTGATAGACTTCATATCAGGAGTTGTACACCGTTACGGTGTCCCCAACAGCATCATCACTGACAATGGCTCGAATTTTACAGCCGATGAGGTGAAAACTTGGTGCGGCAAAATGGGCATCAAGCTCGACTACGCCTCTGTCTATCAACCCCAAACAAACGGTCAAGTCGAACGTGCAAATGGTCTTATCATGAGCGGCATAATACTTAGACTAGTGCGATCCTTGAAGGAATCAGGCACACATTGGGTCGAGGAACTCGACTCTGTACTCTGGGGGCTGCGGACCACGCTGAATCATACCACTGGATACACTCCATTTTTTATGGTGTACAGCGCAGAAGCAGTGCTACCCTATGACATAATCCATGACTCACCTCGCGTGCGCATGTACGAAGAGAAGGAAGCCGAGCTAGATCGGTAGGACAACTTAGATGCTTTGGAAGAGGAGCGTGACATCGCAAAAGCCTGTTCCACATTATATCAGCCACAGACTCGAAGGTATCAAAGCATAGAAGTACGGGCCAAAACTTATAACATTGGCGAACTAGTTCTACGCCTCCCCGAGAAGAAGAAGGACAAGCTCAAATCCAAGTGGGAGGGTCCCTTCATCATTGATAAAGTCCTCACCGGTGGAGCATACCGTCTGTGAAGTGCATCTGATAACAGACTCGAGCCGAACCCATGGAACGCGGCCAGACTCCGAAGATTCTACGCCTAGTGTCGAACTTGGTGTTCGTCTCCTTAACTTCGCGTCTCCAATTATGTTATCTTTCTTCCTTTCTCGACCTCTTTTCCCTTTTTAACATACATCCTTAAAATTGTACGGATGCCCTGATCGCTCTGGCCGCACTATGCGTGCACACTATACCCGGGGGCTTCCTATTCGGAAGCTAAATATAACTACTTTAATGGCTTCTTTCCAGCCACATATGCATTCTTCTTTCCATATGTGCCTTTTCTTCACCATTATATGCATCAATATGACTTAAGTTTTGGCCATGCTGGGTTGCCTGGCTCTTGTGTTTACGCCCTATGTTCCCGTTAATTCGGCTAGGGCATAAGGGGAGCACCTCTGCGATTGTTACTGCCGGTTGAGCCGGATGTGTACCTTAGACTGGGTGAAGCCAAGAGCTAGTGTTCTTAAGGGAATATTTGGTCGGTGAACAAAAGATGTTCTTGTTCATTACAACGTAAATACCCAGATGTTTGTTTCCTATGCTTCTGCTCGCAGTTTGGACATGCACATCGATGCATGCGCACCCAGAGAAAGGAACCCCTAATGGAACTATTCTCTCTGGAAGATGTTTCTTACTATCCATGTAATATAACATAACTAGTTGGGTTCTTGTCTCTTCAAGCACTTATGACCCCTACGCCTCGTTTCCACGCGTACCCCGGTTTTTTATAACTATGCGGGTATTCGGATACACTCCGAACTGTCGGGTCCGGGGGCTGAAGCGAAAAGGTCCGCCATGACAAATGATTTTCAATCCGGCTAGGGAGTACACAAGTCCATTCAAATTACATAGTCATTTAGACTGGCTGTACTCTTCCTCTATACCATCCAACACGCTGTCTATCTTACAATCCTGTTGGGAATACTTTGCAGCTAACGCTACTTGGTCATATACCAGACTAACGGGTATTTCTTGCCCATATGACCCACCGGTCTGACTTCGGCCATATGGTTTGGGTCAGCCTTGGCGTATCACGTCTTCACCATGGCCCAAGCTTCCCTCGCACCTTGCCGGCAAGCTAATATCTTCCATAAACGGAAGCGCCGCCGTGCTCCTTTGAGCATCTCTACAAGCTCGCTCATGCCTCCCAGCACGGCTGAAGACGGCCACAAGGCCTGGGCAATACCCCGCATCACCTGCCGAGCTCGTTGGTGCAGTTGTGAAAGCTCTTGCAGCATATCGCCCATGGATCCGGGTATCTCCTCTTCAGGACGGCCCGCTGTCGGTGTCAAAACCGGCGGATCTCGGGTAGGGGGTCCCGAACTGTGCGTCTAAGGCTAATGGTAACAGGAGGCTGGGGACACGATGTTTACCCAGGTTCGAGCCCTCTCGATGGAGGTAATACCCTACTTCCTGCTTGATTGATCTTGATGATATGAGTATTACAGGAGTTGATCTACCACGAGATCAGAGAGGCTAAACCCTAGAAGCTAGCCTATGGTATGATTGTTGATGATGATCATGAGTCCTACGGACTAAACCCTCCGGTTTATATAGACACCGGAGAGGGCTAGGGTTACACAGAGTCGGTTTACAGAGAAGGAGATCTACATCCGAATTGAGCTTTCCTTCCACGCTAAGGAGAGTCCCATCCGGACATGGGACAAAGTCTTCAATCTTGTATCTTCATAGTCCAACAGTCCGGCCAAAGTATAAGTCCGGCTGTCCGGATACCCCCTTATCCAGGCCTCCCTCAGTAGCCCCTGAACCAGGCTTCAATGACGACGAGTCTGGCGCATAGATTGTCTTCGGCATTGCGAGGCGGGTTCCATCTCCGAATACTCCAAGATAAATTCCGTACACAAGGACCGTGTCCGGCTCTGCAAGATAACATTCCATATACCACCGTAGAGAGAATAATAATAATAATCCACGAATCTAATCTACTGACAATTCTTTGAAAAGTGACATCACGCCATGGTCCAGCTTTTAGTCGAACCGTTTTCTACAACCTGCTTCCGCACATATCGCGAGGCGGTTTCTTTGGCATGTCTTGTCAAAGCAGAGATCGTGTCCCCTTCTCGCGGGATCCTCTTCAATACGGGCGTGGGTAACCCAACCGTACCACCAATTATGGTGAGTGGGGAACGAGCAAGTTCCATTAGGCAAGGGGGAGGCATAAAGTTTCATCGCCTCTATAAAGGGGAAAGGCCTCTCCCTTTCTACCCATGCCTTCTTCTCCTTCTGCTCCCCCCTTTTCCCTTGCCCGAGCCCTAGCGCCAAAGCATTCATCTTCCCCACCAACAAAAGTTCTCTGAGAATGTCTAGATCCGGAGCAGGAGGAAAGTGGATGGCCTCCTCCGTCCAGGAGAAGGATATTAAAAAGTTGCGGGCGGCCGGATATCTGGCGAAGAAAATCGGCCACCGTCTTCCGACGGCGGGACAGATCGTCTCTACTCCGGAGCCCCATGAGAGAGTCGTCTTCCTCTCCCATTTCGTCCGCGGGCTTGGGTTCCCCCTCCACCCTTTTGTTCGCAGCATCATATATTACTATGGGATTGATTTTCATGATCTATCCCCCAATTCTTCCCTCAACATCTCGACGTTTATCGTCGTGTGCGAGGCCTTTCTCCGTATCTCGCCGCACTTCGGGCTATGGCTCAAGATCTTCAACGTGAAGCCCAAAGTGGTGAATGGCGAACATGCCGAGTGCGGAGGCGCCATGGTGAGCAGGATGCCCAAGGTCACATGGCCGATGGGTACTTTCAATGACTCCGTCAAGGAGTGGCAGAAACAGTGGTTCTATATCACTGAGCCGTGCGGCAAAAAGTGGGCCGTTGCTCCTGAGTTTTGATCCGGAGTCCCTTTGCGGCTCACGTCCTGGCCCAAGAAGGGCGTGAACTGGTCGTCGTCCGACGAACTGTCAGCGATTCAGGCGCATGTCAAAGGTATGGAGGACAAAGCCATCAGGCTTGTAGACGTAGTCCAGGTGATGCTGGTCCGCCTGATCCTTCCTTGCCAGCACAGAGGCTGTGATTTGTGGGAGTATGACCCGGCCGAGCACCAGACCCTGTGGGAGCTTTTCGGCTCCTCGCACAAGGACATCTGGAAGGTGCTCTTTAAGTCCGGCAAACCATGGCCAGACTCTACCGCAGACTGCGGGTACCAACTGTCCCACCCCGCTAGTCCGATAAGTCGTCATTATATCTTGGTTATTTGCATATTTTCATTGATATGTCCCGAAGGAGATGTTTTTTAACGCGTCTTTCCACGATTGCCTTAGGGGTGGACGAAGGTGGCGGAGCGGATCCATTGTCCGGCCCCGCTGCCAGAAGAACCAGCGGGACCTCTTCTGACGAAGATGCTGGTCCCAGCGCCCTACCAGGCGCCGAAGAAAGAGGCCAACAAAAAGGCCAAGGAGACCAGGAGTGGTCTCCGTCGTTGTGGTGTTTCGGACATGAAGTCCGAAGACTCCAGTGACCCTCCCTCCTCCAGAGAGAACGCGGAGGAGGAAGAGGATGAGGAAGAGGAAGAGGATGAGGAAGAAGAAGAGCCTGAGTCCCCTACGAGGGGGAGGAAGAAAAGGGCAGCCTCCTCATCCTTAGAGGCAGATTCACCTGAGAGGGGAAGGACATCCATCCCCGAGGCGTCCACCACGGCTACCGACAGCAGCCCGGAGTGGGATCCCAGGGCCCAGCCCCTGGTAAAATCATAAGTGCACGAAATCCGAACATATTCATGCATCCAGAATTTACTAGAATGTAGTATTTTGATTCACACCATACTTTCTACAGTCCGGCGAGGTCTACGGCTCAACATGCCTCATCAGAGGACTCGTTGGGTTCTGATGCCTTGGAGAGCGAGACACCTCCCAGGGCCCCTTCCCCAAAGCCTGGCTGTGACACCGAGGTGTCGTCCAAAGAGGACCTGAGCCAGGGGGGCATACCTCGGGGGCCAGACGTGCGGGAGTGCCAGTTCCCATGAATGTCAATGGCGGGGGCGATCGTGGATCCGACCCACAGCCGGACATGGTCCTGGAGGCCCTTAAGGCTCTGGGATCAGGCAGTTAGCCCTTCTTAACTGGAGGGGCGATCCTACTCCGCCTGCAACCTCTGTCCAACCAAAGGTGTCCGGCGGCCTATCGACAGCACTGGAGAGTGCATCCATCATTGATGTACACCGCACCCTTATGGGTGTGGTGATAGAAAAGATTCAGGCCACCGAGAGCAGACTGAATGAATCCTGCGTCAGCCTTATAAAAGGCTTGGAGGTATGTGTAGAAGACTATCATAGTATAGATAGTAGCCCCTGATACACTATTCGGAGAGGACAGGAACCGGACAGGGGATCAATTTCCTATCCACGGGAGACTTAGCTAATGACATTTATATTTTATGAATCAGGTGTCTGCAGCGACTGCTTCCTCTCATACTGCGGAAGTGGCCAGACTCAAGCAGAGTCTGGTGCGGGCCGAAGAGGAACTCGTCCGAGTGAAGAAGCAGTTGGAGGATAGACAAGGTATGTTTTGAAACTTGTAGTAAGTTTTAGCACAAGGAAGTAGTTGTGACTATCTTAAAGTATATATATCGCGCACTCCAGGGTCGAATGCCGAAGTGGAGGCGCTCAAAAAGGCTGTTGCCTTGGCCAAAAAGAATGCGGCCGCGGAGCGGGCTCTCTGTGAGAAACACGAGGCGAGGGTCGTGGAAGCTGAGCGAGAGCTTTAGGAGGCCGTAGGGAGAAACGAGAGCTTGGAGCGGAGTCTATCATTGAAAGAATCCGAACTCGCCCAAGCTCTCCAGACCACGAATGAGGCTCGGGAGGAAGCCCAGGCCGCGCTGAAGGATATTCAGGAGGTGTGGAAGATTGCGGCTGGTAAGGGGTTTTTCTTTTTCAAAGTACCTTACGCTCTTGCAGGGAAGATTCATGGTGACCCATTTGAATCCTAATTTTAGGGGCATTTGCGGATTTGCCCCGCAACATATCTGATGCTGCCCAATTCTACCGAGCTGAGAAGAAGGAAACTGCGGAGAAGCTCTTCTGGTCGCAGTATTTGGCGCCAAATTATCCGGTGCCATTTGTCGACCAGCTCAAACAGCTGATCGAACTGCATCAGGCGGCCGAACTAGCCATGAAGGATTTGGTTATCCGGCTGTGGCCCGGCGAGCCCATACCGAGCAGGTTCTTTGGGCTCATGAAGCGGATTGGGGATGCCTGCCCCCGGCTGAACATCATTAAGTGGTCGGTTTGCATAGAAGGGGCACGAATGGCATTTGCCCATGCGAAAGTGCACTGGGGGAAGCTTGATGCTGAGAAGCTGATGACAGAGGGGTCGCCGGAGGGGAAGGAGCACCGCAAGCCCGAACTATATTATGATGGCGTCCTGAAAGGCGCCGCCTCGTGGCCGAGGAATGTACAAAAGACATTATTTTTTCCTGAAAGCAGTTATGCTATCCTTTGTAAAGCAAAACAAAGTCACTTATATGTAGGTGCCTGTTATGTGTAAATTTTATTCCTGCGTGGCCGTTTAATATGTTTAGTATTGAGAGTTGGCCAGTCGTCGGCTTCTGCCCCCACGTAGGAACTACGGGCGTGTTCGGGATACACTTGAACACTCTTTATCCCATTACTGGGTCCATGAAGGAGGTGTTCAGCACAGCGAACCAGGCAATCGGACTATAGAGCTTTATTACTCTCACTTAGCCATTGGAATTCGAGTATGGGCGGTGCAGCCCCTGGTGTTCAGAAGACCGCACGGGGGCTCTAATAGCGCCTGATCGGTGGACCGATCCTTCGCACGCTGCATTTTATTATGGCATTATGCAGAATAAATCCTTAAAGATTTTACAACCTCTCGAACAGCTGACCAGCTCTTGCCTTATCATGACGCTCCGTTTTCGGCTTTCTCTACTGAGGTGTTCGTCCGGCAGAACCGGGACACGATCGCACTAGTTCTCCCAGCGCTACCTTAGCCGATATTGCGGAACGTAAAGTACCAAAACATGGGAGCCGGGCAAACCCAACCAATGACCCAAGACATGATTTGGAGCTGATGCATATAATGCTATAAGTTCGGGGTGCCGAACGACCGAGAAGGTGTTAGGACTTTAGTCGCTGTAGTACGGGTGCAAGGAAGCCCTGACGTTCAAAGGCATAACACGATGTTCGGATGCCGTTATGACAAAATGTCATTGAGAAATAGCAGATAAGCGTCGAATGACTCTACATGCTGTATTTAAGTAATACGTCTATGCGTATGAGTATGGTGCATGTTATAAAAGAGAGGCATGACGACAGAACCTGTTGGGGCTAGGCGGTGGTTGGATGTGCGCGAGTCCGGAGGAATATCCGGATTGTATGCAGGTGGGGTGGAGATCCCCCCTGTGTGTGTCCGAGCTGATTCGAAGTCGCCGGTCCAGTTGTGCGCGAGGGCGAACCTGCAAATAATGCTTAAGAGGCGTGAGTGAGCAGTGGCTGAGCCGTGGATGTGATACGTCCGGCTCATGCTGAAGGATCTGTATGAGCTATCATTTGGTTTTGGTATCATGAAGTAGTTTGGACTCCCTTGTCGGTGTCCGGGAGTTCGGCTTCGAATTTAAGTTCGATTGAAAAAACCGTGACTCGCTGCTTCAGTGAATAAAGTAGCTGCATATTCTCTAGCGCCGAGGCGAAGCTCGGTCTTGACCGCCATTGTGACTTTGTCACGTGGGTCTTGGGTGATAATGCGTTGAGTAGCAGTGTGTCCTGGCGGTGCTGAATAGCTACTGCCTAGAGGTGTAAGACCGAAAGTTGGTTGGTATTTTTGGCTATCCGGAGACCATCTCCGGGGTGGCGTGGCCTAGGTGGCCTTCGCGCCTATTTGTGACACTCTAAGATGAGTTTTTGGTTGGGTCCGATCCTAAGTGATCGATCCCTAGACTTGATAATCTGGGCTTCTTGCCCTGGGACCTCTTCATGCTCCTTCCGGCGTCGGCCTGCCGATCTGTTTAAAGACCCAGCATTCTCTGTTGGTGTGATTGGCTGCCGCTTCTGCGGTACCATGAATTTGGCATGGGCGGTCAAGTACGTGGTTCAGGCTGGAGGGGCCCGAATTAAGATGTTGAAGTCTCTTCTCCCGCTCAACGGGTTGAGGACTACGGGCTCCTGTGTTGATCGTTGTTTCTTGGTCGCCATTCTTTGTCTTGGGACGCCTAAATTTGTTGCGCCAAGGTTTGCGTACTCTGTTTTTGTTTGCTGGTGCACCCGGGGTGCTTGCTATGTTGCTGTTTGGTATGTAATGCTGGTTTTGCACGTAGCCCCTTGCCGCAGTGTGCTGTCGGTGGGGTGTAGGCCTGCGTTTGACTTTTAGAGCCGCCTCTTTGAATTGAGGTAATAGCCTGTGCTTTGGGTAGTATTTTGTTTGGCGATCGAGTCCGTATTCCTCGGCTGCACGGGTCTTAGTCCGCCTGTCTATGAGCAGATTCTGATCAGCTTGAAGCTGCTGTCGTTTCTTTCTCAGGCTTATTGTAGTGGCTATAAGCCTGCTCTTGAAGCGCTCCTGCTTTATGGGATCCTCTGGTACGCCGAATTCGTCGTCACCGAGGCTCACCTCGTCTTCGGAGGGAGGCGTATAGTTATTGTCCTCCAATTATCCGTCCGTCGCCTGTTCGTCTGGGCTGACCTGCCCATTTTCTTGTTCCGCCCACTCGAAGGTAGGCTGATGAGGATTGTACTCCTCTTCGGCGCCATCTGGATTTTCTTCTCCAGTGCCGGTATTGTTGTGGCGAGGCTTGGAGCGGCGCCGATGACGCCCATGTTTTGCTTTCTTCCCCGAGGGGTTATCTCTCGTTGCCTCATCGCCCTTGGTTTCTTTGGGAGTATCCACCATATATATATATATAATATGAAGAGGTGGTAGTCCAGCGCCCTGTGGGCGGTGGTTCCTGTTCTCCTCCCGCATCGTCATCTATACCGTCGATGTCTTCGGAGTCGAAGTTAAGCATGTCGGTCAAGTCATCGACCGTGGCTATTAAGTGGGTGGTGGGTGGGCAGCGAATTTCTTCGTCGCCAGCTTCCCACTCGAGCCGGACATAGTTCGGCCAGGAGTCTCCTGACAAAGAGAGAGGCCTTAATGAATACAACACGTCTCCGAAGGGTGAGTGCTAGAAGATATCCGCGGCGGTAAATTCCATGATTGGAGCCTAGTAAGATTCGATGGGCACGAGTGCGCGCGGTCCAAAACACACTGTCGGAGATGAGTCTGGGGGTCCGGAGGTACAAATTTCCTGAGGAGAGAAGTCTGTGTTTGGCTCCAACGCCGATGACTGTGCGGCCTTCGGGGCGGGGTCCATCCACCCGTCCTCGAAAGGCATGACTTCCTCTGGAACGGGGTCCGGAGCTGTAGCAGGTGCCATGTTCCGAATACTGTCCAACTGCAGATCTAAGTCATGCACGTCGTGATTGTTCGGTGCTCCTGACACAGGCCCGAATCCGTCGAAGATCAAGTCTCCGCGGTTGTCGGCAGTGTTGTTTAGGTTTCCAAACCTGACCTGATGGCCAGGGGCGTAGCTATCGATCTACTCCAGATGGCCAAGCGAGTTGGCCCGTAGTACGAAGCCGACGAACACGAAGACCTGTATGGGGAGAAAAGTCTTGCCCAGGACGGCGTTGTTGAAGGTTGGAGAAGCCATCGAGCCTCATAGCGACGACACAGAGGAACTCTCAATGAAAGCACCAATGTCGGTGTCAAAACCGGTGGATCTCGGGTAGGGGGTCCCAAACTGTGCGTCTAAGGCTAATAGTAACAGGAGGCTGGGGACATGATGTTTACCCAGGTTCGGGCCCTCTCGATGGAGGTAATACCCTACTTCCTGCTTGATTGATCTTGATGATATGAGTATTACAAGAGTTGATCTACCACGAGATCAGAGAGGCTAAACCCTAGAAGCTAGCCTATGGTATGATTGTTGATGATGATCATGAGTCCTACGGACAAAACCCTCCGATTTATATAGACACCGGAGAGGGCTAGGGTTACACAGAGTCGGTTTACAGAGAAGGAGATCTACATCCGAATCGCCAAGCTTGCCTTCCACGCCAAGGAGAGTCCCATCCAGACATGGGACGAAGTCTTCAATCTTGTATCCTCATAGTCCAACAGTCCGGCCAAAGTATATAGTCCGGCTGTCGGGATACCCCCTTATCCAGGAGTCCCTCACCCGTCAGCATACCTACAGACATAACTCTGTCAATACGCTTCCTCGCTGAATTGTGCTACAGTTCGTTTAAAAGCACTTACTATAAATACCGCGTCGAAGCCTTCGGTTCTCCTTCACAGAGTCCGCGAGCTGAGCCCGAACATCTTTCAATTCGACGCTCAGTCGGATATTAGCATCTTGGAGCTTATTCTTCTCCTGAATTGTCTGCGTCAGCACGCGTTCGCCCGCCTTCAGCTGACTTCGCAGATGTGGCCCATTATATTCCACAGTCTTCAGATTTTCTTCGGGATTGTCTGCAGAATCTTTCGTTAGATTTATAAACCATGCCGAACAAACAACTGGTAGAAGGAAAATATTACCAGAAGAGGCCTTTTTGGATTCCTCTTGTTCGGCAACACTGGCCTTCATTTGAGCCTTACATTCCTCCAGCTCTTGAGACAACTGGGCATTCTTCTCTACAAGAACCTATGCATTTAATGATCCTTAAATCAGTTGTGCCAACTGTTTCAAGTCTCAGGGGCTACTACTACACATACTCATTAAATTTTCTTACCCGTATATCCTTCACATACTGGTCCGTTGCTCTGGCAAGTCCATCTTGAGCAGCACGGATATATGCGTGTCCAGAATTGAAGGCATTAAACGCCTCTTCGGAAAAAATACCACCACAAAGTATGGCCCGTCGGCACCGATGATTCATGGCGCTCTCCACTTCAGAATTTGTGGCGGAAAGCCTATCCATATCTTCCGCAGGAGGACAGTTCGGCGCTGTCCCCACATGAACCTCCGCCTGTGAATCCGGTTCAGGAATCCGGCTGCTAGAGGCGTGGCCGGTAGGGTCCCTGGATATAGTCCGACGTATTCTGCCAGGACATAATTAAAGCCGTCATGCCTCGACAAAAAGACCAAATAACCATGGGGCAAGTTTAATGAATACCTCTGCGCCTGCGTCTCGGTCCTAATCGCCTTCCTTTTAAGCCTACCTTGTCTAGGCGCCTCTTGCTGAGAAGCCCCCGCGGGTTCCGCGCAGCGTCTTGATGGCCGTTTCTATAAAAATATGGCATGTGAGCATAAGGTACGGCATAATGAAGGAATCCTTTCGAAAAGTTGGGACCCCGACATTACTTACATGCGACACAGGAAGCAGTCCGGGATAATCCGCGACGATGGCCACTAAAGAGCCGTCACTTCTTGCCTGGTAGAAAGTCCCATTGACAAATTCCACGGATATGTCCAGATCTTCTTCAAGTCCAGGGTCGAGAGCCCGGCCGGGATCCTGCTTTGAAACAGCAAGGTAAATAATTGTGACAAAGGAGGTAAGAATGGGAAGAGTCGAGTAAAGGATGACAGCTTACCCAACTCCGAGGGTTGTACATGGAAAATCCATCCCGCAGTTTAATGCGGAGGAACTCCTCTTCTTCTCCCTTATACAAATCAGATAGTATCCTCGCCAGAGACGTGGCGGAGTCCGGACCTTTGCGACCGCAGCGAGAGGCATCATCTTCTCCATTGAAGTGCCACATGGGTTTCCCCCTATATTGAAGTGGCCGCACTCCCTGTATTATGCATATTGACATAACTTCGATTATTGTTAGTCCTGATTTGGCCAGGGTTTTTATCCTGCTCATCAGATAGAGGACTTCCCTGTTATCTTCCTCCTGGGGGCTCCGAGGGCGCCAGCTTTGGTGTTTCTTCAGCGGAGTATTGGTAAACTCAGGAAGGCCCATCCGGACTGGGTCCGGAAGGGGAATGTCATCAACATAAAACCACTCCGAAGGACAGTCTTCGGACGCCTCCTTTGGAGTACCGTACAGGTATCCGGTCTGGGCCATGCGCCATATTTCGGCTCCGCCCACTCGATATACAAATCCCTCCTAGTTGCGGGGGACGAGGCAAAATAACCTCTTCCATAGCTCGAAATGAGCTTCGCAGCCCAGGAACAGCTCGCAGAGGGCAACATAGCCCGCGATGTGCAGTACGGAGGCAGGAGTATGATTATGCAACTGGAGGCCGTAGAACTCCAGGAGCCCGCGGAGGAATGGGTGGATTGGAAACCCAACTCCTCTTAGCAGATATGGGACAAGGCATACCCGCTCCCCCCGAGATGGGTTAGGGAATCTCTCCGCTTGCTCCCCGCCATTATAGGTGTCTAGTCCGGATCGGACGGGGACCATGTATGCAGGCGGGAGGAACCCTTGGGTCTGCAGCTCTATTAGGCGGTTGTGAATGATGCAACACTTTTCCCAATCCCCTGGGTTCGAGCTAGGGGAGCGAGAGGCAGAGCTGTAGCGACCGGTCATGATAGGATGGCCTCTTTTGGACGCGCTCTACGGAATGCTTGCTCGGGAGAAGGTGGTGTGATTTGGATCTAAGGATCCCCGTCTCTTCAAATAGACGGCTCACCTACGGGATTAGGGTGGCAAATGTAAAAATGCCCCGGCCCCTCGTATTCGCTTGACACGTGGGGACAGTCATTATTGAAACACAGAAGCCGAGAAGGATGACATTGAAGGAAGCCGGACACTGTTCTTCACAACAGGTACTCTGGATTTGGAGAAGAACCCGCCTTGCAATGCCGAAGACAATCTGCATGCCGGACTCATCGTCATTGAAGCCTGGTTCGGGGGCTACTGAGGGAGTCCTGGATAAGGGGGTATCCAGATAGCCGGACTATGTACTTTGGCCGGACTGTTGGACTATGAAGATACAAGATTGAAGACTTCGTCCCGTGTCCGGATGGGACTCTCCTTGGCGTGGAAGGCAAGCTGGGCGATCCGGATTGTAGATCTCCTTCTCTGTAACTGACTCTGTGTAACCCTAGCCCCCTGCGGTGTCTATATAAATCGGAGGGTTTAGTCCGTAGGACACAACAACAATCATACCAAAGGCTAGCTTCTAGGGTTTAGCCTCTCTGATCTCGTGGTAGATCAACTCTTGTAATACTCATATCATCAAGATCAATCAAGCAGGAAGTAGGGTATTACCTCCATCGAGAGGGCCCGAACCTGGGTAAATATCGTGTCCCCAGTCTCCTGTTACCATTAGCCTTAGACGCACAGTTCGGGACCCCCTACCCGAGATCCGCCGGTTTTGACACCGACACCGGCCACACACCCCAACCACCATTCTGCATTTGTTGCTGCTATGGAATCTGCTACTCCCAAGCAGCATCGACTTGCTGCTGCATCATCTGTTGGTGCTCCAGTGCCTACTGCTGCGCAGCCGTCAGGTACGGTAGTTTAAAGGGATGGGGGGAAGCATTCATAGGAGGGGCATCATCTTCATTAGCAACAAGGCCGGGTATGGTACCTCTTCCACTAAGCACATAAACAGGGACCGACCAAGATTGACCCATGCCAGGTAAAGTGCCAATCCTCTTCACGACTAGGCCGTGGGGCACGTGTGCAATTTTACTGATAATTAGTCGAACCAACACACGCTCCTTGTTCTGCCCAGGCCTGTGCCAAAGATCCAGCTTACCAAAATAGGATACTGCTTTGTTAATGTAGTGGTCGGTCTGGTAGTCCATAGGAAAGGCTAAGAATAAGACCGATGCCACATACTGGAACGGACACATGTGCATGTTCTCACCCTCATTGTGAGGAACAAAAGAGAAAGTCACATCATCATCAACATGATCTAACTGGTGTGGGCTTTCTTGGATGAACTGATCTCTAAGAGCAACATCCGCAAACCCCACCATCCCCACTCCAATCAGATAGACAAAAGCATCGGGTACTTCGAGATGGAAATCCTCAGTCATGATGCAGACAACTTCGTTGAGAAGTAGCTGCTTCTGATGATCGGGAACCGGGGGCTGACGGTGACAAGAGCATACCTTTCATGGCTGAGTGGCGGGTCATCCACCACGATCATATTGCGCGCCAAGCGATGGTCCGGCCCGCGCTCGATTTGCGCCCCTATCGGCACAAACTGGAATGGCCTGACGGGGAAGTTAGCCATGGCGGTGGAGGAGGCATTTGTCGCAGACGGAGGAGGCGTTGGGCAAAGCAGGGGAATGGCTCTTTGTTCGTTGGTCGGCAGGGGTGGCAGAATAGGGAACTGGTGCCGAGCTTGGAGCGGAATCGCCAGGCCAATCGCGTTGGAGGGAAGGGACCCACAGTCAGTCACTATTCATTTGGGACACCAAATCTTTTTACCCTTAGGTAGGTGGGATTTACGTCTGCGTGGCCGCGCTGTTGAATGAGGCGGGGGAGGGGAATATGTGGTGGCGATCGCCTGCCGGTCCAGCTTCTTTCTTTGCCAAAATAAACGGGTAGTATTTTTGGAAGCACAATGTTGTATGACATGACCCAGCAGCTTACATTGGGAGCACCATAGAAGGCCAGGACACCCAATCCGGTCGTGGGTCGAACTATTGCAGATTGTGCAATTCGGTGATACAGGGCCCCTGGGCTGTTGGATACAAAAGCAAGCCCGCTCAAAGTTATGACAAGAATCGCAAATTTTTGCATGGCAATCAGATGACGTGTGACCCTGCGTAAAACAACGGGAACATCGACCCAAAATCTCATGAATGATCTCCGAGGATGGCAGATCATTTAAACCATAGATTTGTCGGATACTGGTCTCCTCATAATTAGCCTGCCTAAAGTCCAAGATCTCCTCCAAAATGTTTGAAGGAATGTTGCACCAACTGCATGCACTGCGATTCTTGCCGTAGAATTTTTTGGCAAGAGAATTATTACTCTCCAAAGATAGCAGAAATTCCAAACTACCAAAATGTAAGGTTTCTTTATTAAGAATTTCGCTCGAAGGATGATCCTCATGAGCACGGCCAAGACCATGATCATCACGTTGAATAGATGCATCATCAAAAGAACTGAGCAAATTAGTGGAGATGTGCTTGGAGAAACCAAATTTTTCCAACTCCTTCCGATATGAATCATCCTTGGCCGCACTTTGCTTGAGAAAGCCAAGATTATGGCGGAGAGCCTTGGGTAACCGTGACCCAATTTCCTTGATTTCATGGGACGTGCTCCATCCATATGTTACATTAAAAGGAGCATTCCAAGGCTGTTTAAAGAGTCCAAAATGACACACAAAACCTGGCCAAACTCTATCCCATAAGGCATAGATAAAGTGACCCACTTTGTTTTAGGCCACAGAAAACCGAAAATTTTGTGATCCAACATGAACAACATCAAAACCAGACGCATGTCCGCCAATGCAACATTGGAGTGCCAAACCAACCGAGTCACAAGATAGGGGAAAGGAGGCAGAAGAAAAGGTAACCACCAAGAAAAACTCCTTGGAGGTAGGTGAAGGGGAGAAATGGACCGTAGATTTGAACCGTCGACGAACCTGTTCCTCGACCTTGAGGCCAAGGTTGAAATCCCAGTGTAGGAGCCCTTCCATGGTGTAGGAGGAGGGGTCATGGCCGCCGGAGTTGGGGGAGTTCACCGGGGGTTGAGGTGGAGGTGGAGGTGGAGGTGGGAAACATTGTGGAGGAAATCTAGCCTCTACACTACGCAATAACAAGTTTTGTGTTGTTGGTTTTCTCACTGTCTACAAGATCATTTTTATCGCCTTTCTTGGAGACCAACAGGGTTGTCTCACTATCTTGAACCTTATCTGCATTACTTTCTCTACCATTGCATAGTGGGGTGCTCTTCTCCAATATCATGTTCGCATACTACAAGAGAAACAAGCAGACACATCACAGGTTTAGCATGTAGTATACGAAACTCATTTTGGTAAATCGGTTCAGTAGTAAGGTGGACAGGATAACAACATGAAAAAAACATATATCTTTGTTCTATGGTCACTGTATTGTCCATATCATTCTAGTTTATGTTGCCTAATCAAGATAGAGACACAGTTCAACTCATATATTTTTAAGACACAACAACATAGACAAAATATAAGTGTGAGAAACTACACAGCATTGGCAACACATGTAATGTGCATCACATGAGAACATAACTGTTTATACAATTGAAACTGAAATCAACATAGAGCAAGAAGTTAGAACTGCAATCCAGTTAAAGAAATATGTTTAAAACATACCTGTTGCGCCATTGGAGTTTCAATTGGATCCTTCAAATTTGAAAGTAGTTGGTATGAGTAAATACTGTGATGCAACAACAAAGGAGTATGGACCATAGCTACGGAATCTGACCTGAGAACAGTTGCTCTTCTGCTTTAAACATGGAGTTTGGGTTCGCTGTGGTGGTCTTCGTGCTTTGGGAACTGCGGTTGCTTTACAAACTGCTCGTGTGGGGGTACTCTGTGGTTGACATGGTGCTTTGTCAAGTAGAAGTGGGTTACTATACGCTGGGGTTGCGGTTAGATGGGTTGTAGCTGGTTCTCTGCCCAACGGTGTAAGTGTGCAATCTGGAAGAGTCTCGATTATATGTGGTGGGGCTAGTTTGTGGGCCAGTACAACCATGGTTCTATCTGCATCGACAGGCAGCACTGTCTTTTGTGAAGAACAGGTTTTTGCTCCCTTAGATACTGCCATCACCCCCTCCAATTCAAATGGCTGATAAACAAGAAAAGAAATTGAACGTACAGACATTGTATGATAGACAGATGTGGTAATTCACATATATGTTGTCTAACCAAACATGACAGCATGACACAATTTCACATATATGATGCCTAACTAAACAGGATAGCATGACACGGCTTCAGATATATGATGGATAACTTAACAGGATATAATGGCATAACTCAACATATGATGAGTATCTAAACAGGATGACATGACAAAACTATATGATGTCTTTCTAAAATAGGTTAGGATGAAATAATTCACATACATGTTGTCTAAGTATACATGATGGCATGATATAATTGACATAATTGATTCATATACTAAGCAGCTGGCATTCGCATGTATGATCTCTAACTAAGCAGATGAAATTCAATATTGTGCATATGATATCTAAACTAAGCAATGCAAGACACCATATGCATTATATGAGAAATATAAACATTGCAACTTAGAGCATACACCTCAGGTGGGATATAGGACTAGTCATCTCTCTCTAAATCCTCCTCTGAGGAGCTCCCTCTAACCATCGAGATATATGCTTCAATAGGTACCATTGCCTGCTCTGAAGACCTTGTTTTCACTCCAGATTTTTCCATAACCGGCTCAAATGGCCGATACACATGAAGAGTAGATCAATATACTAAGATTGTTGACAAATGGAAGACGTAATGAAAAAAAAATATGGCATGAGATAATTCACATATATGATGCCTGGCTACATGGTGGTGCATAATTCACATAAATGATAACTGGCTGAAAAACATGGCATTGCATAATTCACATATCTGATATATAAAGCAAACAAGATGCATTCACACAAAGCATGTCTAATCTAAGCAGATGGCATGCCAATGCAAGACACCATATGCATGATATGAGCAATATAACCCTGCCAAGTTAGAGCATGCACCTCGGGGGGGGGGGATACGACTGGTCATCTGTCTCTGAATCCTCCTTTGAGGAGCTATTTGTAACAAGCAAGAAATCTGCATCGACAGGTAGCATTGATTGCTCAGAAGACCTTGTTTTCACTCCAGATTTTCCCATGACCGACTCAAATGGATGATGCACAGGAAGAGTAGATGAATGTATAAACATTGTTGACAAATGGAATACATTATGAAAAAATATATGGCACGAT
Organism: Triticum aestivum; assembly: GCF_018294505.1. NCBI lineage: Eukaryota > Viridiplantae > Streptophyta > Magnoliopsida > Poales > Poaceae > Triticum > Triticum aestivum. Next base: position 465,922,103 of record NC_057795.1, on the reverse strand, counting down.
ACAATACATAAGATGACTGGCTAAATAGGATGGCATTGCATGATTCACGTATATGATGCCTGGCTAAAGAAGATGTCATTGCATAATTCCCATATACTCCCTTCATTCCTAAATATTTGTATTTTTAGAGATTTCAAATGGAGTACCACATACGGATGTATACAGACATATTTTAGAGTGTAGATTCACTCATTTTCCTCTGTATGTAGTCACTAGTTGAAATCTCTAAAAAGATAAATATTTAGGAACGGTGGGAGTATGATATAGAAACCAAACATGTGGCATTCACACAAAGCAAATCTAAACTAAGCTGATGACATATAAGATGTATAATGTAAGCAATGTGAGGCACCATATGCATGATATGACCAACATTAGCATGCCAGGTTAAAGCAAACACCTCAGGTGGTAAATAGGAGTGGTCACCTCCCTCTGAATCCCCATCTAAACAGTTATCTTCCTCTGGAATACAATCTAGAATGGCAGTAGGGGTGGCCCACTTCACCCACCATGGGGCGGCGTCCGCATGACATTATATTCCCATGCAACGGTCTTCTCTTTTTCTCTACATGTTCAGTATGATTGTGTACAATAATTGGCATGCATAATGAAAAAATAGTTAGATTTTGTAAGGCCTAAGGGGTGCATGCAGAAATCAAGACTGATGGTATTAAAGGAGTGGATAGATCCAAAACTAATGATAGCAGGTAGATTATAGCTTCAGTTTAAAAAGATAGACAGTGAATCATCTATTGTTTGTTGCCCACCCAACATGAACCACATAGAAGACCCCAGATGAACCAGATAGTAGATAGATACTATTCGTTGCTGCCTCGATATGAGACCCATGGTCATTTTAAAACTCAAGTTTGAACAATAAAGTAGCAGGTAATAATAACCGATGTATAACATAAGCAAACACGAAAGACTGCAACCTCTCTTCTGGAACTGTGTAGTCCTCAGGTTCATCTGCTTAGTCGATGATGGTAATGCAGTTGGCGTGGCTATCGACAATGGGGAAGATGATCTGAGGCGGCGAAACAAAGTCTGTAGGGGGAATCTCTGCTGCAGTGAATGCTTCTGTCGATGGTGCACCTCAGGTGGGGTGGATGACGGCACGGTAGGAGCAGGACATACCACACAGAGCTTTATTTGACGCCTATCTGAAATGAAGTAAATATGCAAGGGCTCCTTAGGATTGGAGGATTCTATAAACGCAGGGACAGGAAAAACAAAGGAATAGGATAGGTATGCACGTGCAAAACATAGCATTTGGAAACATAGGATTTTTGTCAACATGGGTGTTTGGTTCACATGAATTAGAAGAACACACGAATGGAGAAACATGGTAAAATTAAAGTCAAACCACGTGAAAATGAAAAAAATAAGAATCTTATTATGCCAGAAATGCAATTAGTTCTGTTCTTCATGCATATTAATTTGAAAAGGACGTCCAAGTGAATATTAAAATTCCTATGTTTTTTCTTTGAAAGAGACACCAAAGGAAAAAAAATCCTCCAGTTTTGCTTTGCTCCACTCCTTCTAATCAAATGCACGAATAGTAGTACCATAGTAGTTCCATAGAAAAGGATCCCTGAGGAATCGACATGAATGCATAGTAACAAAGTGATGTGACGAGTGTACAACCTCTTTGGCATAGCCTTGTGGACCTCAGCATCATTGGGTTGGACGTGGAGGATGGTGATGCTGGTGTGACTGTCAGAGGCGGGGAAGAAGATCTTAGGCCTCAGGAAATAGCGCCGAGGGTACTTCTCTGCTGTGATGGACGGTTTCGTTGTTGGAGCAGCTCCGGTGAAGTGTATGGCGACGAGGCTGAAGCAGGACAAGATAGACAACGTTAATCTGAAGCGGTACTCTAATATCATTTGCAATAGATGGTGTAAAATACATCACCAAAAAGTGCTAGATGTAAAATGCATCATCCGTGCCACGGCCGCTCCGACAGATGCTATAAATACTGGTCACTCTGAACTTAACTGAAGAAACTGAACTTTACAGTTGAAACTGAATTTTACTTCAGAAACTGATTGAACTAGTAGCAGAGCATTGCAATAGATGTTTAGGGAGTTCGAGCACTAGTAGCAGAGAAGCAATGATCTAAATCAGCAGACGCTCAACCACGGAATGCACTAGCAGAGAGCAAGTCGTGCAGTAGCACCGCGAGCGAGTGCTAAAGCAGCAACTCTTGTAGCTGCCGGAGGTCGTGCAGCAGCAGCAGAAGCGCGAGCGAGAGCAAGAGCAGAGCAGCAGCACGAATGAGAGCAAGAGCAGAGCAGCAGCGCGACCGACATCAATAGTAGAGCAGAGCAGCAGCACGAACAAAAGCAAGAGAAGTGTAGCAGTGCGACCGACAGCAAGAATAGAGCCGCAACGTGAGCGAGCCGGAGCAGCAGCAACAGCGCGAGCGAGAGCCGGAGCAGCTGCAGCTAGTGCCGGTGTGGAAGTCGCCGCCGAGGAAGCAATGACATGGGGGAGAGACGCCGTGGATGAAGTGGCCGGCGACGGTGCCGTCGATGGAGACCCGCCATGGCTGCTCGGTATTGAGCACCGACAACCCCATGAGATCGAATAAAAGATAAAATACAACGGTGAGTGCATAACCTCCTTGGTGGCACTGAGTTGGCCTTGGCTTCATCGGAGGAATTGGTGAGGGTGCTGCGGTTCCGGTGGGGCAGGTCAAGACGCTGTTGTGGGGATGGAGGTGGCGCTATAGATGAGGCGAACATCGGGGAAGCTCCCTGGAGGTGGAGGATAGGGCGGCTGATCCAGCGGGACGACGAGATTGACGAAGGATCCTCATCTGGTGCGGTTGATGAGGGACGGCGAGCTGTTGTGGTGGACAACATAGTCGGGGAAGCGTCTCCGGCTAGGCGGCGGTCAGGAGGCCGACGGAGGAGCATGGGGTGTCGCGGGTTTTGGCGGCCTCGGTGTACGAATGGGGGGAATGAAGGGGAAGGTAGGGTGAGCCATGGCTTAGGGACATGCTTGTCTGAAATGTAGGGTAAGTTACCAGCATACCCCCACCAGTTTTAACACCGCAACATTGAGCCGACATTTCCGGCTAAGGGGTAGAAGGGGGATTTCGCGTGTCTGGGCTGCGGGGCCGATTTCGGATGAGGAGGGAGTTTTCGCGCGTGTCGAAATTTCGAGATAACAAGGCGTGGCGCGGGTTGAAGAGGCGGGAGTTTCAAAGCAGGTTAGACAAAAGATACTCGAGCTTGAAAATTTTGGGATAACAAGGTGCGGATTCCTTGTTCGGCAGAACAAACTTAATGTGTACAAAAAAACAATTCATACAAGACACAAGAGAGTCATGTCCCCTTTTACTATATGGCTATAAATGCCATTGGAAAAACGACAAGAAAAATGTAAAAAAATTGGGAGAACAAGATTACCCTGTACAGTACCAAATCAATTCGCACTTCCCTCCACAACAACAAAAAACAAATCAATTCCCACCAAAAGAAAGAGTAATGTCCCTTTTTATATGATTACAAATGCCAGGATCTCAAATTTAAATTTTTGAATCCATGGTATGTTGAATTTGAATATATTGTTAGGTGACCTTGCAGTTTATAATTGATGTAGTCATACATTTTGATCCTCCATCATATATGAACATTTTACTCCACCCTATGAACATATATATTTTCGTTTACCATCTGGACTAAATTTGAATCAATTTTCCTTATTTGAATACGATTATTGTCAACTCCGCCTATGTTGTCTCAACATAGCCGGTCCCAAGCCCGGGTAAAGGAGGAGGGTTGTGATAGGCTTGGCGAGCCAACATAAAAACTCAGCCACTTTTATGGAGATGAAACCCAAAAGATTTTCATTGGGGCGTAACCCACTCAGCGACGCGCTACATCGGAACCCGAGTGTGGTGGAAAATGGGCAAGGGTCGGGCCGTCACCCCCTAGGTGGCATGCCGTATCTTGATCCGGATACGGTGGCAAGTGAGCGAGGATCGGGTCGTCGCATCCTTAGTGGCGTGCTACATCGTCACCCGAATGTAGTGGAAAATGAGCAAGGGTCTTTGTAGTTGACTCGACGAGTATGAAGGGTAAGGAAGCTAGCCGAGCCTAGGAGGATTCACTTAGGTAGCTGGAACGTAGGATCTCTAACAGGGAAGCTTAGGGAGCTAGTTGATGCAGAAGTGAGGAGAGGTGTTGATATCCTTTGTGTTCAAGAAACCAAATGGAGAGGACAGAAGGCGAAGGAGGTGGAGGATACCGGCTTTAAGCTGTGGTACGCGGGGACGGCTGCAAACAGAAATGGCGTAGGCATCATGATCAACAAGAGCCTCAAGTATGGAGTGGTAGACGTCAAGAGACATGGGGACCAGATTATCCTGGTCAAGCTGGTAGTTGAGGACTTGGTTCTCAATGTTATCAGCGCATATGCCCCGCAAGTAGGCCACAATGAGAACACCAAGAGGGAGTTCTGGGAAGGCCTGGAATACATGGTTAGGAGTGTACCAATTGGTGAGAAGCTCTTCATAGGAGGAGACCTCAATGGCCACGTGGGTACATCTAACACAGGTTTTGAAGGGGCGCATGGGGGCTTTGGCTATGGCATCAGGAATCAAGAAGGAGAAGATGTCTTAAGCTTTGCTCTAGCCTACAACATGATTGTAGCTAACACCCTCTTTAGAAAGAGAGAATCACATCTGGTGACTTTTAGTAGTGGCCAACACTCTAGCCAGATTGATTTCATCCTCTCGAGAAGAGAAGATAGGCGTGCGTGCCTAGACTGTAAGGTGATACCTGGAGAGAGTGTTGTACCCCAGCATAAGCTGGTGGTTGCTGACTTCCACTTTCAGATTCGTGTCCAGCGGGATAAGCGTGCCAAAGTCTCTAGAACAAAGTGGTGGAAGCTCAAGGGGGAGGTAGCTCAGGCGTTCAAGGAGAGGGCCATTAAGGAGGGCCCTTGGGAGGAAGGAGGGGATGCGTACAATGTGTGGATGAAGATGGCAACTTGCATTCGTAAGGTGGCCTCGGAGGAGTTTGGAGTGTCCAGGGAAGGAGAAGCAAAGATAAGGATGCCTGGTGGTGGAATGATGATGTCTAGAAGGCGATTAAAGAGAAGAAAGATTGCTTCAGACGCCTATACCTGGATAGGAGTGCAGACAACATAGAGAAGTACAAGATGGTGAAGAAGGCCGCAAAGCGAGCTGTTGGTGAAGCAAGGGATCGGGCATATGAGGACCTCTACCAACGGTTAGGCACGAAGGAAGGCGAAAGGGACATCTATAAGATGGACACGATTCGAGAGAGGAAAACAAGGGATATTGGCCAAGTCAAATGCATCAAGGACGGAGCAGGCCAACTCTTGGTGAAGGACAAGGAGATTAAGCATAGATGGTGGGAGTACTTCGACAAGCTGTTTAACGGGGAGAATGAGAGTTCTACCATTGAACTGGACGACTCCTTTGATGAGACCAGCATGCATTTTGTGTGGCGAATCCAGGAGTCTGCGGTCAAGGAGGCTTTAAAAAGGATGAAAGGAGGCAAGGCGATGGGCCCTGATTGTATCCCCATTGAGATGTGGAAAGGTCTAGGGGACATAGCGATAGTATGGCTAACGAAGCTTTTCAACCTCATTTTTTGGGAAAACAAGATGCCAGAAGAATGGACATGGAGTATATTAGTACCAATCTTCAAGAACAAGGGGGATGTTCAAAGTTGTACTAATTACCATGGAATTAAGCTGATGAGCCATACAATGAAGCTATGGGAGAGAGACATTGAGCACTGCTTAAGAAGAATGACAAGCGTGACCAAAAATCAGTTTGGTTTCATGCCTGGGAGGTCGACCATGGAAGCCATTTTCTTGGTACGACAACTTATGGAGAGATATAGGGAGCAAAAGAAGGACTTTCATATGGTGTTCATTGACTTGGAGAAGGCCTATGATAAGATACCGCAGAATGTCATGTGGTGGGCCTTGGAGAAACACAAAGTCCCAGCAAAGTACATTACCCTCATCAAGGACATGTACAATAATGTTGTGACATGTGTTCGAACAAGTGATGTTGACACTGATGACTTCCCGATTAAGATAAGACTGCATCAAGCGTCAGCTTTAGCCCTTATCTTTTTGCATTGGTGATGGATGAGGTCACAAAGGATATACAAGGAGATATCCCATGGTGTATGCTCTTTGCGGATGATGTGGTGCTAGTTGATGATAGTCGGGTGGGGGTAAATAGAAAGTTAGAGTTATGGAGACAAACCTTGGAATCAAAAGGGTTTAGGCTTAGTAGAACTAAAACCGAGTACATGATGTGCGGTTTCAGTACTACTAGGTGTGAGGAGGAGGAGGTTAGCCTTGATGGCCAGGCGGTACCTCAGAAGGACACCTTTCGGTATTTGGAGTCAATGCTGCAGGAGGATGGGGGTATTGATGAAGATTTGAACCATCGAATCAAAGCCGAATGGATGAAGTGCCACCAAGCTTCTAGCATTCTTTGTGACAAGAGAGTGCCACAAAAGCTAAAAGGCAAGTTCTACAGGACGGCGGTTTGACCCGCAATGTTGTATGGCGCTGATTGTTGGCCGACTAAAAGGCGACATGTTCAACAGTTAGGTGTGGCGGAGATGCGTATGTTGAGATGGATGTGTGGCCACACGAGGAAGGATCGAGTCCGGAATGATGATATAAGAGATAGTGTTGGGGTAGCACCAATTGAAGAGAAGCTTGTCCAACATCGTCTGAGATGGTTTGGGCATATTCAGCGCAGGCCTCCAGAAGCTCTAGTGCATAGCGGACGGCTAAAGCGTGCGGAGAATGTCAAGAGAGGGTGGGGTAGACCGAATTTGATATGGGAGGAGTTTGTTAAGAGAGACCTGAAGGATTGGAGTATCACCAAAGAGCTAGCTGTGGACAAGGGTGCGTGGAAGCTTGCTATCCATGTGCCCGAGCCATGAGTTGGTTGCAAGATCTTATGGGTTTCACCTCTAGCCTACCCCAACTTGTTTGGTACTAAAGGCTTTGTCGTTGTTGTTGTTGTCGTTTGTTGAATATGATTGTTGTCAAGTTATACAATCATTTAAATATTATCTTGATAACAAAAAACATGCATATAGTAGTAATCATATTTCACTATGAACTACATGTACCATACGGTCTCCAATTCAAATATTAGTATCCATTTTATGTTGAATTCAAATCATAGTATATTGGTCTAGGTAGCGAGATGTTCGGGATAATCTAAATCCTGTTTTCATATGTATAATTGATATGTCTTCGTCGTATCTATAATTTTTGATTGTTTCATGTCAATATTCTACAACTTTCATATACTTTTGGCAACTTTTTATATTATTTTTTGGACTAACATATTGATCCAGTGCCCAGTGCTAGTTCCTGTCTGTTGCATGTTTTATGTTTCGCAGGAAACCCATATCAAATGGAATCCAAACGGGATAAAAACGGACAGAGAATATTTTTGGAATATTTGGATTTTCCGGAGGAAGAATCAACGCGAAACGGTGCCCGAGGTCGCCATGAGGCAGGGGGCGTGCCTGGCCCCACTGGGTGCACCCCTGACCCTCATGGGCCCCTTGTAAGGCGGTTGATGCTCTTCTTTTGCTGCAAGAAAGCTAATTTTGGAGAAAAATCTAGGCGAAGGTTTCAGTCCAATAGGAGTTACGGATCTCCGGATATAAAAGAAATGGTGAAAGGGCAGAATCCGAGAATGCAGAAACAGAGAGAGAAAGAGAGATAGATCCAATCTCGGAGGGGATCTCGCCCCTCCCACGCCATGGGAGCCAAGGACCAGAGGGGAAACCCTTCTCCCATCTAGGGAGAAGGTCAAGGAAGAAGAAGAAGGGGGGCTCTCTCCCCCTTGCTTCTGGTGGCGCCGGAGCGCTGCCGGGGGCCATCATCATCACCGCGATCCACAGCAACACCTCCATCATCTTCATCAACATCTCCATCACCTTCCCCCATCTATATTCAGCGGTGCACTCTCCCGCAACCTGTTGTACCTCTACTTGAACATGGTGCTTTATGCTTCCTATTATTATCCAATGAGGTGTTGCCATCCTATGATGTCTGAGTAGATTTTTGTTGTCCTATCGATGATTGATGAATTGCTATGATTCGTTTAATTTGCTTGTGATTATGTTGATGTCCTTTGGTGCCCATCATATGAGCGCGCGCGTGGATCACACCATATGGTTAGTTGTATGTTGATAGGACTATGTATTGGAGGGTAAGACTGACAGAAGCTTCAACCTAGCATAGAAATTGGTGCATACGGGATTGAAGGGGGACCATTATATCTTAATGCTATGGTTGGGTTTTACCTTAATGAATGTTAGTAGTTGCGGATGCTTGCTAATAGTTCCAATCATAAGTGCATAGAATTCCAAGTTAGGGATGACATGCTAGCAGTGGCCTCTCCCACATAAAACTTGTTATCGGTCTAGTAAAGTATTCAATTGCTTAGGGACAATTCCTCAACTCCTACCACCACTTTTCCATACTCGTTATATTTACTTTATTGCATCTTTATCTAACCAGCCCCTACTTTTTATTTACGTGCTCTTTATTATCTTGCAAACCTATCCAACAACACCTACAAAGTACTTCTAGTTTCATACTTGTTCTAGGTAAAGAAAACACTAAGCGTGTGTAGAGTCGTATCAGTGGCAGATAGGACTTGAGAGAATATTTGTTCTACCTTTAGCTCCTCATTGGGTTCGACACTCTTACTTATCAAAAGAGCCACAATTATCCCCTACACTTGTGGGTTATCAGGACCTTTTTCTGGCGCCGTTGCCGGGGAGTCATGGCGTGGGGTGAATATTCTCGTGTGTGCTTGTTTGCTTTATCACTAAGTAATTTTTATTTGTTGTTCTTAGTTGTTTTATATCTTTAGTTATTGGTAGAAAACACAAAATACCAAAAAAAATAGTTGTACCTACTGAACCAATGGTGGAAGAACTACTCAAAATCTATCACACTCCTGAAGCTGTTTACTTGGATCATCTTCGATCCCTTTGTGCTCGTGCTGAAACCCCAACTAGCTTAGTTGAGGGCAAATCTTTAGATGAGCATGCTTGTTATGTGCGACACCGTATATCTGAAAAAGGGAAACTTTTACTGGATCAAATTCATCATTTGCAATGCTATGCTTGGAGTTTATGTGAAATATATGATTTTACTTGTTGTTCTAAAGACCCTAACAAACACCTACCCTATCAATGCTTGTTTAGTGATAATGGAATCGTATATTCGTATTCTAAGGGTGGTTATAATTACTATGATGTTCAACAAATTTAAGAATTTGTTGCTTTTAAGGGTGCTTATGAAATTGCTTCTTTGATTGAAAAGTATGATGCTACTCTTTACAAATCTGAAAACTTTGCCATATTTCAATATTGTTATGATTTATGCTTCTAATGCCTATGTTAAACCATATATTGAGGACTTCTCCGTTGTCCAAGAAGGGACTAATATTTTGCAGGAGTCTATGGAAGAAGAAATTAATGAAACTGTGAGCTCATTGGATGAAAAAGATGAGGAGGAGAGTGAAGAACAAAAGGAGGAAGAGCAGATTGATCACCCGTGCCCACCTTCTAATGAGAGTAACTCTTTATCCCATACATTGTTTAATTCCCCTTCGTGCTTACCGAAGGATGATTGCTATGATGATTGCTATGATCCCTTTAATTCTTTTGAAATATCCCTTTTTGATGATGCTTGCTATGCTTGTGGCCAAGATGCCAATATGAGTTATGCTTATGGAGATGAACTTGCTATAGTTCCTTATGTTAAACATGAAATTGTTGCTATTGCACCCACACATGATAGTCCTATTATCTTTTTGAATTCTCCAAACTACACTATATCGGAGAAGTTTGTGCTTATTAAGGATTATATTGATGGGTTGTGTTTCACTACAACATATGATGATTTTGATAGGTATAATATGCATGTGCTTGCTGCTCCTACTTGCAATTATTATGATAGAGGAACTATATCTCCACCTCTCTATGTTTCCAATATGATAAAATTGCAAGAAACTGCTTATACTATGCATTGGCATTTACTATGTGTGCATGAATTGTTCTATTATGACATGCCGATGCATAGGAAGAGAGTTAGACTTCGTTGTTACATGATATATATGTTACTTTGTGCTCACTACTAAATCACAAATCATTGTTAATTAAAATTGGCTTTGATATACCTTGGGATCCGGGTGGATCCATTACTTGAGCACTATATGCCTAGCTTAATGGCTTTAAAGAAAGTGCTGCCAGGGAGACAACCCGGAAGTTTTAGAGAGTCATTTATTTATGTTGAGTGCTTTTATATAGTTTAAAAAAAAGAGGGGAACCCAAAACTTTTCAAAAAGGAAAGTGAAAGTGATAGAGACAAGCATTGTTGAAGTTGGAGCTAGCCTTGAACTTTGTTCATGATCACGAAAACTTTGTGAATCTTGATTACAGAAACTATTCAACAAAAATAAGTACCACCTTGTATAATTCCATTGTATTATAAAAATAATGTGCCAAGGTTTGCCTTTAGGATGTTTACAATGCGTGTTGGTTTGTATGGTGCAGGACAGAAACTTTGTCTGTAGTGCTCAATTTTACATTTTTTGCTGGAATGTCAAACGGTTCTGATTATTTTTGCATTGTCTTTCTGTACAAATTTTTTATTTTTCCTAATTGTGGTAGAATTTGTGGGGTACTACAAGTATGGTGAATGTTCAGATTGCTACAGACTGTTTTGTTTTTGACAGATTCTGTTTTTGATGCATAGTTTACTTGTTTTGATGAATCTATCAATTTATATCAGTGGATTAAGCCATGGAAAAGCTATATTACAGTAGACACAATGCAAAAATAAAATATGAATTGGTTTGCAACAGTACTTAGAGTAGTGATTTGCTTTATTATACTAACGGATCTTACCGAGTTTTCTGTTGAAGTTTTATGTGGATGAAGTGTTTGATCGAGGAGGTCTCGATATGAGGAGAAGGAAGAGAGGAAAGAGCTCAAGCTTGGGGATGCCCAAGGCACCCCAAGTAAATATTCAAGGAGACTCAAGCGTCTAAGCTTGGGGATGCCCTGGAAGGCATCCCCTCTTTCTTCAACAAGTATCGGTATGTTTTCGGATTCATTTCGTTCATGCGATATGTGCAAGTCTTGGAGCGTATTTTGCATTTAGTTTTCATTTTCTTTTATGCACCATGCTGGTATGAGATAGTACTTGGTTGATTTATAGAATGCTCATTGCACTTCACTTATATCTTTTGAGTATGGCTTTATAGAATGCTTCATGTGCTTCACTTATATCATTTGAAGTTTGGATTGGTTGTTTCTCTTCACATAGAAAACCGCCATTTGTAAAATGCTCTTTTGATTCACTTATATTTGTTAGAGCATGGGCATATCTTTTGTAGAAAGAATTAAACTCTCTTGCTTCACGTATATCTATTTAGAGAGATGACAGGAATTGGTCATTCACATGGTTAGTCATAAAATCCTACATAAACTTGTAGATCGCTGAATATGATGTGTTTGATTCCTTGCAACTGTTTTGCGATATAGAGATGATAATATGTGGGAGGTACTAGTAGATGGTTGTGTTTAGTAAGGATATTGGTGCTAAGGTTTGTGATTCCCAAAGCATGCACGTATGGTCTACTAACTATGTAACAAAATTGGAGCGCATTGTATTTTGATTGTTTATCTTTGCGTGAAGGTCGGGGGCGCGCGACGGTTAACTCCTACCAACCTCCACCCTAGGAGCATGCATGTAGTACTTTGTTTCAATGGCTAATAAATTGTTGCAATAAGTATGTGAGTTCTTTATGACTAATGTTGAGTCCATGGATTATACGCACTCTCACCCTTCCATCATTGCTAGCCTCTTCGGTACCGTGCATTGCCCTTTCTCACCTCGAGAGTTGGTGCAAACTTCGCTGGTGCATCCAAACCCCGTGATATGATACGCTCTATCACACATAAGCCTCTTTATATCTTCCTCAAAACAGCCACCATACCTACCTATTATGGCATTTCCATAGCCATTCAGATATATATTGCCTTGCAACTTCCATCATCATCATATACATGACTTGAGCATTCATTGTCATATTACTTTGCATCATCGTAAGATAGCTAGCATGATGTTTTCATGGCTTGTTCGTTTTTTATGTCATTGATATGCTAGATCATTGCGCATCCCGATACACCGCCGGAAGCATTCATATAGAGTCATATCTTTGTTCTAGTATCGAGTTGTAATATTGAGTTGTAAGTAAATAAAAGTGTGATGATCATCATTATAGAGCATTGCCCCATGAAGAAAAATAAAAAAAATAAAAAAAGGAGAGGCCAAAGAAGCTTAAATAAAAAAAGGGCCAAAGAAGCCTGTTGGTGTACTAGAATAGGGGTACCCTAGTACCCCGAACTTGTGCAGGGGCAGTTGCCGCACCCCGCGGCAAGGCTTGCCGGGCGAACGCCAAGATCCTCCATGGTTCCCTTGGGGCCATTCAAGAACAAAGTATTTAAGCACAGGAGACAAGGCCCCGGCAAGAGGAGCTTGCCGGGAAGACCAACCAAGGTACCTCGAGGCCCAGTGAGCGACAAGCCTCCGGACCCGACAAGATAACAACAGCGGCAAGGCGCTTGCCGTGGCAGGCGGCCACTCTGTGCCCGCGCTCCAGCGCATCCACCAACGTGTTGCTCTGGGGGGCCTCTCCAGGCGCGCGTGGTGGGAGGCTGTGCAGCCAGCGGCGCGCAGTGGCATGCGAAGCTGACAAGATCGCCATCGTGGCGAACGGTGGCGCCCCTAACGGTCCTTTTCTGCACTGTTTGGGCGACTCAGACGGGCATTTAATGCCCTTGTCCCCTGCCGTCCGGATTAGGTAGGGTGCACTGTACAAGTAACTGTACCAACCACCTCACTTTTTACATTTGTACCCTTCTCTGCGTTGCCACCTGTCGGTGACCCCTTTAGCGTATAAAAGGAGGCCCATGCACAACGTAGTGGGGGTTCGGTTCGATTCATTCGTGAGCCAGAAAACACTTAGCTCTCGCGAGCAAGAACATAATAGAACCAGACAAGCAGCAGTAGGAGTGTTATCTCTCCGGAGAGCTCCGAAGCTGGGTAAACTGCTCGTGTGCTTCGCCTCGATCTGCTCTTCGTGCGATCTCCGCCCCCCGCCGAACCGAAAGGGGCCCGGTCCGCCGGCCCCATAGGTGTTCGTGGATCAGTTCCCCCGACATCTTTGGCGCGCCAGGTAGGGGGCGTCGAGATTGTGCGAACCTGATCCGGCGTTCACACGAGCTAGATCTTCTTTCCCTTCATCAACATGCCACCGAATAAGAAGACTTCGGCGGCAGCCGCTCCGTCCACGTCACTTCCACCACCATTGGAGCAAACGAGTGGTGGAATGGATGCCGGCGGAAGAATGGACGTCGACGAGGAAGCTTATGATGCTGCCAGGTCCAAGGACAAGGCTGCACAAACCTCGGCGACTGTACATGTTCCGCGCCACTCTCAGGAGGCGCAAGACCAACAGCGTCATGACGCTCGCAGTGCCATACGCATGATAGGCCAAGACCAAGCTGGTGGATCTCGGGGCGCTCAAGACCAGCATGCACGCCAGCGTGCTGGCACGAGCGGGGCACGGTCGCCTGGACGAGATACTGCTCCTTCTAACATCGTTAGAAGTTCGAGCACGTCCCGCTCCTCGCGCCGTCTGCCACTGCCACCCACCAGTCCAGCAGAAGCTTTGGCACGAGCTCAACTGCTCCTAGATTACCCTCCGACGTCGGACAAGATCGACAAATGGAGGGCCACCATTCAGAGTCTCATCGGCTACGCCAACGGCGACACTCCACGGCGGCCGAGCGCGTCGCCGCTACGGCGGGGTTGCCGGGCGCGAGCCGGTGGCGACGAAACGGGCGGAGGTGCAACTACCATGCAATCACTACCCTGAAGGCCAAGATCGCCGACTCGCCGGATCCACCTCGACAGTGACTCCACTGCATCGTCGGATCCACGAGCTCGTCGTGATCAGCGCCAAGTTCTTCATGATCGACAACAAGAAGACGCTCGAACTCGCATCGAGCGCCGAAGAGAAGCGCGACGTCAATCCGACAAGCGCGCTGGGCCCTCTGTTGACATGCATGCGCCAGGGGAACCAGGCGATCTGCCGTACGTGGTAGGTTGCCCTGCGTTCACTCGTGAGCTGCGGCAAGTCCAGTGACCCAGCACGAAGAACTTCAAGCCAGACGTACCGGAGATGTACGACGGCAAGACGCATCCGTCGGAGTTCCTCAGCATCTACACCATTGCGGTGCAGGCTGCCGGGGGACGGGACGACAAGATCCTTGCCAACTACTTCCCGCTGGTGCTCAAGCCCAATGTCAGATCCTGGCTCATGCACTTGTCGGACAACTCTATATCCTCTTGGGCTGATCTGTGCCACCAGTTTGTCGGCGCCTTCACAGGCGGACACAAGCCTCATGGCCAGGAGAGTGATCTTCATCTGCTCGCCCAGAAGGAAGGAGAGCCCCTGCGCAAGTACATTCAGAGATTCAGCAGTGTGCAGCACAACATCCCAGACGTCCACCCTGCCGCGGTGATCAGCACGTTCCATCAGAATGTGCGAAACCGCAAGATGCGGGAGGAAATGGCGATGTGCAAGATCAGGGACGTCAGCGAGTTATATGCACTGGCCGACAAGTGTGCACGTGCTGAGGAACGGAGGAGACTCCCCGGGGAGAATGTAGGAGCGGGAGGATTTGACAGTGAAGATGCTGCCCCGGCAAGGAAAAACCGGCGGCGGAACAACAGGAAGAGGAAAGGCAAAGAGGTGCTAGTTGTTGAGCAGTCCGGCAACGGTGGTGGCGCCAACAAAGCCAAAGCTGGTGACTCCGGCAAGGAGGTTGCCGCGGAGGTGGCGGTCGCCGACAAGTAGGACGGCACCAACAAGCAGTATTGCAAGATCCACCGCACCAAGGGCCATGATCTCCAGAGCTGCAGGAAAGTCGAGCAGCTTGTTGAGCAACAGAAAGCTGAATACGAGCGGCGCGACAAGGAGAAGGCCCAGGAGGGTGCTGGGGGATCTGGCAAGAAACGTCCCGGCCGAGGAGGACGCCGCAGCAACGCCAAGCAGCGGCAAGGAGACAGACCTCCTCGCGGCCGCGACAAGGATGAAGATGACGACGATGATGAAGATATGGAGGATGAGGAGACTGGTGAGCAGGAGTTCCAGAAAGCTACAGAGGTCCTGTGCGTTGACGGTGGTGCTTCTCTGCATACCTCGCACCGCCAGCTCAAGCAGTGGGTGCAGGAAGTTAATGCAGCAGAACCGCCCGTCGAGTCACGCAAGCCTCTAAAATGGTCCAGCACGCCTATTATCTTTGATATTGAGGACCACCCTGATCGCATAACTGCGGTCGGGTGCTTGCCGATGTTGGTTTCACCAACAATCCGCAACCTCAAGGTCACTAAGATGCTAGTTGACGGCGGGGCCGGCTTGAACCTGATCTCCTCCGCGGTGCTCCAGAAACTCCAAATCCCTGACAGCGATCTCGAGGAGACTGGTACATTTCAAGGAATCAACCCGGGAAGGAGCAAGCCGAAGGGAAAGATCACGTTGCCGGTAACATTTGGCAGCGAGCTGAACTTCAGGACTGAGAGGGTCACGTTTGACGTTGCTGACTTTCCATTACCTTACAATGGAATCCTTGGCCGTCCGGCACTCGCCAAGTTCATGGCAGCCTCTCACTATGCGTACAACGTACTGAAAATGCCAGGCCCGATAAGTGTCATCTCTGTCCCTGGCGACAAGAAGGATGCTCTTATCTGTGCCGACAAGATCTACCGGGAAGTAGCAGCTGCAGCAGAATGCAAGACACTTGCCGCTGAAGCTCCCGGGGGGAAGAAGAAGACCAAGTCCGGCAAGAGCTCTGATGCCCACTCCGGCAAGCGCACCTCTTCGGAGTGCTGCGCTACCGTCGAGGACGCACCATCGAGCTCCACCGGCAAGTGTAAGAAGGCAATGGCAGCTCCACCTGAGACCAAGAAGGTGTCCGCCAAGGAGGACGGCGCTGGTGGTACCTTCACCATCAGTGCCACTCTTGACCCCAAATAGGAAAGCGCGCTCGTTGCTTTCCTGCGGGCAAATATCGACGTGTTTGCATGGCAACCGTCTGATATCCCCGGTGTTCCCAGGAAAGTAATTGAGCACCACCTTGCCGTCTGTCCTCATGCGCGGCCCGTCAAGCAGAAAGTCAGGAAACAGGCAGTGGAGCGCCAAGAATTCATCGCAGAAGAAATCAAGAAGTTGGAAGCAGCAGGCCTTGTCAGAGGAGTGCTCCATCCCACATGGTTGGCCAATCCTGTTGTCGTGCGCAAGGCTAACGGGAAATGGAGGCTTTGTATTGACTTCACTGATGTTAATAAAGCTTGTCCCAAAGACCCATTTCCCTTGCCGCGCATTGACCAGATTGTTGACTCCACAGTCGGATGTGATTTGCTTTCATTTCTTGATGCATACTCAGGATACCATCAGATCTTCATGGCAGAAGAGGATGAAGAGAAAACCGCATTTATCACCCCGTGTGGCATGTACTGCTTCATACGGATGCCTTTCGGTTTGAAGAATGCTGGTTCAACATTCGCAAGGGTAGTCCACCACGCTTTTGAGCCGCAGATGCACAGAAATGTGGAAGCCTACATGGATGACATAGTGGTCAAGAGCAAGAACAGGGCGACCCTGATTCAAGATTTAGACGAGACATTTGCAAATATGCGCCAGATCAACCTCAAGCTTAACCCCGAGAAGTGCGTGTTTGGAGTTCCTTCCGGCAAGCTTCTCGGGTTCTTCGTGTCTCAGCGGGGAATTGAAGCCAATCCCGACAAGATCAAGGCCATTGAGCAGATCGAAGCACCAAAGCGCGTCAAAGATGTACGAAGGCTTGCCGGTTGTGTGGCTGCTCTCAGCAGGTTTATCTCTAGATCTGCTGAGCGCGCCCTGCCATTTTTCAAAATTTTGAAAAAGGCAGGTCCAATGAAATGGACTCCGGAGACGGAGGCTGCGCTGCAGGACTTGAAGAGATACCTGTCCTCCACTCCAATACTTGTCGCACCTAAGCCGCAAGAGAAGTTGCTGCTGTATATAGCGGCAACCAATCAAGTGGTTAGTGCTGCGTTAGTGGTGGAGAGGGAGGCAGATGATGAGCCAGCAACCACGGCAGATGCATCCAGCGACAAGCAGGGGGCTTCGCCGACAAGCTCTGGTCCCGACAGAGATGGATCTGCGCAGGAGCATGATAAGATGCAGAATAGAATGGTGCAGCGTCCAGTTTACTTTGTCAGTTCCCTTCTACAGGGGGCTAGATCAAGGTACTCTGGTGTGCAGAAGTTGCTTTTCGGCCTCCTCATGGCCTCGAGAAAGCTCTGCCATTACTTCCAAGCACATGAGATCACAGTCGTCACTCGCTTTCCACTGAAAAGGATACTGCAGAATCCAGAAGCGATAGGCAGGATTGTCGAGTGGGCACTGGAACTGTCAAGCTTTGGCGTCAAGTTTGAGAGCACTTCAACTATCCAAAGCAGGGCATTGGCAGAATTCATAGTAGAATGGACGCCAACACCAGATGAAGAAATTCCAGAGACGAGCATCCCCGTCAAAGAGGCAAGCAAAGAGTGGTTGATGTAGTTTGATGGTGCCTTCTCGCTGCAAGGCGCTCGTGCGGGCGTGCTGCTTGTCGCACCCACTGGAGAGCACCTCAAGTACGTAGTCCAGATGCACTTTCCCAAGGAGCAAGCAACCAACAATACTGCAGAGTATGAAGGATTGCTTGCCGGTCTCAGAATTGCAGCAGACCTTGGGATCAAGAAGCTCATTGTCAGGGGTGACTCACAGCTTGTCGTCCCCAAGTGAACAAGAACTACCAGAGTCCATTGATGGAAGCATATGTTGATGAAGTGAGGAAGCTAGAAGAGCACTTTGACGGCCTACAGATGGAGCATATCCCAAGAGCTCAGAATGACATTGCTGATGGCCTGTCAAAGTGTGCCGCACTAAAGTTACCTGTGGAACCAGGGATCTTTGTGCTCAAGTTGACTCAACCATCCGTAACACCATCAACTGGACAAAGCAAGAAGAGGAAGTTGATTTCTGGTGACTACTTTCCGGCAGAGCTCCCCGAAGCCGCCGCCAAGAAAGTCCCCAAGATCAACACCAAGGTTGCTGAGGGGCAGTCTGCTCCGGCAAGCCTCATGGTTTGTTCCGTTGAAGCAGACGTTCCCGACAAGTTTTGCTCCGGCAAGCTTGCCGGGGAACATCAAGCTCCGGCAAGGCCGCAAGTCCTTGCCGTGGAAGCAGATGTTCCCGCAGCAGCAGATGTGCCTTTAGTCCTTCTTGTCGAGCCACAAGCTCCAGCATGGGCACAGCAGATTGTCCATTTCCTTCAGACAGGAGAACTTCCCGACGAGCAAGAAGAAGCGGAAAAAGTAGCCCGGCAGTCAAGTATGTACCAGTTTGTCGATAGCATACTGTACAGAAGAAGACTCAACAGTGTGAAATTGAAGTGTATTTGCCGGGAAGATGGACAAAAGCTGTTGGCAGAGATACATGGAGGCATATGTGGCCACCACATTGGCACAAGAGCACTTGCCGGCAAAGCTTTCCGGCAAGGTTTCTTTTGGCCGACAGCCCTCCAGGATGCAACTGCACAAGTAACCAAGTGTGAAGCGTGCCAGTTCCACTCCAAACAGATACACCAGCCAGCTCAAGCTCTCCGGACGATCCCTTTATCCTGGCCATTTTCGGTCTGGGGGCTCGATATCCTCGGCCCTTTCCCCCGAGCTGTCGGGGGCTTTGAGTACTTGTACGTCACAATCGACAAGTTCACAAAGTGGCCGGAAGTGCAGCCAGTGAGGAAGGTGACAGCACAGTCAGCAGTCAAGTTCTTCAGGTCAATTGTTTGCCGTTTCGGGATCCCTAACAGGATCATCACCGACAACGGCACGCAATTCACGAGCCGCACCTTCATGCAGTACGTCCAACACCTTGGCGCCAAGGTCTGCTTCGCTTCTGTTGCTCATCCAAGAAGCAACGGTCAAGCAGAGAGGGCAAATGCTAAAGTGCTGCACGGGCTCAAGACCAGAACTTTCGACAGGCTGCGCAAGTGCGGAAGAAACTGGATCGAGGAGCTGCCGGTGATTCTTTGGTCGATCAGAACGACGCCAAATCGAGCCACTGGCCAAACGCCTTTCGCTCTAGTCTATGGAGCAGAGGCAGTTCTCCCCACGGAACTCGTATACGGATCGCCTCGAGTGCTCACTTATGATGAGCTTGAGCAAGAACAGCTACGACAAGACGACGCGCTGCTCCTTGAGGAAGATCGTCTTCAGGCTGCTGTACGAGCTGCTCGATACCAGCAAGCTTTGCGCCGCTACCATAGCCGCAAAATTAAAGCCAGAAGCTTCGAGGAAGGCGACCTTGTTCTTCGGCGCGTTCAGTCCGCCAAGAATTCCAACAAGTTGACACCGAAGTGGGAAAGCCCTTATCGGGTGAAACGAGTCACAAGGCCCGGCGCTGTCCGCCTTGAGACCGAAGATGGCATTCCGGTGAGCAACTCCTGGAACATAGAACATCTTCGTAAGTTTTTCCCGTAGGGTGCGGTTGCCGGAACCCATTCCGGCAACCACCTTTTGTACAAGTCTTGCCGCTGCTGCATGTAATCCTTTGTACAAAGCCGGGCGCAGATCCCGTGCATAAGTAAAACCCCATGTGCTCCGCACAACTTGTCCATTTCATGCATTAGTTTCTTTCTTGCATGTGTTATCTGACACTTTGTGCAGCACCTACATCCGGTAAGCAATAACGAGCCGAAGGGCTCCACATCATTATTTTCTCTTCTTTCTTCTTTTCAACAAAGGAAAAGAAGGTTCCCTCGCACACAAGTTTGCCGGGGGGAAGGAGAAGATTGTGGTATGGACCAGGCGTCGTTGAAGCAAAGTTTTGCCTTGTCGGGAAGCAAACGACAGAAAAGCTAAGTTGCCAAAGTTTGAGCAATCAGTTTTTAAATTTTTGAGTTATTTTCCTCGAACGACCCTGCTTTGTATGGAAAACCTGTGCGTGGAGGAACCAACTCGTGGCTAGTTACGCCCTTACTTTGTTTCGAGTCCGCTCAACAACTTAAGTGTGCTGCATCTAGTCGCGACAAGGTTTCTTGTCGGAAGCAGCGCCGCCAGCAGGCTGCTGAAGTTCCGCACTCAGCGCTCGCGGCTCGGGTGCCTGCGCTGACAAGTTCCCTAGAAGCGTAGGGTAAAAACACACAAAGGAAGGAATCTAGTAGAGGAAATAACATAGCAATTGATAACAGAAATAAAGTTATATTACAAGATAACTTGTCGCAGCTCGAACAGACTATTTTCATAACGTGATTAGCAGCGACAAAGGAAAAGAAGAAATGGGCGGCCTAGTCTACGCGGTCGCCCTCAACCCTCTTGATCTCGCTCACCTTGTCCACAATGGGTGCGACAAGGGCCTTGAGTGCGTCCCGATCGGCGTCTGGCGGCAAGGACTTGAGGACGTTGGTGAAGCTGAGGCCTGGATTGCGGAAGGCCACCTTCATCAGCACCTTCTGGAGAACCCCGGCGCAGATTTTGCGCGACTCGTCGGCCAGCTGCTTTGGGATCCTCTCCCGGAGCCGCTGGAGTGTTGTCGCCACGCCCTTGAAGAACAGGCTGAGCTTGGCGCTGGGTTGGAGATTCTCGTCGGAGGGATACCCAAAGTCCTCCATCCCCAGCTGCGCCAGCTCCTCGTTGATGACTGCGGCAATATTCACCAGACCCTCGGTCCAGTGCTCCACAGTGTCTCTGAACGAGTTCTGGGTAACTGCGATGCTCTCCAGCAGCGCCTTGTCAGCTTTGACCTTCTCCGACAAGGTTTTCTCCTGCTCCTTGGCGGCCTCCAGTGTCTGCATCAGCGTGGCCAGCTTCAACTCCAGGTCTGCATTGGAATCCTTTGCGGTGCTGAGCTCCTTTCCCCTCTCAGCGAGAAGACCTTGCAGCTCACCGTGGGCGGCAGCATCCTTCTCACGCTCACGCTTGAGCGCGGCAAGCTCCTCCTCGCTCTTCCCGATGTTGGCCTCCAGCTGCGCCACCTTCTCCTCCAGCTCTTTCTTGGCAGCCTCTGCGATTGCGACAGCGTCCTTTGCCTCCTTGAGCGCCCCGCCAAGTGCTTGCTCGCGCTCGGCGAGCTCCTCCTCGTAGCTGTCGAGGTTGGCCTTCCGCTGCACCAATTCTCCTTCTCGCGCGGACTGCTTCTTGGCGGCCAGCCTTTGTTCCTCCTCAGCTTCGGCCTTCTCGAGAAGGAAGGCCGTGCGCTCCTCGTCGAGTCGCTCCCGGTCCTGTGCCAGGGACCGGAGAGCTTCTTGATTTTGGCCCCGGAGCTCCTCCGCACGCTTCTCCATGTCAACTCCCACCTTCGCGACAAGCGCTTCCCGGGAAGCCAGCTTGGCTTGCCGTGCGCAGTAGAGTGACAGCAGCTTCCGCAGCAGCTGCTCCTCCTCAGGCTCGCCACTGCTGCTGCTGGGCGCGTCGACCAACGACAGTCCAGCAGAGGCGAGCACCTCCCCATCAAAAGTTTCCCCCTCGACCGGCACCCTGGAGCTCGACGCCCAGGGTAGCTTGATGAAGATATCGTCGCCGGCCTTCAAGTAGGCGCCGGGCTGGGGCTCCTCGGAGCCCGGCTCCGTAGAAGCGGCAGAGGGATCGGCGGTCGGTGCAGCGCCTGGCGCTCCTGCGGCCTCAGGGTCGTCAGTGCGATCGCCCGACCCCTCGCCGGCTTCTGTGGTGGCATCCTTGGCGGCCTCCTCGCCGGCGGCCTCATCAGCACCGGTCCCTCCCTCGCCGGCGCCCTCTGTCTCCATTGGCTCAGCAGCAGATGGGTCTGAAGAACGAAGAAGGGAGAAAAATCAATCAAAAATCCAAGAGAAGAAAATCAGAAGAAGAAGAACCCAAGGGAAAGTTTTTGGACAAGGGAATTACCTATGCCAAGATCTCCAGTTGCGGTCTCGGCCGCCGCAGGATCGACGGTGCTGCCCCTTGCCGGAGAGTTCAACCTTGCCGGAGAGCGCTCCCTTACCGGGAACCCCTCCCTTGGCGGCGTAGTCGAAGCAGATGGCACTTCGAGACCACCTTCCGGGCGCTCCTGATGTGGCTGCTCTGCTCCTACACGAATCAACAAGCAAGATATCAACAAAGGAAAAAGCACTCATGCGCGCCTGACAGCAGAAAGCTAACTATGAACTTACGCTGGGGGCTGCGCTGGGGGCTGTTTTGAGGAGTGGTTGCCGGGTCCGTCAAGGTGGTCTCAGACCCACCCCCTGCTGACACGGTGGGGTCATCTTCGATGACAATCACCGCGGCCTTGGCCCTCTTCGCCACTCTCTGGGCCAGCGTCCTGAAAAGAAAGGAGTCCAGATTGAAGCAAGTCAGATGCAAGATAAAAACAGCAAGATTGAAGAACTACAAGAGCACCAAAGAAACTCACTCTTCTTCCTCCTCGTCGGAGCTGAGCGCGGAAAGATCGAAGTCTGGCTCCCTTCCGGTGCGGCGAGGCGGAGGAGTAGGATCCCTTGCCCGCTTGGCGGGGGCGGTGGCGGTGGCCTGGGAAGATCCCGCTCCAGTTGCCGCTGCTGCATGGGGCGCTCCCGCGGCAACATTGTTTGCCGCGGTAGAGCGTGTCGCACGGCTTGGCGGCTGTTGACCCGGCTGCCGCTCCGCTACGTCCGCGGCCCTGCGAAGACGCCTCCTTGGCGGGGCCGGGGGCTCCGCCTGCGGCAAGCCTTCTGAAGGCTCGGGCTCTTCCTCGCCGGCCTCGCTCGGCTCAGCTTCAGAACCGGCAGGCTCTTCCTCGCCAATGAACTCCGCGCGCTCGGCGAGGTTTGCCGCCTCTGCAGCCTCCGCCTCCTCCACAGTGAACTCGAACGCGCCCGCGGCAGCTGCGGCCGCAACCTCTTCCGCCCTAGTGGCGATGCGCTGCAGCTCCTCGTCAGTGGTGTCACGGGTGAGGCTCTTCTGCTCGTCAGCGTGGACCGGCACTTCTTCCAAGTTGTCGAAGAACGCTTGCACGATGTCATCCGCAGGCTCTTGCCAAGTTGGAACGATTCCGTGTGAATCGCACAACGGCATCATGGCGCGGATCCGGTCGAGCGAAGAATTGTTGCACAATGGAACGACGCCCCTCGGCAGCATGAATGGGTGCTGGGGGTCGCGTTTGAACAACTCCAGGAGCATTGCATCCAGCTCCAAGACGGTGAAGTTGTAGTTGAGGCCCGGCCGCAGCCTCATGATGTCCGCCGAGTTCTTGAATTCCCAGGCGGGCCTCCCCCTCTCCTGCAGGGGGCGATGCAGCGGCGGAGGAAATCTGCGCCTACAGCGCCTACAGTGAGCCCGGCAAGCCTGAGGCGAAGGATCCTAGTAATGGCGATCTTCAGCCTCTCGTCTTCTGGGGCCACGTTGCTCCAGTCATTGCCGCGCACTATTGGAGCTTGGCGCACGGCGGTGAAGGGCTGCGGATTCTCCTCGACGATCCAGCACCACTCCGCTCTCCACTCCTCCCACTTGCTGCGGAGCTCACCCTCCAAGTACGTCTCCTTCTTGCCAACTCTCGAGATCCAGGCGATCCCTCCAGCAAGCGGCTCTCCTCTCTCTACCCGAGGTATGAAGAAGTGGCGGAAAAGGGCAACATTGGGGTGGACTCCGACAAAGTTTTCGCACAAATGTGCGAAAACTGCCATGGTCAGAACGGCGTTGGGGGTGAAGTCAAGGAGGCGGAAGCCGTAGGTGTTCATCATATCGCAGAAGAACTTCGAGAAGGGCGGGTAGAGCCCGCAATAGAAGAACAGCGCAAAGAATGGGTACCCGTTTGGAGCCAGCTCCGAAGCAGCGGCCGGGAGTACCCTCGTGCGCGGATGCGCCCGCGTCTCCGTCGCCCAAAAGAGGTAGAAGTACTCCCTCAGCTCCTTCACGCCGAGTTGGGGGGAGAAGATCGCCCGCTCCATCCGCAGTGCCGCGAGCCGCTGCGCCTCGGCCGACTTCACGCCCTTTCCCTTGTCGGCTTTCAGAGCCATGGCGGAGGTGGTGGGGGAGGTCGACGGCGTTGGTGATGCTGGTGGCAATAGGGGGGCGGAGCGCTGCTCTCTCGGCTTCGAGAAGAAGGGGGGGAGCGGCGGAGGTTCGTGAAGATGGAGTAGTAGCAACCAGCAAGGGGGAACGAACTGCCCCTGTTTCCTCTGCTTATAAAGAGGGACGGGGCGGACGTTTCGCCCTTCCGAATAAAGAACCACCGACGATCTCTCCCACGACGCCGCATTCAACGCGTGCCGTTAGGAGAGAGCGCGGTGGATACGGAGCGAGATTCGGCGTGGCCCAGTCCGCGTGTGCCCGTGCCCTGTCTTGGGCCTGGCCCAACAGTGCTCGGTACCGTGTCTGGCCCAGGCCCGGGGGCTCCTGTCGGTGTACTAGAATAGGGGTACCCTAATACCCCGAACTTGTGCACGGGCAGTTGCAGCACCCCGCGGCAAGGCTTGCCGGGCGAACGCCAAGATCCTCCATGGTTCCCTTGGGTCCATTCAAGAACAAAGTATTTAAGCTCAGGAGACAAGGCCCCGGCAAGAGGAGCTTGCCGGGAAGACCAACCAAGGTACCTCGAGGCCCGGTGAGCGACAAGCCTCCGGACCCGACAAGATAACAACAGCGGCAAGGAGCTTGCCGCAGCAGGCGGCCACTCTGTGCCCATGCTCTAGCGCATCCACCAACGTGTCGCTCTTGGGGCCTCTCCAGGCGCGCGTGGCGGGAGGCTGTGCAGCCAGCGGTGCGCAGTGGCATGCGAAGCTGACAAGATCGCCATCGTGGCGAACGATGGCGCCCCTAACGGTCCTTTTCTGCACTGTTTGGGCGACTCAGACGGGCATTTAATGCCCTTGTCCCCTGCCGTCAGGATTAGGTAGGGTGCACTGTACAAGTAACTGTACCAACCACCTCACTTTTTACATTTGTACCCTTCTCTGCGTTGCCACCTGTCGGTGACCCCTTTAGCGTATAAAAGGAGGCCCATGCGCAACGTAGTGGGGGTTCAGTTTGATTCATCCGTGAGCCAGAAAACACTTAGCTCTCGCGAGCAAGAACATAATAGAACCAGACAAGCAGCAGTAGGAGTGTTATCTCTCCGGAGAGCTCCGAAGCTGGGTAAACTGCTCGTGTGCTTCGCCTCGATCTGCTCTTCGTGCGATCTCCACCCCCCGCCGAACCGAAAGGGGCCCGGTCCGCCGGCCCCATAGGTGTTCGTGGATCAGTTTCCCCGACAAAGCCCACCCAAAAAAAGGAAAGAAAAAAAAGAAAAGAAAAGGGGCAATGTTACTATCCTTTTACCACACTTTTGCTTCAGAGTAGCACCATATTCTTCATATAGAGAGTCTCCGATGTTATCACTTTCATATACTAGTGGGAATTTTCATTATAGAACTTGGCTTGTATATTCCAACGATGGGCTTCCTCAAATGCCCTAGGTCTTCATGAGCAAGCAAATTGGATGCACACCCACTTAGTTTTCAGTTTGAGCTTTCATACACTTATAGCTCTAGTGCATCCGTTGCATGGAAATCCCTACTCCTCGCATTGACATCAATTGATGGGCATCTCCATAGCTCGTTGATTAGCCGCGTCGATGTGAGACGTTCTCCCTTTTTATCTTCTCCACATAACCTCCACCATCATATTATATTCCACCCATAGTGCTATATCCATGGCTCACGCTCATGTATTGCATGAGAATTGAAAAAGTTTGAGAATACTAAAGTATGAAACAATTGCTTGGTTGACACCGGGATAGGCATGAGGGGTACCTTGTGTTAAGAAAAGGGAGCATACAAGACTATATGATTTTGTAGAGATAACGTTCGGAAGCATTGATATTCTGAAAGACATGAATGTTTGTTGGGATGCCCTAAGTATTATTGTGTTTATGTCAAATGATAGACTATTGCTTTGAATCACTCGTGCCTTAATATTCATGCCATGGTTAGATATATGATCAAGATTATGCTAGATAGCATTCCACATCAAAAATTATCTTTTTTATCATTTACCTACTGGAGCACGAGCAGGAATTAAGCTTGGGGATACTGATACATCTCTGTCGTATCTATAATTTTTGATTGTTTCATGCCAATATTGTACAACTTTCATATACTTTTGGCAACTTTTTATATTTTTTTTGGGACTAACATATTGATCCAGTGCCTAGTGCCAGTTCATGTCTGTTGCATGTTTTATGTTTCGCAGGAAACCCATATCAAACAAAATCCAAACGGGATAAAAATGGACGGAGAATATTTTTGGAATATTTGGATTTTCCGGAGGAAGAATCAACGCGAAACGGTGCCCGAGGTGGCCATGAGGCAGGGGGCGTGCCTGGCCCCACTGGGTGCACCCCTGACCCTCATGGGCCCCTCGTAAGGCGGTCGATGCTCTTCTTTTGCTGCAAGAAAGCTAATTTTGGAGAAAAATCTAGGCGAAGGTTTCAGTCCAATAGGAGTTACGGATCTCCGGATATAAAAGAAACGGTGAAAGGGTAGAATCCAAGAACGCAGAAACAGAGAGAGAAAGAGAGATGGATCCAATCTCGGAGGGTCTCTCGTCCCTCCCATGCCATGGGAGCCAAGGACCAGAGGGGAAACCCTTCTCCCATCTAGGGAGAAGTCAAGGAAGAAGAAGAAGAAGGGGGCTCTCTCCCCCTTGCTTCCCGTGGCGCCGGAGCGCTGCCGGGGGCCATCATCATCACCGCGATCTACACCAACACCTCCGTCATCCTCATCAACATCTCCATCACCTTCCCCATCTATATTCAGCGGTCCACTCTCCCGCAACCCGTTGTACCCACTACGTGAACATGGGGCTTTATGCTTCATATTATTATTCAATGATGTGTTGCCATCCTATGATGTCTGAGTAGATTTTCGTTCTCCTATCGGTGATTAATGAATTGCTATGATTGGTTGAATTTGCTTATGGTTATGTTGTTGTCCTTTGGTGCCCATCTTATGAGCACGCGCGTGGATCACACCATAGGGTTAGTTGTATGTTGATAGGACTATGTATTGGAGGGCAAGATTGACAGAAGCTTCAACCTAGCATAGAAATTGATGCATACAGGATTGAAGGGGGGCCATTATATCTTAATGCTATGGTTGGGTTTTACCTTAATGAAGGTTAGTAGTTGCGGATGCTTGCTAATAGTTCCAATCATAAGTGCATAGAATTCCAAGTCAGGGATGACATGCTAGCAGTGGCCTCTCCCACATAAAACTTGCTATGAGTCTAGTAAAGTAGTCAATTGCTTAGGGACAATTCCGCAACTCCTACCACCACTTTTCCATACTCGTTATATTTACTTTATTGCATCTTTATCTAAACAGCCCCTACTTTTTATTTACGTGATCTTTATTATCTTGCAAACCTATCCAACAACACCTACAAAGTACTTCTAGTTTCATACTTGTTCTAGGTAAAGCAAACACTAAGCGTGTGTAGAGTCGTATAAGTGGCAGATAGGACTTCAGAGAATATTTGTTCTACCTTTAGCTCCTCGTTGGGTTCGACACTCTTACTTATCGACAAGTGTAGGGGATCTATCGTAGTCCTTTTGATAAGTAAGAGTGTCGAACCCAACGAGGAGCAGAAGGAAATGATAAGCGGTTTTCAGTAAGGTTTTCTCTGCAAGCACTGAAATTGTAGGTAATAGATAGTTTTGTGATAAGATAAATTGTAAAGAGAAACAAGTAATGAAAGTAAATAAGGTGCAGAAATGTGGCCCAATCCTTTTTGTACCAAGAAACAAGCCTGGACAATTTCTTATAATGAGAAAAGCGCTCTCGACGACACATGGGAATTATCGTCAAGCTAGTTTCATCACGCTCATATGATTCACGTTCGTTACTTTGATAATTTGATATGTGGGTGGACCGGTGCTTGGGTACTGTCCTTACTTGGACAAGCATCCCACTTATGATTAACCTCTATTGCAAGCATCCACAACTACAACAAAAGTATTAAGGTAAACCCAACCACAACATTAAACATATGGATCCAAATCAGCCCCTTACGAAGCAACGCATAAACTAGGGTTTAAGCTTCTGTCACTCTAGCAACCCATCATCTACTTATTACTTCCCAATGCCTTCCTCTAGGCCCAAATAATGGTGAAGTGTCATGTAGTCGACGTTCACATAACACCACTAGAGGAAAGACAACATACATCTTATCAAAATATTGAATGAATACCAAATTCACATGATTACTAATAGCAAGACTTCACCCATGTCCTCAGGAACAAACGTAACTACTCACAAAGCATATTCATGTTCATAATCAGAGGTGTAATAATATGCATTAAGGATCTGAACATATGATCTTCCACCAAGTGAACAAATAAGTATCAACTACAAGGAGTAATCAACACTACTAGCAACCCACAGGTACCAATTTGTGGTTTAAGATACAAGATTGGATACAAGAGATGAACTAGGGTTTGAGATGAGATGGTGCTGGTGAAGATGTTGATGGAGATTGACCCCTTCCCAATGACAGGATCGTTGGTGATGACGATGGTGATGATTTCCCCCTCCCGGAGGGAAGTATCCCCGGCAGAACAGCTCTGCAAAGCTCTAGATTGGTTCCGCCAAGGTTCCGCCTCGTGGCGGCGGAGTTTCGTCTTGTAAGCTTGCCCACGATTTTTTCCAGGACAAAACCCTTCATATAGCAGAAGAGGGACACCGGGAGGCCACCAGGGGGCCGAGGAGAGAGGGGGGCACGCCCAGTAGGGGTGGGCGCGCCCTCCACCCTCCTGGACAAGGTGTGGGCCCCCTGAGGTATTTCTTTCGCTCAATAATTCTTATTAAATCCAAAAATAATTTTTGCGGAGTTTTAGGTCTTTTGGAGTAGTGCAGAATAGGTTTCCAATATTTGCTCCTTTTCCAGCCAGAATTCCAGCTGCCGGCATTCCCCCCCTCTTCATGGTAAACCTTATAAAATAAGAGAGAATAGCCATGAGTATTGGTATATAATGTGTAATAACAGCCCATAATACAATAAATATCGATATAAGAGCATGATGCAAAATGGACGTATTAACTCCCCCAAGCTTAGACCTCGCTTGTCCTCAAGCGGAAGCCGAAATCGAAAAATATGTCCACATGTTTAGAGATAGAGGTGTCGATAAAAATAAAATACGGACATGAGGGCATCATGATCATTCTTATAACAGCAACATATATAGATTTTGTCATATGAATTCTTATGCTCAAGTAATAATCAATTCACAATGTCAAGTATGGTTCAGAAACTTCATTGAAAGCTAACAAGTTATATTCTCGGTCATTGAAGCAATTGCAATTTATCATAACATCACAAAGAGTCAAGAATAGAGCTTTTCAGCAAGTCCACATACTCAACTATCATATAGTCTTCTACAATTGCTAACACTCATGCCATACTTGTGGTTATAGAGTTTTAGCCGGACACTGAGAAATATAGGGGCTTATTGTGTTGCCTCCCAACATATTCACCTTTAGGTGATGTCAACAATAATAGTCCATGCTAACAAACAACCAATTGGATATATGCATCATGATCTTTCAGACATGAGGAGCTTGCCAAAGGATACAATGAAAAAAGAGGGGAAAGGTGAAGATCACCTTGACTCAAGCATTAAAGTAAAAACATAAGGTAAGAACATAAAGTAAAAGATAGGCCCTTCGCAGAGGGAAGCAGAGGTTGTCATGCGCTTTTAGGGTTGGATACACAAAATCTTAATGCGAAAGAACGTCACTTTATATTGCCACTTGTGTATGGAACTTTATTATGCAGTCCGTCGCTTTTATTGCTTCCATAACAAGATCGTATAAAGCTTATTTTCTCCGCACTAATAAGTCATGCATATTTAGAGAGCATTTTTTATTGCTTGCACCGATGACAACTTACCTTGAAGGATCTTACTCAATCCATAGGTAGATATAGTGGACTCTCATGGCAAAACTGGGTTCAAGGATATTTGGAAGCACAAGTAGTATCTCTACTTAGTGCTAGGAATTTGGCTAGCATGAGGGGGAAAGGCAAGCTCAACATGTTCGGAAGGTCAATGACAATATACTTTAACTGAGATGCGAGAAAACATAAACCATTACGTTGTCTTCCTTGTCCAATGTCGACTCTTTTAGCATGTCATACTTAATGAGTGCTCACAATTATAAAAGATGTCCAAGATAGTGTATTTATATGTGAAACCTCTCTTTCCTTATTACTTCCTATTAATTGCGACGATGACCAAAACTATGTTTATCAACTTTCAACAACTTTTTTACCTCATACTTTCTATGTGTAAAGTTAATACTATCCATAAGATCGATATGAGCTCTTTTATTCTTTTTATTCTTTCTATTTTTCTCAAGATCATAGCAAGATAGCAAAGCCCTTGACCCAACACTAATCTTTATTATTGATAACTCACGGACTTGATTACATAAGGAGATCACAAAGCAAAACTCAAAACTACTTTATATCAAAACTTCAATCTACTAGATTAAGATACTACTAAAAGGACCGAACTAGATAAAATGGTGAAGATAGGAGTGTGATGGTGATACGATACCGGACACCTTCCCCAAGCTTGGTAGTTGCCAAGGGGAGTGCCCATATCCATGTGATTATGTCTCCTTCACGGTTGGTGTTGGAGGTGATGATGAGGGTGACTTCTTCCTCAATTTACGCTTGAGTATAATGTTTTGCTCTTTTAGGTCTTCGATCTCCCGCTCAAGACTTAATACTCTTTTGCATAGTTCTTGCTTATTTTCCTGCAAGATACGAAAAGGGATAAACTCAATCTTTGGTTTCTTTGCTCTATCGGGTAGACTTGACTTTTTAAACTCCACATGCATATCCCCCGGTTGAGGTAATGGAACTTCATCTTTGTCTGAGCTTGCTTCCTCCTTTCCCTTAGGCTCATAGTATTCTTCTTCCTCCATGGTCCAGCCACTATGGTCCATGTCCCCGTAGACCTTAGGGTCTGCAAGGTAGTCAGCCACATAGATTTCTCCCTCCGAATCTTGAGATGACATGTTGCTTAAACATGTGGCAGAAACAACTCGAAACGAAAAAAGAGGATATTTGCGTGATACGGTGGTCAAAACTTTCGGGAGATTATATAATGAATTTTTTACTGACCAAAATACGTAACGTGCAAGAAAATGGAGTCCGGAAGGCACACAAGGTGTCCACGAGACAGGGGGCGCCCAGTAAGGGTGGGCGCGCCCTCCACTCTCGTGGAGGCCTCATGTCCTTCCCAGACTACTTCTTTCTTCCTAAAATTCTGAAATATTCCAAAACTGATAGAAATTGCCTTTAGAATTGTTTTGGAGTCGATTTACTTACCGTACTACATACCTATTCCTTTTCGGAGTCTGGAACGTTCTGGAAAGTGTCCCTTATGAATTCCTCCAGGGTTACGGTGTCAATACTATTAGTTTCAACATTGATAGGATTACCTGAAATATAATGTTTAATTCTTTGACCGTTCACTACCCTTGGACTTGTGCCTTCGAAGTTGTTGATTTTTATGGCACCGGAACGATAGACCTCCTCGATAACGTAAGGACCTTCCCATTTAGAGAGAATTTTTCCTGCAAAAAATCTTAAATGAGAGTTGAATAATAGCACATAATCACCTATGTTAAACTCAAGCTTTTGTATCCTTTTGTCATGCCAGCGTTTAACTTTTTCTTTGAATAGCTTGGCATTCTCATAGGCTTGGGTTCTCCATTCATCAAGTGAGCTAATGTCAAACAACCTCTTCTCACCGGCAAGTTTGAAGTCATAGTTGAGCTCTTTGATAGCCCAATATGCTTTATGTTCAAGTTCTAGAGGTAAATGACAAGCTTTTCCATAAACCATCTTATATGGAGACATACCCATAGGATTTTTATATGCAGTTCTATAGGCCCATAATGCATCATCAGGTTTTTTGGACCAATTCTTTCTAGATCTATTAACAGTCTTCTGCAAAATTAACTTGAGCTCTCTATCGCTCAACTCTACTTGACCACTAGACTGCGGGTGATAAGGAGATGCAATTCTATGATTAACATCATACTTAGAAAGCATTTTACGAAAAGCACCATGAATAAAATGTGAACTACCATCAATCATAAGATATCTAGGGACTCCAAACCTCGGAAAAATAACTTCTTTAAGCATTTTAATAGAAGTGTTATGGTCAGCACTACTAGTTGGAATAGCTTCTACCCACTTAGTAACGTAATCAACAGCAACTAAAATATGTGTATAACCATTAGAGGCAGGAAAAGGTCCCATATAATCAAAGCCCCAAACATCAAATGGTTCAATAACAAGAGAATAGTTCATAGGCATTTCTTGACGTCTACTAATATTACCAATCCTTTGACATTCATCACAAGACAAGACAAACTTACGGGCATCTTTGAAGAGAGTAGGCCAATAAAAACCGGATTGCAATACCTTATGTGCAATTCTGTCTCCAGCGTGGTGTCTTCCATATGATTCAGAGTGACACTTGCGTAGGATCTATTCCTGTTCACGCTCAAGTACACAACGTCTAATAACACCATCTACTTCTTCTTTATAAAGGTGTGGATCATCCCAAAAGTATTGTCTTAAATCTTAAAAGAACTTTTTCTTTTGCTGGTATGTGAAGCTAGGTGGTATAAATTTAGCAACAATGTAATTAGCGTAATCAGCATACCAAGGAGCAGTACGAGAAGCATTAACGATCGCTAATTGTTCATCAAGAAAGCTATCATCAATAGGTAGTGGGTCATCAAGAACATTCTCTAACATAGACAAGTTGTCTGCAACGGGGTTCTCAGCTCCCTTTCTATCAATAAAATGTAAGTCAAATTCTTGGAGCAAGAGAACCCATCTAATGAGTCTAGGCTTAGCATATTTCTTTTCCATAAGATATTTAATAGCAGCATGATTAGTGTGAATAGTAACTTTGGAATCAACAATATAAGGTCTAAACTTATCTAATGCAAACACAACTGCTAGGAATTCTTTTTCAGTAGTAGCATAATTTCTCTGGGCAGTATCAAGAGTCTTACTAGCATACTAGATAACATTTAATTTCTTACAAACTCTTTGCCCTAGAACAGCACCTACAACATAATCACTAGAATCACACATAATTTTTGAAGGTAAGTTCCAATCAGGTGGCTGAACAATAGGTTCAGTGATCAAAGCTTTCTTAAGTATTTCAAATGCTTCTACACAATCATCATCAAAGACAAAAGGAATATCTTTTTGCAATAAATTAGTCAGAGGCCTAGAGATTTTGGAAAAGTCCTTAATGAACCTCCTATAAAAACCGACATGACCAAGGAAACTTCTTATACCTTTTATGTCCTTGGGACATGGCATCTTTTCAATAGCATCAACTTTAGCTTTATCAACTTCAATACCTATCTCGGAGATCTTGTGCCCCAAAACAATGCCTTCATTAACCATAAAGTGGCACTTTTCCCAATTCAAGACGAGACTAGTGTCTTCACATCTCTGCAAAACTCGATCAAGGTTGCTCAAGTAATCATCAAAAGAGGATCCATAAACGGAGAAGTCATCCATGAATACCTCACAAATCTTTTCACAAAAGTCAGAGAATATAGCCATCATACATCTTTGAAAGGTAGCAGGTGCATTACATAAACCGAAAGGCATGCGTCTATAAGCAAATGTACCGAAAGGGCAAGTAAAAGTGGTTTTTGATTGATCCTTCGCTGACACGGGTATTTGAGAGAAACCAGAATAACCATCTTGAAAGCAGAAATGTGTATGTTTGGATAGTCTTTCTAGCATTTGATCAATAAAAGGTAAAGGGTAATGATCTTTCTTAGTGGCTTTTTTTAGTTTACAGAAATCAATTACCATCCTATAACCTGTAATAATTCTTTGCGGGATCAATTCATCTTTATCATTGGGAACAACATTAATACCTTCCTTTTTAGGGACACAATGGACAGGGCTTACCCATTCACTATCAGCAACGGGATAAATTATACCTGCCTCGAGGAGTTTTATTATCTCCTTTCTTACCACTTCTTGTCGTTGAGGATCTCTAACTGGTTTGGCATCATCCTCCAAACTGATTTTGTGTTAACATAACGTGGGACTAATGCCTTTAAGATCATCCAGAGTATATCCAATAGCAGCATGGTGCTTCTTCAGAGTTTTCAATAATCTTTCCTCTTCCTGCTCTGAAAGGTTAGCACTAATAATAACAGGATATATCTTCTTTTCATCAAGATAAGCATATTTAAGATTATTAGGTAATGGTTTTAGCTCAAACACAGGATCACCCTTGGGTGGAGGGGGATCCCCTAGAATTTCAATGGGAAGGTTATGTTTCAGAATAGGTTCCTATTTAAGGAATACTTCATCTATTTCCCTTCTTTCTTTCATAAACATATCATTTTCATGGTCTAACAAATATTGTTCTAATGGATCAGTAGGAGGCAGGGCAATAGAAGCAAGACCAATTATTTCATCTTTACTAGATAATTCTTTATCACGGGGTTGTCTACGAAATTTAGCAAAATTAAACTCATGAGTCATATCATCTAAGCCAATCGTAACAACATCCTTTTCACAATCAATCTTAGCATTAACAGTGTTTAAGAAGGGTCTACCAAATATAATGGGACAAAAGTTATCTTGTGGAGAACTAAGAACAAGAAAATCGGCAGGGTATTTAACTTTCCCACACAAGACTTCAACATCTCTAACAATCCCAATTGGTGAAATAGTATCTCTATTAGCAAGCTTGATAGTAACATCAATACCTTCCAATTCAACGAGTGCAATATCATGCATAATTTCTTTATATAAACCATAGGGTATTGCACTAGCACTAGCACCCATATCACATAAGCCATGATAACAATGATCTCCTATTTTAACAAAAATAACAGGCATGCCAACGACAGGTCTATGTGTTTTAGCATCTGGTTTAACAATATTAGCAGTTTCACCACAAAAGTAAATAACATGCCCATCTAAATTATCATCCAAGAGATCTTTAACCATAGCAATACTAGGTTCAACTTTGATTTGCTCAGGAGGTGTATAAGTTCTAATATTACTCTTACAAAAAATAGTTGAAGCTTTATCATGATCCTTTATTCTAACAGGAAAAGGTGGTTTCTCAACATAAGTAGTAGGAACAATAGGATCACTATAAGTAATAGTATTTTCTTCAACTATAATAGGTGAAACTACTTTTACTTCAATGGGAGGATTATATTTAAACCATTTCTCCTTAGGGAGATCAACGTGAGTAGCAAAAGATTCACAGAAAGAAGCTACTATCTCAGAGTCAAGTCCATATTTAGCACTAAATCCACGAAAAACATCGGTATCCATAAAAGATTTAACACAATCAAACTTAGGTGTCATACCTGACTCCTTACCATCGTCGGAACCCCAATATTCAGAGTTGCATTTAATTCTTTCCAATAAGTCCCATTTGAATTCAATAGTCTTCAGCATATAAGAACCAGCACAGGAAGTATCAAGCATGGTGCGATCATTGAGAGAAAGCCGAGCATAAATTTTTTGAATAATCATTTCTCTGGAGAGCTCATGATTGGGGCATGAATATAACATTGACTTAAGCCTCCCCCAAGCTTGAGCGATGCTTTATCCTTCGCGAGGCCAGAAATTATATATGTAATTACGATCACGATGAACAAGATGCATAGGACAGAACTTCTGGTGAAATTCCAACTTCAATCGTTTATAATTCCAAGATCCCGTATCATCACATAGCCTAAACCATGTCAATGCATCTCCCTTAAAAGATAAAGGGAAGACCTTCCTTTTGACAACATCATCGGGGATACCTGCAAGCTTAAATAATCCACAAACTTCATCCACAAAGATAACGTGTAAATCGTGATGCAATGTTCCATCTCCTGCAAAAGGATTAGCTAGCAGTTTCTCTATCATACCCGAAGGAATTTCAAAGTGAACATTTTCAGTAGGTTCAGTAGGTTGAGGAGCAACTCTTTGCTCTACTGGTCGGGGTGAAGATGCCCCGAACAAGCCCCTCAAAGGATTAGTTTCCATAGTAACAAGTAACAGAAAATTTCAGCACACTATATAAATGTTTCCTTACCAAGTTCCACTCACCAAAAGCGCTACACTCCCCGGAAACGGTGCCAGAAAAGAGTCTTGATGACCCACAAGTGTAGGGGATCTCTCGTAGTCCTTTCAATAAGTAAGAGTGTCGAACTCAACGAGGAGCAGAAGGAAATGATAAGCGGTTTTCAGTAAGGCTTTCTCTACAAGCACTAAAATTGTAGGTAATAGATAGTTTTGTGATAAGATAAATTGTAAAGAGCAACAAGTAATGAAAGTAAATAAGGTGCAGCAAGGTGGCCCAATCTTTTTTGTAGCAAAGGACAAGCCTGGGCAATTTCTTGTAATGAGAAAAGCGCTCCCGAGGACACATGGGAATTATCGTCAAGCTAGTTTCATCACGGTCATATGATTTGCGTTTGTTACTTTGATAATTTGATATATGGGTGGACCGGTGCTTGGGTACTGTCCTTACTTGGACAAGCATCCCACTTATGATTAACCTCTATTGCAAGCATCCTCAACTACAACAAAAGTATTAAGGTAAACCTAACCACAACATTAGCAACGCAAAAACTAGGGTTTAAGCTTCTGTCACTCTAGCAACCCATCATCTACTTATTACTTCCCAATGCCTTCCTCTAGGCCCAAATAATGGTGAAGTGTCATGTAGTCGGCGTTCACATAACACCACTAGAGTAAAGACAACATACATCTTATCAAAATATTGAACGAATACCAAATTCACATGACTAGTAGTAGCAAGACTTCACCCATGTCCTCAGGAACAAACGTAACTACTCACAAAGCATA
This sequence comes from Triticum aestivum, assembly GCF_018294505.1. Taxonomy (NCBI): domain Eukaryota; kingdom Viridiplantae; phylum Streptophyta; class Magnoliopsida; order Poales; family Poaceae; genus Triticum; species Triticum aestivum. Next base: position 465,885,044 of record NC_057795.1, on the reverse strand, counting down.
TTCATGTTCATAATCAGAGGTGTAATAATATGCATTAAGGATCTGAACATATGATATTCCACCAAGTAAACCAATAAGTATCAACTACAAGGAGTAATCAACACTACTAGCAACCCATAGGTACCAATTTGTGGTTTGAGATACAAGATTGGATACAAGAGATGAACTAGGGTTTGAGATGAGATGGTGCTGGTGAAGATGTTGATGGAGATTGACCCCTTCCCAATGAGAGGATCGTTGGTGATGACGATGGTGATGATTTCCCCCTCCCGGAGGGAAGTATCCCCGGCAGAACAGCTCTGCCGAAGCTCTAGATTGGTTCCGCCAAGGTTCCGCCTCGTGGCGGCGGAGTTTCGTCTCGTAAGCTTGCCCACAATTTTTTTCAGGACAAAACCCTTCATATAGCAGAAGAGGGACACCGGGAGGCCACTAGGGGTCCCAGGAGAGAGGGGGGCACGCCCAGTAGGGGTGGGCGCGCCCTCCACCCTCCTGGACAGGGTGTGGGACCCCTGAAGTATTTCTTTCGCTCAATAATTCTTATTAAATCCGAAAGTAAGTTTCGTGGAGTTTCATGTCTTTTGGAGTAGTGCAGAATAGGTTTCCAATAGTTGCTCCTTTTCCAGCCAGAATTCCAGCTGCCGGCATTCCACCCTCTTCATGGTAAACCTTATAAAATAAGAGAGAGTAGCCATAAGTATTGGTATATAATGTTTAATAACAGCCCATAATACAATAAATATCGATATAAAAGCATGATGCAAAATGGACGTATCACGGGACATGTCGGCTGCTTTCGCGGCCAGGCGGGACATCTCTCGCGCTTCCGCTTCCATGCTCGCCTCTCCCTGGTGGTAATCTCTCAACCCAGAACTCACGCTGGCCATGGCAGACGGAATGGAAGGATGCTGAATGACTTGTTTATTTTTGTGGATGAGGAGTTGAGGAGGAATGTGCAGTCATCTTGGCATATTAGTATTTATAACCGAGTACTAATACGCTCCTAAGTGGGAAACCATTTAGGTTGTGATCGGTGTGAACAGGTTTGCAATTAAATATAGCGTGGTAGTAGTAGTAATTTGGAATGTGACGAGACACAAGCTCAAAAGTTATTGACGGTTCTAGTTTCGAAGTGCGGCACTATTCTCGGATGGCATAACGTGGGCACGTGTTCTCGGTCGTGGTGTAGCATATGCCATGGTAGTTCTTTTTCTACTGCCATGTACGTGCAATAACTGGCACCATCGGATATATATCTTACAGTTATTGGGGCGTTCGACAGGAATAGCCTCGTGACGAGCTATAGACTAGTCTTTTTTTCAGACGCATTACACCTATCTCTTGGGACTTCTCGCATGCACCATCTCTAGCTCCCTAGGTCGATGCCACCCACATACACTTGTACTCTGAGTTTAGTACGTTATACAGGAAGAGAAGAGGTGCACACACGCACTCGCCCTCTCTCACACATGCATCTGTAGCTACGAATTATAGTGTTCTCAACCATCCAATTGGCTATATCATAGGTTTCACGTTGCTCCTTGGCCTTGAGATTGAGAAGTTTAAAACGTGGAGGCTAAGCTGGAGGCGCGAGGTTTTGGTTAATGTGCATGCCGCACACGACACCAACACCACACGAGCTTCATGTGCCTAGTGCACAGTCGGGTGAGTTGTCCAACACAACCAAGCCATTGTTGGTATCTGCACCTCGACTTATGCACAGAGAAATTAGGATCAGAGGGAGTACTACTAGTAGTACTACTTTGATGTGTCGCGTCAACTCGCACAAGTATAAAACACTTCATGAACAAACAAGCATATAATCTCCGTCCGTCCGAAAATACTTGTCATCAAAATGGATAAAAAGGGACGTATCTAGAACTATAATATGTCTAGATACATCTCCTTTTATCCATTTTGATGACAAGTAGTACTTCTTACGCAAAGGAACTTTATATCCAACAGACACAAAATATCCATTCGACTGTTGGAAATTATTAATTTGATGTCAAAGTAATTGTTGAATTGCCACCAAAACCCACCATCTCTTAAGCTAAAGTAGACCGAGCTAATCCCTATATTAGCATATTACTAAGATAAACAGAAGGCTCTATAGAAACATTTAGGACGTGAGCTTGTCAATCTGAATGTGGAGGGACACCAGCTTAGTCCCGGCCAGCAGCTTTGGGCGGAACTGTGAAGAAGGTCAGCTCCTGCACGGCGACGTTGCTGGGATCCTTGCTACTTGTCACCTCCATTTCCACCTTGAAGGCGTCGGTCCTGCCTTTGGGATCCCTGGTGGGTCGTTCGCCCACAGCTTGGCCACGTAGTGCGGCAGAGGGGACGCCCCCGCTCTGATGCAGACGACCGACACGGCGATAGGCGCGCCAATGTCGAGCACACCGCCGACCAAGAAAAATGTGCGGCTGTCCTCCTCCACGAACAGCAAGAGCCGTGGCTCCGATAGTGGCACTTGCAGCTGGAGCACCTTGTCGTACTGGATCCTATGCACGGGCATGGGGTGTGCGGTGCTGATGTGGTGGGAGAGCGCCAGTAGCGGACCTTCATAGCTGTAGACGGGCATGGGGCATTTGCAGGGTGTGAGCGGACACACACTCTGGTGATCGGTGAGCTTGTGGTAAGTGACGTAGAGCCCACAGCCTTCATGCGGGCACTCCACCCTCACGGACGAGAGGACGGCATCCACCGCCGTGTTCCGCGCGTTGCAGCCACCGCCGCGCTCGCACTTCTGGCACTGCCAGTGGTTCTCGAGGCGCTCGACGCGGCAGTCCACGTAGGCCAGGTGCCCTCCCTTGCACTGCACAAATCAATCAAACAGCACATCAATCAAGAAACATGCACCTTGCTCGATCAACCAAACGGACAAGGTGTATTCGAACCTCATACACTGGAGGCTTCAAGGGGCGGAGGCACAAGGGACAATGGAGCAAGGTGAGGTCCTTCGAGACCATAGAGAGCTCCATCGTCGGGTCCTATTCCGTCTGCATGATCTCGTCCTCCTCATGCACAACCAACTCTCGCTTTAGGGCCAGGGCATTACAAAGCTTTACCGTCACATATTCATACTACTTCAAGGTGCATTAAATCAACACATGCAAGTATCAAAAGGAGAGTCACGGCATGCATGCATGCATTGTAATTAATGCATCTGTAAATGCAAGTTATTGAAATATATCGAGTACAGTGCTTTGATGTGTTGCATCAACTCATACAACAACGAGAAGTTTGATTATCCTCTCCCTCACAGACTAAGCTCCGGTGCCTTAACTGCACCTGCCTTTGGTTGTATGACAAGTGGGCCACCCACCTATTTGGCCCACCTGTCATACACACAAAGGCAGGAGCACTAATTCAATGAAGTTGCGTCCCTCCCTTGCCCATCAGCGTGGTGGCTGGTCGGACTAGGAGAAGCTTTCGCTACACGCTCTCCCTCCCGCACGCGGTGGACATGCAGTAGTTCAATCAGTTTCAGACGGCCAGAAGCATACTATAGTACTCCTCCACTTCAATAGTACTCCATCATTGTTCGACTTCCCGAAGAGGCGAAGAGCCAAGCGCAGCCCGGACGCTCGTGTGGCAATTTCATGTGTAGAGTAGTCTAGGATAGTGTGTATCATGCCTGTAAGCTTAAAATCGTTGGGGTCAGCTCCATGCCATGTGGCCGTCTTGAAGCTTTTTATTTATTAAAATAATCTTTTGGCCCTACCTGTCATCCTGGTGATTGTAGTTTGCACGCTCATCTGGTCAAGACAGGAATATATATTTTAATTTGTGGTGGGTAAATGTTAGAGGTTGCAGCAAATATATTGTACACTGCGGGTCTTTCAACCAAGTTTAGAGGCAAGCATGTGGGGCCAATGCTATGATGTGTCGCGTCAACTCGTACAATGAGGAGAAGCTTGATTTTACTACTACACGCCTTCTCCCTCGCCCATGCATGTGGTGGCTCACAGACGAGGACATGCTTTTGCTTATAGTACTACAACAAGCTATCCCTCCCGCTTGCGGTGGATGAACATGCAGCAGTGGATTCAATACTGTTGAAGCAGTAGTAGTAACATCATTGTTTGTCTTCTCAAAGAGGCGAAGAGCCAAGCGCAACCCAAACGTGGCAGTTGCGAACCTTGGAGCACACATATAGCCAGGCTCTTGCGTGAGACAAAATTGCTATGTGAGCCCACTATTGTAGTACTTGCTAGTATAGCCTGTAAACCAGAAAGGAGTATTTGCCTTTCTAGAGATTTCAACAAGTGACAAGACTACACTGAGACGGAGTACATATGGAGCAAAATGAGTGAATCTGCACCGTAAATAAATACGTAGTTCTCTCGTTTGCCTCTCCGCCTTGGTCGCGGTGCACAATATTGAGTATACCGACTAATCTCTTTTTGACACACATTTACATTTTTTAACACAGTACAGACGCAAGCTCTCATATACACGCGCATACACTCACCCCTATGAACGCACACGCGCACCCTATCCCTATGAGCTCCTTCGAAAGACTGAGCCGGCACTATCATCTTGAAATTTACGAAGTCACCATAGGCACCTCATCATCAATGGGAACGTCTCCTGACACACGATAGACGCGAGCGGCAGTCGCCTCCATAGGTGCTTGAATGCCAAGGAGGGAGAGGGCAGAGGTTCTCGAGACATTGAATGGTCAATGATGCATCCTCAATTACATGCATAGGGAATTAATTGGAGAAGCAGAATAGAGCCAGCATGATGTGAATGCAACAAAGTTTGGACTCTCATATAAAGGTGCCCCACCACTCCAATCCATCTACTCCTAGTCTCTGCGCAACACTGCTAACTCCAATCCAAGACCAAGTGACTAGAAGCCACAAGCACCTATGGAGGCGATGGACGCGAGCGGCAGTCGGCTGTGCCACATCATCCAAGGCGATGGCCTGCGGCCCTGCACCGTGCAACGTTTCCAGACGGTGCTGGCGACCGCCAGTGTCGTAGCCCTTGTCGACACCGGCTTCGCCTCTCGCATGGACGACATGACGGTCAACTCCATCTGCAAGTTCATCGCTGTCAAGAAGCACGTAGATGACCTTGCCGTACTACTCCAGCCTGCACGCCCAGGCTCCTCATTGCCTGTCACCCTCACCGGCCTCCATGGTGACGAACTCTTTCAAGCCCTGGTGGCCTTGCAGGTGCCGGAGGTCGCGACGAAGAATGTGCACCTCGAGGCCGCGCTCGCCGTGCAGCGCCTCTCCATGCAAGAAACCGTCGACCTACACATCCACGTCGACGAGGAAATCGTCTACATAGGCCACTACAAGGCAAGCAAGGACAGAAAGACGTTGGCCTTCTTACAGCAGCTGGAATCTTTGGACGCCATTGTTCAGAAGCACGTCGACGTGGCCAAGAAAGCACTGCTATTTAGCCGCCATTCGGTGGGCTGGTGCCCTGAGTCGAGGAGGTGGGCGTCATTGATGGATGCATCTCTTCTTATTCCCTCTTGTAACCAGCACTACATCGCCTCGTGGCCTTAATGTTTTATTAGTATAGTACTCCCTCCATTCCCAAATATAAGTCTTTCTAGAGATTACAGCAAGTGACTATATACGGAGCAAAATGAGTGAATCTACACTCTAAAATATGTCTACATACATTCGTATGTTATATTCCATTTGAAATACATCTAAAAAGGCTTATATTTAGGGATGGAGGGAGTATATGGCATTTTCATTCCAGTCGTAACGTTTTCACTATGAGGTGGGGCCGCAATTGAGCAACCCGACCATCGACAAATCCCCACCCCGCCCACTGGGTGTAGGTTGAGTTTAGAATTAGAAGAGAGAAATGAAGGAGCAGAGCTAGCTGTAGCACGGACGCTGTTGTCAGATGGGACTCATGTTGATAGAATAGGAGTACTAAGCATTCGTACCTCTTTTTTAGGGAAAAAATATTCCTATGTCTAGTACCACTAATTGGGTGCGTGCGACCTATAGCTGTCATCACTTTAGGTCTCCTTTTCGAACCGCAGCTACGCTTCACAATACATATTTTTCACGCATTTATCCTCCTATATGTACTCCTAGGCTATTTCCACGTGCTCCCTTTCGCCGACATGTGGGACATAGAGCATCTGGGTCGTAGTGCATGCACGACTCAGAGCATATGCCGGGGTACTTTACATTTCAGACCTCATGAATTACATGCAAATCCCCCATAGAAGAATAAATAAATGAATGAATTACTACATGAAATCCGATTATTTTCATAGAAACCAGAGCATGTTCATTAAATTTTGGACATAAAACATTGATAAAAAATGACCGGACCTAAACCAGTCTAAGGGCCTCTTTGATTTTTCCCGCAAAAAAAGGGCCTCCTTGATTCGCGGGATACTGAAAACATAGGAATGGGGAAAGTATGATGGCGATGAACCGAGACGAGGAGAACTCTAACTTAGTTAGAGGTTATAGTTAGATTCTAACAATGAACTAACACTGAACTAACTCTAAACCAAAGAGGTGTATGGATGGCAGGGTTAGATTGACAATAAATGCTCTTTCTCAATCATTTGACTACTTTGGACCCTATTTCCTGCCGGATTTGGTGTGGCCTCCTCCCACTCACAATTGACATAAACGAACCCTCTTTACAAATCAAGCATGCAAAACATGATAAATTTTACTTTGTCCATACAAATGAGATATCCCACTTAAACATACAAGTCGTCAATTAAGCTTCACAAAAAAATACACTCCATGAAACAAAGCATGAGCTAACTCATCACGGAAGTCATTCACGATAGGGAGCGAGCCTGGAGCCCCTCACGCACCCAGGGAGGAGCTCGTCATCATCGCTTTAGAGGAAGGCTCTGTAGAGCCCAAGCCCCGAGAACTCCTCCAACGCCGACGCTTGCCCAAGCCCCGGGAACCCCTCCGATGCCGGCGCTTGTGAGTTGAGGTCGACACCGGCATGGGTAGCAGGGCCGCTTGCCGACGACTGTGAACTTAATTATTGGGCCTCTAGAAATAATGCAAGCCTGAAACTAAAATGCCTAGAAAGGTGAACTAGATCTTTGGGCCTCTAGAAATAATGCAAGCCTGAAACTGAAATACCTAGAAAGGTGAACTGGATCTTTGGGCCTCTAGAAATAATGCAAGCCTGAAATTGAAATACCTAGAAAGGTGAACTGAATCTTTGGGCCTCTAGAAATAATGCAAGCCTGAAACTGAAATACCTAGAAAGGTGAACTGAATCTTTGGGCCTCTAGAAATAATGCAAGCCTGAAACTAAAATACCTAGAAAGGTGAACTGAATCTTTGGGCCTCTAGAAAGATTTATTACCTCCTCAAGCACCATCAAACAATTCCATGCGTGCACCACAAATCTATACCAAGTTTGATCAGGATCTACTTTTCCAAATCAGAATTAGTGCTAGAGCGAGCAAGATCAATGATATGGCTGTGAGACAGAGAAGGAACGAACAAACTCACCCCTCTCGCGACCTCCCTGGTAGATGTACCGCCGCCGCACACAATAGAGGGAGAAAAAACGACCGGCGAAAGGGGAGCACGACGAGCTTCGAAGGCCGGAGGGAGAGGGCGTCCGGAGGAGGGTGACAGAGGCCGAAGGGAGAGGGCGAGCGACAGAGCGGTGCTTGGGCGGGTGGCCCAATGGGGAATAGAGAGGAGTTGTGCGAGGGGGGCGGAGGGAGCGATCTGGTGCCGGCAGGGGAGATTTTTTAGTTCCCTTTTAGTGGGCCCAAGGATAACTAACCCAATTACAACCTCTCCACCGGGCTAGTTTTTTTAGCTGGGTGCAAACTAGCTCAAACTAACCCCTCTTGTTACGATAATTTGAGGCTATTTCAACCCAAACTAGCTCTAACTCAGGGATCCCGACAAAGAGGATTAGTACTGTACATGCTACAGTCTGGACCGTAGCACATTGTTTTTTATGGACATATCACCACATTGTTTTCTACTACTGGTTCACTTGGCTGTCGTGGTTCGCACTGCTGGTTCACTGGGCTCTCATGGTTCGCACTCCTCCGACGTGAGTAGTAGTAGTAGTAGTATATATCACATGATTCTTTGATCCTTCTTACTACGTACTTCGCCGACATGTGGGAGAGCCAGCATCCGGGTTACCGTGTCATGCACCAGATTATAGTGCGGAATGGAAGGGGGGCATCACCCCAGTCGTAGCGCCGGTAATTCATGACTATAGTGAGTGGTCATATCACAAGTCTTTCCAGCAGTAACGCGCCATCAAATCACACAACCTGACCTTTCCAGCAGTAAGTAAGTTGAATCCGCTACTCCCTCACCCTCCTCGCCTCTCTGTGAAACCGCCTACGCGAAAACTGTCGCGCGTACTGCCTGGGAAAAGCCCCGTCCTCAACTTTTAACTACGCCAAAATAGTTCAAGCTTGTTCATTCTATATAAATACTAATACTGTATGTTTATTCACCTGTGGGGTTGTTCAATGAATGGAGGGCCGGGGAGCACAAGTGAACAATACTAGTACTACAAGTAGTAAGTACGAGTCGTATAGTTAGTCACCTTAAATAGAGAGTTTCTTTTCTTTAATGCCACGTACACAAATTGAAACGCTTGTTGTGGAGAGAAAAAGATAATCACTCCACTATATATGTAAGCAGGGGAATGAGCGCTTGTTTTACTAGGGTTGCTCTCTTCGTTCTCTCATCCTCTCCAGATCTAAACAAGACAATGGTAGCAACATTTTCTCTCTACTCACCGCTGGTCACAGATCCGGCCGGATCGCTTTGGCCGGTGTGTGTAGAGGACTAAAAGGTGCATCATTCATGCAGTCATCACCGCCGAGGGAGGAAACCCACAGCTGTCGGCGGGGCCCGATCCTCTGCCTGTGTCGTTCTCTCCGACACAACGCCAGCTTGGGAGGTACTCTGACCCTTCTTCCTCCCTGCTGTATTGTGCGCTGATTGGACCTGCCACCGCCGACATCCCGACGAACCTCAGGTACAAGTTCTTTGAAAGCGGCGTTGCTCTACTGCCCCAGCTCCCCACGTGTCCGCATGTGCATCTTTTTCTACTTCCATCAGCTCTTCCAAATCTACCTAATTTTTTAGTATTATTAGAGGTAAAGTTACTTCATGCATTCGAATCTAGGACTTGGTTCAAACAACGGAGAAAGGGGGAAAGTCGTAGCATGAATCTAGGACTTGATTCAAAGAGGAAATAACAAGGGGAAAGTAGTAGAGATCGAATACCCAACCAGTCTCTTGGTTGAAAAGGGAAATAATGGGAAAAGTGAGTACAAACTAGATAATGAACAGATCTATTATTGGTTGAAAAAAGGATAGAAAGTGGCAGCTGGTGGACAAGTCAACAGAGTATGTCCAGGATTAGATTTGCTGCCCTCACATAGTAAAAGTTCTCCAGGATTAGATTTGCTGCCCTCACAGAGCATGAACAAACTCGGCATCACCACTTTATGCCTCCTTGTAGGTACATTGTGCTGATGTGTCCACTGCCGCATGTCCTTATACCAACCTTTTGTTGTTGTTAATGTAAGGGCTCATGTAAAACTAAGCGATCACACTGTTACCTTAAGGACATGTCTAACCAGTGTTATTGTTAATCTAGTGCCTCTAGTGATATGATGCAATTAAACTATGTTAACAAATGGTACTCCTGCTGTTTCCCCCAGTATGATAAGTAAGTTGCTTCTTTACCCTGCTGAGTGACCTGGTGTCCCCATGATCCCATGCCCTTAAACCAACTCTTTAGTTGTTGTTGATTTACTGTATCTGGTAAACAAGCAATGCCACCGTTAAAGTAATCCCATATTTGACGAATGTCATAGTTGATCGTAATGCTTCTGGTAACATGAAGCATTGTTGACATTTTAAAATTTCTACTATCCTCGCATGATTGCCATGAACATAACTAAGATGCTTCTTTTCATTTCGTGTATGTTTCGTATATTCTTATTGACCAACAACTGTTTACTTTCTATCTTTTTGTGCAGATAGGGATATCCATTTCATCTTGTTGCTATTGTGACCTTTTGGTGAACTGCACAGAACACTTTTTTGGAATGAGTGTCTTGTGCATTTCAACTAAAATGTCACATGGGCAACATGTCTCAATTTTGGTGGAACTGCACAAAATGGTGATTGGAGTTTCCAAAATCTCTGTCAAATTCTGTTGGTAATCTCGTGCAACATTTTATTAACCTTTGCAAGATGAGTCATCACTGTCACCACAATAGCCCTTTATTTTAGTGGAACTGCACAAAAGGTTAAGCAAATTATAGTTGCACCTTACATGAGCAGGACAGCCAACCTTAATGTTGCTCAATTTTAGTGCAAGTACTAAAGAAGAACCTGCCAGCTCACGAGAGCAAGTACTTCTACTAGTTGAATGATGCAATCTTTGCTTCATTTCAGGTGAACTGCAGAAAAAGGCGCATGAATTTAATCATGGAGCTGCAGGTTGACCTCATTCGAGTGGAATTGTAGCTTCACCAGATCGAGTCGTGGAGGCATAGGGACCCTCACACCGGTCAGTACTATCCTTTATCAACATGATTGTGCTTTGTCATGCTGTGCCAACATTGTATTTTTTAAATAAAGCTATTCTATCGCAATCTTTTCTTGTTTTGGAAATAAAGTTTGCTTCAACTAGTGCCACTATTATAGTAATTTCAAGGGATGCGTCAAAGATTGACGCATCAGGAACATAGATAGAATTGGTGGCCAAAAGCAAAGGCTAATGTTTGTACAACCATCTCTACGGCTGCTAGAGTCCTAAATCCATGCTCTTTCTTATCTATGCTATGATGGTCAAGAGCATTCGCCAAGTTCTTGGGTTGTATGACACGGCTAGCCAAGATGGATTTAATCCCAATATTCACTTTATCAAAAGGCTCTAATGGGTTGGTTCTGAATCTTGCAAGATGGGAATCAATGAGATGTGTAGGCATCTTTGTTGTACTTATTATTTTAATCATATTTGTTGGTTCTGAATCTTGGAAGCTGGGAATCAATGAGATGTGTAGGTATATTTGTTGTACTTATTATTTGAATCTTATTTGTTGGTTCTTAATCTTGCAAGCTGGGAAACACGGCCAGATGATGCAAAGGACAACAACCATAACAAACTGTTCAAACTTGGTAGTATTGTCTATGTGAAAGTGCGGCAAATGTGCTGATCATGTGTGTCCTAAGAATAATAAATCTAATTGTTGTGCATGTTGATCCTGTGGCGCTGATAGAACGAGCCAATGCATTGCTTGTTTTAAGAATACATTTTAATAAAAGCTAATGAAATTTAAGAAATTGACCACTAACACTTGTTATTACAGTACCAATACAGACCCGCTCGTGAACCGACGTGTGGCCGGAATAGGTTTCTTAATGGAGGCGTTTGAATGCGCCGAGGGTACATGTTCTGTCGGGCGTGCAGTGGACGAGGTAGGTGTCGGTGTCAAAACTGGCAGATCTTGGGTAGGGGGTCCCAAACTATGCGTCTAGGCGGATGGTAACAGGAGACAAGGGACACGATGTTTTTACCCAGGTTCGGGCCCTCTCGATGGAGGTAAAACCCTACTCCTGCTTGATTAATATTGATGATATGGGTAGTACAAGAGTTGATCTACCACAAGATCAGAGAGGCTAAATCCTAGAAGCTAGCCTATGGTATGTTTGTTGTTCGTCCTACGGACTAAATCTCTCCGGTTTATATAGACACCAGAGAGGGCTAGGGTTACACAGAGTCGGTTACAATGGGAGGAGATCTACATATCGTATCGCCAAGCTTGCCTTCCACGCCAAGGAAAGTCCTATCCGGACACGGGACGAAGTCTTCAATCTTGTATCTTCATAGTCCGGGAGTCTGGCCAAAAGTCATAGTCCGGCCATCCGGACACCCCCTAATCCAGGACTCCCTCAGTAGCCCCTGAACCAGGCTTCAATGATGACGAGTCCGGCGCACAAATTGTCTTCGACATTGCAAGGTGGGTTCCTCCTCCGAATATTTCATAGAATATGTTGAACACAAGGATAGTGTCTGGCTCTACAAAATAGTTTCCACATACCACCGTAGAGAGAATAATATTTGCACAAATCTGATCTGCTGACGTATTCCGTAGCGTGACATCATGCCACAGCCAAGCCTTTATTCGAATCGTTATACTGTCCCACCTCGGCATGTTTAGCGAGGCGGTTTCCTTGGCACGTCTTGTCAAAGCAGAGATCGTGTCCCCTTATTCCGGAATTCTCATCAATACGGGCGTGGGTAACCCAACCGCGCCATTAATTGCGGCGCTTGGGAGATAAGCGAGTTTTACTAGGCTGGTGGGGACACATAGTTTCGGCCGCCCATATAAGGGGATAAGAATCCACCCTTTCCATCTAAGACTTTCTCCTCCTTCGCTTATCCATTCCCGCGCACTCGAGGTCCAGCACCCAAGTCCGCACTTCCCACCTCAACCTTCTCCAATCATGTCCGGAGCAGGAGGCAGGTGGATGGCCTCCTCCATTATGGAGGGGCAAATCAAGAAGCTGAGGAAAGCTGGATGCTTGTCCAATGACATCGCACACCGGCTCCCAGATGAGGGGCAGCTCATCCCCACCCCCAGGCCCCATGAGAGGGTCGTGTTTCTCCCCCATTTCCTCCGCGGACTGAGATTTCCTCTTCACCCATTTGTCCGGGGGCTCATGTTCTACTATGGCCTGGATTTCCATGATCTGGCCCCGAACTTCATCCTCAACATCTTGGCGTTTATCATCGTGTGTGAGGTCTTCCTCCACATCCAGCCCCACTTCGGCTTATGGCTGAAGACCTTCAATGTCAAGCCGAAGGTTGTGGGTGTCCGACAAGCGGAGTGCGGAGGTGCCATGGTGGGCAAGATGGCCAACTTCACATGGCTCGAGGGCTCCTTTGTGGAAACCATCAAAGGGTGGCAATTGGGGTGGTTCTACATCACCGAGCCGCGTGACCCTGAGTGGGCAGTGGCCCCCGAATTCCGATCTGGCATCCCCACATGGCTCACCTAATGGAAAGAGACGGGCCTATTGTGGGGTAATTCGGCAGAGGTGACCGGACTCCAAACCTGCGTCAAAGACCTGATTGACAGGAAGGTTAAACTTGTCACCTTAGTCCAGGTCAGGCTCTTCCGCCGGATCCTCCTGTGTCAACGACGGGCTTTTAATTTGTGGGAATTCGACTCGGCCCAGCACCAAACTTTGTCCAGGCTCTTAGACACAACGCACGAAGATGCCTAGAAGGTGCTATTCAAGAGCTTAGTGGTTCCCCCACCCGTTACTGAGGATCACGGATTCTGCGCAAAGCGCCAAGCCAGTGCGGTAAGCTTGTTTTACCCTTTACAGGATACTTGTTTTTCATAGTTTGACTCTATGCGGGATCTAAACTCCCATTCCTTTAACAAGACTGGTAGAAGAAGGCCGGACAAATCAACTATCCGGCTCCTTTGCCCAAAGGCCCAGCAGACGCCCGCTTGGCAAAGCTACTGGTTCCGGCACCTCATGTGGTGCCGGAGAAGAAGGCCAAGAAGAAGGCCATGGGGACTCGAAAGAGTTCCCGGCGCCTGGTGGTGTCAGATTCATCGCCTGACGACCCCGAAGCGCACTCCACCTCAGAAGATGAGGAGGAGGAAGAAGAAGCCTCTCCCCCTCCAGCGGGGGGAGGAAAGAAAAGGAAGGTCGCCCCAACTGGGGAGGCCGGAGGGTCCAAGAAGGGGAAGACCCTTCTTCCGGACTACGCCTCCGACGCCGACGAGGGCGGAGAGGAATGGCCATCCAGGGCCAAGCCCCTGGCAAAATCATAAGTATCCGGATACCAGAATAACTCATTGTACAGTACCTTCTGACGCCGAATTCAATCATGCAGTCCGCCCAAGGCTCAGCTCGGCGATTCGTCGAGCGGCTCCCTGGATTCGTCGGATGTGAATAGCGCTTCACTCCCGACTGCTACCTCCCCTAGCCCTATGGACGATGCCGAGGTGCAGTCCCAAAAGGGGCTAAACCAGGAGGAGGTGGTCCTGGAGGCACCGCAAAGCGACCTCTCGGACTCCAGGCCCAAAGGGGATGAAGCCCCAGAGGGATCTAAGTCTGGCCCTGGGCCTGACACTACTCCGGAACCTTTAGTGATTCCAGAGTCCGGCAGGCAGCCCCCTCGCAAGAAGGGCAAGCCTACGACGCGGCGGCCTCCGTCCAACCGGAGGCGCCGGACAATTTGCTGGAGGTGCTTAACGGCGCCTCCATCGACGAGGAGCACCGCACTATTATGAGTGCGGTGATCCAGAAGGTTCAGTCTGCCAGGAGCAGGCTGACAGAAGCCTGTACCAGCCTTCTAATAAGTTTTGAGGTATGTATTTAAAACATGTAAAAATGTTACCGCATAGACAGTAGCCCCTGATGCTCAGTTTGGTGTTCGGAAAGAAAAGGCGGACTGAGGATCTAAAAAGATATATGCAGGAGTCTAACATAAATATGTAAATATGGGAATGCAGGTTGTGCTGTTGACCTCTGCCGCACTGACTGCGGAGGTCGATGCATTGAAGCAGAGCCTCGAGCGGTCCGAGAACAAGCTCGGTCGTGCCAAGAAGCAACTCGAGGACAAGGAAGGTATGTAGTACCATATGTAAGTATATATAAAAATACCTGGTTGCAAATAATGACAGGACCAACGTGAATGTTACAGGGGCCACAACCGAGGTGGCGACCCTGAAGGAAGCGCTTTCCAAGGCCGAAGACAATGTGGCCATGGAGCGCACCGAGCGAGAGAAACAAGAGGCGCGGGTGGCGGAGGTGCGACAAGAGCTTGATGCTCTCATGAAGAAACACGAGAGTTTAGAGCTTGACTCAAAGACGCGAGAGTCCGAGTTTGCCTCGGCACTTGAAAGCGCCATGTCTGCCAAGGCCGAAGCCCAAAAGGCCCTCCAGGAAATTGAGGCGATGAAAAAGATAGCGGCGGGTAAGGCATTCTTTATGCAAAGCAAGCACATGAAAGTAAATTACCTGTTACTTACCCGAGTCCGGAGCTCTCCAGGAGCATTCGCAGATCTGCCCCGCAGTGTATCCGACGCCGCCGCATTCTACCGAACCGAGGAGGGGAGCTCGACGGAGAAGGTGTTCTGGACTTGTATGCTGAGGCAGGACAACCGGTGCCCCTGAGCGACCAGCTGAAGCAGCTGGTCGAGCTCCATAAGGCAGCCGAACAGGCCATGAAGGGCCTTATAGGCCGGTTGTGGCCTGGGGAGGCCATGCCTGGGAGCTACTTTGGGCTGGTGCGGCGGCTGGTGGATGCCTGTCCATGGCTTGAAGTCATCAAGCGCTCCATATGCATCGAGGGCGCCCGTAGGGCCCTTGCCCATGCCAAAGTGCGTTGGGGCAAGCTGGATGCTGAGAAGCTGGTGAAGGATGGGCCACCGGAGGGGAAGGACCATCGCAGGCCCGAGATGTACTACGTCTTGAAGGGTGCCCGCCTTGTGGCGAACGAATGTTCCAAGGATTTAATTTTTCAGTAAACTCGCTTATGTTTGTCCTGTGCGCTGAAAACTTGTTCATGTGCGCTAAGCCATGCTTTTTGAATTTAAAATATTACCTTCTGTGCGGTTGTTTATTAAATCTGAGAGATGCAAGTCGTCGGCTTCTGCCCCCATGCCACGAGTGCTGAGGTGTTCGGGATAAACCTGAGCGCTCTTGTTCCCATTATTGGGTCCTTCGAGGGAGGCGCTCAGCACAACGAACAAGGCAATCGGACTTATAATGCTTTATCACTCTCACTTAGCCATAGAATTCTATAATTTTAAATTTTGGCGAAGCCCCTAGTATTCGGAAGACCGAGTTCGGGGCGCTATCCACGCCTAGGCCGGATAAATCCAGCTCCTCGCTCTAAGCGGCATAAGTCTTTAGGGACTCGAAAAACCTCTCGAATAGCGACCGGTCTCTCGCCCTATCACGACGGTCAGTTTTAGCTTTCTCTACTGAGGTGTTAACCCAGCTCAACTGGGGCACAATCGCAGTAGTTCTCCCAGCGCTACCTTAGCCGATATAGCGGAATGTAAGGTACCAAAACATGGGAGCCGGGCAAACCCAACTATTGACCCAAGACATGATCCGGAGCCGATGCATATAATGCTATAAGTTCGGGGTGCGGCATTCATGAGAGTGTTCGGTCTTCTCACACCGTATTCTGGGGTGCTTAAGCCCCTGGTGTATTGGCCTTACCAAAGTGTACGGTTGCATAATGTCATGACTGAACATATTTACATGAAAAATAAATGCGATAATAGACAAGAGCTATGTATTGTTTATTAAAGGGCTGCTATGAAAGCATAATGATACAAATAGTGCGATAAGCAAGAGATGGGATTTTTTAACATGTCCCCCTCTAGGGGCAAGCTGCGAGACTTTAAGTAAGACAGGTATTTAGGTCGTTATAGAGACCACCTGGACTTTTGACGCGGCTTGCTATCTCCCTGGCTATTGCATCGTGTGTTCGGCGAGTGTACTGCCGGACAGGCCTTCCAAAGAGTGGAGTCCTGAAAGTAAGAAAAGAGAAATGATAAAATCGGGAGCCCCTAGTGCGGTTGAGCCGCATTCTGGGCATGTCGTGGTTGTGCCCCTCCCCTTATGCCCATGGTATTTCCAGAGCCTAATTATGTACGCATGGTACTAGTTTCGCAATCTCGCGAGGGCTGGGGTAGGGGCCGCACTGCTATGCTTGGTCGGAACGTGCTAGACGGTCTTGTTGTAGGTTACTCTGGGCACGCTTGACGGTGTCCGGACGTTTAAAAGCCAGACTGGAGAATTGCCTTGAGAGGCTACTTTGTACTTCCGCCGCGAGGGCCGCCGTGTGCTCCTCTGTTCGGAGAGAGCGTTCGGTGTTTCCGTTGACCGTAATGACTCCTCGAGGGCCTAGCATCTTGAGCTTGAGGTATGCATAGTGCGGCACTGCATTGAAATTTGCAAATGCGGTTCGTCCGAGCAAGGCGTGATAGCCACTGCGGAACGGGACTATATCGAAGATTAACTCCTCGCTTCGGAAATTATCCGGGGATCCAAAGCCCACTTCGAGTGTAACTGAGCTTGTACAGCTAGCTTCGACACCTGGTATGACGCCTTTAAAGGTCGTCTTTGTGGGCTTGATCCTTGAGGGATCTATGCCCATTTTTCGCACTGTATCCTGATAAAGCAGGTTCAGGCTGCTGCCGCCATCCATGAGGACTCTAGTGAGGTGAAATCCATCAATGATTGGGTCTAGAACCACTGCGGTGAATCCGCCGTGACGAATGCTAGTGGGGTGGTCCCTTCGATCAAAAGTGATCGGGCAGGAGGACCATGGGTTGAACTTTGGGGCGACTGGCTCCAACGCATATACGTCCCTGAGCGCACGCTTCCGTTCCCTTTTGGGGATGTGGGTTGCGTATATCATGTCCACCGTCCGCACTTGTGGGGGGAAGCCCTTCTTTCCTATGTTGTTCGGCGGCCGGGCTCCTCCTTGTCATCGCTATGCAGCCCCTTGTCTCTGTTTTCGGCACTTAACTTGCCTGCCTACTTGAACACCCAACAATCCCTGTTGGTGTGATTGGCTAGTTGTTCGGGCTGCCATGTATCTGGCACGAGCGATCGAGTATCCGGTCTAAACTGGACGGGCCCGGAGTATTTCTTTTGAATGGCTTTTTCCGCTGACCAGGTTTAGAGCCTCTGAATCCAGCATTGACTGTCGTATCCTCAGTATTGTCGCCATTAATGTGGCGCTTGTGCTTGTTGCGACGCGACCTGCCATTGTTGTCCTTGGTATCTGAATTACCAGGGCTCTTGGTCATGTTATTGCTACGAGCTAGCCAGCTGTCTTCTCCCGCGCAAAAGCGGGTCATGAGTGTCGTGAGGGATGCCATAGATTTCGGCTTTTCCTGTCCAAGGTGCCGGGCAAGCCATTCATCATGGATGTTATGTTTGAAGGCTGCGAGGGCCTCTGCGTCCGGACAGTCAACTATTTGATTTTTCTTGTTTAGGAACCGTGTCCAGAATTGTCTAGCCGATTCCTCTGGCTGCTGAATTATGTGGCTTAGGTCATCGGTGTCTGGTGGTCGCACATAAGTGCCCTGGAAGTTGTCAAGGAATGCAGATTCTAGGTCCTCCCAGCAACCAATTGACTCTGCTGGCAAGCTGTTAAGCCAATGCCGAGCTGGTCCTTTAAGCTTGAGCGGGAGGTATTTGATAGCGTGTAGATCATCACCACGGGCCATGTGGATATGAAGGAGATAATCCTCGATCCATACTGCAGGATCTGTTGTGCCATCGTATGATTCGATGTTTACGGGTTTAAAACCCTCGAGGATTTGATGATCCATTACTTCATATGTGAAGCATAGTGGGTGTGTGGTGCCTCTGTACTGGGCTATATCACGACGTAGCTCGGATGAGCTTTGTCTGTTGTGTTCGGCCTGGCCGTATTTGCCATAGCCGGCATGACGGTTATCGTCACGTGTCGTGGGGCACCCACGCGATCCGTAGATCGATCTTGTTTGCCTTGCCTTGTCCTCCAATATGTCTTGCAGGTCTGGCGTGTTTCCTCGTGCCTTGATACTTTTTTAGCGGCGCCGGGGTGCGGCTTGAGTTGAGGGCCGAAAGGCCTCTCTGTCGCGGCCACGGGGTGGCCGATCGGCCGCATCATACGCTGGTGATGTAGGTTTAGTTGCTTCCTCCTCTAGTTGGGGTAGCAGCCTGCGCTTTGGGTAGCTCTTGGAGGGGCGTTCGAGTTTGTACTCTTCGGCCACCAGGACTTCAGTCCATCTGTCGGCTAGCAAATCTTGGTCAGCTCTAAGCTGCTGCTATTTTTTCTTGAGGCTGCTTTCCGTGGCCATAAGCCTGCGTTTGAAATGCTCTTGTTCGACAGGATCCTCAGGCACGACAAATTCGTCATCGTCGAGGCTTGCCTCGTCTTCGGAGGGAGGCATATAATTGTCGTCCTCGACCTCTTTGTCTACCGCTCTCTCATGAGGGCTGGCTTACCTATCCTCCTGTGCTGAATCCTGCTGGAGGGGGTTGTCTTCGGCACTGTCCGGGGTGGTATTGTCTCCGGTGCCAAAATTGCCGTTTTTTATTTGGCGGGATTTAGTGCGGCGCTGCTGACGCCGGCGCTTAGGCTGTTTCTTGGAGGGGTCATCCTTCATTGTTCCATCGCCATCCCCTTCTTTTGGGGTGTCCACCATGTATATGTCGTATGACGAGGTGGCTTTCCAGTGCCCTATAGGCGCTGGTTCTTGGTCGTCTCCTTCATCGGCGTCCATACCATTGATGTCTTCGGAGTCGAAGTCGAGCATGTCGGTTAAATCGTCGATAGTGGCTACGAAGTGGGTGGTGGGTGGGTTTCGAATTTCTTCGTCATCCGCATCCCAACCTTGCTGACCATAGTCCGGCCAGGGCTCTCCTGACAAAGAGAGAGACTTTAGTGAATTCAGGATGTCGCCAAAGGGTGAGTGTTGAAAGATGTCCGCAGTGGTGAACTCCATGATCGGAGCCCAATTGGGTGTTGAAAGCGAATTGGCCCGCAGTGCAAAGCCGCCGAATACGAAGATCTGTCCGGGGAGAAAATTCTCACCCTGGACCGCGTCGTGGTTGATGATCGAAGAAGCCATCGGGCCTAAAGGTGACGACACAGAGGAACTCTCAATGAAAGCACCAATGTTGGTGTCAAAACTGGCGGATCTCGGGTAGGGGGTCCCGAACTGTGCGTCTAGGCGGATGGTAACATGAGACAAGGGACACGATGTTTTTACCCAGGTTCGGGCCCTCTCGATGGAGGTAAAACCCTACTCCTGCTTGATTAATATTGATGATATGGGTAGTACAAGAGTTGATCTACCATGAGATCAGAGAGGCTAAACCCTAGAAGCTAGCCTATGGTATGATTGTTGTTCGTCCTACGGACTAAATCTCTCCGGTTTATATAGACACCGGAGAGGGCTAGGGTTACACAGAGTCGGTTACAATGGGAGGAGATCTACATATCGTATCGCCAAGCTTGCCTTCCACGCCAAGGAAAGTCCTATCCGGACACGGGACGAAGTCTTCAATCTTGTATCTTCATAGTCCGGGAGTCCGGCCAAAGGTAGTCCGGCCATCCGGACACCCCCTAATCCAGAACTCCCTCAGTAGCGGTAGTAACTATTGTCACATGTACACACTCAATTTACTATTGAATCCAGTTCCCCAAGAGCTGAAAAATGAACTGTTGCTGCCGCCTAGTCACTCATTCACTTGAAGAGACTCCAATGGCGATCCGAGGGGTGAGCCTGCTGGATATGGACTTCAGCAAGGAGTTCACCTTTGAGTTCGCTGTTAAGTCCATGGCTGCACCAAGTTGAATGTGATGTACACCAACGACCCAGATTCGGTGAAGCTCTGCCTTGCCGAGTTCAAGCAGTACCTACAGGACGAGAAAGCACAAGGTCACAGGACTAGACCTTGTGCCCATCCATTTTTCTCCTGATAGGGACCAGCGGATCGCGGTCGCCCAGGTATGCATGCGGCACGAGGTTCTCGTCTACCACTGCTATAGAGCCATTAGAGGTTCTGGAGCATTCACCTGTTTCATCGGCAGCGCCGACTGCACCTTCGCTACGGTGGAGAGAAGGAAGAACATGACGATTCAGCTATCTGGTGCAACAAGCTTGTCGACATCCAGAAGCAACATAAGGTTCCGTTAAACCCGTCGTTCGTCCAACCATACAATAGACCTTCCCACTTCCTTTATTTTTTGTTTTCATTACTCCTATATCTGAATTTTCTCCCACTTTTTTCCACGTGGGAGGTTCCTCTAAATCTAGCCTACATAACCTACACGGCCAAGGACGCATATCCATGCTACGACATGTACAGGCGGATCTTGGACATGAGGGCGTGTCTGCTTCCCATAACCGACGAGTACACGGAAAGCCACAATGTCATGATCAAGCATGCCAGGAAGGTCTAGATGTTGTACTTTATCTGTTTAAGCACCTTTATCATCTGAGTGTTTCATGCATTAGCCTATGTGTCGTAATTATCTGTTTTGTCCGAAATATTTCTTCTAAGAACCAATTAAACTATTTGCTTATTTTAGTGGCTATTTGCTTATGTATGTAACTAGTTCACTCTCCGTTTAAAAAAAACTAGTTCACTCGGTTGCCATGCTTTGAATCTCCTTCCTCCCAACATATCCCCCTTCTCAGGTGGACCCAGCAGGTCTCGTACACAGACATATGGGACCAACCACCTATCAATTTTAATTTCTTTATTTTCTTTAATATTTTGTCCTCTTCCTGTACATCGGCTGGCCATCATAGCCTATGGTGTTGGCCAGGCCATCCCTCTACTCCCACACATTGTCCGGCGGCAGCAACTCCATCAGCCCACCCTGCACCCGAACAAGTCAACCCTCGTACTCCCCTCTGCCTGCGTCTTCCCCCGCTCCAGTTCATTTGGTCTGTGGTCTCGACGTCGTCCTCCGCCTTGGTGCTCTTGCTGCGGCGCCACCGTTTGTCATTCCCAACATGGTCAGCAAAACAAGAGGAATCGGGAAACAACTTTTCATCGAGAGGCTGGCAGTCTCGAGCCCACTAGGTCCATGGCCTAGGTTTTGTTGTTTTTTTTTCCAACATGTTTCAACGTTTTTTGGATCAAGCAGCCTCTAGGCCTCCCAACCTAGCTTGTCTATAACATCAGCAACCCAAGTTATGTTTGTTTTTCAAGACGCGCACAGCTCAGTTCTATTTTTCTATAAGAATGCAAAACTGAACCTATGTTTCCCCTTCTATAATAGTATATATATATATATATATATATATATATATATATATATATAGAAATAACATAAGGTTCCGTTAAACCCGTCGTTCGTCCAACCATATAATAGACCTTCCCACTTCCTTTATTTTTCGTTTTCATTAATCCTATATCTGAATTTTCTCCCACTTTTTTTCCGATGTAAACTGAGTTTTCTCCCAGTACTTTTCCCTAGAACCAACTCAAATGTCCACGTCTAGCCTAAAAAGTAATAATACCCCACGTCCTATTAACTCATCAAATTAAAATGATATTTTATTTCATAAATTGAAAGTTCTTACAAAATAATAATAATAATTGTTTATATAGGCAAGTTAACTCCTAGTGATTGCATACATAAGCTTGCAAAGATTTTACTGACCAATGCAGTAATAGACGTGCAATCATATCTTTATGTTTTTATAACATTTCTCCGTCCAGCCCAACATGATATTTTCACCCAGCCCAGCAAGTCCGCGGATTTTGAGAAAAATGCAAATGGGCTATAATTATACCATATATATATAAACGGGCTGCATAGATGCTACATCATTGTTTCACCCAGCCCACCAAATGGACTGGCTGACATGTGGGCCAGTAGGTCGAAGCCTAAGCAAGGCGTTGGATTTACATCCAACGGTCGGCATTCTTCTTCAATCTCTCGTCTTCTTCCCCCAGCGCTACTGGGACCGCCTGCTCTAGCCTACGGCGTCTAGTAGCATTGTTTTGCGTGCCTTGTAGTGAAACGCTACCCTGCCGACGGCCAGGCCATCCCTCCACTCCACAGCTCCTGTTATTCTCTACCGAGTGTAGGCCCACCCCGCACCTGAACCAGTCAAGTTTCACACTCCTCTCCATCTGCAACTTCTCTGCCGCGTCTTCCCCATCTCCTAGTCATTCCAGTCTAGGGGGGTCAACAAACGAGAGCCATCGGAAGAGGACTGTACATGAGAGCATGACGACTGGGACCCACGAGGTCCATGGTCGCACGCAAGTAAAGTTCCTCCTTATTAAGTTGTTTCCTACCCCTAACATCTGGGACCCACCGGTTGTATCTTCGCATGGAAGGAAGTGCCTCCTTGTTATGCAAAAAAAACTATTCCACCCGATGACAGCTAGGACCCGGCAGATTTGGTGGCAGACTTGTGGGCCTACTAAGCAGACGTATACGCAGGGCTTTGTCAACTTAATCAACAAATGATTCTAGCAGCTGGACCATTGGATGTTAATCCAACAATCGTGCTCCTTCTTCAACCTCTGTTCTTGCTCCTGTCTCCCGTGAGCGGCAGTGCTGCCGTACAGCCGAACCAGTCAAGTTTCCCACTCCTATCCATCTGCGACTCCACTGCCGCGTCTTCCCCATCTTCGGGCCATTACAGTCTCGAGCCTCGCCTCGTCCACCGGCCTTGGTGCGCTCGGCACAGTGTGGTCAATGTGATCAACAAACGAGAGTCATTGGAAGATGACTGTACATGAGAGGCTGACAGGGGACACACCACGCCCATGGACGCATGCATGCAGCATGCGACTGCATCCTTTTTACCCTGAAAAATAATGTTTTATCCCCATGACTGCTGGGAACCACCAGCTACATCTTCGCACACAAGGAAGTGCGTCCATATTACGGAAAAAAATGATTTGCCCCCTGAGGGAGTCCTGGATTAGGGGATGTCCGGATGGCCGGACTATGACCTTCGGCCGGACTCCCGGACTATGAAGATACAAGATTGAAGACTCCATCCCGTGTCCGGATGGGACTTTCCTTGGCGTGGAAGGCAAGCTTGGCGAGACGATATGAAGATCTCCTCCCATTGTAACCGACTCTGTGTAACCCTAGCCCTTTCCGGTGTCTATATAAACCGGAGAGTTTTAGTCCGTAGGACGAACAACAATCATACCATAGGCTAGCTTCTAGGGTTTAGCCTCTCTGATCTCGTGGTAGATCCACTCTTGTACTACCCATATCATCAATATTAATCAAGAAGGAGTAGGGTTTTACCTCCATCGAGAGGGCCCGAACCTGGGTAAAAACATCGTGTCCCTTGTCTCCTGTTACCATCCACCTAGACGCACAGTTCGAGACCCCCTACCCGAGATCCGCCGGTTTTGACACCGACATTGGTGCTTTCATTGAGAGTTCCTCTGTGTCGTCACCTTTAGGCCCGATGGCTTCTTGATCATCAACCACGCGCGGTCCAGGGCGAGATTTTTCTCCCCGGACAGATCTTCGTATTTGGCGGCTTCGCACTGCGGGCCAACCCGCTTGGCCATCTGGAGCAGATCGAAAGCTACGCCCCTGGCCATCAGGTCAAGTTCGGAAGTTTAAACTATACAGCCGACATCTGCGGGGACTTGATCTTCGACGGATTCGAGCCACGGCCGAGCACGCCGCACTATCACGATGGGCATGATTCAGCTCTGCCGCCGGACAACACCCAGAGCGTCGCTCAGGTGCCCGCTGAGGGAGTCCTGGATTAGGGGGTGTCCGGATGGCCGGACTAAGACCTTTGGTCGGACTCCCGGACTATGAAGATACAAGATTGAAGACTCCGTCCCGTGTCCGGATGGGACTTTCCTTGGCGTGGAAGGCAAGCTTGGCGATACGATATGAAGATCTCCTCCCATTGTAACCGACTCTGTGTAACCCCAACCCTCTCCACTGTCTATATAAACCGGAGAGTTTTAGTCCGTAGGATGAACAACAATCATACCATAGGCTAGCTTCTAGGGTATAGCCACTCCGGTCTCGTGGTAGATCTACTCTTGTACTACCCATATCATCAATATTAATCAAGCAGGAGTAGGGTTTTACCTCCATCGAGAGGGCCCGAACCTGGGTAAAAACATCGTGTCCCTTGTCTCCTGTTACCATCCGCCTAGATGCACAGTTCGGGACCCCCTACCCGAGATCCGCCGGTTTTGACACCGACATTGGTGCTTTCATTGAGAGTTCCTCTGTGTCGTCGCCTTTAGGCCCGATGGCTTCTTCGCTCGTCAATCGCGATGCGGTCCGGGATGAGACTTTTCTCCCCGGACAGATCTTCGTATTCGGCGGCTTCGCACTGCGGGCCGACTCGTTTGGCCATCTGGAGCAGATCGAAAGCTACGCCCCTGGCCATCAGGTCAGGTTTGGAAGCTTAAACTACACGGCCGACATCCGCGGGGACTTGATCTTCGACGGATTCGAGCCACGACCGGGCGCGCCGCACTGTCACGATGGGCATGATTTAGCTCTGCCATCGGACAACACCCAGAGCGTCGCTCAGGTGTCCGCTCCGACCATTAGCTCGGAGCCCACTGCGCCAGTCGGGGACGGACGGTTGGACGCCGCCCCGGAAGCTGCAACCTCTACGGCGATAGAGCCGGATACCAGCCTAGTCCCTCGCAAGGCCCGTGACTCCAAGGTGCCGGACTCCGATCCGGACTCCGTAAATCCCGCACCTCTTCCGATTAAGCCCGATTGGGCTCCGGTCATGGAGTTCACCGCCGCGGACGTCTTTCAGCACTCGCCTTTCGGCAATATCCTGAATTCATTAAAGTCTCTCTCTTTGTCAGGAGAGCCCTGGCCGAACTACGGCCAACACGGTTGGGATGCGGACGACGAAGAAATTCGAAGCCCACCCACCACCCACTTCGTAGCCACTGTCGACGATTTAACCGACATGCTCGACTTTGACTCCGAAGACATCGACGGCATGGACGCCGATGAAGGAGACGATCAAGAACCAGCACCTATAGGGAACTGGAAAGCCACCTCGTCATATGACATATACATGGTGGACACCCCTAAAGCGGGGGATGGCGAGGAGAAAACGGAGGATGATCCCTCCAAGAAGCAACCCAAGCGCCGACGTCAGCGGCGCCGCTCTAAGTCCCGCCAAAGCAAAAACGGCGATTCCGGCACCGGAGATAACAACACGCCGGACAGTGCCGAAGACAACCCCCTCCAGCAGGATTCAGTGCAGGAGGACGAAGGAGCCAGCCCTCATGAGAGAGCGGCCGACAAAGAGGATGAGGACGACAATTACATGCCTCCCTCCGAAGACGAGGCAAGCCTCGACGACGACGAATTCGTCGTGCCAGAGGATCCCGTCGAACAAGAGCGTTTCAAACGCAGGCTCGTAGCCACGGCAAGCAGCCTCAAGAAGAAACAGCAGCAGCTTAGAGCTGACCAAGACTTGCTAGCCGACAGATGGACCGAAGTCCTGGCGGCCGAAGAGTATAAACTAGAACGCCCATCCAAGAGCTACCCAAAGCGCAGGCTGCTACCCCAACTTGAGGAGGAAGCAACTAAACCTACATCACCAGCGTACGATGCGCCCGATCGGCCACCCCGTGGCCGCGATAGAGAGGCCTTCAGGCCCTCAACCCAAGCCGCACCCCGACACCGCTCAAAACATACCAGAGTACGGGGAGACGCAACAGACCTGCGAGACATCTTGGAGAATAAGGCAAGGCAAACAAGATCGATCTACGGATCGCATGGGCGCCCCGCTTCACGTGACGCTAGCCGTCACGCCGGACATAATAAGTATGGCCCGGCCGAATACAACAGACCAAGCTCGTCCGAGCTGCGTCGTGATATAGCCCAGTACAGGGGCGCCGCACACCCACTATGCTTCACAGACGAAGTAATGGATCATCAAATCCCCGAGGGCTTCAAACCCGTAAACATCGAATCATACGATGGCACAACAGATCCTGCGGTATGGATCGAGGATTATCTCCTTCATATCCACATGGCCCGTGGTGATGATCTACACGCCATCAAATACCTCCCGCTCAAGCTTAAAGGACCAGCTCGACATTGGCTTAACAGCCTGCCAGCAGAGTCAATTAGTTGTTGGGAGGACCTGGAATCCGCATTCCTTGACAACTTCCAGGGCACGTATGTGCGACCACCAGACGCCGATGACCTAAGCCACATAATCCAGCAGCCAGAGGAATCGGCCAGACAATTCTGGACACGGTTCCTAACCAAGAAAAACCAAATAGTCGATTGTCCGGACGCCGAGGCCCTTGCAGCCTTCAGGCACAACATCCGAGACGAATGGCTTGCCCGGCACCTAGGACAGGAAAAGCCGAAATCTATGGCAGCCCTCACGACACTCATGACCCGCTTCTGTGCGGGAGAAGACAGCTGGCTAGCTCGTAGCAATAACATAACCAAGAGCCCCGGCAATTCGGATACCAAGGATAACAACGGCAGGTCACGTCGCAACAAGCATAAGCGCCGCATTAACGGTGACAATACTGAAGATACGGCAGTCAATGCCGGATTCAGAGGCTCTAAACCGGGTCAGCGGAAGAAGCCATTCAAAAGAAACCCTCAGGGCCCATCCAGCTTAGACCGGATACTCGATCGCTCGTGCCAGATACACGGCACCCCCGAACAGCCAGCCAATCACACCAACAGGGATTGTTGGGTGTTCAAGCAGGCAGGCAAGTTAAGTGCCGAGACCAGAGACAAGGGGCTACATAGCGATGACGAGGAGGGGCCCCGGCCGCCGAACAACAAAGGACAGAAGGGATTTCCCCCGCAAGTTCGGACGGTGAACATGATATACGCAACCCACATCCCCAAAAGGGAGCGGAAGCGTGCTCTCAAGGACGTCTATGCGCTGGAGCCAGTCGCCCCAAAGTTCAACCCATGGTCCTCCTGCCCGATCACCTTCGATCGAAGGGACCATCCCACCAGCATCCGTCACGGCGGATTCGCCGCACTGGTCCTAGACCCAATTATCGACGGATTTCACCTTACCAGAGTCCTAATGGACGGCGGCAGTAGCCTGAACCTGCTTTACCAGGACACAGTGCGAAAAATGGGCATCGATCCTTCAAGGATTAAACCCACAAAGACAACCTTCAAAGGTGTCATACCAGGGGTAGAGGCCAGCTGTACAGGCTCGGTTACACTCGAAGTGGTCTTCGGATCCCCGGATAACTTCCGGAGCGAGGAGTTAATCTTCGACATAGTCCCATTCCGCAGCGGCTATCACGCCCTGCTTGGACGAACCGCATTTGCAAAATTCAATGCGGTGCCGCACTACGCATATCTCAAGCTCAAGATGCCAGGACCTCGCGGAGTCATCACGGTAAACGGAAACACCGAACGCTCTCTCCGAACGGAGGAGCACACGGCGGCCCTGGCGGCGGAAGTACAGAGTAGCCTCTCAAGGCAGTTCTCCAATCCAGGCGTCAAACGTCCGGACAACGTCAAGCGAGCCCGAAGTAACCTACAACAAATCCGGCTGGCACGTTCCGAGCAAGCATAGCAGTGCGGCCCCAACCCCAGCCCCCGCCAAACGGCGATACTGGTACCACGCGTACATAATTACGCCTTAGAGATACCATGGGCATAAGGGGAGGGGCACAACAACGGCACGCCCAGAATGCGGCTCAACCGCACTAAGGGGCTCCCTATTTCGCCGTTTTCCTTTTTACACACTTTCAGGACCCAACTATTCGGAAGGCCTGTCCGGCAATACACTCGCCGAACCCACGATGCAACAGCCAGGGAGGGAGCAAGCCACGTCAAAAGTCCAGGTGGTCTCTATAACGAGTTTAATACCTGTTTTACTTACAATCCCGCAGCTTGCCCCTGGAGGGGAATATGTCAAATACTCCCATCTCTTGCTTACCGCACTTCTTGTATCGTTCTGCTTTCGCAGCAGCCCTTTTTTAATAAACAATATATAGCTCTTACCTATTATTGTACTTATCTATTTTTATATACAAATATGTTCAGTCATGACATTCTGCAACCGTACACTTTGGTGCGGACAATACACCAGGGGCTTACAACACCCCATAACATGGTGTGAGAAGACCGAACACTCTCACGAGTGCGGCACCCCGAACTTATAGCACTATATGCATCGGCTCCGAATCATGTCTTTGGTCAATAGTTGGGTTTGCCCGGCTCCCATGTTTTGGTACCTTACGTTCCGCATTGTTGGCTAAGGTAGCGCTGGGAGAACTACTGCGATTGTGCCCCAGTTGAGCTGGGTTAACACCTCAGTAGAGAAAGCTAAAACTGACTGTCATGATAGTGCGAGAGACCGGTCGCTGTTCGCGAGGTTTCTTCGAGTCCTTAAAGACTTATGCCGCTTCGAGCGAGGAACCGGACTTATCCGGCCTAGGCGTGGATAGCGCCCCGAACTCGGTCTTCCGAATACTAGGGGCTTCGCCGAAATTTAAAATTATAGAATTCTATGGCTAAGTGAGAGTGATAAAGCATTATAAGTCCGACGGCCTGGTTCGTTGTGCTGAACGCCTCCCTAGATGGACCCAAGAATGGGAACAAGAGCGCTCAGGTTTATCCCGAACACCCCAGCACTCGTGGCATGGGGGTCGAAGCCGACGACTTGCATCTCTCAGATTTGATAAACGGCCGCACAGAAGGTAATATTTTAAATTAACAAGCGTTGCTTAACGCATATGAACAAAGCTTCAGCGTACAGGATAACAAATGCGAGTCTACTCAAAAATTACATCTTTGGAGCACTCATCCGCTATACGGCGGGCACCCTTCAGAACGCCATTATAATACATCTCGGGCGTACGATACTCCTTGCCCGGCGGTGGCGCGTCCGTCAACAGCTTCTCCGCATCTAGCTTGCCCCAGTGCACCTTAGCACGGGCAAGGGCCCGACGGGCACCTTCAATACAAACGGAGCGCTTGACGACCTCAATCCACGGACACGCGTCCACCAGCCGCCGCACCAGACCGAAGTAGCTCCCAGGCATGACTTCTCCAGGCCACAGCCGAGCTATGAGGCCCTTCATGGCCTGTTCGGCCACCTTGTGGAGCTCGACCAGCTGCTTCAGCTGGTCGCTCAGGGGCACCGGATGTTCGGCCTCAGCATACTGAGACCAGAACACTTTTTCCGTCGAGCTCCCCTCTTCGGCTCGGTAGTATGCGGCGGCATCAGACACACTACGGGGCAGATCGGCGAACGCTCCTGGAGAGCTCCGGATTCGGGTAAGTAGCAGATAATTAACTTTTATATTTTTGCTTTGCATAAAGAATGCCTTACCCGCCGCTATCTTCTTCATCGCCTCGATCTCCTGAAGGGCCTTCTGGGCTTCGGCCTTAGCGGTCTTGGCACTCTCAAGAGCCAAGGCAAGCTCGGACTCTCGAGTCTTCGAGTCACGCTCCAAACTCTCGTGTTTTTCCACGAGAGCCTGGAGCTCTTGCCGCACCTCCGCCACCCGCGCCTCCTGCTTCTCTCGCTCGGTGCGCTCCAAGGCCGCACTCTTTTCGGCCTTGGAGACCGCCTCTTTCAGGGTCGCCACCTCGGTCGTGGCTCCTGCAACATTAACGTTGGTCCTGTTCTTATTTTGCAACCAAGTATTTCTATATACATTTACAGGAGGTACTATGTACCCTCTTTATCCTCGAGCTGCTTCTTGGCACGGCCGAGCTCGCTCTCGGACCGCTCGAGGCTTTCCTTCAATGCATTGACCTCCGCAGTCAGTGCGGCAGAGGTCAGCAGCGCAGCCTGCATTCCCATATTGACATATTTCTATTAGACTCCTGCGTATATCTTTTTAGATCCTCAGCTCGGCTTTTCTTTCCGAACACCGAACTGAGCATCAGGGGCTACTGTCTATGCGGTAATATTTTTTATATATGTTTTTGAACACATACCTCAAAGCCCGTTAACAGGCTTGTACAGGCTTCCGTCAGCCCGCTCTTGGCGGACTGAACCTTCTGAATCACCGCACTCATAACAGTGCGGTGTTCCTCGTCGATGGAGGCGCCGTTAAGCGCCTCCAGCAAATTGTCCGGCGCCTCCGGTGGACGGAAGTCGCCGGCGTCGCAGGCTTGCCCTTCTTATGAAGGCGCCGCCTGTCGGACTCTGGAACCGCTGATGGTTCCGGAGCAGTGTCCGGCCCGGGGCCGGACTTAGATCCCTCCGGGGCTTTACCCCCTTTGGGCCTGGAGTCCGGAAGGTCGCCTTGTGGCGCCTCCAGGACCACCTCCTCCTGGTTTTGTCCCCTACGGGACTCCACCTCAGCGTCGTCTGTAGGGAGAGGGGAGGAGGCCGTCGGAAGTGAAGCGCTATTCACGTCCGACGAATTCATAGAGCCGCTCGACGAATCGCCAAGCTGAGCTCTGGGCGGACTGCATAATTAGATTCGGCATTAGAAGCTATCGAAAAATAAAGGAATGCAATAAGTCTTTCGGGTAGCCGGACACTTACGATTTTGCCAGGGGCTTGACCCTGGATGGCCATTCCCCCCCCCGCCGTCTTCGGCGTCGGGGGCGTAGTCCGGCAGAAGGGTCTTCCCCTTCTTGGACCCTCCGGCCTCCCCAGTTGGGGCGGCCTTTCTTTTGTTCCTCCCCCCGTTGGAGAGGGAGAGGCTTCTTATTCTTCTTCCTCCTCGTCGTCTTCGGAGGCGGAGGGTGCGTTGGGGTTGTCGGGCAAATCCGACGCCACCGGGCACCGGGAACTCTTTCGGGTCCCCGTGGCCTTCTCCTTGGCCTTCTTCTCCGGCACCACGTGAGGTGCCGGAACCAGTAGCTTTGCTAATTGCGCGTCTGTTGGGCCTTCGGGCAAAGGAGCCGGACAGTCAAACTGTTCGGATGTCCTCTTCCAGTCCTGTTAAAGGAACAGGAGTTTAGGTCCCACATAAAGTCACACTATGAAATTCGGGTATCCCGTAAGGGACTAAATGTAAGCTTACTTCGGAGGCTTGACATTTGGCGCAGAATCCGCGATCCTCGGTGACGGGAGGGGAGACCTCGGAACTCTTGAAAAGCACCTTCCAGGCGTCCTCGTGCTTCGTTTCGAAGAGCCGGGATAGAGTCTGGTGCTAGGCCGGGTCGAACTCCCACAAATTGAAGTCCCGTCGTTGACACGGGAGGATCCGGTGGAAGAGCATGACCTGGACCACGTTGACAAGCTTGACCTTCTTGGTCACCAGGTCTCGGACGCAGGTTTGGAGTCCGGTCACCTCTTCCGGATTGCCCCACGACAGGCCCGTCTCTTTCCAAGATGTGAGCCGGGTGGGGATGCCGGATCGAAATTCGGGGGCCGCTGCCCACTTAGGGTCACGCGGCTCGGTGATATAAAACCACCCCGATTGCCACCCTTTGATGGTTTCCACGAAGGCACCCTCGAGCCAAGTGACGTTGGCCATCTTGCCCACCATAGCACCTCCGCATTCCGCTTGTCGGCCTTTCACAACCTTCGGCTTGACGCTGAAGATCTTCAGCCATAGGCCAAAGTGGGGCTGGATGCGGAAGAAGGCCTCACACACGACGATAAACGCCGAGATATTGAGGATGAAGTTCGGGGCCAGATCGTGGAAGTCCAGGCCGTAGTAGAACATGAGCCCCCGGACGAACGGGTGAAGAGGAAAACCCAGTCCGCGGAGGAAATGGGGAAGAAAAACAACCCTCTCATGGGGCCTGGGGGTGGGGATGAGTTGCCCCACATCTGGAAGCCGGTGCGCGATGTCGTTAGACAAGTATCCGGCCTTCCTCAGTTTTTTGATTTGCCCCTCCGTGACGGAGGAGGCCATCCATCTACCTCCCGCTCCGGACATGGTTGGAGAAGGTTGAGGTGGGAAGTGCGGGCTTGGGCGCTGGAGCTCGAGCGCGCAGGGACGGATAAGCAGAGGAGGAAGAAGGCGTGAATGGAAAGGGCGGATTCTTATCCCCTTATATGGGCGGCCAAAACTACGAGCCCCCCACCGGCCTAATAAAACTCGCTTATCTCCCAAGCGCCGCGGTTAATGGCGCGGTTGGGTTACCCACACCCGTATTGATGAGAATCCCGGAATAAGGGGACACGATCTCTGCTTTGACAAGACGTGCCAAGGAAACCGCCTCGCTAAACGCGCTGAGGTGGAACAATAAAATGAATAAAAGCCTGGCCGTGGCATGATGTCACGCCGCGGAATACGTCAGCAGATCCGATTAACGCAAATATTATTCTCTCTACGGTGGAATGTGGAACTTATTTTGCAGAGCCGGACACTACCCTGGTGTTCAACATCTTCTATGAAATATTCGGAGGAGGAACCCGCCTTGCAATGCCGAAGACAACTTGCGCGCCGGACTCGTCGTCATTGAAGCCTGGTTCAGGGGCTACTGAGGGAGTCCTGGATTAGGGGGTGTCCGGATGGCCGGACTAAGACCTTTGGCCGGACTCCCGGACTATGAAGATACAAGATTGAAGACTCCGTCCCGTGTCCGGATGGGACTTTCCTTGGCGTGGAAGGCAAGCTTGGCGATACGATATGAAGATCTCCTCCCATTGTAACCGACTCTGTGTAACCCTAGCCCTCTCCGGTGTCTATATAAACCGGAGAGTTTTAGTCCGTAGGACGAACAACAATCATACCATAGGCTAGCTTCTAGGGTTTAGCCACTCCGATCTCGTGGTAGATCTACTCTTGTACTACCCATATCATCAATATTAATCAAGCAGGAGTAGGGTTTTACCTCCATCGAGAGGGCCCGAACCTGGATAAAAACATCGTGTCCCTTGTCTCCTGTTACCATCCGCCTAGACGCATAGTTCGGGACCCCCTTCCCGAGATCCGTCGGTTTTGACACCGACACCCGCTCCGACCATTAGCTCGGAGCCGACTGCGCTAGTCGGGGATAGATGGTTGGACGCCACCCCGGGAGCCGCAATCTCTACGGCGATAGAGCCGAATACCAGCCTAGTCCTTTGCAGGGCCCGTGACTCCAAGGTGCCGGACTCCGCTCTGGACTCTGTATATTCTACACCTCTTCCGATC
Source organism: Triticum aestivum (assembly GCF_018294505.1). Lineage (NCBI taxonomy): Eukaryota > Viridiplantae > Streptophyta > Magnoliopsida > Poales > Poaceae > Triticum > Triticum aestivum. The sequence goes on along the minus strand of NC_057795.1, from coordinate 465,851,469 downwards.
GAACCCGATTGGGCCCCGATCATGAAGTTCACCGCCACGGATGTCTTTCAGCACTCGCCCTTTGGCGATATCCTGAATTCACTAAAGTCTCTCTCTTTGTCAGGAGAGCCCTGGCCGAATTACGGTCAGCATGGTTGGGATACGGACGACGAAGAAATTCGAAACCCACCCACCACCCACTTGGTAGCCACTGTCGAGGATTTAACCGACATGCTCGACTTTGACTCCGAAGAAATCGACGGTATGGACACCGATAAAGGAGACGAACAAGAACCGGCACCTATAGGGCACTGGAAAGCCACCTCATCATACAATGTATACATGGTGGACACACCTAACAGAAATGACAACGAGGATCAAAAGGGCGCAACGAGGGATCGCTCCCTCGAAAAACAATCAAAGCGGTGCCGTAAGCGCAAGGCCAAGCCCCACCTCGACAAAGACCCAGCCATAGAGCAGGGTGAATCAACTGAAGACGAACATGACATTGAGCAACCGTCCAAACAGGACGGACAATCCGAACAACCCATCCCCGGGAAAGATAATAGTCCGGACGACCTCGCGCCGGACAAATTGCTGGAACATCAGAACCTCCACCAAAGGCTCGTTGCCATTGCACGTAGCCTGAAAAAGCAGAAGCGGAGGCTCAAAACAGCGGAAGATGCACTCAGGATCAGATGGGGCAAAGTACTCAATACCGCACACAAGTACGGCAACAGTCGTCACACAAAGAACTATCCGAAGCGGAAACTACTACTGGAATTTGATGAAGAGGCCATCAAGCCCCCACAGTCAAAAAATAAGGAAGCCACAAGGTCGGATAGACGACCCCACGATCAATCTCAAGCAACAAAGGGCGCCGCACTCAATACGGTGCGCGATCGTCCAAGAATTCACATCAAAAAACTGGCCCAACCAGATCCATCTATGGGCCAAGAAAGCAGGCTCAAGTGAGCAATGCAATGCAAAAAATATCCAAACATCGCGGCACACCTAAATACAGGGGCGCCGCACATCCCCTATGTTTTACCGATGAGGTGCTGGATCATGAATTTCCAGCGGGATTCAAGCCCGTGAACATAGAAGCATACGACGGAACAACAGACCCTGGAGTCTGGATCGAGGATTATATCCTCCACATACACATGGCCAGAGGAGATGACCTCCACGCCATAAAATACTTACCCCTTAAGCTCAAAGGGCCAGCCCGGCATTGGCTTAAAAGCCTTCCCGAAAACACCATGGGAAGTTGGGAAGCGCTCGAGGATGCTTTCCGGGCAAATTTTCAAGGGACCTATGTCCGACCTCCGGATGCAGATGATCTGAGTCATATAACTCAGCAGCCCGGAGAGTCAGCCCGGAAACTCTAGAATAGATTCCTTACTAAAAAGAATCAGATAGTCGACTGTCCGGACGCCGAGGCCCTAGCAGCTTTCGAACATAGCGTCCGAGACGAATGGCTCGCCAGACACCTTGGCCAAGAAAAGCCAAGAACAATGGCCGCATTAACAAGCCTCATGACCCGCTTTTGTGCAGGAGAGGATAGCTGGTTGGCAAGAAGCAGCACCAGCAACCCGAATACGTCCGAACCCAGAGATGGGAACTGGAAACCGCGCCGTAACAAAGAGTCGCGCCGGATCAAGGACAACAGCCCGATGAGCACGGCAGTAAACGCCGGATTCAAAAGCTCTCGGCAAAATCAGAAAAAGCCGCCCCCCAAAGATGACAGGGACGAGCTATCCAACCTCAACAAAATCTTGGACAAAATATGTCAAATCCACAGTACTCCTGGGAGACCTGCAAACCATACCCACAGAGATTGTTGGGTCTTCAAGCAGTCCGGCAAACTCAACACCGAACACAAGGGGCTCAACACACCAAGCGAGGATGACGACACACCCCACAAGCAGAACACCGGAGAACAAAAGAAGTTCCCACAAGAAGTCAAGACAGTAAATTCACTTCAGATGACAAAAGGGAAAAACAGAATGGCGCTTACGAAGACACGCACCATACGGCCAGCCCCAGAGGAGCACCGCCACTAGTTGTTACAACCAATCACCTTTGGTCATCACGATTACTCCAGAGGAGCCCGGAATGCAGGCTGGACTGCCTTGGTCTTGAATCCTATTATTGACGGACTCCAATTTACAAAAGTCCTTATGGATGGCGGCAGTGACTTGAACCTGTTATATCAGGACACAATCCGCAAACTAGGGGTAAACCCAGCTATAATCCGCCATGGCAACACTTCCTTTCGAGGAGTCACGCCGGGTCCAGATACCTAGAGTATGGGTTCCCTTTCGTTAGAAGTCACGTTCGGCTCACCCGACAACTTCCGAAGCGAAAAGCTAACATTCCACATCGCCCCATTCATAAGTCACTATCAAGCGCTACTGGGACATGAAGCTTTCGCCCGCTATAACGCAATACTGCATTATGAATCCCTTACACTTAAAATGCCCGGCCCACGAGGCATCATCTCATTACAGGGGAATATAAATTGACCCCCAAAGTACGGGCAAAGGTGCGGCCGCCTGGACAACCGCCCACTAATCCAGCCCTACTATCCCGGACACGGCTCGACGAGTCCGGCGTAAACGTACATATGCTTAATAGTCGCATAACCCTGTACAAGGGGCTCCGCGTGTTCACGCCAGGAGACAATACGGCTCAATTCTTGCTCCAACTATATTTTGTTTATTTTAAATATAGATTTCTCGCACGCTTATTTTTTACTAAGTTCCTCTCTTTCGCAGACGAACATCGTGCTACGCCCATCCAGGATACGGCACAACGGAGACACAGACGCAAACATGCAGCAGGGACCCGTTTCAAGGATTCTTTTCAGATTAAGACCCTGCGTAAACCTTTTTTACTGTCTCTTGTTGACAACATCCCCCGGTTTTCGCTATAACCGAGGAGGAGGCTGGCAACTTGGCATGTGGCCACACCAGAATTTTTGCGCGTACCTGGACACCAGGGGCTTTTTTACCAAGGGCTCTATTTCGGCCTGTCTTCATAAAGACCGAATACCTTAGGGAGTGTTCGGTGTCGCGAGTTTGGCCCTATATGCATCAGCTCGAATCATGTCTTTGGTCAAATGTTGGGTTTGCCTGGCTCCTGTGTTTTGCTGCCTTACGTTCCGCTATATCGGCTAACGTGGCACCAAGAGAACTACTGCGATTGTGCCCCGGTTCGGCCAGGCGAGCACCTCAGTAGAGAAAGCCGAAAACTGACTGTCATGATATAGCGAGAGACTGGTCAACCACTCGATGACTTTTGGAATCTTTAGGATTCCTCCGCATTAACGAAGGGCCGCTTCCCGGTCAGGCACACTCGTGCCCCGAATTCGGGTGAGCGCGGTGCCCCTAGAGGCTATTCAGTAGCCCCACTGTCAAACTCCTATGGCTAAGTGAAAGTGATAAAGCATTATAGTCCAGTTGCCTAGTTCGTCGTGCCACCACCTCCTTTATAGGACCAAGACATTGGATTAAGTGTGAAAAGGCGCCTTTTTGAGAACACCCCCGCATTCTATGCGTGGGGGCTGAAGCCAACAACTGCCATCTTTCAGGTTATATACACATATATACATTAAACGGCCGCATAGGAGGCATCATAATTCTTGCAAGCACAAGTATAAAAAGCCTTTATATTCCATCAAAATATTTGTTTTACAATAGTACACGCTATTCGAACACAACATCCTTCGAGCACTGTGACTCTATTAAACGAGCGCCATGAAGAACTTCCTCAAAGTAGTGCTTGGCAGGTACTCGGCTTTCGTCCGAATCCCGGGATGCAACAACACTGGCCTTCATATCCACCCAATATGTTTTGACACAGGCAAGAGTCATCTGTGCACCCTCTATGCACGCCGACCTCTTCATTGCATCATCATGCGGCACTGAACCAAGGAACTGCTGCACCAAGCCAAAATAACTCTTCGGCTCCGGCTCCTCCGGCCACAGACGACTCGCAACATACCTCATGGCGAGTCCGGATAACCTATTCAGCTCCGCCCAGGCGGCAAAATGGTCGGATACCGAAAGTGGGCGTTCTGGATTGTGGAACTGCGACCAAAAAAGCTCTTCCAATCCATGGTCACCTCGGCCGCGGAAGTGTTCGGTCGCGTCCGCCGCACTAGTTGCCAAATCCAGATAAGTGTTTTCCACACTCCACTGCCGGTCTAACGGAGCATACTTGGGGTCTCTGAACTTCATCTGCAGCATATAGGGCTTTCCAGCCATGATATCTCTGGCCTGACGCAGCTCCTCCTTCATAGCTCTCATTGCAGAGCGAGTATCCTTTGCTTCAGCAGTGATCTTTTCAAGGTCCTTCTGAGCCGCCCTATCTTCTTGTTCAAGAAATTCACAGCGGTCGGTAGCATCCTTCAATTTTATGGCCATCTCGGCTATTACCTTCTTGCTCTGGCAGTGAGCAGCCTGTTCGGCTTTTAGCTCTTCAGCCGCTTTAACGGCAGCCGCATCACTTCTCCTTGCTTGCTCCTTGGCTCGGGCAAGTTTCGCCCGAAGGTTCTCCACGGCAGCAGCACCATCTACATTAAGCACATATATATAAGGCCCGAGCATCGAGCTCCTATTACCAAGTGTCTTTGGAACATACCTTGTGCCTCGTCCAGCCGCTTATTTACAAGCGCGATGTCGGCATCTGCTACGTCAAGTTGCCGCTTTAGTTCGGCAGATTCATCAGTCCGGCTAGCCACCGAACGCCTCGCCACCTTCATAGAAAAGGCGACATATTATACCTGGGGTTATGATCCTCTGTGCGCAGTCACTCTTGACGACACACAGAGTCTCAGGGGCTACTATTTATACAGGGCGCATTTAATATGCGGCTCTACCAAAAGGTACACCTTTTTACGTACCTCAAATCCTATTAGTAAACTCCTGGCAGCCTCGTACAATCCGCTTTCCGCGGATGAAATCCTTCCAATCACCGTATTCATCAACATACAGTGTTCTTCTGAGATGGACGCCCTCCCAAGCAGATCCTTCAGCCCCTTCGACTATGCACCAGAGGGTGCCGGACTAGCCTGACGACCTTTTCCAGGGTCTGGACTTGGAAAAACCCTCCAAGACGACACCTCGGGGTCGCCTGCCTCGTGAGACGGTGCAACAAGGGGAGGCGTTTTGCTCTCTATCATCTCTGGACGAAGATCCCCTGAAGATGAGCTCTGCTGAGAAGGGTTGAGATCCGAACTGCAAGGTAATGTTTCGGTTATCTTCCTCAGAAATAAAACAGGAGTGTCATTCATTATGGAACCCCTCCCTTCACTTACGTCTCGGGGTAGAGCGGGTCCCCTTTAGGGGGCGATTCAGCCGGGGCGTTCTCCGGTGCCAAACCCTCTGGCGAAGATTTCTTCCCTCGTTTTGAGGCCATCACCTCCGGGTCTTTAGAGGCAGTCCTTTTCTTTCCCTGGTCAGGCGAATTTTCGATTCTTCCCTTCCTAACAGCCTCCTTCGCGGAGGCGGTAGCTCCTTGGTTCCCCCCTTCGCCTTCCGCCAAAAGCGCGACCTCCAGCATCCTGGTTAGCATGGGATTCGGCGCGGTCTCGGGCAAGGGGGCTGGACACCTGATAAGCTTTGCCTTCACTATCCACTCCTGTTCAAAGTTAAGGGTAATTTTGTGATGAAAATACGGATGGTGTGTCCAAATACGGGGCTACTTACCTTAGCATCCGGGCGATTGCACCTCAGACTTGCGTCCTCGGACAAATCCGGACACCTTGCTTGTGATCTGAAGAACAATTTGTACATCTCCACGGGTGTCGCGCCCATGAAATGTTGGAGGACTCGCGATCCCTCCGGATTAAATTCCCACAAGCGGAGAGGGCGACGTTTGCAGGGTAGTGTGCGGCGAATCAGCATAACTTGCGCCATTACGGTCAAATTGATATCTCTTCCTAGAAGATCTCGAATGCGGTCCTGCAGCAAGGGCACGTCTTTGGGCAGCCCCCAGATAAGTCCTTCATTAACCCATGATGCTAGTCATGGTGGGGGACCCGAGCGAAAAGAAGGTGGCGCCACCCATGTGGTGCCCCTGGCGGCTGTGATGTAAAACCAGTCTCGTTGCCATAAGCGGAACTCCTCTTGAAAAGAGCTCTCGGGCCATGGAGCGTCGGCCATCTTGCTTATTATAGCTCCTCCGCACTCAGCGTGTTGCCCCTTGATCATCTTCGGTTCCACCTTGAAGGTTCTTAGCCACAATCTGAAGTGAGGAGTAATATGGAGGAAGGCCTCACACACGACAATGAATGATGAGATTTGGAGGATGGACTCCAGAGCTAAGTCGTGGAACTCCAGCCCGTAATAAAACATAAGCCCCCTCACGAAGGGATCAATCGGGAAGCCTAGCCCCCGAAGGAAGTGAGATGCGAACACCACGCTCTCACCAGACTGGGGAGTGGGAATGGCCTGCCCTTGAGCAGGCAGCCTATGCGAGATTTCGCCGGTTAGATACCTGGCATCTCTTAGCTTTTGCACCTCTTCTTCCATAACGGAGGAAGGCATCCACCGGCCTTGAAGGTCGGAGCCGGACATCGTCGAAGGTCCGAAGCGCCTAAAACTAGAGCTTTGGGTGTTGGAACTCGAAGCGAGGGGCGGATTCGATTGGATTGAGAAGAAAGGAGTCGAGCCTTGGTCTCTTTATAAAGGAGTTGAATACCAAGAGCCCTCCCCGTAACAGTTTGGGACTCGCTTTCAATTAGGGAGTCATACCAAAGGCACGGTTGGGTTACCCACGCTCGTATTGATGAGAATCCCGGAATAAGGGGACACGATCTCTGCTTTGACAAGACATGCCAAGGAAACCGCCTCACTAAACACGCTGAGGTGGAATAGTAAAACGATTCGAATAAAGGCCTGGCCGTGACGTGACGTCACACTGCGGAATACCTCAGTAGATTAGATTTGTGCAAATATTATTCTCTCTACGGTGGCATGTGGAACTTATTTTGCAGAGCCGGACACTATCCTTGTGTTCAACATCTTCTATGAAGTATTCGGAGGAGGAATCCGTCTTGCAATGCCGAAGAAAATTTGTGCACCGGACTCGTCGTCATTGAAGCCTGGTTCAGGGGCTACTGAGGGAGTCCTGGATTAGGGGGTGTCCGGATGGCCGGACTATGACCTTTGGCCGGACTCCCGGACTATGAAGATACAAGATTGAAGACTCCGTCCCATGTCCGGATGGGACTTTCCTTGGCGTGGAAGGCAAGCTTGGCGATACGATATGAAGATCTCCTCCCATTGTAACCGACTCTGTGTAACCCTAGCCCTCTCCGGTGTCTATATAAACCGGAGAGTTTTAGTCCGTAGGACGAACAACAATCATACCATAGGGTAGCTTCTAGGGTTTAGCCTCTCTGATCTCGTGGTAGATCCACTCTTGTACTAACCATATCATCAATATTAATCAAGCAGGAGTAGGGTTTTACCTCCATCGAGAGGGCCTGAACCTGGGTAAAAACATCGTGTCCCTTGTCTCCTGTTACCATCCGCCTAGACGCACAGTTCGGGATCCCCTACCCGAGATCCGCCACTTTTGACATCGACACCCTCTGACTCCTGGGACCCACCAATTACGTCTTCGCACGCAAGGAAGTGCCTGACGGGACCCACCTGGTCGAAGCGTACGTAGTGTTGTCATTCTGGTCATGAACGTGTATGTACATACTGGTCGATCGGTCTGTCTGCAGGCTGCAGCGATGAACCGTGGTTGTGCAAGGAAGGAAGGGCACGTGTCCTAGTAGAGGCGCGCACGTAGCATGTACACATACGTACAGCGGCCAGGGTGCAAGAAAGTAAATACGGCCACGTACATACATACGGGCGGGGTCTTGAACGCCTACTCGCGCATACATACAGCCATGGCTCGTGTACATGGCTGGGTCGGAATGGAGAAACTGCGTTGTCGTCGTGTTCATGGGGAGGTAACGGAATGCGTCGTGTTCATCGAGAGGCAACAGAACGCGTGCTGTTCATCGGGAGCCAACCGGCTTGGATGGAACAACCGATGGAAACGAGGCCTGGCGTACCGTAGAACGGAGGAAACGGCCTTGTGTTTGACCGGCCATGGTCGAAACGGGATCTTGTTCATCGGAAGGGGTCTGGCGTACCGCAAAACAGAGGAAACCGACTTCTATTGGACCTCCTCCGATCGAAACGGGGTCCGGTTGATCGGGAGGGGTGTGGCGTACCACAAAACGGAGGAAACAGACTTGTGTTGGAGTGCTACGATCGAAACGGGGGTCCTGTTCATTAGGAGGGGTGTGGCGTACCGCAAAATGGGACTCCACGGGATACTGTTCATCTCCACCGTTGACATCCTCCAGCCTCCACCGGGATACTGTTCATCCACCGTCGACCTCCTCCAGCCTCCACGTGTGACTGTTCATCCATGGGCTCCAGTTCATCTAGCCTCCACCGCGCGCTCCTCCATCGGCTACTGTTCAGTCAGCCATCTCCACGGTGTCCTGTTAAAACACCCCTCCACGGGCTACTGTTCATCTAGCCCTCGACCGGCTACTATTCAACCAGCCCTCCACGGGGTCCTGTTCATCCAGCCCTCCATGGGGTCCTGTTCATCCACCCCCCAACCGGCTCGATCGATTGGGGTACTGTTCATCCAGCGGCAACACCACGGGGTCCTGTTCATCCAACCCCCCACAGGGAACTGTTCATCCAAACCCCCCAACAATGCTCACTATTCATCCAGAGGCAGCATCGATCGGCTTCAGTTAGCATCAGTAGTGAAGGAATCGCTCGATCGGGTTCAGTTAACAGCCATAGATCGATCGCTCGAGTACAGTAACGCGTAGCCTGCAGTGCAATCGCTTGAGTTCAGTAGGCGAACGCCTTCCTCGGGTTCAGTTAGAGCCCCACGCCTCGCACCCACACACGTACGTGTATGAGAGAAACGCGCATCGCTTGGCCCCCGACAACCCACCGTAACCGGGAACTCCCCGATATATTCCTCGCCCACGCTTCTACCACGGTTTTTTCCGTCATGGACGGCCCAAAGAATGTCATGCAGCTGCGTCTCCGACCCTCTCAGGACGAAAAGCCCATTTTTTGTCATGATTTTTTGACATAGAAGTAGGGGGCCACCACATCTATGATGATACCGGGTTTTGTCACAATTATCATCATAGAAGTGTCATAAATATGACAGAAAAAAATTTGTTTGGCCCAAAATGTCACGGATATGTCTTTTTTTGTAGTGTTGGGGATGCTATGTTTCATGAAGATGATATTTTTAGTCCCCCAAGTTTTGATGAGAAAATATATTATGATGAAAGCATGCCTCCTATTTATGATGATTATATTGATGAAAGTGGGTTTGGAAGAGTGTCAACTTTAGGAAGTAATGATCCCACTATTTTGGAGGGTGTTGAATCTCATTGTGATAATTACGAAAGTGGATTTGGAGAGGACATGACTTTATTTAGTGATGAATCCACTATTTCAGAAGAGGTTCCAATTGATTATGAGAACAAAGTTGCTATCTACTATGATTATTGTGATGACATGTATGCTATAAAGAATAATTATAACCATGAAACTTGTCATCTTGATTTTAATTTTCAATTGGATTATGCCTCACATGATAGTTATTTGTTGAGTTTGCTCCCACAACTATTCATGAGAAGAAATTTGCTCATGTGGAGAGTAATACAATTTATATGCTTGTGCATCATGAAAATAATGCTTTATGTGATGGTTATATTGTTGAATTCATTCATTATGCTACTGAAAATTATTATGAGGGAGGAATATATGCTTGTAGGAATTGCAATCATATCAAGTTTCCTCTCTATGTGTTGAAAATCTTGAAGTTACGCTTGTTTTGCTTTCCTATGCTAGTTGATTCTTCTCCCCATAAGTTGTTTGCTCAAAAAATCCCTATGCATATGAAGTGGGTTAGACTTAAATGTGTTAGTCATATGCTTCATGATGCTCTCTTTGTAGTTCAATTCTTATCTTTCATGTGAGCATCGTTGAAATCATCATGCCTAGCTAGAAAGGCATTAAAGAAAAGCGCTTGTTGGGAGACAACCCAATATTTGCCCACAATGTTTTTGTGTGTTCACATGATTAAGCTATTGTAGTAATCATGTTTTATAGCTTTTGTTTCAATAAAGTGCCAAGTAAAGCCTTTGGGGTAGTGTGGATGATCGTTGACTTGATTCTGTGCAAAAACAGAAACTTTTACGCCCAGTCCAGGAAATTTTAAAATTCACTGGAATGTGCTTTTGATCTGAATTTTTTACAAAAGATTTATATACAAATTGCCTAGATTGTCCTAATTTTAGAATTTTTGGAGTTACAGAAGTATGGAAAGTTTCCAGATTACTACAGACTGTTCTGTTTTTGACAGATTCTATTTTCTATGTGTTGTTTGCTTATTTTGATGAATCCATGAGTAGTATCGGAGGGTATGAACCATGGAGAAGTTGGAATACAGTAGATACAACACCAATATGAATTTAAAATGAGTTCACAACAGTACCTAAGTGGTGATTTATTTTCTTATCCTAACGGATCTCATAAGATTTTCTGTTGAGTTTTGTGTTGTGAAGTTTTCAAGTTTTTGGCTAAAGATTCGATGGACTATGTAATAAGGAGTGGCAAGAGCCTAAGCTTGGGAATGCCCAAGGCACCCCAAGGTAATATTCAAGGACAACCAAGAGCCTAAGCTTGGGGATGCCCCGGATAGCATCCCCTCTTTCGTCTTCGTTCATCGGTAACTTTACTTGCAGCTATATTTTTATTCATCACATGATATGTCTTTTTCTTGGAGCGTAATTTTATTTTATTTTGTTTTGCTTGCTGTTTGAATAATATCCCAAGATCTGAAATTCTTAAATGTTAGAGAGTCTTCACATAGTTACATAATTATTTGACTACTCATTGATCTTCACTTATATCTTTTTGGAGTAGTTTGTCATTTGCTCTAGTGCTTCACTTATATCTTTTTAGAGCACAGCGGTGGTTTTATTTTGAAGAAACTGATCAACTCTCATGCTTCACTTATATTATTTTGATAGTCTCTAAACAGCATGGTAATTTGCTTTGGTTATGAATTTAGTCCTAATATGATAGGCATCCAAGAGGGATATACTAAAAACTTTCATATAAAGTGCATCGAATACTAAGAGAAGTTTGAGTCCTTAGTCATGTTAGTGAGTCATTGTGGATTGTAGAAATACTTGTGTTGAAGTTTGTGATTCCCGTAGCATGCACGTATGGTGAACCATTATGTGATGAAGTCGGAGCATGATTTATTTATTGATTTTCTTCCTTATGAGTGGCGGTCGGAGACGAGCGATGGCCTTTTCCTACCAATCTACCCCCCTAGGAGCATGCGTGAAGTACTTCATTTTGATAACTAATAGACTTTTGCAATAAGTATGTGAGTTCTTTATGACTAATGTTGAGTCCATGGATTATACGCACTCTCACCCTTCCACCATTGCTAGCCTCTCTTGTGTCGCACAACTCTCACCGCTACCATACACCCACCATATACCTTCCTCAAAACAGCCACCATACCTACCTATGATGGCATTTCCATAGCCATTTCGAGATATATTGCCATGCAACTTTCCACTGTTCCGTTTATTATGACATGCTTCATCATTGGCATATTGCTTTGCATGATCATGTAGTTGACATCGTATTTGTGGAAAAGCAACCTTTCATAATTCTTTCATACGTGTCACTCTTGATTCATTGCACATCCCGGTACACTGTCGGAGGCATTCATATAGAGTCATATCTTGTTCTAAGTATCGAGTTGTAATTCTTGAGTTGTAAGTAAATAAAAGTGTGATGATCTTCATTATTAGAGCATTGTCTAGGTGAGGAAAGGATGATGGAGACTATGATTTCCCCACAAGTTGGGATGAGACTCCAGATGAAAAAAAGAGGCCAAAAAAGAGAAGGCCCAAAAAAACAAAAAATGATGAGAGAAAAAGAGAGAAGGGGCAATGCTACTATCCTTTTACCACACTTGTGCTTCAAAGTAGCACCATGATCTTCATGATAGAGAGTCTCCTATGCTGTCACTTTCATATACTAGTGGGAATTTTTCATTATAGAACGTGGCTTTTATATTCCAATGACGGGCTTCCTCAAATTGCCCTAGTTCTTCGTGAGCAAGCGAGTTGGATGCACACCCACTTAGTTTATTTTTGAGCTTTCATAAACTTATAGCTCTAAGTGCATCAGTTGCATGTCAATCCCTACTCACTCACATTGATATCTATTGATGGGCATCTCCATAGACCGTTGATATGCCTAGTTGATGTGAGACTATCTCCTTCTTTTTGTCTTCTCCACAACCACCTTATTCTATTCCACCTATAGTGCTATGTCCATGGCTCACGCTCATGTATTGCGTGAAAGTTGAAAAAGTTTGAGAACATCAAAAGTATGAAACAATTGCTTGGCTTTTCATCGAGGTTGTGCATGATTTGAATAATTTGTGTGATGAAGATGGAGCATAGCCAGACTATATGATTTTGTAGGGATAGCTTTCTTTGGCCATGCTATTTTGAGAAGACATAATTGCTTTATTAGTATGCTTGAAGTATTATCATTTTTATGTCAATATTAAACTTTTGTTTTGAATCTTATTGATCTGAATATTCTTGCCACAATAAAGAAGTTTACAGTGATAAATATGTTAGGTAGCATTCCACATCAAAAATTCTATTTTTATCATTTACCTACTCGAGGACGAGTAGGAATTAAGCTTGGGGATGCTTGATACGTCTCCAACGTATCTATAATTTTTAATTGTTCCATGCTACTCCCTCCATTCCTTTATATAAGGTGTATTTGTTTTTTGATAAAATTCCAGAATGTAAGGTGCATTTCTTCTAATTTCTCATAATTCCTTGTTAGCCCTCTAGAAAAATGGAAAGTATCCCTCTCCTGATTGTCTGTATCTCTCCTTTAGCAAAAGAAGGAAAGTATCTCTCTGTCGATTGCATGCATCTCTTACTTTCCTGGACTAATTGATTTACTTACCACTAATCAACAAATTTGCCAAGGGTATTTCAGTCCTAACATGTCTATAATTTCATGCCTTGGTGACCGTGCTGAAAATAATACACCTTACATAATGGAATGGAGGGAGTATTATATTATCCATCTTGGATGTTTTATATGCATATATATGCTATTTTATATTATTTTTGGGACTAACCTATTAAACTAGAGCCCAGCGCCAGCTTCTGTTTTTTCCTTGTTATTGAGTTTTACAGAAAAGGAATACCAAACGGAGTCCAAATGACTTGAACATTTACAGTGATTTTTATGGACCAGAAGAAGCCCCCGAAGCAAAAGAGTTGGGCCAGAAGAGTCCCTAGGCCACCACAAGGATGGAGGGCGCCCCCCTAGAGCGCGCCCCCAATCTTGTGGTTGACTCGAGGACCCCCCTGACTTGTTCCTGACGCCAACACCTCTTATATATCCCCAAACTTCCAAAACAGAACCTAGATCGGGAGTTCCACCGCCGCAAGCCTCTGTAGCCACCAAAAACCAATCGATACCCTGTTCCGCCACCCTTCCGGAGGGGGAATCATCACCGGTGGCCATCTTCATCATCCCGGTGCTCTCCATGACGAGGAGGAAGTAGTTCACCCTTGCGGCTGAGGGTATGCACCAATAGCTATGTGTTTGATCTCTCTCTCTCTCTCGTGTTCTTGATTTGGCACGATCTTGATGTACTGCGAGCTTTGCTACTATAGTTGGATCTTATGATGTTTCTCCCCCTCTACCTTCTTGTAATGGATTGAGTTTTACCTTTGAAGTTATCTTATCGGATTGAGTCTTTAAGGATTTGAGAACACTTGATGTATGTCTTGTATGTGCTTATCTATGGTGACAATGGGATATTCACGTGATCCTCTTGATGTATGTTTTGGTGATCAACTTGCGGGTTCTGTGACCTAGTGAACTTATGCATGGGGGTTGGCACACATTTTCGTCTTGACTCTCTGGTAGAAACTTTGGGGCACTCTTTGAAGTTCTTTGTGTTGGTTTGAATAGATGAATCTGAGATTGTGTGATGCATATCGTATAACCAAACCTGCGAATACTTGTGGTGAAATTGGAGTATCTAGGTGATATTAGGGTTTTGGTGGATGTGTGTCTTAAGGTGTTATTTAGTACGAACTCTAGGGCTGTTTGTGACACTTATAGGAATAGCCAATAGATCGATCAGAAAGAATAACTTTGAGGTGGTTTCGTACCCTACAATAATCTCTTCATTTATTCTCCGCTATTAGTGACTTTGGAGCGACTCTTTGTTGCACGTTGAGGGATTTTTATATGATCTAATTATGTTATCATTGTTGAGAGAACTTTCACTAGTGAAAGTATGAACCCTAGGCCTTGTTTCGAAGCATTGCAATACCATTTTCGCTCACTTTTGTTACTTGCTACCTTGCTGTTTTTATATTTTCAGATTACAAAAACCTATATCTACCATCCATATTACGCTTGTATCACCATCTCTTCGCCGAACTAGTGCACCTATACAATTTACCATTGTATTGGGTGTGTTGGGGACACATCAGACTCTTTGTTATTTGGTTGCAGAGTTGTTCGAGAGAGACCATCTTCATCCTACGCCTCCCACAGATTGATAAACCTTAGGTCATCCACTTGAGGGAAATTTGCTACTTTCCTACAGAACTCTGTGCTTGGAGGCCCAACATGAGTCTACAAGAAGAAGGTTGCATAGTAGACATCAAGCAGCAGGTGCTCTTGGAGGCCTCACATAATTTGCAGACATAAAAGAACCAGCTTCAGAGTAATTTGATATATTTTCCTACACAATTAAGAAACATTGTAAGAAATGACATGAAATGGAACAATGAAATGAAATAACAGTGCCTTGATACATCCATTTTGCATCATGCTTTTATGTTAATATTTATTGCATTATGGGCTGCTATTACACATTATATCACAATACTTATGACTTTTTTCTCTTATTTTATAAGGTTTACATGAAGAGGGAGAATGCCGCCAGCTGGAATTCTGGACTGGAAAAGGAGCAAATATTAGAGACCTATTCTGCACAACTCCAAAAGTCCTGAAACTCCACGAAGATCAGTTTTGGAATATATTAAAATATTGGGCGAAGAAAGCACCAGAGGGGGGCCACCAGTCAGCCATGAGGGTGGAGGGCGCGCCCTACCCCCTGGGCGTGCCCCCCTACCTCATGGGCCACCTAGCAGGCCCCCGACTCTCATCTTCTGCTATATGGTGTCTTTTGCCCTGGAAAAATCATAAGGAAGCTTTTGGGACGAAGCGCCGCCATCTCGAGGCGGAATCTGGGCAGGACCAATCTAGGGCTCTGGCGGAGGTGTTCTGCCAGGGAAACATCCCTCCTAGAGGGGGAAATCACCGCCATCATCATCACCATCGATCCTCTCATCGAGAGGGGGTCAATCTCCATCAACACCTTCACCAGCACCATCTCCTCTCAAACCCTAGTTCATCTCTTGTATCCGATCTTTGTCTCAAAACCTTAGATTGGTACTTGTGGGTTGCTAGTAGTGTCGATTACTCCTTGTAGTTGATGCTAGTTGGTTTATTCGGTGGAAGATCATATGTTTAGATCCTTAATGCTACTCAATACCCCTCTGATTATGAACATGAATGTGCTCTGTGAGTAGTTATGTTTGTTCCTGAGGACATGGGAGAAGTCTTGTTATAAGTAATCATGTGAATTTGGTACTCGTTCGATATTTTGATGAGATGTATGTTGTCTCTCCTCTAGTGGTGTTATGTGAACATCAACTACATGAAACTTCACCATGATTTGGGCCTAGGGGAAGTCATTGGGAAGTAATAAGTAGATGATGGGTTGCTAGAGTGACAAAAGCTTAAAGCCTAGTTTATGTGTTGCTTCGTAAGGGGCTGCGTTGGATCCATATGTTTCATGCTATGGTTAGGTTTACCTTAATTCTTCTTTCATAGTTGTGGATGCTTGCGAGAGGGGTTAATCGTAAGTGGGAGGCTTGTCCAAGCAAGGACAACACCCAAGCACCGGTCCACCGACATATCAAATTATCAAAGTAACGAATGTGAATCATATGAGCATGATGAAAACTAGCTTGACAATAATTCCCATGTGTCCTCGGGAGCGCTTTGCTTTATATAAGAGTTTGTCCAGGCTTGTACTTTGCTACAAAAACGATTGGGACACCTTTTTGCACCTTGTTTACCTTTGTTACTTGTTACCCATTACGAATTACCTTATCACAGAACTATCTATTACCGATAATTTCAGTGCTTGCACAGAATACCTTACTAAAAACTGCTTGTCATTTCCTTCTGCTCCTCGTTGGGTTCGACACTCTTACTTATTGAAAGGACTATGATATATCCCCTATACTTTTGGGTCATCAAGACTCTTTTCTGGCGCCGTTGCCGGGGAGTGAAGCGCCTTTGGTAAGTGGAATTTGGTAAGGAAACATTTATATAGTGTGCTGAAATTTACTGTCACTTGTTACTATGGAAAATAATCCTTTGAGGGGCTTGTTTGGGGTATCTTAACCTTGACCAGAAGTGCAAAGAGTTGTTCCTCAACCTACTGAACCTACTGAAAATATTTACTTTCAAATTCCTTCAGGTATGATAGAGAAACTGCTGGCTAATCCCTATACAGGAGATGGAACATTACATCCCGATATGCACCTAATCTATGTGGATGAAGTTTGTGGGTTAGTTAAGCTTGCAGGTTTGCCCGAGGATGTTGTCAATAAGAAGGTCTTCCCTTTATATTTTAAGGGAAAGGCATTGACATGGTATAGGCTATGTGATGACATTGAATCATGGAACTACAACCAGTTGAAATTGGAATTTCATCAGAAGTTTTATCCTATGCATTAGGTTCATTGTGATCGTAATTATATATATAATTTTTGGCCTCGTGAAGGAGAAAGTATCGCTCAAGCTTGGGGGAGGCTTAAGTCAATGTTATATTCATGCCCCAATCATGAGCTCTCAAGGGAAATTATTATTCAAAAAATTTATGCTTGGCTTTCTCATAATGATCGCTCCATGCTCGATACTTCTTGTACTGGTTCTTTTATGATGAAGACTATTGAATTCAAATGGGATTTATTGGAAAGAATTAAACGCAACTCTGAATATTGGGAACTCGATGAAGGTATGGAGTCAGGTATAACCCCTAAGTTTGATTGTGTTAAATCTTTTATGGATACCGATGCTTTTCATGAATTTAGCACTAAATATGGACTTGACTCCGAGATAGTAGCCTCTTTCTATAAATCATTTGCTACTCATGTTGATCTCCCTAAGGAGAAGTGGTTTAAATATCATCCTCCCATTGAAGTGAAAGTAGTAGAACCTATTAAAGTTGAAGAATAAACTATTACTTATAATGTTGATCCTATTGTTCCTACTGCTTATATTGAGAAACCACCTTTCCTTGTTAGAATAAAGGATCATGCTAAAGCTTCAACTGTGGTTCGTAAGAGTAATACTAGAACACCTACACCCCCTAAGCAAATTAAAGTTGAACCTAGTATTGCTATGGTTAAATATCTCTTGGTCGATAATATTGATGGGCATGTTATTTATTTCGGTGATGAAGCTGCTAGAATTGCTAAACCCGATACTAAAAATAAGCATAGACTTGTTGTTGGCATGCCTGTTGTTTCTGTTAAAATAGGAGATCATTGTTAACATGGTTTATGTGATATGGGTGCTAGTGTGAGTGCAATACCTCATTCCTTATACAAAGAAATTATGCATGATATTGCACCGCCTGAGATAGAAGATATTAATGTTACTGTTAAGCTTGCCAATACAGATACTATTTCACCAATTGGGATTGTTAGAGATGTTGAAGTCTTGTGTGGGAAAATTAAATATCCTACTAATATTCCTGTTCTTGGTTCCCCACAAGATGACTTTTGTCCCATTATATTTGGTAGACCCTTCTTGAATACTATTAATGCTAAGATAGACTACGAAAAGGATATTTTTACTGTTGGTTTAGGGGATATGTCTCATGATTTTAATTTTGCTAAATTTCATAGACAACCCCATGATAAAGAATTGCCTAGTAAGGATGAAATTATTGGTCTTGCTTCTATTGTCGTGCCTCCTAATGATTCTCTAGAACAATATTTGCTTGACCATGAAAATGATATGTTTATGAATGAAAGAAGGGAAATAGATGAGGTATTCTTTAAGCAAGGACCTATTTTGAAACACAACTTGCCTGTAGAAATTCTTGGACATCCTCCTCCACCCAATGGAGATCCTGTGTATGAGCTTAAACAATTACCTAATACTCTTAAATATGCTTATCTCGATGAAAAGAAGATATATCATGTTATTATTAGTGCTAACCTTTCAAAGCATGAATAAGAGAAATTATTGAAAACTTTGAAGAAGCACCGTGCTTCTATTGGATAAACTCTTGATGATCTTAAGGGCATTAGCCACACTCTATGTCAGCACAAAATAAAACTAGAGAAAGACGCTAAACTAGTTGTTGATCATCAAAGACGGTGAAATCCTAAGATGAAAGAAGTGGTAAGAAATGAAATACTAAAGCTTCTAGAGCCAGGTATAATTTATCCTATTGCTGATAGTCAGTGGGTAAGCCCCGTTCATTGTGTCCCTAAGAAGGGAGGTATTACTATTGTTCCTAATGATAAGAATGAATTGATCCCACAAAGAATTGTTACAGGTTATAGAATGGTAGTTGATTTCCAGAAATTAAATAAAGCTACTAGAAAAGATCATTACCCTTTACCTTTCATTGATCAAATGCTAGAAAGACTATCCGAACATACACATATTTACTTTCTAGATGGTTATTCTGGTTTCTCTCAAATACCTGTGTCAAAAGAGGATAAGGAAAAGACCACTTTCACTTGTCCTTTCGGTACCTTTGCTTATAGATTTATGTCTTTTGGTTTATGCAATGCACCTGCTACCTTTCAAAGATGTATGACTGCTATATTCTCTGACTTTTGTGAAAAGATTGTTGAGGTTTTCATGGATGAGTTCTCTGTTTACAGAACTTATTTTGATGATTGCTTAAGCAACCTTGATCGAGTTTTGTAGAGATGCGAAGAAACTAATCTTGTCTTGAATTGGGAGAAGTGCCAATTTATGGTTAATGAAGGTATTGTCTTGGGGCATAAATTTCTGAAAGATGTATTGAAGTTGATAAAGCTAAAGTAGATGCTATTGAAAAGATGTCGTGTCCTAAAGATATCAAAGGTATAAGAAGTTTCCTTGGTCATGCTGGTTTCTATAGGAGGTTTATTAAAGACTTCACTAAAATTTCTAGGGCTCTCACTAATCTCTTGCAAAAAGATGTTCCTTTTGTCTTTGATGATGATTGTGTAGAAGCATTTTAAATACTTAAGAAAGCCTTGATTTCTGCACCTATTGTTCAGCCACCTGATTGGAATTTACCCTTTGAAATTATGTGTGATGCTAGTGATTATGCTGTTGGTGTTGTTCTAGGACAAAGAGTTGATAAGAAATTAAATGTTATCCAATATGCTAGTAAAACTCTAGACAGTGCCCAGAGAAATTATGCTACTACTTAAAAAGAATTTTTAGTAGTTGTATTTGCTTGTGATAAGTTCAGACCTTATATTGTTGATTCTAAAGTAACTGTTCACACTGATCATGCTGCAATTAAATATCTTATGGAAAAGAAAGATGCTAAACCTAGACTTATTAGATGGGTTCTCTTGCTACAAGAATTTGATTTGCATATTATTGATAGAAAGGGAGCTGAGAACCCCGTTGCAGACAACTTGTCTAGGTTAGAAAATGTTCTTGATGACCCACTGCCTATTGATGATAGCTTTCCTGATGAACAATTAGCTGTCATAAATGCTTCTCGTACTACTCCATGGTATGCTGATTATGCTAATTACATTGTTGCTAAATTTATACCACCTAGTTTCACATACCAGCAAAATAAAAAGTTTTTCTATGATTTAAGACATTACTTTTGGGATGATCCACACCTTTATAAAGAAGGAGTAGATGGTGTTATTAGACATTGTGTACCTGAGCATGAACAGGAACAGATCCTACGCAATTGTCACTCCAAGGCTTACGTAGGACACCACGCTGGAGATAGAACTGCACATAAGGTATTGCAATCCGGTTTTTACTGGCCTACTCTTTTCAAAGATGCCCGTAAGTTTGTCTTGTCTTATGATGAATGCCAAAGAATTGGTAATATTAGTAGACGTCAGGAAATGCCTATGAATTATTCACTTGTTATTGAACCATTTGATGTTTGGGGCTTTGATTATATGGGACCTTTTCCTTCCTCTAATGGGTATACACATATTTTAGTTTCTGTTGATTACGTTACTAAATGGGTGGAAGCTATTCCAGCTAGTAGTGTTGATCATAACACCTCTATTAAGATGCTTAAAGAAGTTATTTTTTCGAGGTTTGGAGTCCCTACATATTTAATGACTAATGGTGGTTCACATTTTTTCATGGTGCTTTTCGTAAAATGCTTGCTAAGTATGATGTTATCATAGAATTGTGTCTCCATATCATCCTCAGTCTAGTGGTCAAGTAGAATTGAGTAATCGAGAGATTAAATTGATTTTGCAAAAGACTATTAATAGATCTAGAAAAAATTGGTCCAAGAAACTTGATGATGCTTTATGGGCTTATAGAACTGCTTATAAAAATCCTATGGGTATGTCTCCGTATAAAATGGTTTATGGAAAATCTTGTCACTTACCTCTTGAACTAGAACATAAGGCATATTGGGCTATTAAAGAGCTCAATTATGATTTCAAACTTGCCGGTGAGAAGAGGTTATTTGACATTAGCTCGCTTGATGAATGGAGATCCCAAGCCTATAAGAATGCCAAGTTGTTTAAAGAAAAAGTTAAAAGATGGCATGACAAAAGGATACAAAAGCGTGAGTTTAATGTAGGTGATTATGTTTTGCTATACAACTCTCGTTTAAGATTTTTTGCAGGAAAACTTCTCTCTAAATGGGAAGGTCCTTACATTATCGAGGAGGTCTATCGTTCTGGTGCCATAAAAATCAACAACGCCGAAGGCACAAATCCGAAGGTGGTAAACGGTCAAAGAGTCAAACACTATATTTCAGGTAATCCCATAAATGTTGAAACCAATGTTATTAACACCGTAACCCCAGAGGAGTACATAAGGGGCACTTTCCAGAACGTTTCAAACTCAAAAAATGAATAGGTATGTGGTATGGTAAGTAAACCGACTCCAGAACTGTTCAAGTAGCAATTTCTCTCCGTTTCGGAATATTTGAAAAATTAGGAAAATTAGAAGTAGCCCGAAAGAGACACGAGGCATCCACGAGGGTGGAGGGTGCGCCCTACCCCCTGAGCGCACCCCCTGCCTCGTGGCCACCTCGTGTGCCCTCTGGACTCGTTTTTCTTGCATGATACTCTTTTGGTCGGTAAAAATTCATATATAATCTCCCAGAGGTTTTGACCACCGTACCATGACAAAATCATCTGTTTTTGTTTCGAGCTGTTTTTCTGACGGATCTAGATCACCATGACATCTCAAAGTGCCCCCAAGGAAAAGTTTTTCAAGAAGGTCATCAACCCTTACCTCGCGGAGGTGCTGCAACTCCCTCAAACCATTGAGATGCATGAGGGGGTGCTGCACATCCGTGATGTTGAGGGACTGAAGAGGACCGGAAGCATGGAGACAAGACTCGAAGCAATGGAGCAACAAGTTTTCAAGTGCCAAGGGATGGTGGAAAGCGGACTTAACGCCAACCACATGATGATCACGGAGTTCACAAACAACCACAAGCTGGGTGCCAAGAACATCGGGGAGGCCATCTTCAAGCTTCACGAGAAAATCGAGCACCTCCAAGCCCAAATCTATGACCTGCAAAACCAAAACTGTGAGTATGAATATAGATTCAAGAGGATGAGTTTGGCTGCAGATTTGAGGATCCTGGAGACTCGTTCATCCTTCTATGATGGTGAGCCTATGCCTTAGAAGATGAACGACAAGCCTGCATCATCAACAACACCATCATCACCACCTCCGAAGAAAGAGACATAAATACATGGGTATGGGCACTCCCCTTGGCAACTGCCAAGCTTGTGGGAGGTGCCCCAGTATCGTATCACCATCACACTTTTACCTTTACCATTTTTCTTAGTTCGATCCTTTTGGTTATATCTTGATCTAGTAGAATAAAGTTTTAGTATGATCTAGCTTTGAGTTTTGTTTTGATCTCTATCTATGTAATTGAGTCCGTGAGTTATATATAATAAAGAGTAGTTTTGAGTCGAGGGCTTTGCTATCTTGCTATGATCTTGAGGGAATTAAAGAAAGAATAAAAAGAAATAAAAAAATCATAATGATCTTATGGAGAGTAATGACTTCACATATAAAAGAGTATGATGAATAAAAGTTGTTGAGAGTTGACAAACATAGCTTTGGTCATGGTTGCAATTAATAGGAAGTAATAAAGAAAGAGATGTTTTCACATATAAATATACTATCTTGGATATCTTTTATGATTGTGAGCACTCATTAAAACATGACATGCTAAAAGGTTGATGTTGGACAAGGAAGAAAATGTAATGGGTTATGTTTTCTTATATCCGAATAAGTTATATTGTCATGGATCATCCAACATGTTGAGCTTGCCTTTCCCCCTCATGCTAGCTGAATTCTTTGCACCAAGTAGAGATACTACTTGTGCTTCCAAACATCCCAAAACCCAGTTTTGCCATGAGAGTCCACCATACCTACCTATGGAATGAGTAAGATCCTTAAAGTAAGTTGTCATCGGTGCAAGCAATAGAAATTGCTCTCTAAATATGTATGATCTATTAGTGTGAAGAAAATAAGCTTTGTACGAGCTTGCGATATGGAAGAAATAAAAGCGACAGACTGCATAACAAAGGTCCCTATCACAAGTGGCAATATAAAGTGACATTCTTTTGCATTAAGATTTTGTGCATCCAACCATAAAAGCGCATGACAACCTCTACTTCCCTCTGCGAAGGGCCTATCTTTTATTTTTACCTTCTACCCTTATACAAGAGTCATGGTGATCTTCACCTTTCCTTTTTACACTTTATCCTTTGGCAAGCACTATGTGTTGGAAAGATCCTGATATATATATCCACTTGGATGTAGGTTTTCATAAAGTATTATTGTTGACATTACCCTTGAGGTAAAAGGTTGGGAGGAGAAACTATAAGCCCCTATCTTTCTCTGTATCCGATTAAAACTTTGTACCCATAAGTATCGCGTGAGTGTTATCAATTGTGAAAGACTAAATGATAGTTGAGTATGTGGACTTGCTGAAAAGCTCTTATATTGACTCTTTCCGATGTTATGATAAATTGCAATTGCTTCAATGACCGAGATCATAGTTTGTTAGTTTTCAATGAAGTTTCCGATTCATACTTTACCATGTGAACAGATTGTTACTTTAGCATAAGAAATCATATGACAATATATGTTGTTGTTCTAAAGATGATCATGATGCCCTCATGTCCATATTTTATTTTATCGACACCACTATCTCTAAACATGTGGACATATTTTTCGATATCGGCTTCGCTCGAGGACAAGCAAGGTCTAAGCTTGGTGGAGTTGATACGTCCATTTTGCATCATGCTTTTATGTTAATATTTATTGCATTATGGGCTGCTATTACACATTATATCACAATACTTATGACTTTTCTCTCTTATTTTATAAGGTTTACATGAAGAGGGAGAATGCCGGCAGCTGGAATTCTGGACTGGAAAAGGAGCAAATATTAGAGACCTATTCTGCACAACTTCAAAAGTCCTGAAACTCCAGAAGATCAGTTTTGGAATATATTAAAAATATTGGGCGATAAAAGCACCAAAGGGGGCCCACCAGTCAGCCACGAGGGTGGAGGGTGCGCCCTACCCCCATGGGCGCGCCCCCTGCCTCTGGGCCACCTGGCAGGCCCCCGACTCCCATCTTCCGCTATATGGTGTCTTTTGCTATGGAAAAAATCATAAGGAAGCTTCCGGGACGAAGCGCCATCGTCTCGAGGCGGAACCTGGGCAGGACCAATCTAGGGCTCCGGCGGAGCTGTTCTGCCAGGGAAACATCCCTCTCGGAGGGGGAAATCACCGCCATTGTCATCACCATCGATCCTCTCATCGAGAGGGGGTCAATCTCCATCAACACCTTCACCAGCACCATCTCCTCTCAAACCCTAGTTCATCTTGTATTCGATATTTGTCTAAAACCTCAGATTGGTACCTGTGGGTTGCTAGTAGTGTTGATTACTCCTTGTAGTTGATGCTAGTTCATTTATTCGGTGGAAGATCATATGTTCAGATCCTTAATGCTATTCAATACCCCTCTGATTATGAACATGAATATGCTTTGTGAGTAGTTACGTTTGTTCCTGAGGACATGGGAGAAGTCTTGTTATAAGTAATCATGTGAATTTGGTATTCGTTTGATATTTTGATGGGATGTATGTTGTCTCTCCTCTAGTGGTGTTATGTGAACGTCGACTACATGATTTGGGCCTAGGGGAAGGCATTGGGAAGTAATAAGTAGATGATGGGTTGATAGAGTGACAGAAGCTCAAACCCTAGTTTATGCGTTGCTTCGTAAGGGGCTGAGTTGGATCCATATGTTTCATGCTATGGTTAGGTTTACCTTAATTCTTCTTTCGTAGTTGTGGATGCTTGTGAGAGGGGTTAATCATAAGTGGGAGGCTTGTCCAAGTAAGGACAACACCCAAGGACCGGTCCACCCACATATCAAATTATCAAAGTAACAAACGCGAACCATATGAGCATGATGAAAACTAGCTTGACAATAATCCCCATGTGTCCTCGGGAGCGCTTTGCTTTATATAAGAGTTTTTCCAGGCTTGTCCTTTGTTACAAAAAGGATTGGGCCACCTTGCTGCACCTTTTTTATCTTTGTTCCTTGTTACCCGTTATGAATTACCTTATCACAAAACTATCTGTTACCGATAATTTCAGTGCTTGCACAGAATACCTTACTGAAAACCGCTTGTCATTTCCTTTTGCTCCTCGTTGGGTTCGACACTCTTACTTATCAAAAGGACTGCGATAGATTCCCTATACTTGTGGGTCATCATTCCTCAAATTACCTAGTGCTTGTTCATCCTCATCTGAAACTCAGGCTTCAAAGGGTTACCATAATTGTTGAACCTATGCCCTTGCTTCTTGCAATTGCTACATGTCACAGTACCAATTCTTGAGGTGTGCTTTTTGCTGGCACCTCAAATATACTTTCCTCCTGGCAGTTTGCTTTTTGCCCTTCTTTTTTTTGAACACTGGTGGAGATATGTCATCTCTAGGTGTATGAGGCTAGTGGTCAAGACCTGGAACTGGGAAAATTATACGCTTGTATGTTTCACAGTAGATGGGCTTTTTGAAGAAATCATTGACAAAGTCTTCAGGATGTAGCTTCACTTTCTGCATTGCAGCAATGTCAGGACTGCAAGGCACATCTGTCATACCCCACCTCCTACAGTCATAGGTATAGTTGTTCAAGTTAACACAATATGTGTTCTGAGAACTACTAGTCACTTGCCAGATGCCTGATGATACGTCTCCAATGTATCTATAATTTATGAAGTATTCATGCTATTATATTATCTGTTTTGGATGTTTAATGGGCTTTATTATACACTTTTATATTATTCTTGGGACTAACCTATTAACCGGAGGCCCAGCCCATATTGATGTTTTCTTGCAGAAAAGGAATATCAAACGGAGTCCAAACGGAATGAAACCTTTGGGAGAGTTATTTTTGGAACGGAAGCAATCTAGGAGACTTGGAGTAGACATCAGGGAAGCTTCGAGGTGGCCACGAGGGTCAGGGGCGCGACCTACCCCCCTGGGCGCCTCCCCACCCTCGTGGGCCCCTCGTGGCTCCCGTGACCGACTTCTTTCGCCTATATATGTCCATATACCCTAAAAACATCGAGGAGCACAATAGATCGGGAGTTCCGCCGCCGCAAGCCTCTTTAGCCACCAAAAACCAATCGGGACTCTATTTTGGCACCCTGCCGGAGGGGGGGGATCCCTCATCGGTGGCCATCTTCATCATCCCGGCGCTCTCCATGACGAGAAGGGAGTAGTTCACCCTCGGGGCTGAGGGTATGTACTAGTAGCTATGTGTTTAATCTCTCTCTCTCGTGTTCTCGATTTGGCACGATCTTGATGTATCGCGAGTTGCTATTATAGTTTGATCTTATGATGTTTCACCCCCTCTACTCTCTTGTAATGGATTGGGTTTTCCCTTTGAAGTTATATTATCAGATTGAGTCTTTAAGGATTTGAGAACACTTGATGTATGTCTTGCATGTGCTTATCTGTGGTGACAATGGGATATTCATGTGATCTATTTGATGTACGTTTTGGTGATCAACTTGTGGGTTCAGTGACCTTGTGAACTTATGCATAGGGGTTGGCACACGTTTTCGTCTTGACTCTCCGGTAGAAACTTTGGGGCACTCTTTGAAGTACTTTGTGTTGGTTGAATAGATGAATCTGAGATTGTGTGTTGCGTATCATATAATCATGCCCACGGATACTTGAGGTGACATTGGAGTATCTAGGTGACATTAGGGTTTTGGTTGATTTGTATCTTAAGGTGTTATTCTAGTACGAGTTCTATGATAGATCGAACGGAAAGAATAGCTTCGTGTTAATTTACTACGGACTCTTGAATAGATCGATCAAAAAGGATAACTTTGAGATGGTTTCGTACCCTACAATAATCTCTTCGTTTGTTCTCCACTATAAGTGACTTTGGAGTGACCCTTTGTTGCATGTTGAGGGATAGTTATATGATCCAATTATGTTATTATTGTTGAGAGAACTTGCACTAGTGAAAGTATGAACCTTAGGCCTTGTTTCCTAGCATTGTAATATCATTTACGCTCACTTTTATCATTAGTTACCTTGCTGTTTTTATATTTTTAGATTATAAATACTCATATCTATCATCCATATTGCACTTGTATCACCATCTCTTCGCCGAACTAGTGCACCTATACAATTTACCATTGTATTGGGTGTGTTGGGGACACAAGAGACTCTTTTTTATTTGGTTGTAGGGTTGTTTGAGTGAGACCATATTCATCCTATGCCTCCCATGGATTGATAAACCTTAGGTTATGCACTTGAGGGAAATTTGCTACTGTCCTACAAACCTCTGCACTTGGAGTCCCAACAACGTCTACAAGAAGAAGGTTGTGTAGTAGACATCAAGCTAATTTCTGGCGCCGTTACCGGGGAGGTGAGTGCTTGAAGGTATATCTTTAGATCTTGCAATCGAATCTTTTAGTTTCTTGTTTTATCACTAGTTTAATCTATAAAAGAAAACTACAAAAAAGGGAATTGAGTTTTCCTCACACGCTTCATCTTTTTAATATCTTTCGTGAGAATGATGGTAAGGAAAATTGTGCTCAAGTGCTAGAAGAAGAAATCTATAAAATGTTTGGCACTAAACCTTTGCATGATGAGCATGATTGCAATGTTATTAGTATGAATTCTTTAAATACCCATGATTCTAATGATATGCAAAGCCACAAGCTTCGGGATGCTATGTTTGATGAATATGATATTTTTTGTCCCCCAAGTTTTGATCAGCAAATTTTATTATGATGAAAGCATGCCTCCTATTTATGATGATTATCGTGATGATATGTATGCTATAAATAATAATGATACCCATGAAACTTGTCATCATGATTTTAGTTTTCAATTGGATTATGCCTCACATGATAATTATTTTGTTGAGTTTGCTCCCCTATTATTCATGAGAAGAAATTTGCTTATGTGGAGAGTAGTAAAATTTCTATGCAAGTAGATCATGAAAAGAATGCTTTAGGTGCTGGTTATATTGTTGAACTCATTCATGATGCTACTGAAAATTATTATGAGAGAGGAACATATGCTTGTAGGAATTGCAATAATATCAAGTTTCCTCTCTATGTGTTGAAAATCTTGAAGCTATGCTTGTTTTGCCTTCCTATGCTAGTTGATTATTGTTCCCATAAGTTGTTTGCTCACAAAATCCCTATGCATAGGAAGTGGGTTAGACTTAAATGTGCTAGTCATATTCTTCATGATGCTCTCTTTATGTTTCAATTCTTATCTTTTATGTGAGCATCATTCAAATCATTATGCCTAGCTAGGGGCGTTAAACGATAGCGCTTGTTGGGAGGCAACCCAACTTTATTTTTGTTCCTGTTTAGTAATAAGTAATTCATCTAGCCTCTGGTTATATATGGTTTTATGTTTCAATTAGTGTTTGTGCCAAGTAGAACCTGTGGGAAGACTTGGGTGAAGTCTATGTGATCTTTCTGTAAAAAAAAACAGAAATTTTAGCGCTCACGAGATTAGCTAATTTTTTTTACTAGAGAGTGCTTTTAGGTTGACTATTTTTGCAGATGATTAATATACAAATTCCTCAGGTCCACCAATTTATTTCAGAATTTTTGGAGTTACAAAGTATTCAAATGATACAGATTACTACAGACTGTTCTGTTTTTGACAGATTTTGTTTTCATTGTGTTGTTTGCTTATTTTGATGAATCTATGAGTAGTATTGGAGGGTATAAGCCATAGAGAAGTTGGAATACAGTAGATATTACACTAAAATAAATAATAAATGAGTTCATTACAGTACCTTAAAGTGGTGGTTTGTTTTCTTGTACTAACGGAGCTCATGAGATTTTCTGTTGAGTTTTGCGTTGTGAAGTTTTCAAGTTTTGGGTAAAGAATCGATGGACTATGGAATAAGGAGTGGCAAGAGCATAATCTTGGGTATTACCAAGGCACCCCAAGGTAATATCCAAGGACAACCAAGAGCCTAAGCTTGGGGATGCCCCGGATGGCATCCCCTCTTTCGTCTTCGTTCATTGGTAACTTTACTTGGAGCTATATTTTTATTTACCACATGATATGTATTTTGCTTGGAGCGTCATTTTATTTTGTTAGTATTTTCTTGCTGTTATTTATAATAATGTTTTGCATCTATATTTTCAATAAAAATGTCAAGGATAGCCTTTACCATGCTTATTTTGCAAGTATACATGTTGCTGTTTCAAAACAGAAAGTTTACCGCTGTTGCAAAAATTCCCTAGAAAAGTCAGAGAATGATATAATATTGAAACTTTTTGCATAGTGAGATCTGATAAATATTCTACAGTGTAATATTTTTCTCATAATTTTTGGAGTTAGGGAAGTATGATGAATCTTGCATTCCTTACAGACTATACTGTTTTGGCAGATTGATGTTATGTTTGGATTGTTTGCATATGTTTGCTTGTTTAATGATTCTGTTTGAGGATAGGAGTATTAAATATGCAGAGAAATTTAGTATGCAATGTTGAATAATAATTTTAGTGATTTGTTAAAGTAGAGAATGATAAAGTTTTTGCATTGGTTTATACTAACTTATCTCACGAGTTCTTGTTGAGTTTTGTGTGGATGAAGTTTTTGAGATTTAGGAAAACCGTGATATGAGAGGAATTAAGGAGACACAAAAGCACAAGCTTGGGGATTCCCAAGGCACCCCAAGATAATATTTCAATAATACTCAAGCATCCAAGCTTGGGGATGCCCCGATAAGCATCCCACATTTCTTCTTCAACAATTATCAGTTAGTATCGGTTGATCCTAAGTTTTTGCTTCTTTACATGATGTGTGCTATACTTGAATTGTCATTTTGTTTTGTTTTGCTTGTTGTTTGAATAAAATACCAAGATATAAAATAATTAAATGAGAGAGAGTCTTCACATGGCTACATAATTAATTAACTACTCATTGATCTTCACTTATATCTTTTTGGAAGTAGTTTGTCATTTACTCGTGTGCTTCGCTTATATCCTATGAGTAAATGGTTGAATGAGTTGAATATCATAAATCTGAAATTATATATGTTTGATATGCTTATCCCATCGGGAGTAATGACTTCACATATAATAAGTAGAGGTGGTAAATTTATTGAAGGTTAGCAAATATTGTATTGGTCACTTGAACAATTCATGAAAGAATATCGAAGTAACAGAGATTTCACATATAAATATACTATCTTGGACATCTTTTATAATTGTGAGCACTCATTAAAATATGACATGCTAAAAGGTTGATGTTGGACAAGGAAGACAGCGTAATGGGTTATGTTTTCCTATATCTGAAAAGTTATATTGTCTTGGATCATCCAACATGTTGAGCTTGCCTTTCTCCCTCATGCTAGCCAATTCTTTGCACTAAGTAGAGATACTACTTGTGCTTCCGAATATCCCTTAAACTAGTTTTACCATGAGAGTCCACCATACCTACCTATGGATTGAGTAAGATCCTTCAAGTAAGTTGTCATCGGTGCATGCAATAAAAATTGTTTTCTAAATATGTATGATCTATTAGTGCGAAGAAAATAAGATTTATACAAACTTGTGATAGGGAAGAAATAAAAGCGAGGGCTGCATAATAAAGGTCTTTATCACAAGCGGCAATATAAAATGATGTTCTTTTGCATTAAGATTTTGTGCATCCAACCATAAAAGTGCATGACAACCTCTGCTTCCCTCTGCGAAGGGCCTATCTTTTACTATTATCTTCTACCCTTGTACAAGAGTCTTGGTGATCATCACCTTTCCTTTTTACACTTCTTCCTTTGGCAAGCACTTTGTGTTGGGGTGATCCGGATATATATATATATATATATATATATATATATATATATATATATATATATATATATATATATATATATATATATATATATATATATATATATATATATCCACTTGGATGTAGGCGTTCATAAATTATTATTGTTGACATTACCCTTGAGGTAAAAGGTTGGGAGGCGAAATTATAAGCCCCTATCTTTCTCTGTGTCCGATTAAAACTTTGAACCCATAAATATCATGTGAGTGTTAGCAATTGTGAAAGATTAAATGATAGTTTAGTATGTGGAGTTTGCTAAATCAAAGCTCTGACATAGACCCTTCCTGAAAATAAGATGAATTGCAATTGTTTGATGATTGAGAATGAAGTTTGCTAGTTTTCAGGAAAGTTTATGGTCTATGCTTTAACATGTGAATAGCTTGTTACTTGATCATGCAAAGTTTTATGAGATGAACTACTGTTATGACATATAATGATGCTAGAAAAGGTGACTGAAATTATCATTGATCAAACTTATGCACCTGCTAGCATTCACAATTCATAAATTCTTTCTTTTATCATTTACCTACTCGAGGACGAGCAGGAATTAAGCTTGGGGATGCTGATACATCTCCAACATATCTATAACTTATGAAGTATTCATGCTATTCTATTATCTGTTTTGGATGTTTAATGGGCTTTATTATACATTTTTATATTATTTTTGGGACTAACCTATTAACCGGAGGCCCAGCCCATATTGTTGTTTTCTTGCCTATTTCAGTGTTTCGAAGAAAAGGAATATCAAATGGAGTCCAAACGGAATGAAACTTTTGGGAGAGTTTATTTTGGAACGGAAGCAATCCAGGAGACTTGGAGTAGACGTCAGGGAAGCTTCGAGGTGGCCACGAGGGTTAGGGGCGCGCCCTAGCCCCCTGGGTGCACCCACCTCGTGGCTCCCGTGACCGACTTCTTTCGCCTATATATGTCCATATACCCTAAAAACATCGAGGAGCACAATAGATCGGGAGTTCCACCGCCACAAGCCTCTTTAGCCACCAAAAACCAATCGTGACCCTGTTCCGGCACCCTGCCAGAGGGGGGATCCCTCACCGGTGGCCATCTTCATCATCCCAGCACTCTCCATGACGAGGAGGGAGTAGTTCACCCTCGGGGCTGAGGGTATGTATCAGTAGCTATGTGTTTGATCTCTCTCTCGTGTTCTTGATTTGGCACGATCTTGATGTATCGCGAGCTTTGCTATTATAGTTGGATCTTATGATGTTTCTCCCCCTCTACTCTCTTGTAATGGATTGAGTTTTCCCTTTGAAGTTATATTATCAGATTGAGTCTTTAAGCATTTGAGAACACTTGACGTATGTCTTGCATGTGCTTATCTGTGGTGACAATGGGATATTCACGTGATCTACTTGATGTACGTTTTGGTGATCAACTTGCGGGTTCAGTGACCTTGTGAACTTATGCATATGGGTTGGCACACGTTTTCATCTTGACTCTCTGGTAGAAACTTTGGGGCACTCTTTGAAGTACTTTGTGTTGGTTGAATAGATGAATCTGAGATTGTGTGATGCATATCGTATAATCATGCCCACGGATACTTGAGGTGACATTGGAGTATCTAGGTGACATTAGGGTTTTGGTTGATTTGTATCTTAAGGTGTTATTCTAGTACGAACTCTATGATAGATCGAATGAAAAGAATAGCTTCATGTTATTTTACTACAGACTCTTGAATAGATCGATCAGAAAGGATAACTTTGAGGTGGTTTCGTACCCTACAATAATCTCTTCGTTTGTTCTCCGCTATTAGTGACTTTGGAGTGACTCTTTGTTGGGTAGTTATATGATCCAATTATGTTATTATTGTTGAGAGAACCTGCACTAGTCAAAGTATGAACCTTAGGCCTTATTTCCTAGCATTGCAATATCGTTTACGCTCACTTTTATCATTAGTTACCTTGCTGTTTTTATATTTTCAGATTACAAATACTCATATCTATCATCCATATTACACTTGTATCACCATCTCTTCGCCGAACTAGTGCACCTATATAATTTACCATTGTATTGGGTGTGTTGGGGACACAAGAGACTCTTTGTTATTTGGTTGCAAGGTTGTTTGAGAGAGACCATCTTCATCCTACGCCTCCCATGGATTGATAAATCTTAGGTCATCCACTTGAGGGAAATTTTCTACTGTCCTACAAACCTCTGCACTTGGAGGCCCAACAACGTCTACAAGAAGAAGGTTATGTAGTAGAGATCACCTGGACCTGCCATGTATGCTTCACAATACTTAGCCCACTTCTTGCCTTCTTCTAAAATTTCTGAGTAGGCTGGTGTGATCTCCCATCTGCATCTCTCTGTTTTCTCTCTGATTTTCTAAAACTTGATCATCAACTTTGTTCTTATGCCCTCCAACATAGTCCTGATTGGTTTGTTCCTAACATCCAATATCATCCTGTTGAAAACTTCACTAAGGTTGTTTACAACCAGGTCAGTTTTGCAAACAATATCCATTCGGTATTCATCAGGTTCAGGCACAAAATCTTCAAACTTGACGTGTTCAGGCTCACTATGTGACTTGCTAGTTGGGCCTGGTTTTCTGACAGGCTTAAGCTTCATTGCTCCTTCCTTTGGTACAACTGAAGGTTCTTCATGTTCAAAAAGGATTTGGTCTTTCTCCCAAAACTCAGAAGGTTCTGAGTTAGCTCCATAATAGTGCTCTGCAATATCTTCCTCTTCCCTCTACTTATGGCTTGTCCCTGTGCCGGCCTCATCTCCACCCCTAGACCAAGCCTTGTATGATATTTTTTGCCCTCTGTAATCACCCCTGAAAAACTCAAAATCCGAAGAAGATTTTTCCATCTCATCTTCATATCCATCTGCATCTTCTTCCACTACAGTTTTCTCCTTGTTGAAATTACATCTATGTTGTGTATTAAGATAGGGCTCCTCGTGGATTACTGTGGCAAAGTTGAATTAGAGGCTGGATGGAGGACACCTTGTGGAGAAACAATATAAACAACTGGCTTACCAACATTATTAATTGGAATTTGGTCCTCAAGCAAGATGTGATCCATATTAACATCTGCTGGGTTGGATCAATAGCTTTTCTTATTGTGATGTTCAGAGACTTCTTATCAACAAATAAGTCAAGCATTTCCTCTACTTTCTCATCACTATCTACGACCTCCACCCCATCCAAGCCCTTTCCCTCTTCCTTAACATAAGTCAAAAATGCATCCAATCCATACCCCTCCAACTCAACCAGTGCTAATAAGATCAGATAACTAATATCTGAAATTGCAAACTTTCTCTCCATATTGTCTCTGCCTAGAAAATGTAGGCTCACCTCCCAAACCTCATAATCTAAGCTGTAGGAGATTAAATTGACAAACAAAGAAGCAAATTAATTATAAATGCACTGAAACTTAAAACAACTACTTACTGTATTTAAAACTCTAAACATTTCTAAAAAGTATGCACTAGCATGCCAACAAACAAATAAATCTGCTCAGTTCCTATACTGCACTATCTTAATAATCATGATCATCTTCTAACCCTAATTTATATTTTTCCTAATAAGTCACTATCATCTTCTAGCCCTAATTTATAATTTTGAACTAAATGTATGAATGGTACTGAGATTACTTACCTCACTCCACCAAACGACGACGCCCACCTGTGCCCCCCCTCTGGATCCGTGTGGATGCACTTCGCCACTGCCATTGTCACGCGGTATGCCAGATCTAGCTGGACCTCAGGCGGTGATGGCTGCGGGACCACTGTGTCGGGAAGCTCGAGTTGCCTAGCCATTTCTCTACCTCTGAATGCCCACCGCTCTCCTCGACGGTGACGCCTTGGCCCAAAGGCACACCGCCGACGACATCTGGCTGCGGCGCCGCCATCGCACCTAGGTCAGAGAGCGGGGGAGAGTGAGAGGGAGACCCGACCAGCTCCTTTCGTTCCGACCGAACCGGTCGGGGTAACGGTTGTTAACTGCGGCCGCGTGGCCTGACCGGTGGGCCCAATCCGTCAAGGAAGCGGTTAAATCGCTAGTCACCGCCGTTTTGAGTTTCTTTGAAACAGCCGACCACGCGTTTGGTAGTTCTTTGAGAAAAAATAAAACTGATAGTTTTCTGCAACCCATGTAAACTAGTAGCTTTATGCTATTTAGTCACTTATTTTTTCTCTCTGTTGTATTGTACTCCGTTTCTAGATATAAGACTTTTTTTAGAGATTTTAATATGGACTACGTACGGATGTTTATAGACGTTTTAGAGTGTAGATTCACTCATTTTGCTTGATATGTAGCCTCTATTAAAATATGTAAAAAGTCGTATTTAGAAAGGGAGGGGGTATCTCTGAAGTATGATAATTGGCCAAGTGGGAGAGAGGAGAAGATATATACAGGATCTTTGTGTGGAATTGCACGCAGTATGGTGAAGCGTAAACATCACCTGGCCTGGACACCGGGAGCAAGCTAGCCTTGAATTTGGTGTGGTGGCACGAGGGAGGTGAGGGGGACATAGGTGGCAGGACGCAACGGTATAAAGCGGCAGTGGTGGTGTGGTGGCGTGCTGCGCGGGCGATTTGCTTTTTCGTTACTGATTGTCTTGTCGTGCTTTTATGCTGATGTCGTCTAGCGCGCCTCCCGCACATGGCAGCATCGTCAGACATTCTTCATTGCTTGCTGCCCGCCACGCGCGCTTGATTGTCGAATGAATGCGTTGCTGCGATCGGTCGGTCGGAAACTTGCTGCGATTTTACCAATTACCACGACGACATTTACGGCAACGGGAGATGCCGTAACAAAATTAGTCCTGAGTCCCCCGCAAAAAAAAAGTCTTGAGTCTCTTAACGACCATTCTGTATCATTCCTCGGTTTTGCTAATTCTCAACTGTCTCAAATTTCCTGGTTCTCATGCCACACTAGGCCTTTTGGTTTGGAGGAATTGCATAGGAATCCTCTAGGATAGTATACTTATAGGAATTTTCACTTTAAAGCACTTTGGTTCGTAGGAATGAATTTTTATTCCTACATAGGATTGGTTCCTATCCTTCACATTTTATAGGAAAAAAAACATGAGTCTAGACTTAATGAAAAAAATTATATGATGTGAATCAAATGGCATCTCTATTCATATTCTTACTCATAGGATTTGAGATACATATCATCTCATTTCTTACAAACCTATTCCTATGATAATCCTATCCTATGAACCAAATGAGGCTAAGAATCGTGCAATTCAATTGTCAATGGGCATTTCCTTAATAGCCCCCGAACCTCCTGCGGTGATATCAACATCAAGGGCATGCAAGTCCATAGGTTGAATGTTAAGCTCATCCAAGTTGAAGTCCTTGTTGCTCCTAACCCCTTTACCCATGACCTCTCAGAAGTGGCCATGGATGATCTTCTCCTTTTCCCCTTGTAGTCATGACACAACCATCTTTCATGCCTTATCCTGTGGATGTGGTTTTCCCTTCTTCGGGCATTAACGCGGCGATGCAAGAATTTGGTGTTTGCATCACCGGCCTTCAGGTTTGCAATCCTGGCACATTGGCTCTTCCGTGTCCTCTGAAGAACCACCAAATTCATGACCCTTTGCTTGAGCCTAGCATGAAGATCAAGCTCATCCGGGGAGAGGTGCCGCTCCTTCGGGGCAATGTCAAGCCGCAAGATGACTAGATTTGCCGCGTGGAAGTGGATCTTTGCGTGGGAAAACAGCCGCTTGCTCCATTCAGTGAGGGGGAGCGCTGTCTTCTTGAGCATATGATGCAAGACTTGATAGGGCTCCCTGCGCTGCACCCGCTCACTCCAGGCCTTTTGGACTACCTCGCCAAATCCGGGCAAAGATGCCCAGAAACTTTCGAAGTTATGAATGTCGAACCTAAGGTTTGATTCTTGATGGAGTTGGAGCATAACCACCATGCATTCAAAACATTGAAGTTTCCCTCTGGTTGCAGGCTAGCCCTTCTTTTTTGCAACTCTGCGCGGAACGAACTAATCCTTCTTAGTGATGAAATCATGTTTGTTTTTTGTACTAACATCTTATCAAAATGTCAACACAAAATCATATGCATATAGATGTTTATAAAAAAGGAAAAAAAAAGAACTGCATTCCCCGTCACCACGCTATGTGTCATTTCACCATGGTGCAGAACTCTGCAACGCAGAACGAACACGAGCCCCACGTGTCTGTGAGTCCTCCATCCCTCTTCAGCTACCGCTCCTCCTGGGCAATGTCAAGCCGCAAGATGACTAGATTTGCCGCGTGGAAGTGGATCTTTGCATGGGAAAACAGCCGCTTGCTCCATTCGGTGAGGGGGAGCGCTGTCTTCTTGAGCATATGATGCAAGACTTGATAGGGCTTCATGCGTTGCATCCGCTCACTCCAAGCCTTTTGGACTACCTCGCCAAATCCGGGCAAAGATGCCCAGAAACTTTTAAAGTTATGAATGTCGAACCTAAGGTTTGATTCTTGATGGAGTTGGAGCATAACCACCATGCATTCAAAACATTGAAGTTTCCCTCTGGTTGCAGGCTAGCCCTCTTTTTTGCAACTCTGCGCGGAACGAACTAATCCTTCTTAGTGATGAAATCATGTTTGTTTTTTGTACTAACATTTTATCAAAATGTCAACACAAAATCATATGCATATAGATGTTTCTAAAAAAGGGAAAAAAAAAGAACTGCATTCCCCGTCACCACGCTATGTGTCATTTCACCATATGGTGCAGAACTCTGCAACACAGAACGAACACGAGCCCCACGTGTCTGTGAGTCCTCCATCCCTCTTCAGCTACCGCTTGCGATTCACACCGCGGAAACATCCCCTGCGAATCCAAAAGCTTTCACTGGGTCGATGCCTTCCCAGCTTCCAATTTCATTTGGCTGAAACCTCCAGTTTCCCATCCTTTTGTCTTCTTCCTGCCACCTCTCCTCTCCTGGATCACCATCACCATCACCTGCCGGTTGTTGCGCCGGGAATCTTGGGCTCCTCCTGCACCCACAGCATTGATAGTTTGATAGTTTCAGGCCTCTCTTTGACAATAGGGCCACTGGTTGAGCTAGATAAATTCGATACAACAGGCAGTTTGATATAGTTTCAGGCAGCTTTGACCAGATGCTGCAAGTGGCTTGGTACACTTCTGCAGTTCAACCTCTGTTTATTCATCATTACCAGTACCACAATACAAACAGAATGTGAAGAACAGTATCTGAATACCGAGTGGTCTTCTACCACACCGAGTTCACACCTCCGCTTCAGCTTTGACATGTCACACAAGACACACACAATGTTCACACTACAATGTCCAGCAAACAACAAAGCTCTATAACCTGACCTATGGTCAGGTGGGGATCACACATGAGCTCTGAACTTTTGATCATGCTCTATAAAAGGATCATCTGATTTCTTCACCGTTGGCTAACCAGGTTTTGCTCCTTGTGCCAATGGACAACAGTGTCGTAGGGCAAATCTCCCCCGAATATGTCTAGGGCGCTCCCGACAGTAACATCGACTCGGCTCTTGCCTGCTTTCTTGATCCTCTCCAGGTCGTCCATCGTTGACACACCACCAGCGTATGTTGTAGGGATCTACAGAGCCAAAGATAA
This sequence comes from Triticum aestivum, assembly GCF_018294505.1. Lineage (NCBI taxonomy): Eukaryota > Viridiplantae > Streptophyta > Magnoliopsida > Poales > Poaceae > Triticum > Triticum aestivum. The sequence goes on along the minus strand of NC_057795.1, from coordinate 465,813,076 downwards.
AATAGAGGCGCACATTGAATACACATGAACATTTACATTTATTGACCAACATAAAATTGAATATCTGATGTCGAGCATGATTAATTGAATACCATTTCTAAATGCAATCAAGTTCAATAAGATCAAACATAGAAAAATGGTTGAGCAACTAGCTGGTATAAAAGTGTTTGATTCAACTTCCTCTTGCCCTTTCAAGTGACTGATTTGTTAATTGTCAATTATATACAGTAATAACTACACAAGGCAGTCACAATGTGAAAACAAAGCATAAAAGGATTCAAGAACAAAGATGGGAAAAACACAGAAAGAAACACAAAAATCAAATTTAAACTAATGCATCTAAGTTAGAATTGTTCACATACAGGTGAATGGCTTCCCAATAGTTCCACAAGTTCCTCGTCAATTCCTAACCTGCAATCCATATAATAGCTTAAATTAGACTACCGAAATGTGCTCAAAGAACTTTTTTACACTGCCGAAACAGGACAGTCAACAAGAAGATATTTCAGCTGGTGTCTGGTTTTTTTGTGAGATTAAATATTTTGAATGAATAGAAAGTGCACAGGTGACGAGTCACCAGTAACTCATACACTTACAAGAAAGAGGGAACTGTAACTAAATACATATAGAATAGTATTTCAGCGTGTTTGGTTCTGGGATGATGCTGAATTGGATGAGATGGCCCATGTACAGCAATTTATTTTGACAGGTTTTGCTGAATATTTCTCTAGGACCAACTCCATAGATGAATCACTTATAGTACATAAACCACGCAAACCTTTACTTCATTCGTTCAATGTGTCTTCAAATTTACGCATGAAGCTTGAACACACACACAAACACACTAACATGCATGTTCATAAAGATCTTTGCAGATTAAATTAACTCTGAAACTCCAGAAGAACTATGCAAATGCACCATCATAACCCAAAAAGCATACACTTACAGGAAGCTTAAACAATGAGACAATCGAATCCCATCAAGGGTGGCTACACTACTACATATCAACAAAAGACAGATTAATTAAATACAAAACGAACATGACTCACCTTTTGCCCTCCACATCAACTCCATGAACCAAAAACTCATCTGCATATGCAGCGAGACGTTCTAATGTTGGCCCATCCACAAAGACATCACTGAACTTCTGCCATCTGTCAGTCACAATGGCATATCTGCCATCCTAACCAGGAAGATTTTGGTAGAAAAACAGAAGACGGGAAGAGCTGTCAGTAAGATAACAGTGGCCAACAGGGAAATGATTGTGCTGCATTTTGAAGCTTACTATTTATGCAGTGAGATAGATCATCAAGAGTTCACTGTAATTGTTTCATTCAGGTAAGGCAATGCACTATGTTTGGATGGCGAGGGATGACAAACCAGTTTGAACATTTCATTTAAGTTGCCCATGAAATTCAAAAGGTGGGCCACAGTAAAGAAAAGTATTGCAAATTGGCACTAATGTTCAGTGAATTAACATGTTTCCAAGTTCGGATACAAGATGAATTCCGTACCTTTTTTCGACAACTCAGGTCCAAAATAAGCCTTTGTTTCCCAACAAGCTCGACAAGTTGCGTTAGCCTTTCAATGTTCATTTTGCCATCACTAAACACATACTGCATATAAAAGTCTCAAATACATAAGTTGCAGATATTCAACTGATTAGTCGTCTACAAAAACTGATTAGCAACTCAAACAGATGGGAAGTTTTACAAGGACCTGGGCAGCAGGTGGTAGATGATTCCAAAAGAATTTGGATCCAATAATAATGTCTAACTTCAAAGAATGTGTTATAACAAATACTAGCCCTTGAGGCTCTTAGGGAGTTTTTGACATCGAGGAAAACAGGCAGCATGAAGGTGGAGAAATGTGACAATGGCAACACTGACAAGGTGGAGAAAACTATTGGAAACAGTTGTGGGCTGGTGGCCTTGGGGGTATGTGATTATCGATGGGATTTATAGGTAACCTTGCTCTGGCATCATTTCAGGTTTTGAGGAAACAACAATATTGACATAGAAGAAAATTTTAATTTTAACATATGTACAAACAAGATATGGATAGGAAGCAGAAACATGATGTGGGACAGGTCCTAATCTTACTCCATAAGCTGATACACATAAATACATTTAACAAACAGAGGTCTAAAGGTTTTATGAGATGAGAAAAAAAAAGATAATAGTATTATTTACACAAATTAGATCATGAACACGTACAGAAGTTACAATCACGTGACTTGCTCCTTCATTAAGGTATGACATTGCATTCTCCAAATTTATTCCACCTCCAACTTGCAAACCACCTAGTATTATGATAGCCCATGTTTATGATAATATGTCAAATTGATGGTAATATCGTGGCTTGCAACAGAAAAAAAAATGCTCCATGAGCACCACTAGCAGATGTACAGGCTCTCCCAAGTTAAAAGTTGATAGCAATCTACGATAGCTATAGTAGCCTTAAAAAAATTTGTAAACAGACACTCTATGGGGCTCTTGCAATAGGCCAAATTTTGGTATGAAATCTCAAAGAATGTTTTGACCAGATAAGAAGTTGAACTGAAGTTAATAACCTGTCGACAATAAATCTATGCCGCTGGCGAATATCATAAACCCGGCATGAAAAAAATCTCTTCACTGCTGAAGATGTGTGAGCCATATTAAGTTGCACAGCATGCTTGCTTTCAACAAAAACACTCAGACTCAAATGCTACATCATATAGATTTTGAAATAAAACATTTTACTATCCATGTATACAACATACGCAACGATAAAAAGTTAACATCCAGATCTCACAAAATACAGACAAAAATGTGGTCTATTTCAGAAACATCACAAAAGACAGTGAACAACAAACAAATACAGAAAGCAAACCAAATGAACAATACTAATTCTAGTAATAAGTAATAACTAGATAACACATTCTCACCAGGATATGCATGTAGTGCTTCCAGGGCAGCAGAACGGCTTGCAGGGTCTCCGCCAAGCATTATTACATGTCCACCGACAAGTCCATCTTCTTTATAAATATTTGCAAATTCTGCTGGAGACTTGTCTGATTCAAAGTTTGTCACTAGTGCCGTGCCATCGTCCGATGCATCCCGGAGAGTAGAGCCAACAATCTGTTTAACTTTCCCCTAGGAATTTTCAAAAACAAACCTATCAGATAAACGATGATGTTAATGCCAGCGGTGTGTAAACTTTGATGACTGCAAAGAGATGGTCTAGCTGTACAGATAAATGTATCACTAAACGTGGTTCCCTTATTTTACACTATTAGTCAGTTTGCGAATGACATCACAGTGAAACGGTTGGCGTTCACTCAAAAATCTGAGCATCAATTTGCAATCATATAGCAAATTGCAGAGCACCTTATGTTACACTATTAGTGAATGTATAGCAGTTTGTGAATGTATAGCAAAACGTGGTTTCCTTATTTTACACTACTCCCTCCGTTCCCAAATATTTGTCTTTCTAGACATTTGAAATGGTTACAACATACGGATGTATGTAGACATATTTTAGAGTGTAGATTCACTCTGCTTCGTATGTAGTCACTTGTTGAAATCTCTAGAAAGACAAATATTTAGGAACGGAGGGAGTATTAGTTTGTGAATGACACCGTGGTGAAACAATTATCATCCACTAAAGACTCTGGGCGTCAGTTCGCAATCATATAGCAAAGTACAGACACCTAGTGACCCCCTTATACAACAACGGAGCAAGGGTTCCATTCCTACTGACCTTGTGAATGTCGATACATGGCCTGAAGCTAACGGCGCAGGCGACGGCACGCCCTCCTGCAAAAACGCACGGCCAATCTCATATTCCCGACCAGACACCGTAACATTGCATCTGAAGAAAGCAACGGAGATATTCAAAGGGGGAAAAACATACTTGACGCGCCGGATTGCGCCGGGCGTGCCGAGACCCGCGAGCTCGCCCAAACGTGCTGCGGCGCCGCGCACGGCGGGTGTGGAAGCCTAGCCGCGCATCTCGACGCCATCGGGAAGTTCGACGATGGGGCGACGGCGGGGTAGGGTTTTTCCGTCAGGTTCCAGCGGCGAGAGCAGAGGAAAAGGGTCAGAGAGACCAAACCAAGGAGCACTAGTAGGGGTGAGTGTCTTACGCTGACGCTGTCCCATTGGACGGCCGAGATGCGCTGGAGGTCAGATCGACGGCCCAGAGCGCTCAGGGCTATTACTCCCCCGCAGCTCACGGGGCGAGGCATCCATCGATTAGCCGTTCCCGACTCGGCGAAAGGACTGTCTCGCCGCCGCCGCCGGCCGACGAGGAGGAGGCCAAGATGTTCTTCCACATCGTGCTGGAGCGGAACATGCAGCTGCACCCGCGGCACTTCGGCCCTCACCTCCGCGACAAGCTCGTCGCCAAGCTCATGAAGGACGTCGAGGGCACCTGCAGGTAGGGTTCCGTCGCGCTCGCTCGCTTCCGCCCGCCCGCGGTTCGCTCAACCCTAGGGCTGGCTTTCTCGCAGCGGGCGGCACGGCTTCGTCGTGGCGATCACGGGGGTGGAGGACATCGGCAAGGGGCTCATCCGGGAGGGCACGGGCTTCGTCACGTTCCCCGTCAAGTACCAGTGCGTCGTCTTCCGCCCCTTCAAAGGCGAGATCCTCGAGGCCGTCGTCACCATGGTCAACAAGGTGGATTTTACTCGCCTTCTTCACAATTGTGTCATGTGCTCAGTGCCTCAGTGCCTCAGTGCCCGGTTTACTGACTTGGATTGTTCATCTTGTTGGTTCTGCAGATGGGGTTCTTCGCAGAGGCTGGGCCTGTGCAGATCTTTGTGTCAAACCATGTGAGTGACTTGCCATCAATTGGAGCTGCTTTGCCAAATCGGTAGAATAAATCGATAAAATTTAGAATTTCTGTGTGGTTAATAGTTCAGTGCAAGCTCTTGCATCTTGATTTGGTTGTGCCGCGGACTCGACTTGTGCCGGTTCATGTAAAAATTAAGTGTGCTTGTGTGTTGTTCTGTTTCTGTATGCAGTTGATTCCTGACGATATGGAGTTCCAATCTGGTGATGTGCCAAACTACACGACTTCTGATGGATCGGTATGCTTCTTTCTGCATAAGTGGTTCTTGCTATTTTTTTCATCTTCGGTAAATGCTAGCTAAGTGCCCTGCTTGTTACTATGGACTTCACCAATACAGGTTAGGCTTTAAAATCATGTACTAATATGACTTCACCAATAAAACTTAGGCTTAAAACACGTTAAATGCTTACTTAGACTAAACTCTTTTGACCTTCATATTTTTGTAAATATGTCAAATTTACACTGCTTTTCTTTTCTAAAAGGAAGGAAAATTTGTTTAGAGTTGCATAAGAGGGTTTTTGGCTTGTTGAGAAATTAAATCAAGGAGATACCACATGTCGCAATTAATTATTATGGCATCTTAATTTACTAAAAATGAAGGAATTTTTGTGTAGTTCGTTAAGAGTTGCACAAAAGTTTGCTCGGTCTGTTGACGGAATAAAGAAAAGAACAAACTGCACAAGAAAAATATGGGATAAGAAGATTACAAGTAGGCATATTTTATTTTGTGCGAGTGAGGTGTGCTACGTACCACTGCTGCCTCCATCCACCATCACCAACTTATGTTATGGTAAAATAAATGTAAATATATAAAGATAAAGACTATTGGGTACTGGTAGGTCATGAAGTATCCACTTGTTGGTTTACTCGTATTGTAGCATCTTGGAAATGAAATTGTGTGTGCTTGTATTATTATTCTTCTGGCTATAATCGCAGGATCCATGTGCTATATGAAATTATGAATGCTTGTTGCAAACATGAATATGTCTATATAAATACTCTCTCAAAGAAGAATATGAATGGGTATCATTATGAAATATAAAAGGGATTGTTCTGTTGAAAATGATTTGCTTTATTATTTTCTTTGTGTTAAGTGGGAGTTGCTTGTTTGTCTGCTTCAGGTGAAAATTCAAAAAGAAAGTGAGGTTCGTCTGAAGATTATAGGCACTCGTGTTGACGCAACAGAAATTGTAAGTTGGTTATCCTTTGTTTTATGGAAGTTTCTGAATTAAAAGTGCTCAAGTCTAGAATTTTGTGGCATGACCTCTGAGTAACTACCATATGTTACTGATATTCGACTTGATGATCTAATTCCATATGAAGTACTCCCTCCGTCCCAAAATACTTGTCGGAGAAATGGATTAAATTGAATGTATCTATAACTAAAATACGCCTAGATCGGAGAAATGGATAAAATTGAATGTATCTATAACTAAAATACGTCTAGATTCATCCATTTCCCCGACAAGTATTTCCGGACGGAGGGAGTACCATTAAGATCATTGCATACAATTCTTTGTAGTCTCTAATTACCTACCATGAACAGGCATGTGTAGTTTTGTTCGCAAATAGCAATCTTTATATAACTTGCTTAATCAGTCCAAGAAAACCAGCATATGACTATGAATTTAAGATGCAAATAAGATCTCTTTTTTGTGGTGTTAAATTTGATGTTCTTTCCTCTGGCATATGTTGTAACCACCCGAGGCACATAAACTGATAGTGCGCTAATCAATGAGAAGATGTTTTGCAAAAATGTTGAATATTTTCCTGGTCTGTCTTCCTGGACCATAATCAGATACCGAAAATAAGAAAGGCAATTTCATCATGAAACTACAATCGCATATATGTATCCATCCTCTCACCTTTTAATCTTGGTTGCACCATTATCTTATAATTTGATTCTTTTTTGTATCAGTTTTGCATCGGCACGATAAAAGACGACTTTCTGGGTGTTATCAGTGATCCTGGTGGAGCGCTGTAAATGATCCAAAGAAGACTCGGCATGCTCTCCAACTTCCGCATCATCATATATCTGGGAAGAGTCCCCAAGGAAGGTTGCGACTGATCTGTAATTTGTGTCCTGATGTAAAATGTGATGTCATGCCTATCTAATGGAAGTCAGGGTACTGCTAGTGTTAAAAAAAAGTAACTGGCACCTGTATTATCGTAACTATGATCTTTTCTAATTGTGGTGGTTGATATGTTTGGATTCAAGCAGTTGTCTGAACTTCCAGACCAGATTGTGCGACCATGCATCGCATCTAACCACTTCTTCTCACATTTGACGATGTTAATTGGTGGCAGTTGTTTTAAAAGTCATATAACTAAAATAAATGGAAATACAAGTCAATGCTCTCAAGTGCGATGAAAGTATCTTATCATATAAATTTGATACACTGATACTTAAGGTTGTTCCGTCTTTGACAACACTGCACTAATAAACAGGCTAATAAACACCATTCGCTTTCACTAGCGTCAGCTGTACCCTTCCATGATCACATGCAGGTTGTGCCCCTAAGATGGTTAGTGGTCATTTGACCTAGCACCTGCAAGAAAACAACTGAAATTAGCTGATGCAATATGTAACCTACTTCAAATGTAACGCTGCATACAGAACACATATAGCTCACCTGCTTACAACCCAACATGATTGTAAACGGTTTTTGGATGTTATCCTTTTGTCCACGTGAGTCACGCTGTACAAAGAAATTACAAACTGGTTCTTGTCCACTGTCCATGCTACTGCTTTGTTTCCACTTGCCGAATGTGCTGCTCCCATGATGTCCGAAAATTGGTTGTGTAAATCACAATTTTGAGCAACATGTGGGGTATGATGGTCACATGACAATCTAGAACAGCTCCTGAAAACATCAAGAAGATGTTAGTAAGTTCGCATGAACACCACAATTATGAAATACGTACGAGAATAGCTCTCGAATACCTGATACCATCAAACCAATCTTTCTGAAAAGGAAGCCAGGCCCATTACAGCAAGCAAACAAAGCAACGACAATGCATCCACGATGCCAAATGAAGACTCTGCAAGGAAGTAGATCTTGTGCTTGCTAGGATCACCTCGGTATCCTCGAGCAACCATTGCCTGCACAAATCAGAAAGAATCAGAGGTAATCAAGTATATGCCATGTTACAAAGTAATGTCATGTTACATATGGGTTCCATATAAGTAGATTCCATACAAGTATGATGATTTAGACGAAGTTATGCGCCTGAAATGCAGTATATCGCCCATGATGTAATCTAGTTTCACCATTCTTATGAGCTACCCATATCAATGAGACTACATTATAGATTAAGGATGCATATGTGTTCATCTTCAATGTTCCTTTCAGTTTGTTTCTTTGAGCAGTTATTGCTCAATCAAATTCTGCCAAAAAGCCATCTAAATACCAGACAGCTTGTGATGGTCATGTTTCGCCTGTGTGATTCCTACTCCAGTTTTAACCAAATGCATTCCTAATACACAACCAGTGAAGACCATGTCTGTTTCAGTTTTCCTCTCGGACATCCATCCTAAGACAACACAACCAGGACTGTTTTCGCATAAAAAAAGCCACTGTTAACTATAGGCTAGCAAATAGTCATGGATATATGCATGCACAGGCAATAAAAACAGCGTAGTGGTTGGTATTACTGTCTCAGCAACAGCTATAAGTGTGCATAGGATTACTACATAACTGGGGTAAAAGTTCATCAGGGTGAGATTATCCCTCAGGGGGAGGTTGCACAGCAACGATTTGCGGCAGTACTGGTGAAGGAATGCACCGCTTGTGGGAGGACTTGACCTGGAATAGCCAATCAAGATCACAGCCAACCTAACTATCCTGTTTAACTTTCCAACTAATAAAGATAACCTTCCAAACTAGTACATAAGACCATAGCACCAATGAAAGAATAGTTAATAGATGAGTAATATTCAGCCAGCTCTATGAAAGTAGCAACATTCCGGGCTTAATTCCTTTCAAACCCTGGCGTTCAATTTAAAAGACCAGGTGAATTTGATTATACAATAATGCTAGTGCATGTTGCAGAACTACTCAAGATATATCCTCGTATTAATGCTAATTCCTACTAATACTTAGTAAATACCACCTCCGTCCCAAAAAACATATCTTAGATTTTTCTAGATACGGATGTACAGTGGTGGAGCCAAGGGGGGGCGAGCAGGGGCCTCCCCCCCACCCCCAACCCAAAACGGGGATTATGAAGTAATCTGGGAAAAGAAGGCCCAACAAAAAGGCCACTAGTGGCCATAGACTCTAGTGCTTGGCCTCTGGAGTTACCCTAAATCAAGCCAACCCCCAGCGTGATTAACTTGTGACCTGAGGCGACTAGCGCTGCCGGCGGCTGCTGCCTCGTGCCCTCAGTACTCGCAAAGTCAGTCAAAATCAGGCCACACCGGCTTCGCAACTGGCGAATCATGCAGACTGCACTCTGTCAGTTCTCTAGCGGTTCAGCCCCAAGGTTAGCACTATTGAGAACTACATTATCTACTTATCCCTCTCAACTCTAATCTTGTAGGTGTTGAAGTTGTACATCCGATTTTAGTTATTTTGATGGTGTGATTTATGATGCATTTTCATTGTTTGATTTGTGATGCAGTAATGAAGGGAAAAGGGATGCAAACACCATAAAGATTAATTCTCTTTTCAAGTATGTTGTTTCGAGTTCTCCACCTAGTAATGTTGTTAATGAGGCTAATGTGCAATTTTTACCAATCCCAGTTCAGTGGGGATGATTTGCTTCGAAATTACAGGATAATCTACATTGACAGGAAATTGCTAGCAACTAGGTTAACTACTCATGAAATCATTAATATTTTTGATCTTATTGACAATTATAAGGGCAAATTTAAACCAATACAAATATTACTATTTTTTAATCAGTTTTGCTAAAGCAGATCTAGATATGCCTTAAGTATTGCACATCTAAGTCCTAGGACATTGATTTTTTTTATGCAAAGATTTGTGCGGGTATTTTTTTCATTTTTATGTTTGATTGAATCACTTACATGCGCAATAACTAAGGTATATATAGATATGCCCTAGACAGACCCTATTTTAATTATGTTGAAGTGACATTATTATAAGTATTATGGTACTTATTTTCCGTGGTGAGTACTTTTATTGAATGAAGTTGGCTTGCCCCCCCCCCCCTATACCCAAATCCTGGCTCCGCCCCTGCGGATGTATCTAACACTAGAACGTGTCTAGATACATCCGTATCTAGACAAATCAAAGACAAGTAATTCGGGACAGAGGGAGTATGTGTGACCAAAAACTGGTAGATGGTTTCATAGAAAATTCTGAATAGTTCATAAAACAATGTATGAACACAGTGAATAGCACGCAGCCATGTTCACCAATTTAGCTTTTTTGAGAATAGTGAAAGATCACATTACATTCATTGTGAGTTGTCAGACAACGTAGAAATTAGAAAATAAACTGACCTTAGATATTTGCTCTGCGTGATCAAATATATTTTTGAAAATTCGCTGGACATAGTTGAAAAAAACTGCAAATGGTGTAAAAAAAGGAAAGTTTAATTCAAGTTTCTCCCATGTAATATGTAAAGCTATTGATTCAACCCTGGCAGCCAGATTAGAGATATAGAAAGTACTTACTATCTATAGTTTCCATAGTGGCCAGCTTTTTCCAATCAATCCGACGTGTTACGATTGCCAGTGCAGAATTGCGAACCTAGTACAATATTTGAGCAATGTTATACGTACTTCAAAGTTCGGTCCCAAATAGCAATGCATATGTACTCCCTCCTTTCCTAAATATAAGCCTTTGAGATTCCATAGACTACAACGGAGCAAAATGAGTGAATCTTCACTCTAAAATACGTCTATACACATCCGTATGTAGTCCGTATTGAAATCTCTAAAAAGGTTTATATTTAGAAACGGAGGGAGTATAATTAGAAGAAAGTGCCATATACTTGCCTCATCAAATACTAGATTAATGAACCTCAAAGATAATAGCAGTGTAAGTATTATCTCGGGTACTGGCGCACCAATAAGTTTCAGCGGAATCATAAACCACCACAAAGCAGAAGCAAGCTGCTCAGGAGTGGTGGTGGTTAAGCAGAGACTTGCACTTTGGAATATCTGCACCCAAACAAAAAGTAACTAAATGAACAACTAAATATTTCACTACTGGCATCTCAAAGAACTGAAAAAAGTGCATTTTCCACACGGGACATGTTTGTCTGATGTATGCCACCAGCGAGAGGATGCAAAAGGCATTAGAAAACACAAGATAATGAAGATTTTGGGTAAGAGAAAACCTTTGGCAAATACTTTTCGATGAAATGAAGGACATACCGCAAAGGAGAGGCATGCCGATGTACTCGCTACTGATAGGCCTTTCCTGGTAAACTGCAGTGGTCCTAGTTTCATGATTGTGTAAGAATATCCACTCAAGGAACTAGGAATATTTGGCACACCTAGAACAGATGGGGGAGGAGTTCTTGTCTGGACTAGCGAAGGCGCGCCATCGGAACCAAATCCCAACATTATGAATATGATGCCTGAAAGAAGAGTAACCCTTCCAAGTTGATCCTACAGAGTAAATATAGTTTGATTTACGGGTAGCAAGGGCATTTCAAGAAGAATATATTTAATATACAAGACAATAAATGCTATGAGTAACATGGGTAAATTAGGGATGAGGAGGATAAGTACATATGAAACCATGGATCGCGGAAATCAGTAACTTAAAGCCCTATATATCAGCAACAAAAACTCAATGTAATTTCAATACACTATTATGTTGAGAGTATTGGTTTGAATTTGTCATGTGCATATGGGGGGAGTCCGTTAAGAGAGACCTGAAGGATTGGAGTATCACCAAAGAGCTAGCTATGGACAGGGGTGCATGGAAGCTTGCTATCCATGTGCCAGAGCCATGAGTTGGTTGCGAGATCTTATGGGTTTCACCTCTAGCCTACCCCAACTTGCTTGGGACTAAAGGCTTTGTTGTTGTTGTTGTTTATATGGGGGGCCCAGCCAGCCAGCAACAGGAGAAAGTCAGAGCATATGACAGCAGCATTAATAAGGGTATTAGGACAAATGATATTTCATCTTTCCTTTTAAGCAGATCTTATCTTTTACGTTCTAGCACCTGTATATAAGCGAGGAGCCATGTTATCAAATTTGTTGAGAGGAACAATGAAATCTCACATCTAATGTGTTGTCCCAAGTCTATGGTCTCATATTTCTCCTAAGAATCTAACATCCCTCCCCTTCAGCCATGACAGTGGACCCTCCTTAGTACGGTGGTTACTAAGATCTAGTACCATACAGCACAGTATTATATTAGCTTTAGAACAATACTAGGATTGTGCCTGCATGTTGTTGTGGCAATTCTATTCTACTCTACTTGCATATTGAAGTTTTATTGTTCCATTTAAATGTGTTGATCATTCTACATATATAGAGTGCCATTAAGAAGGTTATTACAGATGTGTGGTGACTATGGTCTATTGAATGTCCTTTTCTGTGTATTTTCTATTCCTGGGACAAGAATTGCAGAGGACATAAATGTAAAGATGTGGCACTCTCTTGTGCTTCACTTTGCACTCAGATTAAGTAGGAAAATATTAGTTTCACTGTGCTTGTTCGGTTTTTGTGCTATAGTTTATATATTGACAACTAAGGTATTATCAAAAACACGTTCAGTATCAATAAATACAAAAAAGATTCCCATAATGTTTCTGTAAATACCATATTTACTAAAGCTTACGTGAATCACTGAATATATGGCGCCTTTTGAGTGCAATAACAAATTAACAAGTCTCGCAAATGACAAGCTATATATTTTGTGTTTGTTTACCTTTCACCGCATTACTTATATCCATTTTAGCACGTCCAACATTTTTATGTTCAGAAGATTATACAGTGTAGTTTCTAGCCAAGAAGGAAAGTAGAGAAATAAAATCATTACAGATGACCATCTATACTTCTATATTGTACTGTACTAAAGTGCGTAGTAATGACAAATACAATATTCCAGAAAAGGCCTTGTACTGAAATAACAATTTTGCGCGAGGATATAAAACTCATGTGAGTGCAATAGAGATTCTGTTTTTTTTTCAGCACGGTTGGTTTATCCTGTGGTTATTACTGATTAGATGGAATACCAAAACCAGGGAATCTGTCTTACCATACCGAATACCAGATACTACCTCTGTACACTAATATAAGGCGTTTTTGAGGGAGTACCTGTCAAACCAAGTTGACTGGCTTGGTTCGGTAGAAAACTCACAGCCCTAGGTTTCAGTCTAGACTAGGAATCCTTGTGTATTCTGTATATTTGACCCCTAAACAACAACTGAATCCCTCTTTACTTCCACAAATCATAAGCTTCAACTAGCATGGAGAATTATGGATGCCCCACATACAAACATCATATTGAAAAGTTCCAAGTAACTGGGGACAACTAAAGGTTGAAAAACACAATTGGCTATACATGCACAGTTCTCACTTCTCAGTGATATGATGCACGTGCATATCAACTAAACATCAAACACGATACCTTCCAAACATGATTCGGCAGAACCCACATTGAAAGAAGAGCAAGGCATGCTACCAAACCAAACCGCATATAGATATTTGACCTGGCCGGTAGGACAACAAGGGCCAAAAGCCACACCTGCAAACATAAGTACGTATATCATTAAAAGCAGCAGGAGAGCAACAGGTACAAGACCATTTGGTGGATCTTCAAACTAAAATTGAAGTACTTCTGTCTCATGTTCCCAAGACGATAACACCATCTAAAATTCTCAAGTGATAACAACATTTAAAATTACCAAGACGATAGCACCATCTAACAGAAGAAGACCTGCGGCACATGAAAAAACATGCGTTCTGTCTGAGATGACATATTCTCCTCCCCTCTAAGATACATAAACAACTGGTCAACCAGGTAAGACACCACATAGCTAGTCCATCTGATTTCAATGATTCCATTTGACTTACTTGTGTCAATTGGTTAGAATACATTAGGCCTACAGAAGGATACCGCAAATTTAAGCATCTCTTATGAAAAATCTTGGTTAACCCCAGAATAGGAGAATGGTAAAGCAAGGTATGCATGTCCGTCAAGCTGTTCTCTGATCCCTTGGTTCAGTAAACCCTCCCATCTCCTCTAATCTCTCATCCGCCTTGATTACCATGGGCTATTCAGCATCACCAAGCACTATAGAACCACAAGCGCACAATTACTCATCCAACAACCTGTTGCGATGTCACAACGCAGGGAAATAAGAGTGATGCATCATACTCTTCATGCACTAGTTCATAACCCAGTGGAGACATTTTCACAGGGACCTGGCGTGAACCCTCTCGAGTCTGTACCGGCACTTGTAAGGTACTGGTAGTTTATCCGAAATGCGAGACATGCTAGTTACCAGCTTGACGCGGGGGTCGACGGAGTGGAGGAAGGTGCGCGGGGAGTCGACGAACTGGCAGATGGGCGTGGCCGCAGCGCCGGAGATGAGCCTGAGGACCTTCTCCGGGCCGACCCCGCCTACCGCGGCGCGTGGGATCCACGCGGCCCACCTGGCCGCGGCCGCCGCTGCGCCACTCGTGTCCCCTGAGGACGAGGACGAGGAGGGGGCTGCGGGCGTGGCGGGGCTGGAAGCGGAGCATACGAGCAAGGCGAGGCGGGCGCTTCTTCCCGTCGCCCTTGCCTTCGCCGAGAGGTGGAGGCGGTTGGGACTGGCGGTGGCTTTTGCCGCGGGGAGCGCGAGGGGGTGGAATGGGCGGAGGTGGACGGCGGCCATCGACGGCTCGCTCCGCCGGAGGGGGCGGGGACAGGGCGAGGCGGAGGAGGTTCTGCTTGGCAGATGTGAGCTGAGGAGCAGGATTGCAGCTGGCCGGCGCAAACCGTCGGATTCGCATAACTATTTTCCGAAATACGGTATTCTTGTTTCGAATGGCTCCGTGGTAAATAATGCAAACAAACAAAAAAAACAGGATAGCTTCATGATGTCTCGCTCTAAAAGAAATAGAATTTGAGTATTTTTTGTTTGCGAGGAAATAGAATTTGAGTTACACTCTCTGTTCGTGAAGAACTTCAGTGGTGCTTCAAAAACTCTTTGATCAAAAATTCTCGTGGAGTCGACAAAAAATTACACCATTGTCACTGGTAAGTAGATAACCATTCTTTTTCTAGCAACACTAATAAGCTATCCTACCGATATTTTCTGAGCTAGCAGAAAGACAAACATAATAAATTGCTCCATGACGGAGCTGCAACTTCTGGGGCGAAACTACTTCAAAGTAGATCTATTGGAGTAGAGCCTTTTTTAAGATACTGTTGGAGTAGAGCTGATTTTATGGAGTACAGTAATCTCATATATTTTCAGAAAACCAATACCTTTAGATGCACAAAGCCACACCAAATATGAATGGACCGACGTTACTCATTGGGACTTTGGTCTGGCCCATAATTTCAAGGCCGATGGTTCCTCTCAGTCGGCTTCATAAAAAAAATAGGCCAGAGGAGCCGGTCATCATCAGTCCATCGGGACAAGCGGGTCGATCCAAATTTAGTTGCCCGAGAATGTAGTGAACCTTACAATGCACATGCCTTTCAAAGGTTGCCACCGTTGTGTTTATATGAAAATTTCAAACTATTGACCAATCTTATAATGCAAATGATTTATGGTAGAAATAAAAACGAAGCTGCCTATGTTCCTTTTTCCTTTGAACAAATAAATTCTAACTATCTTAACTTACTAATTTTTTCTACAGCTAAATGGCGCTAGTTGAAATAATGTAGTTATGTAATAATGGTTTCTTTGCTCTTTTTCTCGTTGTGGCTTTTCTTGCAATCTTTTGCTTTCTCTATTTTTTGCAGCAAAGTCATCAACACCAAAGGCGAGCTTCAATGCAGCCTGCGATGAAGCGCGGGAATCGCCGCCAAGCAAATGGAAAACATTCTTCTCAAGGCCGGCCAAGGAGTCGGTCATGAAAACGACATATATGGTGTGAGCTTTGGAGTGAAGTCACCCACACTAAAGGCGACATTAATGCTGCTCCCCATTGACTATCTGAAAAAGGTAGAAAAATAAGGCTGTGAAACGCAAAGATCACCGCCAAGCAAATGGAAAACATTCTTGTTAAGGCTGGCCGAGGAGCCGGTCGTGAAGAACAGTATATATGGCGTGGGTTGTATCGATCACCTATGTGAGGTGATGGTAGACAAGACTCCGTGCAAGTTGTTTTCATTCCTGGAACAATCAAGGTGTTACTACTTCTGGTGCTTGTAGTCGTCGTTAGATGGTCTACGAATATGTATGCAATTTTTGTTACTTCTGGTATTCTTTGGACTGCCATGATGCTTGATGAAGATTGGAAGTTTTTGAAGGAAATATGCCCTAGAGGCAATAATAAAGTTGTTATTTTATATTTTCTTATTTATGATAAAGGTTTATTATTCATGCTAGAATTGTATTGATCAGAAACATAAATACAAGTGTGAATACATAAAAAAATCCGTGTCCCTAATAAGCCTCTACTAGACTAGCTCGTTGATCAAAGATGGTTAATGTTTTCTAACCATAGACATGTGTTGTCATTTGATAACGGGATCAAATCATTAGGAGAATGATGTGATGGACAAGACCCATCCGTTAGCTTAGCATAATGATCGTTCAGTTTTATTGCTATTGCTTTCTTCATGTCAAATACATATTTCTTCGACTATGAGATTATGTAACTCCCGGATACCGGAGGAATATCTTGTGTGCTATCAAACGTCATAACGTAACTGGGTGATCATAAAGATGCTCTACATGTATAAGGTGTTTGTTGAGTTGGCATAGATCGACATTAGGATTTGTCACTCCGAGTATCGGAGAGGTATCTCTGGGCCCTCTCGGTAATACACATCATAAGCTTTCAAGCAAACGACTACGGAGTTAGTCACGAGGTGAAATATTATGGAACTAGTAAAGAGACTTGCCGGTAATGAGATTGAACTAGATATGAAGATACCGATGATCGAATCTCGGGCAAGTAACATACCGATGGACAAAGGGAATTGTGTATGCTGTCATAACGGTTCGACTGATAAAGATCTTCGTAGAATATGTAGGAACCAATATGCGCATCCAGGTTCCGCTATTGGTTATTGACCGGAGAGGTGTCTCGATCATGTCTACATAGTTCTCGAACTCGTAGGGTCCGCACGCTTAACGTTCGTTGACGATATAGTGTTATATGAGTTATGTGATTTGGTGACCTAATGTTGTTCCGAGTCCCGGATGAGATCACGGGCATGCCGAGGAGTCTCAAAATGGTCGAGAGGTAAAGATTGATATATAAGACGATGATATTGGGACACCGAAAGTGTTTCAGAGGGTACCAAGTACTTATCGGGTCACCGGAAAGGAGTTTCGGGCACCCCGACAAAGTTATGGGCCTTATGGGCCAAGAGAGGGAACACACCAGCCCACAAGGGGCTGGTGCACCCCTATTGAGGCCGGCCCTATGATGAGGAGAAGGAAAGAGGGGAAGGGAAAGGAAAGTGTGGAGTAGGACTCCCCCTTCCTTCCCTCTCCCCCCTCTTTCCTTCCCCCTTGTCTATACAGGTACGAGGGGGCGCAGGGCAAGGCAGGAGCCCTAGGGCGCGCCTGGTTGTCTCCCCTCCCCTCACACCTATATATATGTGGGGAGGGAGCTCCACACAAGGACACACAACATTGTCTTAGCTGTGTGCGGCGCCCCCGCCCACCGTTTACTCCCTCGGTCGTATTTTCATAGTGCTTAGGCGAAGCCCTGCATAGATCACATCACCACCACCGTCATCATGCCGTCGTGCTGACCGAACTCATCTACTAGCTCGCAGTTGATAACCCGCAAGTATACGGGATCAATTGTAGCCTCTTTCGATAAGTAAGAGTGTCGAACCCAACGAGGAGCTAAAGGTAGAACAAATATTCCCTCAAGTTCTATCGACCACCGATACAACTCTACGCACGCTTAGCGTTTGCTTTACCTAGAACAAGTATGAAACTAGAAGTACTTTGTAGGTGTTGTTGGATAGGTTTGCAAGATAATAAAGAGTACGTGAATAAAAAGTAGGGGCTGTTTAGATAAAGAAGCAATAAAATAAATATAGCGAGTGTGGAAAAGTGGTGGTAGTAGTTATGAAATTGTCCCTAAGCAATTGACTACTTTACTAGACCGATAATCACTATTGCAATTCTATTTGAGGGAGAGGCATAAGCTAACATGCTTTCTCTTCTTGGATCATATGCACTTATGATTGGAACTCTAGAAAGCATCCGCAACTACTAAAGATCATTAAGGTAAAACCCAACCATAGAATTAAAGTATCAAGTCCCCTTTATCCCATACGCAAACAACCTACTTACTCGGGTTTGTGCTTCTGTCACTCACGCCACCCACCATAAGCAAATCATGAACATATTGCAAACCCTACAACGGGAATCCCTCATGCTTGCGTGACATTGACGGCACAATAGGACAACACCAATAATAAAACATGCAACTCAAACCAATCATAGCAATTCATCAATCACCGATAGGACAACGAAAATCTACTCAGACATCATAGGATGGCAACACATCATTGGATAATAATATGAAGCATAAAGCACCATGTTCAAGTAGAGGGTACAGCGGGTTGCGAGAGAGTGGACCGCTGGATATAGATGGGGGAAGGTGATGGAGATGTTGGTGAAGATGGCGGAGGTGTTGGTGAAGATCGCGGTGATGATGATGGCCCCCGGCAGCGCTCCGGCGCCACCGGAAGCAAGGGGGAGAGAGCCCCCCTTCTTATTCTTCTTCCTTGACCTTCTCCCTAGATGGGAGAAGGGTTTCCCCTCTGCTCCTTGGCTCCCATGGCGTGGGAGGGGCGAGAGCCCCTTCGAGATTGGATCTGTCTCTCTGTCTCTCTCTGTTTCTGCGTTCTCAGATTTTGCCCCTTCACCGTTTCTTTTATATCTGGAGATCCGTAACTCTGATTGGGGTGAATCTTTCGCCCACATTTTTCTCATAAAATTAGCTTTCTTGCGGCAAAAGAAGAGCGTCAACCGCCTTACGGGGTGCCCAGGAGAGTCCAGGGCACGCCTGCCTCCCTGGGGCGCGCCCCCTGTCTCCTGGCCCCCTCGGACACTGTCTCGTGTTGATTCTTCCTCCCAAAAATCACAAATATTCCAAAATAATTCTCCGTCCGTTTTTATCCCTTTTGGACTCCGTTTGATATTGGGTTTCTACGAAACATAAAACATGCAACAAACAGGAACTGGCACTGGGCACTGGATCAATATGTTAGCCCCAAAAATAGTATAAAAAGTTGTCAAAAGTATATGAAAGTTGAATAATATTGGCATGGAACAACCAAAAATTATAGATACGACGGAGACGTATCAGCATCCCCAAGCTTAATTCATGTTCGTCCTCAAGTACGTTAATGATAGAAAAGATAATTTTTGATGTGGAATGCTACCTAGCATAATCTTGATCATAAATCTAATCAGGGCATGAATATTAAGACACGAGTGATTCAAAGCAATAGTCTATGACATAAAAAACAATAGTACTTAGGGCATCCCAACAAACAATCATGTCTTTCAAAATATCAATGCTTCAGAACGTTATCCCTACAAAATCATATAGTCTTGTATGCTCCCTTTTCTTAACACAAGGTACCCCTCATGCCTATCCCGGTGTCAGCTAAGCAATTGTTTCATACTTTAGTATTCTCAAACTTTTTCAACCTTCACACAATACATGAGCGTGAGCCATGGATATAGCACTATGGGTGGAATAGAATATGATGGTGGGGGTTATGTGGAGAAGACAAAAAGGGAGAAAGTCTCACATCGACGCGGCTAATCAACGGGCTATGGAGATGCCCATCAATTGATGTCAATGCGAGGAGTAGGGATTGCCATGCAACGGATGCACTAGAGCTATAAGTGTATGAAAGCTCAAACTGAAAACTAAGTGGGTGTGCATCCAACTTGCTTGCTCATGAAGACCTAGGGCATTTGAGGAAGCCCATCATTGGAATATACAAGCCAAGTTCTATAATGAAAATTCCCACTAGTATATGAAAGTGATAACATAGGAGACTCTCTATATGAAGAACATGGTGCTACTCTGAAGCACAAGTGTGGTAAAAGGATAGTAACATTGCCCCTTTTCTTTTTCCTTTTTTTGGATGGGCTTCTTTGGCCTCCTTTTTTTATTTAGGCTTCTTTGGCCTTTTTTTTCATGGGGCAATGCTCTATAATGATGATCATCACACTTTTATTTACTTACGACTCAATATTACAACTCGATACTGGAACAAAGATATGACTCTATATGAATGCCTCCGGCGGTGTACTAGGATGTGCAACGATCTAGCGTAGCAATGATATCAAAAAACGGACAAGCCATGAAAACATCATGCTAGCTATCTTACGATCATGCAAGGCAATATGACAATGAATGCTCAAGTCATGTATATGATGTTGATGGAAGTTGCATGGCAATATATCTCGGAATGGCTATGGAAATGCCATGATAGGTAGGTATGGTGGCTGTTTTGAGGAAGATATAAGGAGGCTTATGTGTGATAGAGCGTATCGTATCACGGGGTTTGGATGCACCGACGAAGTTTGCACCGACTCTCAAGGTGAGAAAGGACAATGCATGGTACCGAAGAGGCTAGCAATGATGGAAGGGTGAGAGTGCGTATAATCCATGGACTCAACATTAGTCATAAAGAACTCACATACTTATTACAAAAATTTATTAGCCCTTGAAACAAAGTACTACACGCATGCTCCTAGGGGGGGAGGTTGGTAGGAGTTAACCATCGCGCGCCCCCGACCTTCACGCAAAGATAAACAATCAAAATACAATGCGCGCCAATTTGGTTACATAGTTAATAGACCATACGTGCATGCTTCGGGAATCACAAACCTTAACACCAATATCCTTACTAAACAAAACCATCTACTAGTACCTCCCACATATTATCATCTCTATATCGCAAAACTATTGCAAGGAATCAAACATATCATATTCAGTGGTCCACAAGTTTATGTAGGATTTTATGACTAACCATGTGAATGACCAATTCCTGTCATCTCTCTAAATAAATATAAGTGAAGCAAGAGAGTTTAATTATTTCTACAAAATATATGCCCATGCTCTAACAAATATAAGTGAAGCAAAAGAGCATTCTACAAATGGCGGTTTTCTATGTGGAGAGAAACAGGCAATCCAAACTTCAAATGTTATAAGTGTAGCACATGAAACATTCTATAAAGCCATACTCAAAATATTTAAGTGAAGTGCAATGAACATTCTATAAATCAACCAAGGACTATCTCATACCAGCATGGTGCATAAAAGAAAAGTGAAAACTAAATGCAAAAGACGCTCCAAGGCTTGCACATATCGCATGAACGAAACGAATCCGAAAACATACCGATACTTGTTGAAGAAAGAGGGGATGCCTTCCGGGGAATCCCCAAGCTTAGACGCTTGAGTCTCTTTGAATATTTACTTGGGGTGAATTGCGCATCCCCAAGCTTGAGCTCTTGCCTCTCTTCCTTTTCCTCATATCGAGACCTCCTCGATCAAACACTTCATCCACACAAAACTTCAACAGAAAACTCGGTAAGATCCGTTAGTATAATAAAGCAAATCACTACTCTAAGTAATGTTGCAAAACAATTCATATCTTGTTTTTGCATTGTGTATAC
Source organism: Triticum aestivum (assembly GCF_018294505.1). Taxonomy (NCBI): domain Eukaryota; kingdom Viridiplantae; phylum Streptophyta; class Magnoliopsida; order Poales; family Poaceae; genus Triticum; species Triticum aestivum. The sequence continues at coordinate 465,791,476 of NC_057795.1, read as the reverse complement.
TGTAATATAGCTTTTCCATGGCTTAACCCACTGATAGAAATTGATAGTTTCATCAAAACAAGCAAACTGTGCATCAAAAATAGAATCTGTCAAAAACAGATTAGTCTGTAGAAATCTGAACTTTCACCACACTTACGGTACCCCAAAACTTCTACCAAAATTAGTAAAAATAAAAAATTTGCATAGTAAGACAGTGAAAAAAGAATCAGAACCGTTTGACTTTCCAGTAAAAAATGTAAAATCGTGCACTACAGCCAAAGTTTCTATCCTGCACCGTACAAACCAACAAGCATTGTAAACATCCTAAAGGCAAACCTTAGCACATTATTTTTATAATGCAATGGAATTGTACAAGGGAATAATTATTTTTGATGAAAAGTTTCTGTAATTAAGATTCACAAAGTTTCCGTGAGCATGAACAAAGTTCAAGGCTAGCTCCCACTTCAACAATGCTTGTCTTTTCTCACTTTCACTTTCGTTTTTGAAAAGTTTTTAGGTTCCCCTCTTTATCTTTTTGTTTTTAAACTATATAAAAGCACTCAACAGAAAAAAATGACTCTCTAAAACTTCCCGGTTGTCTCCCTGGCAGCACTTTCTTTAAAGCCATTAAGCTAGGCATATATTGCTCAAGTAGTGGATCCACCTGGATCCCAAGGTATATCAAAACCAATTTTAATTAACAATGATTTGTGATTTAGTAATGAGCACAAAGTAACATATATCATGCAACAACGAAGTCTAAATCTCTTCCTATGCATTGACATGTCATAAAAGAACAATTCATGCACACCAAGTAAAGGCCAATGCATAGTATAAGCAGTTTCTTGCAATTTTATCATATTGGAAACATAGAGAGGTGGAGATATAGTTCCTCTCTCATAATAATTGCAAGTAGGAGCAGCAAGAACATGCATATCATATCTATCAAAATCATCATGTGCTATGGTAAAAGGCAACCCATCAATATAATCCTTACTAAGCACAAACTTCTCCGATATAGTGTGGTAAGGAGATTTCAAAAAGATAATAGGACTATCATGCGTGGGTGCAATAGCAACAATTCCATGTTTAACATAAGGAACTATAGCAAGTTCATCTCCATAAGCATAATTCATATTGGCATATTGTCCACAAGCATAGCAAGCATCATCAAAAGGGGATATTTCAAGAGAATCAACGGGATCATAACAATCATCACAACAATCATCATAGTAATCATCATAGCAATCATCCTTCGGTAAGCATGAAGGGAAATTAAACAATGTATGCGTTGAATAGTTACTCTCACGGGTAGCTAATCCGCTCTTCCTCCTTTTGTTCTTCGCTCTCCTCATCATCTTTTTCATCCAATGAGCTCACAGTTTCATCAATTTCTTCTTCTATAGCTTCCTGCAAAATATTAGTCTCTTCTTGGACAGCGGAGAATTTCTCGATATATAGTTTAACATAGGCATTAGAAGCATAATTATCATAACAATATTCAAGTATGGCAAAATTTTCAGATTTGTAGAGAGTAGCTGTAACGCCCCGGATACAACTTTCCATAATTGTAACTCCAACTCTTGCCTTTTCCGGAGATGCGATATGTTATTTTCCTTCATGGTTGGGTTTTTGTCTTTTGTTTTGCTTTTTGTTCTCGTTATGCATCTCGTCTCATAGCATCATGCGCATTGCATCGACATCGTTTTCATAAAACTTGCATCCGTTCGGGTTCCGCCGGTTCTCTCCGTTGTCCGTTCTGAGCCAGACACACTTGCACGCGCCCGCGGCACCTCCGAAATATTATTTTATAAGTGGCATAAAAATGTTCTCGGAATGGGTTGCAACTTGTCGTGCGGTCTTATTATAGTGTAGACAGGCCGCCTGCCAAGTTTCGTCGCATTCGGAGTCCATCTGATAGCCCAACCGTTAAATGTATAGCGGTATCGTTGTCGGTACCTTAGTCGGACGTTTCGGCTTCCGAAACTGCCGCCGGGCAGCACCTCTCTTCTCTCCCCTCAGTCCAGACACTCTCGTCACAGCCCACCTAAAACCCTCTCCGCTCCGGAGCCGTCCGATGTCGATCTGAGGCCCCGAAACGCTCCAAAACCCCCTAGAGACAAAACCCTAGCCCCCCTTTCCTATTTAAACCCCCCTCCTTATTAATCTGGAATCCTACCCCCCTCCTCCTCTTTTTCCGCGCCCCCAACCCGCAGCCACCTTCCTTCTCCTCGAAATCAGCGCCCCTCGCTCCAGATTCGCCACTTGGCGAGTTGCCAATGGGTGCGCCACCGCCAGCCGCCGCTTCGTCCAACCACCGGGCGCCGGTTGGCGTCTCCGCGTCCTCCCCGCCGCCGAGGCCCGCGGAAGCCCATCCGCGGCCCAGCCTGGGCCGATCTGGGCCCCGCGAAGCCCGCATCATCGCCGCCCGTGCGCCCCGCACCTCCTCCCATTCGCCTGCGCCCGAGCGCCTCCCCTCGCAGCGCCCCGCCGCGTGGCCGTCCGCCCGCTCGCCGATGCGCGCCGCCTCGCCGGTGCGCCGCCCCGGCCACCGATCTGCTCCGCCACCGCCGACCCAGGTCGCTGCTGCCCGCGTCTCCCTCTCCCTTCCCTTCGTCCTCCCTCTCTCTCACCTTGCTCTCTCTCTTTTCCCCCGCAAGATCCACCCGTGAAGCTCCTCTTGACGCCGATGGCCTTCACCGATGCCGGGAACGGAGTCCTCGCATCCGGATCTGACGGCCCCTGTCTGGATCCACCCCATTCCGCGCCTCGCCGGTCCTCCATGACCTCGCTGGAGCTCCCTCCCGTTGCCCCTGCATCCCCTGCTTCTCGGCGCTCGCCACCCCTGTGCGTTGACCACGCTGGCCACCTGCGTGGGCTGCCAGCCGCGCCAGGCCCAACGCGCTTCCTCTCCCAACCGGGCCCAGCCCGCAATGTGAGCTGTTTCCCCCAGCCCAGTTCTATCAGATTCGGCCCATGTCATATTTTTTCCCGTTCTGCGAATTTGCTTATTACCCAGAAAACTGCATTTTTACAGATTGGACCCTAAACTTCATGCATATAATAACTCATGAACCGTGCATCATATTAAAATGGTTTAAACATGTAAATTGCTTAGAATTTTGTGTAGATTAATAATATGCCATTTTCATCCATGTTTAAAATGTTTAACTTGATGTTTGTTTAAATTTGCGAATATGCCATGTTAAAATGATTTATTTCATAACTAAATAACCGTAGCTCGGATTTAAATAAATTATATATGTAAATGGGGTGGAAAAATGCATAGATTAACATGTTGAACTTCATTTTCCTGTTTATCAACTATAAAATATGGTTTAGGGCAGAACAGTACCGAATCTAAAATATGCATATGGGGTTTTTCCGGACTTGTTGTTTGTTGTTCCGGCCTCATTTAAACTTGTCTAGATAGGTAGTTTTTCATATGCTTCACCCCTTGCCATGTTTAATAACATTTAATATTGTTGGGTACAAAACCGAGAGAGAACTAAATAATTGATGTGGTGTTTCGTCAATATGCAACTCGTTGCATATTGATCTCCACTTAACTTGTAGTATTGTTTGTTGCACTTTGCCATGCCATGCCTTATTAAACCGGACATGCATCATACTTGATTGTGCATCATGCCATGATTATGCTTGTGCATTTACCATGTTGTTTGTTCCTTTCCGGTGTTGCTTCTTAGTTCCGGTAATTTTGCGATTGTGAGGATTCGTTTGACTACTCCCGCTCGTCTTCTTCATGGACTCGTTCATCTGCCTTGCGGGATATCAGGCAAGATGACCGTCACCCTGGATCTCACTACTATCATTGCTATGCTAGTTGCTTCGTTCTATCGCTATGCTGTGTTACCTATCTTTTGCTCATCAAGCCTCCCAAATTGCCATGAACCTCTAACCTTTGACACCCTTCCTAGCAAACCGTTGCTTGGCTATGTTACCGCTTTGCTCAGCCCCTCTTATAGCATTGTTAGTTGCAGGTGAAGTTGAAGATTGCTCCATGGTGGACAGAATTATGTTGGGATATCACAATATCTCTTATATTATTAATGCATCTATATACTTGGTAAAGGGTGGAAGGCTCGGCCTTATGCCTGGTGTTTTGTTCCACTCTTGCCGCCCTATTTTCCGTCATACCGGTGTTATGTTCCTGGATTTTGCGTTCCTTACGCGGTCGGGTGATTTATGGGACCCCCTTGACAGTTCGCTTTGAATAAAACTCCTCCAGCAAGGCCCAACATTGGTTTTACCATTTGCCTCACCACCATCTATATTTCCCTTAGGAGTAATTAACCCAAGGGTCATCTTTATTACAGCCCCCCCTGGGCCAATGCTTGTCTAAGTGTTGGTCCGAACAAGAGCCACTTGCAGTGCCACCTCGGGGAAACTCGAGGGCTGGTTTTAGTTGTACGTAGTGTTCATCCGGTGTTGCCCTGAGAACGAGATATGTGCAGCTCCTATCGGGATTGTCGGTGCATCGGGCGGTCTTGCTGGTCTTGTTTTACCATTGTCGAAATGTCTTGTAAACCGGGATTCCGAGTCTGATCGGGTCTTCCTGGGAGAAGGTCTATTCCTTCGTTGATCGCGATAGCTTGTCATGGGCTAAGTTGGGACACCCCTGTAGGGTATAAACTTTCGAAAGCCATGCCTGCGGTTATAGGCATATGGGAATTTGTTAATGTTCGGTTGTAGATAACTTGACACCAGATCTGAATTAAAACGCATCAACCGCGTGTGTAGCCGTGATGGTCTCTTTTCGGCGGAGTCCGGGAAGTGAACACGGTTTCTGGGTTATGTTTGACGTAAGTAGGAGTTCAGGATCACTTCTTGATCATTGCTAGTTTCACGACCGTTCCGCTTGCTCTCTTCTCGCTCTTATTTGCGTATGTTAGCCACCATATATGCTTAGTCGCTGCTGCAGCCTCACCACTTTACCCCTTCCTTTCCCTTTAAGCTTTGCTAGTCTTGATACCCATGGTAATGGGATTGCTGAGTCCTCGTGGCTCACAGATTACTACAACAACAGTTGCAGGTACAGGTTATGCGATGATCATGACGCGAGAGCGATGCTTGCTTACGTTGAGTTCTTCTTCTGCTTCTTCTTTGATCAGGGGATAGGTTCCAGGTCGGCAGCCTGGGCTAGCAGGGTGGATGTTGTTTGAGTTTCTGTTTGTGTTTCATCCGTAGTCGGATGATGCTATTATGTATTGTGATGTTGTATTCGTGTGGCATTGTATGCCTTATGTATGTATCCCCATATATTATGTAATGTTGATGTAATGATATCCACCTTGCAAAAGCGTTTCAATATGCGGGTCTATCCTTGGTGGGACCTTCGAGTTCCTTTTGGATAGGGTCGCATATTGGGCGTGACAAGTTGGTATTAGAGCCAGGTTCCGACCATAGGAGCCCCCTTGATTGTTGGCCGTTGTTGAGTCTAGAAGAAAACTATTTTGAGTCTTAGGATTATATATATCGGAGAGTAGGATTCTTTTACTCCTCAGCCCCCTTCGACGCTCTGGTGAGGTCTCTTGATGTAGATGTTTTGACTTTCCTCTCCTCAAATTTCACTAATTTTTTTTAGGATCACGCGGGTATCTTGGAATCATTCCGATGGTTTTGTGACGAGAACATTGTTCTTGGTGCCTCCTGTCTATTATGTGGCATTGACCCGGGGAGTTGAGCTCCGAGGTGTTGTCGTCACAATTTTATTGTTGCAGTTCTGGAATACCTGAGTTTTGCCGACATCGAAAATCTCTTTTATGCAGTTGTTGGTGAGATAACCTCGACGTCACCCAGTACTGGGGAGTTCGGGAGTATTGCCATAACTCGTATAACGGATGCTTTTCGAAGGTTGAGGTACACGATTTCCGAAGGTTTCTTGGTTATGTGTTGACGGATGGATACAGCTTGGATGTAGGTATTGTTAGTTTGGGTGAGATATATTGCTTCCCTGTATCCCCAACACCAGATTGCATAACCAGAAAGTTTCGGGAGTTTTATAGGTGGGAATTCAAGTAGCTCCTAGGATATCTTTCCGACAGATGCATGATATGAGATTGGGTAAATCTCTATCATATGTATTTGTTCCGGCTTATTTCTGCAAGCCAATCCTTTATTTTGTTTTGAGTTGTGGTATTTGAGTTGCTTCAATGTCAAGTGTTGATTCCATACCTTTCAAGCGGTGTTCTCATATTTCTATGGGAGTACTAATCCTTTTGATCATCGAGATTGTCATGTTAATTCTTTCCAACCGGTGTGCTTCTTTTCAAGTGGATCCGATCATTTCAACATTCGCAAGATCATCTCTCAGTTTCCCAATGTTGTTCGTTTCATCCGTCCCCAAGTTGCCTTTGTTTTCCCGCCCTCCCACCCTTTTTCTTCAAGGACTCAGATTTCTTAATCAAGTATCCATTTAATCATATGAAGTCTATTCACTCTTTTCAATCAATGTTCTTACCCGGTGATTATCATGAAGTTGGCCAGGAGTTTCAAGTTCGTCATTCTTTGTTATTTTCTTCTCCGGTGGTGTTAATTCAAGCTTTCAGTGTTGATCATATTCTTTTCCTCGTGTCAAATGCTTTCTCATGCCGGTGTACCTCTTAATCTTTCACTTCTCGCTATTCATTTGTTCTGGAGTGCTGAAGATATCTCAGAAGATTGGTGTTTCCATTCTTAATCCGTTCAATCTATTTGGAGATCATTATCTCATTCAAGTCATTTAATTCAACCGGTGCCATCCCCCTTTTCAATAAATCGTTCAACGGTGTATCTTTTTAGTGGGCCCTAACCCACAAGTCTTTTACCAGGATCTTACCTGACTCTTCTAATTTTCCCGGAGCCATTCCCAAAGTCTTTCGAAGTTTGACGTAAGAATGAATTATCATCAGTCATATGTCTTTCTCCAAGATCTTTCAAATTCTTTTCATCGTTGGTTCAACCTTTCCAATTTTCATTCTGGAGTGTCTCAACAACTCATGGTGGTGTTTCTCATCGTCTTTCTCAATGTTTGAAGACCGAGGAAGAGTTTTTCCTCCAAATCTTGGTCCATTCTCTTCAAGATTCGTGGTTCTAGCTTGATGCCATCCTCTCATAATTGTTTTGATTGTGAGAATTCTTTTCATCCATCCAGAGCATTTCATGAGTTGTTTCCATTTCTTTCCTCCGAAGTCCATCATGTCATAATTCCTCATTCTCAACCTTCAACTCTTGTTCTCCAAATCTTACCAGTGCACTGCTCAAGTATTCTCTAATCAGCTCGTGATCTCTTCGTTCTCTTGTATCAAATTCCCTCAAGTATCTTCATTCGTTCTCTAATTCTTACCGGTGATTCACCCCTTTACTTCGTTCGTTCTCAATTCGTACGGTGGTTCGCTCAAGATTCCTTTTCTCTTGTTATCATATCAATTCATTCATTCTTTTTAATCCCACCGGTGGTTCCATCAATACCTTTCTACGGGAATAAGTAGTATGCCAAATCCGTTGCTTGTCATCAATTTAAATTGGTGAAGGATAGGCATAACGTAATTCTTATTATTGTTTCATCCAATGATCTAGTTTCTTCTTTCCAGAGTTGTTCATCAGGTCACATTTCTCGGTTCGAGAGGCTTCAACTTTCTTTTCGGAGTTCCAAGCTCTCTCAATTATCTTGTCGCGAAGCTCCATCTAAATCATCGCAAGGCTTCACCTTGTGTTTTCAACTTCTCTTTCGTTTGATCATTCTTTTATTACCGGAGTTCTTCATTGAGGTTCTACATGGTGGTTTATCAAGGATTCTCTTTGTTATTCAATTGTTCTTCAAGATTTCTCTCGGAGCTAAGATCCGCCAAGCTATACTCAAAAAATAAACATGGTGCTCAACACATGTCTTGTTTTCAGGAGTTCAAGTATTCTTCTTTTGCATTTCAAAGTGCAATTCCTTCTACCTTATCTCTTGAGGTGGTGTTATGTCACTCTTGACAATTTCCTTCATGTTTCATGATTCATATGTTGTCAAGAATGAGGTATTTTAAATCCATCATTTTCTCTTTGTTCAAGAGATCTTTTCGACCAATCAACCTCATTGTTGGAGTTATCTTGTGTCATATCTCACCTAAAGCCTTCCCTAAGGATTGTTGCTTTTGTGGTGCTTATCAATGATTCAAGTTATCTCTCTATCATCTCAATGGAAGAAATTTTTCATCTCGTCGGTGTTATCAATTATATTATTTGTTCCGTAGTGGCAGAATTTCACCTCAAGTTTTGAGATGTCTACATAAGCCCACGAGGATCATATCCTTTTGTTGTTGGTTTTCCAACAACTCCGTTCAATTCTTCTTTGCAAGGGTGCTTTCCAAGTTCTTTTGTGGTAGAAGTTGGCATTTTCTCCTCCATCTATTATTCCAATGATCTATCTTCTATTCTTTCTTCTGGAGGCATGGTGATGTTGCTCTCTTTACTCATCATCTCGAATTGTGAGGACCATGTTCTTTTCATGCTTATCCATTTAACCGGAGTGTTGTGTCATCTCTTCAAATTCTTTTCATCTTATCAAGTCTTCCATCTCTTTTCAACCGGAGTGCTGTCCAAATTTGATCGTCCTTGTTCCTTGTTTATCTCGTTCCAACCGGAGTGGTTTCAAATTCCTTCTTGTCCATTGTACTCGTCATTCATAGCTTTGCAACCTCCAAGGTTCACATGGTGTTCCTTGTTTTCTATTTTCTACCGCAGTGCTCTCAATTGTGTTCAATTCCGTTGTGTTCTTTCTTTCAACTTTTCCACCTCTCAAGGTTCGTGGTTTCATTCATTTGTCGAAGAAGCAACTTAGTTTTACCTCTTCTCTTCCTTTCTATTTTCCCTCCGGTGCCATCCTAGATCTCGGGACGAGATCCTCTCGTAGTGGTGGAGTGTTGTAACGCCCCGGATACAACTTTCCATAATTGTAACTCCAACTCTTGCCTTTTCCAGAGATGCGATATGTTATTTTCCTTCGTGGTTGGGTTTTTGTCTATTGTTTTGCTTTTTGTTCTCGTTATGCATCTCGTCTCATAGCATCATGCACATTGCATCGGCATCGTTTTCATAAAACTTGCATCCGTTCGGGTTCCGCCGGTTCTCTCCGTTGTCCGTTCTGAGCCAAACACACTTGCACGCGCCCGCGGCACCTCCGAAATATTATTTTATAAGTGGCATAAAAATGTTCTCGGAATGGGTTGCAACTTGTCGTGCGGTCTTATTATAGTGTAGACAGGCCGCCTGCCAAGTTTCGTCGCATTCGGAGTCCATCTGATAGCCCAACCGTTAAATGTATAGCGGTACCATTGCCGGCACCTTCGTCGGACGTTTCGGCTTCGGAAACTGCCGCCGGGCAGCACCTCTCTTCTCTCCCCTCAGTCCAGACCCTCTCGTCACAGCCCACCTGCAGCCCACCTAAAACCCCTCCGCTCCGGAGCCGTCCGATGTCGATCTGAGGCCCCGAAACGCTCCAAAACCCCCTAGAGACTAAACCATAGCCCCCCTTTCCTATTTAAACCCCCCCTACTTCCTAATCTGGAATCCTACCCCCTCCTCCTCTTTTTCCGTGCCCCAAACCCGCAGCCACCTTCCTTCTCCTTGAAATCAGCGCCCCCCGCTCCAGATTCGCCACTTGGCAAGTTGCCAATGGGTGCGCTGCCGCCAACCGCCGCTTCGTCCAACCACTGGGCGCCGCTTGGCGTCTCCGCGTCCTCCCCGCCGCCGAGGCCCGCGGAAGCCCATCCATGGCCCTCCCCGGGCCGATCTGGGCCCCGCGAAGCCCGCATCGTCGCCACCCGTGCGCCCCGCACCTCCTCCCGTTCGCCTGCGCCCGAGCGCCTCCCCTCGCAGCGCCCCGCCGCGTGGCCGTCCGCCCGCTCATTGTTGTGCGCCGCCTCACCGGCGCGCCGCCCCGGCCACCGATCTGCTCCGCCGCCGCCGACCCAGGTTGCCACTGCCCGCGTCTCCCTCTCCCTTCCCTTCGTCCTCCCTCTCTCTCACCTCGCTCTCTCTCTTTTCCCCCGCAGGATCCGCCCGTGAAGCTCCTCTCGACGCCGATGGCCTTCACCGATGCCGGGAACGGAGTCCTCGCGTCCGGATCTGACGGCCCCTGTCCGGATCCACCCCATTCTGCGCCTCGCCGGTCCTCCACGACCTCGCCAGAGCTCCCTCCTGTTGCCCCTACATCCCCTGCTTCTCGGCGCTCGCCGCCCCTGTGCGTTGACCGCGCTGGCCAGCTGCGTGGGCTGCCCGCCGCGCCAGGCCCAGCGCGCTTCCTCTCCCAACTGGGCCCAGCCCGCAATGTGAGCTGTTTCCCCCAGCCCAGTTCTATCAGATTCGGCCCATGTCATATTTTTCCCCGTTCTGCGAATTTGCCTATTACCCAGAAAACTGCATTTTTACAGATTGGACCCTAAACTTCATGCATATAATAACTCATGAACCGTGCATCATATTAAAATGGTTTAAACATGTAAATTGCTTAGAATTTTGTGTAGATTAAGAATATGCCATTTTCATCCATGTTTAAAATGTTTAACTTGCTGTTTGTTTAAATTTGCGAATATGCCATGTTAAAATGATTTATTTCATAACTAAATAACCGTAGCTCGGATTTAAATAAATTATATATGTAAATGGGGTGGAAAATGCATAGATTAACATGTTGTAATTCATTTTCATGTTTATCAACTATAAAATATGGTTTAGGGCAGAACATTACCGAATCTAAAATATGCATATGGGGTTTTTCCGGACTTGTTGTTTGTTGTTCCGGCCTCATTTAAACTTGTCTAGATAGGTAGTCTTTCATATGCTTCACCCCTTGCCATGTTTAATAACATTTAATATTGTTGGGTACAAAACCGAGAGAGAACTAAATAATTGATGTGGTGTTTCGTCAATATGCAACTCGTTGCATATTGATCTCCACTTAACTTGTAGTATTGTTTGTTGCACTTTGCCATGCCATGCCTTATTAAACCGAACATGCATCATACTTGATTGTGCATCATGCCATGATTATGCTTGTGCATTTACCATGTTGTTTGTTTCTTTCTAGTGTTGCTTCTTAGTTCCGGTAATGTTGTGATTGTGAGGATTCGTTCGACTACTCCCATTCGTCTTCTTCATGGACTCGTTCTTCTGCCTTGCGGGATATCAGGCAAGATGACCGTCACCCTGGATCTCACTACTATCATTGCTATGCTAGTTGCTTCGTTCTATAGCTATCCTGCGTTACCTATCTTTTTCTCATCAAGCCTCCCAAATTGCCATGAACCTCTAACCTTTGACACCCTTCCTAGCAAACCGTTGCTTGGCTATGTTACCGCTTTGCTCAGCCCCTCTTATAGCGTTGTTAGTTGCATGTGAAGTTGAAGATTGCTCCATGGTGGACAGGATTATGTTGGGATATCACAATATCTCTTATATTATTAATGCATCTATATACTTGGTAAAGGGTGGAAGGCTCGGCCTTATGCCTGGTGTTTTGTTCCACTCTTGCCGCCCTAGTTTCTGTCATACCGGTGTTATGTTCCCGGATTTTGCGTTCCTTACGCGGTCGGGTGATTTATGGGACCCCCTTGACAATTCGCTTTGAATAAAACTCCTCCAGCAAGGCCCAACATTGGTTTTACCATTTGCCTCACCACCACCTATATTTCCCTTGGGAGTAATTAACCCAAGGGTCATCTTTATTACAGCCCCCCCTGGGCCAATGCTTGTCTAAGTGTTGGTCCGAACCAGAGCCACTTGCAGCGCCACCTCGGGGAAACTCGAGGGCTGGTTTTAGTTGTACATAGTGTTCATCCGGTGTTGCCCTGAGAACGAGATATGTGCAGCTCCTATCGGGATTGTCGGCGCATCGGGCGGTCTTGCTGGTCTTGTTTTACCATTGTCGAAATGTCTTGTAAAATGGGATTCCGAGTCTGATCGGGTCTTCCTGGGAGAAGGTCTATTCCTTCGTTGATCGCGAGAGCTTGTCATGGGCTAAGTTGGGACACCCCTGCAGGGTATAAACTTTCGAAAGCCGTGCCTGCGGTTATAGGCATATGGGAATTTGTTAATGTCCGGTTGTAGATAACTTGACACCAGATCTAAATTAAAACGCATCAACCGCGTGTGTAGCCGTGATGGTCTCTTTTCGGCGGAGTCCGGGAAGTGAACACGGTTTCTGGGTTATGTTTGACGTAAGTAGGAGTTCAGGATCACTTCTTGATCATTGCTAGTTTCACGACCGTTCCGCTTGCTCTCTTCTCGCTCTTATTTGCGTATGTTAGCCACCATATATGCGTAGTCGCTGCTGCAGCCTCACCACTTTACCCCTTCCTTTCCCTTTAAGCTTTGCTAGTCTTGATACCCATGGTAATGGGATTGCTGAGTCCTCGTGGCTCACAGATTACTACAACAACAGTTGCAGGTACAGGTTATGCGATGATCATGATGCGAGAGCGATGCTTGCTTGCGTTGAGTTCTTCTTCTGCTTCTTCTTTGATCAGGGGATAGGTTCCAGGTCGGCAGCCTAGGCTAGCAGGGTGGATGTTGTTTGAGTTTCTGTTTGTGTTTCATCCGTAGTCGGATGATGCTATTATGTATTGTGATGTTGTATTCGTGTGGCATTGTATGCCTTATGTATGTATCCCCATCTATTATGTAATGTTGATGTAATGATATCCACCTCGCAAAAGCGTTTCAATATGCGGGTCTATCCTTGGTGGGACCTTCGAGTTCCTTTTGGATAGGGTCGCATATTGGGCATGACAGTAGCATCATACTTTTCAATCAAAGAAGCAATTACATAAGCACCCTTAAAAGCAACAAATTCTTCAATTTGTTGAACATGAAAGTAATTATAAACACCCTTAGCATGCGAAGATACGATTCCATTATCAATAAACTCACATTGGTAGGGAAGGTGTTTCTTAGGGTTTTTAGAACAACAAGTAACATCATATATTTCACATAAAGTCCAAGCATAGCATTGCAAACGATGAATTTGATCCAGTAAAAGTTTCCCTTTTTCAGATATACGGTGTCGCACATAACAAGCATGCTCATCTAAAGATTTGCCCTCAACTAAGCTAGTTGGGGTTTCAGCATGAGCACAAAGGGATCAAAGATGATCCAAGTAAAAAGCTTCAGGAGTGTGATAGATTTTGAGTGGTTCTTCAACCATTGGTTCAGTAGGTACAACTATTTTTTTTGGTATTTCGCGTTTCCTACCCATAACTAAAGATAGAAAACAACTAAGAACAGCAAATAAAAATTACTTAGGGATAAAGCAAACAAGCACACATGAGAATATTCACCCCACGCTATGACTCCCTGGCAACGGCGCCAGAAAAAGGTCTTGATAACCCGCAAGTATACGGATCAATTGTAGCCTCTTTCGATAAGTAAGAGTGTCGAACTCAACGAGGAGCTAAAGGTAGAACAAATATTCCGTCAAGTTCTATCGACCACCGATACAACTCTACGCACGCTTAGCGTTCGCTTTACCTAGAACAATTATGAAACTAGAAGTACTTTGTAGGTGTTGTTGGATAGGTTTGCAAGATAATAAAGAGTACATGAATAAAAAGTAGGGGTTGTTTAGATAAAGAAGCAATAAAATAAATATAGCGAGTGTGGAAAAGTGGTGGTAGTAGTTATGAAATTGTCCCTAAGCAATTGACTACTTTACTAGACCGATAATCACTATTGCAATTCTATTTCAGGGAGAGGCATAAGCTAACATACTTTCTCTTCTTGGATCATATGCACTTATGATTGGAACTCTAGCAAGCATCCGCAACTACTAAAGATCATTAAGGTAAAACCCAACCATAGCATTAAAGTATCAAGTCCCCTTTATCCCATACGCAAACAACCTACTTACTCGGGTCTGTGCTTCTGTCACTCACGCCACCCACCATAAGCAAATCATGAACATATTGCAAACCCTACAACGGGAATCCCTCACGCTTGCATGACATGGAGGGCACAATAGGACAACACCAATAATAAAACATGCAACTCAAACCAATCATAGCAATTCATCAATCACCGATAGGACAACGAAAATCTACTCAGACATCATAGGATGGCAACACATCATTAGATAATAATATGAAACATAAAGCACCATGTTCAAGTAGAGGGTACATCGGGTTGCGGGAGAGTGGACCGCTGGATATAGATGGTGGAAGGTGGTGGAGATATTGGTGAAGATGGCGGAGGTGTTGGTGAAGACTGCGGTGATGATGATGGCCCCCGACAGTGCTCCGGCGCCACCGAAAGCAAGGGGGAGAGAGCCCCCCTTCTTCTTCTTCTTCCTTGACCTTCTCCCTAGATGGGAGAAGGGTTTCCCCTCTGGTCCTTGGCTCCCATGGCGTGGGAGGGGCGAGAGCCCCTCTGAGATTGGATCTGTCTCTCTGTCTCTCTCTGTTTTTGCGTTCTCAGATTCTGCCCCTTCACCGTTTATTTTATATTCGGAGATCCGTAACTCCGATTAGGGTGAATCTTTCGCCCAGATTTTTCTCATAAAATTAGCTTTCTTGCGGCAAAAGAAGAGCGTCAACCGCCTTACGGGGTGCCCAGGAGAGTCCAGGGCGCGCCTGCCTCCCTGGGGCACGCCCCTGTCTCCCGGCCCCCTCGGGCACCGTCTTGTGTTGATTCTTCCTCCCAAAAATCACAAATATTCTAAAATAATTCTCCGTCCATTTTTATCCCATTTGGACTCCGTTTGATATTGGGTTTCTGTGAAACATAATACATGCAACAAACAGGAACTAGCACTGGGCACTAGATCAATATGTTAGTCCCAAAAATAGTATAAAAAGTTGCCAAAAGTATATGAAAGTTGAATAATATTGGCATGGAACAATAAAAAATTATAGATACGATGGAGAAGTATCAGCAGTCTTGCTGGATCAAGAAGGCGGAGGACGTCATCGAGTTGAACGTGTGCAGAATGCGGAGGTGTCGTATGTTCATACTTGATTGGTTGAAGCGCGAAGAAGTTCGACTACATCAACCGCATTGTGAAACGCTTCCACTTACGGTCTACGAGGGTACGTAAACACACTCTCCCCTCTCGTAGCTATGAAGCTCCATGGATATATCATTGTGTGTGCATAGAATTTTGTTTTTGTTTTTCATGCAACGTTCCCGAACAGTTTTTCCGCAAAAGAAAATCTAGAGCCAAAGCAATATCTACTCCTAAAAGGGGAGTTGGTAACTTCACACTGGTTTATTTTCGTTTGGTTTTTCTGCCTCACCTCACACCACCCCTCCCACTGGTTTATTTTCTCCCTCTCAATAAAAAAATCTCATTAAATGGATCTTATTTCGTGCTTCCTTTGGCAGGTCCTGATTCAATTCAGTCACATAAATAGTAAGTAATTAAGAATTTAGAAATCACACCATATATGTGAGATCACCTTACTAAAAGACAGACATAAGATTTATCTCGATAATCTCTACTCCTAAAAGGGAGTTGGTAGATTCTCCTCGCCGGTTTATTTTCATCTGGGTTTTTTCGCCTCACCCCCACCACCCCTCCCACTGGTTTATTTCCCCCCTCTCATTAAAAAACCAAATATCATTAAATGGATCATGTTTCACGCTTGCTTTGGCAAGTCCTGATTCAATTCAATCACATAAAATAGGTAATTAATAATTCAAAAATCACACCATATATGTGAGACCACCTTACGACAAACATAAGAGCTATCTCGGTAACATTGCAAAACAAGCATACTAAGGCATAGCCTAGTGGTGGAAAGGGGTTGATGCCTTCCCACCCATCCAGATTCAAGGCATGGTACTTGCAATTTGGGTTTGTGATACGTCTCCAACGTATCTATAATTTTTTTATTGTTCCATACTGTTATATTGTCATTCTTGGATGTTTTACAATCATTTTATATCATTTTTTGGTAGTAACCTATTGACATAGTGCCCAGTGCCAATTGTTGTTTTCCGCTTGTTTTTTACATCGCAGGAAATCAATACGAAACGGAGTCCAAACGCAGCAAAACTTTTTGTGGATTTTTTTGGACTAGAAGACATCCAGTGGGCCAGGAAAGCACTTGAGGGGAGCTCCGACGGGAGCACAACCCGCTAGGGCGTGCCCGGGGGCCCAGGCGTGCCCCGGTGGGTTGTGCCCTCCTTGTTGGCCTCCCGCACCGCCTCTTTGCTCTATAAATACCCCAATATTCCAGAAACCCTAGGGGAGTCGGCGAAAATCAATTCCAGCCGCCGCAAGTTCCAGAAACACGAGATCCAATCTTGACACCATCTCGGAGGGGTTCATCATGTCCATTGGTGCCTCTCCGATGATGCGTGATAGTTCTTTGTAGACCTACAGGCCCGTAGTTAGTAGCTAGATGCCTTCCTCTCTCTCTTGATTATCAATACAATGGTCTCTTGGAGATCCATATGATGTAAGTCTTTTTGCGGTGTGCTTGTTGGGATCCAATGAACTTTGAGTTTATGATCAGATCTATGTTTTTATCCATGAAAGTTATTTGAGTCTTCCTTTATCTCTTATATGCATGATTGATTATAACCTCATATTCTTCTCTAATATTTGGGTTTTGTTTGGCCAACTTGATCTATTTATCTTGCAATGGGAAGAGGTGCTTTGTGATGGGTTCGATCTTACGGTGCTTGATCCCAGTGACAGATGGGGAAACAACACATATGTATCGTTGCTATTAAGGATAAAAAGATGGGGTCTATTTCTACATAAATAAATCTTGTCTACATCATGTCATCGTTCTTATTGCATTACTCCATTCTTTCATGAACTTAATACACTAGATGCATGCTAGATAGCGGTTGATGTGTGGAGTAATAGTAGTAGATGAAGGCAGGAGTCGGCCTACTAATCTTGGACGCGATGCCTATATAATGATCATTGCCTGGATATCGTCATGATTATTTGAAGTTCTATCAATTGCCCAATAGTAATTGTTTTCCATCGCTTGCTATTTTTCTCGAGAGAAGCCACTAGTGAAACCTACGACCCCCGGGTCTCTTTTCATCATATTTGCCTTTGCGATCTATTTTCCTTTTCTTTTATTTTCAGATCTATTAAACCAAAAATCCAAAAATACCTTGCTGAAATTTATTTATTTTGCTATCTATTTATCCTATCTATCACAACTTTACCACGTCTTCTCGCCAATTTGAGGCATCATTACCCGAAAGGGATTGACAACCCCTTTAACACGCCGGGTTGCGAGTATTTGTTATTTGTGTGCAGAGGTTGTTTACATGGTGTTAGGAGGTTCTCCTACTAGTTCGATAACCTTGGTCTCATCACTGAGGGAAATACCTACCGTCGCTGCATCATCCCTTTCTCTTTGGGGAAGTATCGACGTAGTTCTAGCAAACATCAAAAGGAATTTCTGGCGTCGTTGCCGGGGAGGATCAAGTCAAGATAGTCTCCCGTCAACTAGCCATTTCCGGCGCCGTTGCCGGGGAGGATCTTCAACATCAATGAGGTTCTTAATCACAAATCTCATCTCCTCGCAATTTACATTATTTGCCATTTGCCTCTCGTTTTCATCTCCCGCACTTCACAAAAATTTGTCGTTTTATTCGCCCTCTTTTTCGTTCGCCATTTTCTCGTCAGGTCCGTTTTTGAGTGCAATCTTGTTTGCGTAGTCATGATGCCTCAACAAAAATATTATGATGTTCCTTACCCAAATATTTTGCTTTAAATTGAGAAAAGTACTAAGGAATATATGACTACTCAATTTGAGCATAATCAATATTTTACTGAAGAACTTAAGGAACACTCCATTTTGCTGGAGGCTATAATGAAACAACTTGATGATATTAGTAGAGAATTTTGCAATCTCCAATCTAAGTATGCTTTTGCTGAAAGTTTGTTGGAAAAAATATCCGATGCACAAGCTACTTTAGTGAATGAAATGGCTGCCAAACCAATCTCATTAGAAGATAAAAGTGATGAAGATCTTACAATGATTGGTTTTTCTTCTATGATTCTTTGTTTAGTAAAATTAAGATTGATGAAAAAGGGACTGGTGAAGAGTCAACTTTAGTTAGAAGGCATCCCTATGATTCGGAGGGTGAAAATCTTGTTGAAAAAATTGATAAAATTAGGTTTGAAGAGGTCAAGACTTTAACTAGTGATGTGCCCACTATTTTGGATTACAAAGACTTTAATTATGATAGTTGCTCTTTGGTTGATTGTATTTCTTTGTTGCAATCCATGATAAATTCACCCCATGCTTATGAACAAAACAAAGCTTTTACTAAACATATTATTGATGCTATGATGAAAGCTTTTGAAGAAAAATTGGAATTAGAAGTTTCAATTCCTAGAAAATTGCATGATGAATGGGAACCTACCATCAAAGTCAAGATTAAAAATTATGACTGTTTTTCTTTATATGACTTGGGTGCTAGTGTTTCTACAATTCCGAAGTCTTTATGTGATGTGCTTGGTCTTACCGATATTGAAGGATGCTCTTTAAATTTGCACTTGGCGGATTCTACAATTAAAAAGCCTATGGGAAGAATTTATGATGTTCTTCTTCTTGCAAATAGGAATTATGTGCCCATAGATTTTATTGTTCTTGATATTGATTGCAATTCGTCTTGCCCAATTATACTTGGTAGACCATTTTTACGTACTATTGGTGTCGTGATTGATATGAAAGAAGGCAATATTAAATTTCAATTTCCACTAAGTAAGGGTATGTAACACTTCCCTAGAACAAGAATTAGGCCACCATATGAATCAACCATGAGGGCATCTTATGGATCTAAAACTAAAGATGAAAAAACTTAGATCCTATGCGTTATGCCTAGCTAGGGGCGTAAATCGATAGCGCTCGTGTTGAGGCAACCCAACTTGTATCTTTTTGATTTTTTGCTTTTCTTGCTATTTTCAATAAAATACACAATTATGCCTCTGGTTAGATGTGTTTTTGTGGTTTAAATTAGTGTTTGTGCCAAGCAAGGCCTTTGGGATGATTTGGGTGAGAGTTGATTTGATGATCTTGCTGAAAAACAAAAACTTTTGCGCTCACAAAATTATTTTTCATTTTTATTAGAAGAGTTCTTTTGAGTTGATTATTTTTATAGAAGATCAATAAACAAATTATTCACGTCGTCCTAATTTTCCAGAATTTTTGGAGTTACAGAAGTATTCGAAGTAGTCAGATTGCTACAGACTATTCTGTTTTTGATAGATTATGTTTTCCTTGCGTTGTGTGTTGTTTTGATGATTCTATGGTTTTCTTTGATGATTTTTTGCCATAGAAAAGTCAGAATACGGTAGATATAATGCAAAAATAAAATATGAATAGGTTTGCAACCGTACTTATAGTAGTGGTTTGCTTTCTTATACTAATGGATCTCACGAAGGTTTTGTTGAGTTTTGTGTGATTGAAGTTTTCATGTTTTGGGTGATCTTATGATGGATGAAGGAATAAGGATTAGCAAAAGGCTAAGCTTGGGGATGCCCGAGGCACCCCAAGATAATATTCAAGAAGTAGCAAGAAACTAAGCTTGGGGATGCCCCCGAGTGGCATCCCTTCTTTCTTCTAACAACCATCGGTATTTTACTTGGCACTATATTTTTATTCATCACATATTATGAGTTTTGCTTGGAGCGTCTTGTATGATATGAGTCTTTGCTTGTTTTGCTTTGTGTTTTAAGTCTTGAATCCTTGTTGGACACACCCTTTTGAGAGAGCCAAAAATTATGTTATGCTTGCTCCTATGCTTCACTTAAATTTTTAGAGCCTTGGAATTGCTCTAGTGCTTCACTTATATCTTTTTGAGCACGGTGTGCTTTGTTATTTTTGAAGAAATGCTCTCATGCTTCACTTACATTTATTTGTGAGTTAGTAATTTTTTTAAGAAATTCTCTCTTGCTTCACTTAGATTTTTTTGAGAGAAAGAAATATTATGTTCATGTTCTTCACTTATATTTGTTTGAGATTATCAAAAGCAACATATAAAAGTAGTCCAAAAGTGATAGATATCTAAGGAGGATATAATAAAAACTTTCATGAAGATCATTGGACAAAATAAACTTGATTCTTAGTAATGGTTTTGAGATATGACGATATGATATGTGAGTCATGTTGATGAGTAATTGTGCTTTGGCAAGAATATTGATGTTAAGGTTTGTGATTCCCTATGCAAGCACGAAAGTCAATAGTTATGCGATGAAATTTATATCCTACTTGTGGTGCATTATTTGGTGTTACTTATGCTTAATGCTTGGGTACGAGATTTTATGTTTCTTGGTTGGTCGCTTTTCAATCTTTTTGCTAGCCTTCATTTTGCACTAAGTATGATCACTACTTGTGCATCCAAAACCCTTTAAACCAGTTTTGCCATATGAGTCCACTATACCCACCTATATGCGGTATTTCCATGCCGTTCTAAGAAAATTTGCATGTGCCACCTCTAATTTTCAAAACAAAATTTTCTTTTGTGTGCTCGTACCGCTCGCTAGGCGGTGAGGGGTGGCCAATATTTTCCATGCTAGATGTGTTATTCCCACGATGAGTGTTTATTCACTTATCATTGCATGAGAGTACGGCAAAGGTATTAGGGATGCCTAGTCCCGAAATGAAAAATGAATTTACTTTATGTTGTCAAATAATAAATTCCATGGAAAGTGTTGGTATGAAGGGCACCCGTGGATACGGTTAGACATGGAAAGTGAAAGTAATGGTGGAAAAAGGAATACACTTTATTTTCTGTTTGGGAACCAACTATGATGTATCTAGCATGGAAATTGTTGGGAGCTCTAAGTCGCTTTCATTGGTGGGAAAAGTATGCCTCCCAAAATGTTTTTACCTCTCAATTTTCGCTTTGAGCTCTGGCACCTCTACAAATCCCTACTTCCCTCTGTGAAGGGCCTTTCTTTTTTACTTTATGCAATTTTTATTTTGAATTTGAGTCTCCACCTTCTCTTATAAAGCACCAACTAAGGGGCACTATGACCGTATTTGAGCATTGTGTGTAGCTAATATTCGAGTGTTTCATGAATGGATCAATGGTTGAGCATAATGGGCTAGGGATAACTTGCTTTAGTGTTGATATTTTGAAAGACATGGTTACTTGTTGGTATGCTTGAGTATTAAAGTCTTCATGTCAAAACTAGACTATTGCTTTAAACCATATAAAAGTCCAAATGTCCATGCTATACAGAAAATAAAATGTTATCAACATGTTAGACAGCATTCCACATCAAAAATTCTGTTTTTATCATTTACCTACTCGAGGACGAGCAGGAGTTAAGCTTGGGGATGCTGATACATCTCCAATGTATCTATAATTTTTTTACTGTTCCATGCTACTATATTATAATTCTTGGATGTTTTACAATCATTTTATAGTCATTATATCATTTTTTGGTACTAACCTATTGACATAGTGCCCAGTGCCAGTTGTTGTTTTCTGCTTGTTTTTTACATCGCAGGAAATCAATACCAAACGGAGTCCAAACGCAGTGAAATTTTTTGTGGATTTTTTTGGATCAGAAGACATCCAGTGGGCCAGGAAAGCACCCGAGGGGAGCTCCGAGGGGAGCACAACCCACCAGGGCGCACCTGGCAAACCCTAGGGGAGTCGACGAAAATCAATTCCAGCCGCGACAAGTTCCAGAAACACCAGATCCAATCTAGACACCATCTCGGAGGGGTTCATCATGTCCATTGGTGCCTCTCCGATGATGCTCATGAATGGTTCTTTGTAGACCTACGGATCCGTAGTTAGTAGCTAGATGGCTTCCTCTCTCTCCTTGATTATCAATACAATGGTCTCTTGGAGATCCATATGATGTAAGTCTTTTTGCGGTGTGTTTGTTGGGATCCGATGAACTTTGAGTTTATTATCAGATCTATATTTTTATCCATGAAAGTTATTTGAGTCTTCTTTGATCCCTTATATGCATGATTGATTATAGCCTCGTATTTCTTCTCCGATAGTTGGGTTTTGTTTGGCCAACTTGATCTATTTATCTTGCAATGGTAAGAGGTGCTTTGTGATGGGTTCGATCTTACGGTGCTTGATCCCAGTGACCAAAAGGGAAACGACACGTATATATCGTTGCTATTAATGATAACAAGATGGGGTTTATTTCTACATAAATAGATCTTGTCTACATCGTGTCATCGTTCTTATTGCATTACTCCGTTTTTCCATGAACTTAATACATTAGATGCATTCTGGATAGCGGTCGATGTGTGGAGTAATAGTAGTAGATGCAGGCAAGAGTCGGTCTACTAATCTTGGACATGATGCCTATATAATGATCATTGCCTAGATATCGTCATGATTATTTGAAGTTCTATCAATTGCCCAACAGTAATTGTTTTCCATCGTTTGCTATTTTCTCGAGAGAAGCCACTAGTGAAACCTACGGCCCCCGGGTCTCTTTTCATCATATTTGCCTTTGCGATCTTTTTTACTTTGTTTTTATTTTCAGATCTAATAAACCAAAAATACAAAAATACCTTGCTGCAGTTTATTTATTTCTCTATATATTTATCCTATCTATCACAACTTTGTCGCGTCTTCTCGCCAATTTTAGGCATTGTTACTAATACGTCTCTAACGTATCTACTTTTCCAAACACTTTTGCCCTTGTATTGGACTCTAACTTGCATGATTTGAATGAAACTAACCCGGACTGACGCTGTTTTCAGCAGAACTGCCATGATGTTGTTTTATGTGTAGAAAACAAAAGTTCTCGGAATGACCTGAAAATCCACGAAGGCAAGTTTTGGAAAATATAAAAAATACTGGTGAAAGAATCAAGACCAGGGGCCCACACCCTGTCCATGAGGGTGGGGGGCACGCCCCCTGTCTCGTGGGCCCCCTGAGGCTCCACCGACCTCAACTCCAACTCCATATATTCCGTTCCATGGAGAAAAAAATCAGAGAGAAAGTTTCATCGCGTTTTACGATACAGAGCCGCCGCCAAGCCCTAATCTCTCTCTGGAGGGCTGATCTGGAGTCCGTTTGGGGCTCCGGAGAGGGGGATTCATCGTCGTCGTCGTCATCAACCATCCTCCATCACTAATTTCATGATGCTCACCGTCGTGCGTGAGTAATTCCATCGTAGGCTTGCTAGACGGTGATGGGTTGGATGAGATTTACCATGTAATCAAGTTAGTTTTGTTAGGGTTTGATCTCTAGTATCCACTATGTTCTGAGATTGAAGTTGCTATGACTTTGCTATGCTTAATGCTTGTCACTAGGGCCCGAGTGCCATGATTTCAGATCTAAACCTATTATGTTTTCATGAATATATGTGTGTTCTTGATCCTATCTTGCAAGTCTATAGTCACCTATTATGTGTTATGATCCGACAACCCCGAAGTGACAATAATCGGGATACTTCTC
Source organism: Triticum aestivum (assembly GCF_018294505.1). NCBI lineage: Eukaryota > Viridiplantae > Streptophyta > Magnoliopsida > Poales > Poaceae > Triticum > Triticum aestivum. The sequence continues at coordinate 465,768,097 of NC_057795.1, read as the reverse complement.
GGTGATGACCGTAGTTTGAGGAGTTCATGTATTCACTATGTGTTAATGCTTTGGTCCGGTTCTCTATTAAAAGGAAGCCTTAATACCCCTTAGTTTCCGCTAGGACCCCGCTGCCACGGGAGGGTAGGACAAAAGATTTCATGCAAGTTCTTTTCCATAAGCACGTATGACTATATACGGAATACATGCCTACATTACATTGATGAACTAGATCTAGTTCTGTGTCACCCTATGTTATAGCTATTACATGAGGAATCACATTCGACATAATTATCCATCATTGATCCAATGCCTACGAGCTTTTCACATATTGTGCTTTGCTTATTTACTTTTCCGTTGCTACTATTACAATTACTACAAAACTATTATCTTTACTTTTGCCATTGTTACCTTTATTATCATACTACTTTGCTACTAAATACTTTGCTGCAGATACTAAGTTATCTAGGTGTGGTTGAATTGACAACTCAACTGCTAATACTCAATAATATTCTTTGGCTCCCCTTGTGTCGAATCAATAAATTTGGGTTGAATACTTTACCCTCGAAAGCTGTTGTGATCCCCTACACTTGTGGGTTATCAAGACTAAGTTCTGGCGCCGTTGCCGGGGAGCATAGCTCTATTCTTTGAGTCACTTGGGATTTATATCTTTTGATCATGAAGGAAATATGCCCTAGAGGCAATAATAAAGTTATTATTTATTTCCTTATATCATGATAAATGTTTATTTTTCATGCTAGAATTGTATTAACCGGAAACATAATACATGTGTGAATACATAGACAAACAGAGTGTCACTAGCATGCCTCTACTTGACTAGCTCGTTAATCGAAGATGGTTATGTTTCCTAATGAGTTGTCATTTGATTAACGGGATCACATCATTAGGAGAATGATGTGATTGACATGACCCATTCCGTTAGCTTAGCACACGATCGTTTAGTATCCTGCTATTGCTTTCTTCATGACTTATACATGTTCCTGTAACTATGAGATTATGCAACTCCCGTTTACCAGAGGAACACTTTGGGTGCTACCAAACGTCACAACGTAACTGGGTGATTATAAAGGAGTACTACAGGTGTCTCCAAAGGTACATGTTGGGTTGGCATATTTCGAGATTAGGTTTGGTCACTCCGATTGTCGAAGAGGTATCTATGGGCCCTCTCGGTAATGCACATCACTATAAGCCTTGCAAGCAATGTAGCTAATGAGTTAGTTACGGAATGATGCATTACGTAACGAGTAAAGAGACTTGCCAGTAATGAGATTGAACTAGGTATTGGATACCGACGATCAAATCTCGGGCAAGTAACATACCGATGACAAAGGGAACAACGTATGTTGTTATGCGGTTTGACCGATAAAGATCTTCGTAGAATATGTAGGAGCCAATATGAGCATCCAGGTTCCGCTATTGGTTATTGACCGAGAATAGTTCTAGGTTATGTCTACATTGTTCTCGAACCCGTAGGGTCCGCACGCTTAAGGTTTCGATGACAGTTATATTATGAGTTTACATGTTTTGATGTACCGAAGGACATGACGAGGAGTCTCGAAATGGTCGAGACGTAAAGATTCATATATTGGATGATATGGTTAGGACAAGGGGTCAAGCCCATGAGGCTTTAGGTCGGTGCAAAAGGAGTTTTGCGGAGGCCAGGGGGCCAAACGCCGGAGACCCTGGCGTCTGGCCCTGGGCCAGACGCCGAGGCCCATGGCGTCTAGGCCAGACGCCAAGGATTGTGGCGTTTGGTCCTGGAGTCCGAGTGGGACTCTTGCCTTTCGGGCAAAACCGACTTTGAGGAGGCTTTTGCTCCAAGTTTCGACCCCGGGGCTCAACATATAAATAGAGGGGCAAGGCTAGCACCAAAGACACAACAATTGATCCCTTGGATCTCTTAGCCGTGTGCGGTGCCCCCCTCCACCATAGTCCACCTCGATAATATCGTAGCGGTGCTTAGGTGAAGCCCTGCAACGGTAGAACATCAAGATCGTCACCACGCCGTCGTGCTGACGGAACTCTCCCTCGACACTCGGCTGGATCGGAGTTCGAGGGACGTCATCGAGCTGAATGTGTGCTAGAACTCGGAGGTGCCGTAGTTTCGGTGCTTGATCGGTTGGGCCGTGAAGACGTACGACTACATCAACCGCGTTGCGCTAATGCTTCCGCTTACGGTCTACAAGGGTATGTAGACAACACTCTCCCCTCTCGTGTCTATACGTCACCATGATCTTGCATGTGCGTAGGAGATTTTTTTGAAATTAATACATTCCCCTACAGTGGCATCCGAGCCTAGGTTTTATGCGTTGATGTTATATGCACGATTAGAACACAAGTGAGTTGTGGGCGATACAAGTCATACTGCTTACCAGCATGTCATACTTTGGTTCAGCGGTATTGTTGGATGAAGCGGCCCGGACCGACATTACGCGCACGCTTACGCGAGACTGGTTTTACCGCCGTGCTTTGCACACAGGTGACTAGCGGGTGTCTGTTTCTCCAACTTTAGTTGAACCGAGTGTGGCTACGCCCGGTCCTTGCGAAGGTTAAAACAACACTAACTTGACGAACTATCGTTGTGGTTTTGATGTGTAGGTAAGAACGGTTCTTGCTCAGCCCGTAGCAGCCACGTAAAATTTGCAACAACAAAGTAGAGGACATCTAACTTGTTTTTGCAGGGCATGTTGTGATGTGATATGGTCAAGACGTGATGCTATATTTTATTGTATGAGATGATCATGTTTTGTAACCGAAGTTATCGTCAACTGGCAGGAGCCATATGGTTGTCGCTTTATTGAATGAAATCCAAACGCCCTGTATTTGCTTTACTTTATCACTAAGCGGTAGCGATAGTCGTAGAAGCAATAGATGGCGTAATGACAATGATGCTACGATGGAGATCAAGGTGTCACGCCGGTGACGATGGTGATCACGACGGTGCTTCGGAGATGGAGATCACAAGCACAAGATGATGATGGCCATATCATATCACTTATATTGATTGCATGTGATGTTTATCCTTTATGCATCTTATCTTGCTTTGATTGATGGTAGCATTTTAAGATGGTCTCTCACTAAAATTATCAAGAAGTGTTCTCCCTGAGTATGCACCGTTGCGAAAGTTCTTCGTGCTGAGACACCATGTGATGATCGGGTGTGATAGGCTCTACGTTCAAATACAACGGGTGCAAAACAGTTGCACACGCGGAATACTCAGGTTAAACTTGACGAGCCTAGCATATAACAGATATGGCCTCGGAACACGGAGACCGAAAGGTCGAGCGTGAATCATATAGTAGATATGATCAACATATTAATGTTCACCGTTGAAACTACTCCATCTCACGTGACGATCGGACATGGTGTAGTTGATATGGATCTCATAATCACTTAGAGGATTAGAGGGATGTCTATCTAAGTGGGATTTCTTAAGTAATATGATTAATTGAACTTAAATTTATCATGAACTTAGTCCTGGTAGTATTTTGCAAATTATGTTGTAGAGCAAATAGCTCGCGTTGTTGCTTTCATATGTTTGTTTTGATATGTTCCTAGAGAAAATTGTGTTGAAAAATGTTAGTAGTAATGATGCGGATTGGATCCGTGATCAGAGGTTTATCCTCATTGCTGCATAGAAGAATTATGTCCTTAATGCACCGCTAGGTGACAGACCTATTGCAGGAGAAGATGCAGACGTTATGAACGTTTGGCTAGCTCAATATGATGACTACTTGATAGTTTAGTGCACCATGCTTAACAGCTTAGAATCGGGACTTCAAAGATGTTTTGAACGTCATGGACCATATGAGATGTTCCAGGAGTTGAATTTGATATTTCAAGCAAATACCCGAGTTGAGACATATGAAGTCTCCAACAAGTTCTATGGCTAAAAGATGGAGGAGAATCGCTCAACTAGTGAGCATGTGCTCAGATTGTCTGGGTACTACAATCGCTTGAATCAAGTGGGAGTTAATCTTCCACATAAGATAGTGATTGACAGAATTGTCTAGTCACCACCACCAAGTTAGTAGAACTTCGTGATGAACTATAATATGCAAGGGATGATGAAAACAATTCCCAAGCTCTTCGCAATGCAAAAATCGGCAAAGGTAGAAATCAAAGAAAAACATCAAAGTGTTGATGGTGGACAAGATCACTAGTTTCAAGAAAAAGGGCAAAGGGAAGAAGGGGAACTTCAAGAAGAACATCAAGCAAGTTGCTGCTCAAGTGAAGAAGCCCAAGTCTGGACCTAAGCCTAAGACTAAGTGATTCTACTGCAAAGGGACTGGTCACTGGAAGTGGAACTACCCCAAGTATTTGGCGGATAAGAAGGATGGCAAAGTGAACATAGGTATATTTGATATACATGTTATTGATGTGTACTTTACTAGTGTTTATAGCAACCCCTTGGTATTTGATACTGGTTCAGTTGCTAAGAGTAGTAACTCGAAACGGGAGTTGCATAATAAACAGAAACTAGTTGAGGGTGAGGTGACGATGTGTGTTGGAAGTAGTTCCAAGATTGATATGATCATCATCGCACACTCCCTATACTTTCGGGATTAGTGTTAAACCTAAATAAATGTTATTTGGCGTTTGCGTTGAGCATGAATATGATTTGATCATGTTTATTGCAATACGGTTATTCATTTAAAGTCAGAGAATAATCGTTGTTCTGTTTACTTGAATAAAACCTTCAATGGTCATACACCCAATGAAAATAGTTTGTTGGATCTCGATCGTAGTGATACACATATTCATAATAGTGATGCCAAAAGATGCAAAGTTAATAATGATAGTGCAAGTTATTTGTGGCACTGCCGTTTGGGTCATATCGGTGTAAAGCGCATGAAGAAACTCCATAAAGATGGATTTTTGGAATCACTTGGTTATGAATCATTTGATGCTTGCGAACCGTGCCGTATGGGCAAGATGACTAAAACTCCGTTCTTCAGAACAATGGAACGAGCTACTGACTTGTTGGAAATAATACATACTGATGTATGCGATCCAATGAGTATTGATGCTCGTGGCGGGTATTGTTATTTTCTGACCTTCACAAGATGATTTGAGCAGATATGAGTATATCTACTTAATGAAGCATAAGTCTGAAATAGTTGAAAGGTTCAAAGAATTTCAGAGTGAAGTGGAAAAATCATCGTAACAAGAAAATAAAATTTCTGCGATCTGATCGCGGAGACGAATATTTGAGTTACGAGTTTGGTCTTCAATTAAAACAATGTGGAATAGTTTCACAAACTCATGCCACCTGGAACACCACAATGTAATGGTGTGTCCGAATGTCGTAATCATACTTTACTTGATATGGTGTGATCTATGATGTCTCTTATCGGTTTACCACTATCGTTTTGGGGCTATGCATTAGAGACAGCTGCATTCACGTTTAATAGGGCACCATCTAAATCCGTTGAGATGACACCGTATGAACTATGGTTTAGCAGTAAACCAAAGTTGTCGTTTCTTAAATTTTGGGGCTGCGATGCTTATGTGAAAAAGTTTCAACCTGATAAGCTCAAACCCAAATCGGAGAAGTGCGTCTTCATAGAATACCCAAAGGTAACTATTGGGTACACCTTCTATCACAGATCCGAAGGCAAGTTATTCGTTGCTAAGATGGATCCTTTCTAGAGAAGAAGTTTCTCTCGAAAGAAGTGAGTGGGAGGAAAGTAGAACTTGATGAGGTAATTGTACCTTCTCCCTTATTGAAAAGTAGTTCATCACAGAAATCAGTTCCTATGATTCCTACACAAATTAGTGAGGAAGCTAATGATGATGATCATGCAACTTCAGATCAAGTTACTACCAAACTTTGTAGATCTTCTAGATTAAGATCCGCACCAGAATGGTACGGTAATCTTATTCTGGAAATCATGTTACTAGACCATGATGAACCTACAAACTATGAGGAAGCGATAATGAGCCCAGATTCCGCAAAATGGTTTGAGGCCATGAAATCTGAGATGGGATCCATGTATGAGAACAAAGTGTGGACTTTGGTGGACTTGCCCGATGATCGGCTAGTCATAGAAAATAAATGGATCTTCAAGAAGAAGACGGGCGCTGATAGTAGTGTTACTATCTACAAAGCTCGACTTGTCGCAAAAAGGTTTTTGACAAGTTCAAGGTGTTGACTACAATGAGATTTTCTCAAGTGTAGCGATGCTTAAGTCTGTCCGAATCATGTTAGCAATTGCCACATTTTATGAAATCTGGCAAATGGATGTCAAAACTGCATTCCTTAACAGTTTTCTTAAAATAAGAGTTGTATATGATGCAACCAGAAGGTTTTGTCAATCCTGAAGGTGCTAACAAAATGTGCAAGCTCCGGCGATCCATCAATGGACTGTTGCAAGCATCTCGGAGTTGGAATATACGCTTTGATGAGTTGATCAAAGCATATGGTTTTATACAGACTTTTGGAAAGGCCTGTATTTACAAGAAAGTGAGTGGGAGCACTACAGCCTTTCTGATAAGTATATGTGAATGACATATTGTTGATCGGAAATAATGTAGAATTATTCTGCAAAGCATAAAGGAGTGTTTGAAAGGAGTTTTTCAAAGAAAGATCTCGGTGAAGCTGCATACATATTGAGAATCAAGATCTATAGAGATAGATCAAGACGCTTGATAAGTTTTTCAATGAATACATACCTTGACAAGATTTTGAAGTAGTTCAAAATGGAACAATCAAAGAAGGAGTTCTTGCCTGTGTTGCAAGGTATGAAGTTGAGTAAGACTCAAGACCCGACCATGGCAGAAAATAGAAAGAGAATGAAAAGTCATTCCCTATGCCTCAGTCATAGGTTCTATAAAGTATGCTATGCTGTGAACCAGACCTATTGTATACCTTGCTCTGAGTTTAACAAAGGAATACAATTTTGATCTAATAGTAGATTACTGGACAGCGGTCATGTCAGGACCCCGACTCAATGCCACATCGATCTAGCATGTAACACCTCATATCACTTTGCGGCCTCACACACGGTATCCCCACGGGTGTCGCCTTACCTTTGCCCGGGACCGTTTGCGTCTTTTGGCACACGTATATGATAGTGTCGCTAGCATCCATATGATAAGGAGCCCGGGCTGACATGGCTAGTCGTAAACCCAAAGTGGCACAAACTTACAGGGACAAGCATCCATGACCCAACAACGAATGTGTCGGTCATCAGCGAGTGAATCCAGGCTGTAGCACTGGGTTAGCAGGACTCCGGTGAACCGGGCTGTAGCAGGCTAACACGACTCCGGTGTTCATCGCGTGACATTTCCCCGAAGGGACAGACACAGGAACGAAGAAGGACACATGCCGGCCAGCCTAAGTGTTCCGGAGCAGTAGCAAGCTACCATGGCTCAGTGGAAACACTAGGAGACATTTCCCGGTAAGAGAGGCTACTAAGGATAAACAACTAGATAGTCAGATCCCACACATACCAAACATTTCAATAACATACACACAATATGCTCGATATGTGCAAATACAACATGGCATCACAACATGACTCTACAACTCAAGTATTTATTCAATAGGCTCCGAGGAGCGAGATATTACAAACATGGGTCTCATGACCCAACATTCAAAGCAAACAAGTCAAGCACAAGCGGAAGCTTAACATGTCTGAATACAGACATCTACAAATGAAAAAGGCTGAGAAGCTTGACTATCTACCAGATCCTGCCGAGGGCACAAGATCGTAGCTGAGGTAACAAGCTAAACGTCGAAGTCCACGCGGTACTACTAGCGAGACTGAAGTCTCTCTGCAAAAACATAAATTAAGCAACGTGAGTACAAACGTACCCAACAAGACTTACATCAGATCTAACTACATATGCATCATTATCAACAAGGGGATGGTGGGGTTTAACTGCAGCAAGCTAGCTTTGCCTCAGTGGCTAACCTGAACTACGACTGCAAGTAACTCTTTTGAGGTGGCGCACACGAGTCCACATATTCACCATATCAATACACCAATATGGATCCGTTCCGTCTCCCTACGAGAATGCCATCCATAGCACTCATGCTTATCTTGCGTATTTTAGAGTATCCACTTTCACTTGTCTATGAACTGTACAGGCAACCCAGAAGTCCTTTACCGCGGACACGGCTATTCGAATAGATAATGTTAACCCTACAGGGGTGTACTTCTTCACACACGCTCTCACCACTTACCGCCGTTTACACGACATGTACTCGGCAACCTTCAAGCGGAAGCCCAGCGAGGGTGTCGGCCACGACCTGACTAACCACACAAGTCTCTCGTCCAGGTTTATCGCCTATTCGGGTTCCATCCGCAAGGAGATCCGGCCGGGGTGTCGCTCACGGCCCCAAACGATGTGTGCAGGGTTCCCAAGCCCACCTCGACAGGTGGATCTACGCTTGGTACACCATGCCACGGTGCCTAGTCTGTCCCAAGCCCACCTGTACCGGGTGCCACTTGGTAGACTACTAACACTACCTACAAACACCAGAAACTAGTTGCAACTCCTGGACAGAGATCAAGTTGATTAATAAGCCGAGAGGGGCACTTAAGCATTCCAATGCGTGGTAGTAGCTGATCATTGATCACAAACACAGAAGTCAGTTCCTGAGGACGGCCGCAATGAGACAACCCACCATGTACTCCTACATGGCCTCTCACCGCTACCTTTACCAAATCGTGTTCACACACTTAGCTCTCAACAATAGGACATGTTCACACACCTCTGATTCATTCCCGATGAATCAGACCCGACTCAACTCTAAGTAGTAGTAGGCATGACAAAAAGCATGAATGAGTAGGCACATCAGGGCTCAAACAACTCCTACTCATGCTAGTGGGTTTCATCTATTTACTGTGGCAATGACAGGTCATGCAGAGGATAAAGGGGTTCAGCTACCGCAGCAAGTAACAGATGAATCGTTGTTGTCCTAATGCAGTAAAAGAGAGCAGGAGCGAGAGAGTGGGATTGTATCGGAATGAACAAGGGGGTTTTGCTTGCCTGGCACTTCTGAAGATAGTATAGTTCTTCATCGGTGTCATCAAACTCATCGTCGGAACAACGTCTACTGAGAGGGGACAATTACCGGCAACAAGGAAGAACATAATCAATGCTATGCAACAATATGATGCATGATCATGACATGGCAATATGATGTGGTTTGAGCTAATGCAACTAGCAGGAAGTTAAATGAAGTTGGTTTGAATCCAAGATTCAAATTCAAACTCCATATGTGGTTATTTAAATGCCATTTATATGACTTGTGCTAAACAGCAGCTAGAAGTTGTTCTAACATGCATGAAAATGATACAGATGGATAGATTGGATTTTTCTGATCATTTTTCATATATAAATTATTTAATTTGGAGTTACGGTTGAATTTATATGATTTTTAGAAGTTTGGGGTATTTTCTGAATTTCCTGAATAATAATAAATCCATAAAATGTAATACTGCGTCAGCATTAGGTCATGCTGACCTCAGCAGGTCAACAGGTGGCGTCCAAGTCAAACCTGACCAGTGGGTCCCACCGGTCAGTATCACAGTGTTGGTTAGGGTCGCTGACATGTGGACCCAGTCAACGGCCACGTCAGCCTGGTCAAAGCTGACGCGTGGGCCCACTGAGGTTAGCTAAAACTAAACAGAAAATCTAATCTATGTTAATTAGGGCGTGGGGCCATGGGTCAGTGTCTAGGGGGTTGGTTAGTGGGTGGAATTAGCCGCTAATGGCTGTGCCACGTTGGCACAACCGGAGTTAACTGCCGGCAACCATCGGGTGCAGCGGCGGCTCGCCGGAGTGGCGCTACGGGCGGTGTTGGGCCAAACCAAGGGCACCAGTGGGTTTCCCTTGCTCTCGCGCATCCATGGGAGGCACGCGATAGGGCGCGGGGTGGCCGGAATCATGCCGGCGACGAGCTTTGGCGGTGGTGGTGCTCGGTGATGCACGAGCACGTCGCTATGGTGCGTCAGTGAGCAAAAGGAGCGGCTGGGCGGCACCTTCTAGACACGGGGAGCACCACAAGCAGCACGGTGAGGCCAGGGGGTATGGAGGCTATGCGTGCAGCAGCAATGGCGGACGGCGGCTTCGGTGCTCGTGGGGAACGGCGCTACCGCACGGGGACGAGCATGAGGAGTTAGGGGAGAAGGTAAGTGGCTCACGGTGAGTCAGACAGTGCAGGCGGCGGGGCCGGGGAGGCTCTGGAAGCGACGAATTCAAGCGACGGGGATCGCCAGCACCGAGGTTGAAGAAGACGCCCGGGACAGCGATGCAGTGTTCCCCCAGTTGCTTGGCTCGGCGTGGACGAGGAGAACGTCGATGCGGAGCTCGGGGACGTGAAGAGGGGGCGAGGGAGTGGTTGTGGCTGCGGCGAACGGCGTCGGTGTGCTCCGGCTCGTTCGGTCAGCCATGGGAGAGAGAGCAGAGGGGAGGGGAAAAGTTGCGGGCGAGGGAGAGAGAGGTCAGGGGTCTCTAGGCGTCTCCAGGCGTGAAGGAGGGGCAAGAGGTGGCAAGCAGGAGCTGGAGCCTGCGGCCTGCGTGGGCGCTCTCTCGCGGCGACAACAGCAACTTTAGGGCGAGGGGAAGAAGACGACAGGAGGTCGCGGTGGGCTGGGCTGGCCAACTGGGCTGGGCAGCTGCAGTGCTGGGCCGCACAGGTAAGTTAGGCAGGTAAGCCTCTGTTCTTTCCTATTTTTATTTCTCTTTTCTATTTCTTCTGCAACTTGATGGCTTTATTAAAAATGCCAGAGCATTATTAAAAATCCTGAAAATATTTGTGGCACTATTGAAATTATTTCCAACAACCCTCAACTAGTTTCAGAATTATTAGAGCATTTAAAATATTTATAATATTTAAATGCCCCAATTCAAATACAATATGAGTTAATTCAAAAATCCAGAAATGACCTTTAAATACGTTCATCATTTTTGGCAGAGGTTTTCACCTTTATCAGAAATCATGAACATTTTCAAAGGCATTTTGGGTTTATTGAAAATGATTTTATTTGAGCCTATTTGAATTCATTTGGTGCTAGGGTTTAAACAATCCCCATTTCAGGTTTAATTGAAATTTAAACATGACGCAACACATGACTAGCTAGCTCAGAGCAAACCAGAAGCTAGGGATGTGACAACTCGCCGCCACTAAACAAGAATCTCGTCCCGAGATTCAAGCGTAGGGTAGGATGAAGGGGGAACGCAAACTAACATAATCTTCATGATCCTGGTGGCACTTCATCAGAACGTTGAATCGATCACCATCTTGTCTTGTCGCCTTGCTCTGAGAACTCCAACTAACATGACAAGCAGAGGAAGGGAAAACTCTAGAAGAATCGATCTTCTCGAAGACCGAACAACTGAGGATCAATTCATGGGATGAGAAATATCAGCATCTCCCGAGCTGAGACACGAAGCATACATCTAGGGGGATGGAGTGGAACAGATGACGAGGGTTCACTAGGTAGACAACAATTCCACACTTAAGAAGGTGGTAAACGATTGTCAACGTAGCGAGGAGTTGAGTTGCCACGATACCATAATGGGGCACCTTAGGGAAGGTGACTTGTAGAAATATCCCCTTAAGTGGCAAAAAGAATTACCTTTGATTCAGAGATCATTGAACTCTTTATACCAGCCTAAGGCAATTCTCAAGCGATCATTTGGAGGGGTTTGGTAGAATGGCATAACCGAATTAGAATAGATGATGTGGATTACCTTGTTGAAAACAACACAAGGGATGATTTTAGTAACTGGGGAGAAGCTCAACAGTAGAGAGTGAGTCCACTATTTGAAAAGTTATAGCATAACCGAGGAAACTGAGAGCAATCCCAGTTAGTGCCGATGATAACACCTAACGCTTGTGCATGCTCTCAAGAATTGAGCATTTCCATATTCATCAAGGCTTTACCAATATCCGTGTCAAGGGTCCTGGCAACACAACGTACTACCATGATGAACAGCAATGGACGATGCAGATACAAAGGAAGATAACCTTCTCAGATTTCACCTTAGCGAGGCCAAGGAAACAGAATCTGGATGATCGACCGAGAGACATTTAGCACTCCGCTTCTAATGTTCTCCTTGATGTGCCAGCGCAACCCATTTATTAAACTGGGTTGATATCTAGGACATCAAGTAACGGTCGGACTTCGGGATCACAAAAATCATAAGGAATAACTACGGAAGTAAATCCATAGGAAATCCTCATGGGGAGGTGGCCAACTTCCTCAATCAAGATACTATAATAATAGGTCTTCCGGCTGGGTGTGTTGGCCACGACATCCACTTAACCGGTTACAGAGAGACCATTATTATAGTTCTTGGGAAATGTTCCAACAATCATATCTGCCTGAGATTCAGATCTGGTTGGTGTTAGGATATTCCAGACTCATCGAGTCTAGGAAGAAAAATGAAAGTTTGCAACACAAATCGACGAGATGACATTGCGAGATTCTCGGGAAATGAACTACGATAGTAAGCTCCAAAACATGAGCTGGTTCTGCTACAAACATGTGAACACGTTGTCCCAGGCAAGCATGATCACATGGTAGTCTTACAATAAAACACTACCGAGTTCAGGTGGGGAACCATCATCGAGGATATCGAAGTCTTGTGCACTTAAATTAGACTTCTTTACCTAGAACAAGTCAATCAGTGGCTTGGTGTGCTAGGAACACATATAGAATGGAGGCGGCCAACCTATCAAACCATAGAGTACTTCGCACGTGCATGACTAACTTGGGACGATTCCAGAGGAAGCAACATTGACTTTCTCGAATTCACGACGGCAACTTGCATCAAATGCACATGAACTGGAGGAAGTCACTTCTTACATCCGAACATATGCTTCATGCACGGGACATGAAGATAATGCTTATAGAAGTTTCCAATACTAGCTTAATGTCCAACAAAGTCATGAAGAAGATAAGGATGTTGTCGATGGGCTCAACAACAATTCATCCAGGTTTCCATATAAATGGAATTCCAAAGTTATGTGAACACGGTGATAGCATTGGTCAGACCAAAAGATAAAATGGAGTATGCTCGAGGAAAAACCACGAGTAAGACAACATTACGAACATCGTTGGTTCTGATTTGATTTGAGAATAGCCCACACTCAAATCAAAGATTGGATAAGATGATAGGTCCATTAACTGATCACAGGGACCAATCGGTGAAGATATCATCTTTCTTCAACACACACACACACACAAAAAAGATATCCCTTAACATGAACTAAGTCGGACAAGCTTTTATCTTCCAACTCTCCAAGTTGTTGTTTAGCTTGACCAACTAGCTCAGGGGTATCCCACATAGATTCTTGGAGAAGGGGTGGTTTACAGGAAACCATCTTGATCACGAACTCAACATAGCGGTCAGGTGACAACCTGGTAATACTTCCGAGAAGATATCCGGAAAATCACAAACCACCGATATGTTACTAAGCTCGAGAACAACCTTGCTTTTCAGGGCAAGACGATATGATCACAAGAGCGAGGGACTGACTCAATCCTAACTCATTGATCAGAGAGTGCATCGGAAATAAGGACTAGGTAGCACGATTAATCTTAGAATCGTGATTCAAGAACCAACACACTAAGAATAAAATTATTGTCCTTTAACTACCAAGCAACACAGTTGCTAGGAGTATTGAGTTCACACATCATGATTCACTTGTCGGCATTCCGGTTGCAACAACACGGGAACCGAGAAATGAATAATGATGGAGAGAGTATCACTGTATCGAGAGTTCATAGGATGGTGTGCAATTCCCATGATATTCTTAATATAAAGATGGTAATACTTCAGGGTAGAACAGTACAAAGCTGGATTAGCATTTTGATCTGCGGAGTACAACTACTTTGACCCAATCCTAGATATGGATGAGGTACCAGAGTTTGTTTCTCCTAGTCATTCTGGGATAGAATGGCTTGACGGACCACAAGAGTAATATGCATTGATGAACGAAGGCACGCATACTCTTGACTATCAATTGATAGACGAAGGTCAGAAAACAACTAAAGAGGGACAACTCAAGGAACATACGATTTTCTGAGTTGTGGATGCATGGTTTAGCATGTCGAACGAAGTTCAACATATTTCTTCCGGATAACCCATGCAGAAAGGTAGAACTGGCAGAGCCACAAGATAGAATCGAGAACTCGTCAAGAGCACTCTGGTTGTGATCTTTCAGTTTAGCAGAGAACTTCTGCCATAAGCAGTTCATGGTATTTGGAAGAAGGATATACCATGGACCTCGAGGACTATCGCAAAGGTTACTAATATCCTAAAGGCACTAGCAAACACTATCAACATGAAGTAAGTAGGGTGAATCTCGGGTTCAAAACCCAGAAGTAGAATACCTACTACTAAGTGGCATCACGAGATGCTCTCGAGAATGATGGCCAGAATCATCACACTGGGATCACAAAACATGGCTAGACTACTAGATGATCCCCTAAGACACCTAGGGTCATAATAAAACTCCAACATATATGTCAAGGCAATAGAGTACCTCAACTCACTGGTTAGTGTGCTTATTCTGACCAAAAGGACATCGGAACGGGAGGAAGGATTTGCAAATGCATCAGACTATTTAGAAACCTGGGGTGACTCGGACAGCATAACGGCTATAGATGCTCGAAAAGATTTGAAACATCCTGCAAATATGGTGGCATAGCCACTCAGAAGCACAATATCAAGGTTTCGAGATCAAGATTTAACATACAGAAGTAGTAGGAACTTAACTGAGGCTTGAGTCTAACAATTCTATAGCCTACGGATTAGTAACACGTGATCCTGATAGACAGAAGAGATATCCTAGTTCCTTAACCCCGTAGGAAAGATATGATGACTCGGATCAGAAGGCATAAGGTATAAGGAGTAAAAAGAGCCTTACGTTCCATCCCACAATCAATTCCCTTATATAACTAAAGAATTTCTAGACTCAACTTCGACCAGTTTGGCTTGGTAATCCTACAGGCAGTCAAGCTCTGATACCAAAGCTGTCAGGACCCCGACTCAATGCCACATCGATCTAGCATGTAACACCTCATATCACTTTGCGGCCTCACGCACGGTATCCCCACGGGTGTCGCCTTACCTTTGCCCGGGACCGTTTGCGTCTTTTGGCACACGTATATGATAGTGTCGCTAGCATCCATATGATAAGGAGCCCGGGCTGACATGGCTAGTCATAAACCCAAAGTGGCACAAACTTACAGGGACAGGCATCCATGACCCAACAACGAACGTGTCGGTCATCAGCGAGTGAATCCAGGCTGTAGCACTGGGCTAGCAGGACTCCGGTGAACCGGGCTGTAGCGGGCTAACAGGACTCCGGTGTTCATCACATGACATTTCCCCGAAGGGATAGACACAGGAACGAAGAAGGACACATGCCGGCCAGCCTAAGTGTTCCGGAGCAGTAGCAAGCTACCATGGCTCAGTGGAAACACTAGGAGACATTTCCCGGTAAGAGAGGCTACTAAGGATAAACAACTAGATACTCAGATCCCACACATACCAAGCATTTCAATAACATACACACAATATGCTCAATATGTGCAAATACAACATGGCATCACAACATGACTCTACAACTCAAGTATTTATTCAATAGGCTCCGAGGAGCGAGATATTACAAACATGGGTCTCATGACCCAACATTCAGAGCAAACAAGTCAAGCACAAGCGAAAGCTTAACATGTCTGAATACAGACATCTACAAATGAAAAAGGCTGAGAAGCTTGACTATCTACCAGATCCTGCCGAGGGCACAAGATCGTAGCTGAGGTAACAAGCTAAACGTCGAAGTCCACGCGGTACAACTAGCGAGACTGAAGTCTCTCTGCAAAAACATAAATTAAGCAACGTGAGTACAAATGTACCCAGCAAGACTTACATCAGATCTAACTACATATGCATCATTATCAACAAGGGGATGGTGGGGTTTAACTGCAGCAATCCAGCTTTGACTCAGTGGCTAACCTGAACTACGACTGCAAGTAACTCTTTTGAGCTGGCGCACACGAGTCCACATATTCACCATATCAATACACCACTATGGATCCGTTCCGTCTCCCTACGAGAACGCCATCCATAGCACTCACGCTTATCTTGCGTATTTTAGAGTATCCACTTTCACTTGTCTATGAACTGTACAGGCAACCCAGAAGTCCTTTACCGCGGACACGGCTATTCGAATAGATAATGTTAACCCTGCAGGGGTGTACTTCTTCACACACGCTCTCACCACTTACCGCCGTTTCACGACATGTACTCGACAACCTTCAAGCGGAAGCCCAGCGAGGGTGTCGGCCACGACCTGACTAACCACACAAGTCTCTCGTCCAGGTTTATCGCCTATTCGGGTTCCATCCGCAAGGAGATCCGGCCGGGGTGTCGCTCATGGCCCCAAACGATGTGTGCAGGGTTCCCAAGCCCACCTCGATGGGTGGATCTACGCTTGGTACACTGTGCCATGGTGCCTAGTCTATCCCAAGCCCACCTGTACCGGGTGCCACTTGGTAGACTACTAACACTACCTACAAACACCAGAAACTAGTTGCAACTCCTGGACAGAGATCAAGTTGATTAATAAGCCGAGAGGGGCACTTAAGCATTCCAATACGTGGTAGTAGCTGATCATGGATCACAAACACAGAAGTCAGTTCCTGAGGACGGCCGTAATGAGACAACCCACAATGTACTCCTACATGGCCTCTCACCGCTACCTTTACCAAATCGTGTTCACACACTTAGCTCTCAACAATAGGACATGTTCACACACCTCTGATTCATTCCCAATGAATCAGACCCGACTCAACTCTAAGCAGTAGCAGGCATGACAACAAGCATGAATGAGTAGGCACATCCGGGCTCAAACAACTCCTACTCATGCTAGTGGGTTTCATCTATTTACTATGGCAATGACAGGTCATGCAGAGGATAAAGGGGTTCAGCTACCGCAGCAAGTAACAGATGAATCGTTGTTGTCCTAATGCAGTAAAAGAGAGCAGGAGCGAGAGAGTGGGATTGTATCGGAATGAACAAGGGGGTTTTGCTTGCCTGGCACTTCTGAAGATAGTATAGTTCTTCATCGGTGTCATCGAACTCGTCGTCGGAACAACGTCTACTGAGAGGGGACAATTACCGGCAATAAGGAAGAACATAATCAATGCTATGCAACAATATGATGCATGATCATGACATGGCAATATGATGTGGTTTGAGCTAATGCAACTAGCAGGAAGTTAAATGAAGTTGGTTTGAATCCAAGATTCAAATTCAAACTCCATATGTGGTTATTTAAATGCCATTTATATGACGTGTGCTAAACAGCAGCTATAAGTTGTTCTAACATGCATGAAAATGATACAGATGGATAGATTGGATTTTTCTGATCATTTTTCATATATAAATTATTTAATTTGGAGTTACGGTTGAATTTATATGATTTTTAGAAGTTTGGGGTATTTTCTGAATTTCCTGAATAATAATAAATCCATAAAATGTAATACTGCATCAGCATTAGGTCATGCTGACCTCAGCAGATCAACAGGCAGCGTCCAGGTCAAACCTGACCAGTGGGTCCCACCGGTCAGTGTCACAGTGTTGGTTAGGGTCGATGACATGTGGACCCAGTCAACGGCCATGTCACCTTGTCAAAGCTGACGCGCGGGCCCACTGAGGTTAGCTAAAACTAAACAGAAAATCTAATCTATGTTAATTAGGGCGTGGGGCCATGGGTCAGTGTCTAGGGGGTTGGTTAGTGGGTGGAATTAGCCGCTAATGGCTGTGCCACGTCGGCACAGCCGGAGTTAACTGCCGGCGACCATCGGGTGCGGCGGCGGCTCGCCAGAGTGGCGCTACGGGTGTCGTTGGGCCAAACCAAGGGCACCAGTGGGTTGCTCTTGCTCTCGCGCATCCAGGGGAGGCACGCGGTAGGGCGCGGGGTGGCCGGAATCATGCCGACGACGAGCTTTGGCGGTGGTGGTGCTCGGTGATGCACGGGCGCGTCGCTATGGTGCGTCAGTGAGAAAAAGGAGCGGCTAGGCGGCACCTGCTAGACACGGGGAGCACCACAAGCAGCACGGTGAGGCCAGGGGGGGTATGGAGGCTATGCGTGCATCAGCAATGGCGGATGGCGGCTTCGGTGCTCGTGGGGAACGGCGCTACCGCACGGGGACGAGCATGAGGAGTTAGGGGAGAAGGTAAGTGGCTCACGGTGAGTCAGACGGTGCAGGCGGCGGGGCCGGGGAGGCTCTGGACGCGACGAATTCAAGCGACGGGATCGCCTGCACCGAGGTTAAAGAAGATGCCCGGGACGGTGATGCAGTGCTCCCTCGGTTGCTTGGCTCGGCGTGGACGAGGAGAACGTCGATGCGGAGCTCAGGGACATGAAGAGGGGGCGAGGGAGTGGTTGTGGCTGCGGCGGACGGCGTCGGTGTGCTCCGGCTCGTTCGGTCAGCCATGGGAGAGAGAGCAGAGGGGAGGGGAAAAGTTGCGGGCGAGGGAGAGAGAGGTCAGGGGTCTCTGGGCGTCTCCAGGCGTGAAGGAGGGGCAGGAGGTGGCAAGCAGGAGCTGGAGCCTGCGGCCTGCGTGGGCGCTCTCTCAAGGCGACAGCAGCAGCTTTGGGGCGAGGGGAAGAAGACGACAGGAGGTCGCGGTGGGCTGGGCTGGCCAACTGGGCTGGGCAGCTGCAGTGCTGGGCCGCACAGGTAAGTTAGCCAGGTAAGCCTCTGTTCTTTCCTATTTTTATTTCTCTTTTCTATTTCTTCTGCAACTTGATGGCTTTATTAAAAATGCCAGAGCATTATTAAAAATCCTGAAAATATTTTTGGCACTATTGAAATTATTTCCAACAACCCTCAACTAGTTTCAGAATTATTAGAGCATTTAAAATATTTATAATATTTAAATGCCCCAATTCAAATACAATATGAGTTAATTCAAAAATCCAGAAATGACCTATAAATATGTTCATCATTTTTGGCAGAGGTTTTCACCTTTATCAGAAATCATGAACATTTTCAAAGGCATTTTGGGTTTATTGAAAATGATTTTATTTGAGCCTATTTGAATTCATTTGGTGCTAGGGTTTAAACAATCCCCATTTCAGGTTTAACTAAAATTTAAACATGACGCAACACATGACTAGCTAGCTCAGAGCAAACCAGAAGCTAGGGATGTGACAGGTCAAGAATATCCTTAGTGAGGACTAAGGAGATATTTCTCGATTATGGAGGTGATAAAAGAGTTCGTTGTAAAAGTTACATCGGTGCAAACTTTTACACTGATCCAGATGACTCTAAGTCTCAATCTGGATACATATTGAAAGTGGGAGCAATTAGCTAGAATAGCTCCGTGCAGAGCATTGTAGACATAGAAATTTGCAAAATGCTTACGGATCTGAATGTGACAGACCCGTTGACTAAAATTATCTCACAAGCAAAACATGATCACACATTAGTACTCTTTGGGTGTTAATCACATAGCGATGTGAACTAGATTACTGACTCTAGTAAACCCTTTGGGTGTTGGTCACATGTCGATGTGAACTATGGGTGTTAACCACATAGAGATGTGAACTATTGATGTTAAATCACATGGCGATGTGAACTAGATTATTGACTCTAGTGCAAGTGGGAGACTGAAGGAAATATGACCTAGAGGCAATAATAAAGTTATTATTTATTTCCTTATATCATGATAAATGTTTATTATTCATGGTAGAATTGTATTAACCGGAAACATAATACATGTGTGAATACATAGACAAACAGAGTGTCACTAGTATGCCTCTACTTGACTAGCTCGTTAATCGAAGATGGTTATGTTTCCTAACCATAGACATGAGTTGTCATTTGATTAACGGGATCACATCATTAGGAGAATGATGTGATTGACATGACCCATTCCGTTAGCTTAGCACACGATCGTTTAGTATCCTGCTATTGCTTTCTTCATGACTTATACATGTTCCTGTAACTATGAGATTATGCAACTTCCGTTTACCGGAGGAACACTTTGGGTGCTACCAAACGTCACAACGTAACTGGGTGATTATAAAGGAGTACTACAAGGGTCTCCAAAGGTACATGTTGGGTTGGCGTATTTCGAGATTAGGTTTTGTCACTTCGATTGTCGGAGAGGTATCTCTGGGCCCTCTCGGTAATGCACATCACTATAAGCCTTGCAAGCAATGTAGCTAATGAGTTAGTTACGGAATGATGCGTTACGTAATGAGTAAATAGACTTGACAGTAACGAGATTGAACTAGGTATTGGATACCGACGATCGAATCTCGGGCAAGTAACATACCGATGACAAAGGGAACAACGTATGTTGTTATGCGGTTTGACCGATAAAGATCTTCGTAGAATGTGTAGGAGCCAATATGAGCATCCAGGTTCCGCTATTGGTTATTGACCGAGAATAGTTCTAGGTCATGTCTACATTGTTCTTGAACCCGTAGGGTCCGCACGCTTAAGGTTTCGATGACAGTTATATTATGAGTTTACATGTTTTGATGTACCGAAGGAGTTCGGAGTCCCAGATTAGATCGGGGACATGACGAGGAGTCTCGAAATGGTCGAGACGTAAAGATTCATATATTGGATGATATGGTTAGGCCAAGGGGTCAAGCCCATGGTGCAAAAGGAGTTTTGCGAAGGCCAGGGGGCCAAACGCCGGAGACCCTGGCGTCTGGCCCTGGGCCAGACGCCGAGGCCCATGGCGTGTGGGCCAGACGCTAAGGATTGTGGCGTTTGGTCCTGGAGTCCGAGTGGGACTCTTGCCTTTCGGGCAAAACCGACTTTGAGGAGGCTTTTGCTCCAAGTTTCAACCCCGGGGCTCAACATATAAATAGAGGGGCAGGGCTAGCACCAAAGACACAACAATTTATCCCTTGGATCTCTTAGCCGTGTGCGGTGCCCCCCTCCACCATAGTCCACCTCGATAATATCGTAGCGGTGCTTAGGCGAAGCCCTGCGATGGTAGAACATCAAGATCGTCACCAAGCCGTCATGCTGATGGAACTCTCCCTCGACACTCGGCTGGATCGGAGTTCGAGGGACGTCATCGAGCTGAACGTGTGCTAGAACTCGGAGGTGCCGTAGTTTCGGTGCTTGATCGGTCGGGCCGTGAAGACGTACGACTACATCAACCGCATTGTGCTAACGCTTCCGCTTACGGTCTACAAGGGTATGTAGACAACACTCTCCCCTCTCGTTGCTATACGTCACCATGATCTTGCATGTGCGTAGGATTTTTTTAAATTACTACGTTCCCAACAGATCACTATGAGGAACTTGAAAGACGAAAGAACCAAGATTTTCCCTCAACTACGAGGGGAGGTAAGGAACTGCCATCTAGCTCTGCAGTAGATTCTCCTTCTATTTTGAGTAAGCTTGCGACACCTAAACCTGCTACTGCTATGAATTTTGATATGTCGCATGTTATTGATGATGCCACTTTTGCTATGCATGATACTTATGATGAAACTACTTCTGTGCGTGATACCACTTTGCCATTAGGTGAATTTCTTGATGAACAACTTGCTAGGGTTAGAGAAAATGAAATTATTGAAGATGCCATTATTGATGATAGTGATGATGAAAGTTCTCCCCCTGATTATGAATTACCTGTTGTTCCTGAGGGTTATGTTATGGAAGAGGAAGCTGCTAGAGCTATCTTTGCTTGTAAAGATAGGTATGATCTTAAAAAGTTATTAGCTAAATGGAAGCAACAATCTCTTAATGCTAGAATGAAACCTGACCCTGCTTTTGCTACTTCACCTATTTGTGTTACTGATAAGGATTATGAATTCTTTGTTGATCCTCAGATTATTACTTTGGTTGAATCTGATCCTTTTTATGGCCTTGAATCTGAAACTGTTGTGGCACATCTTACCAAGTTAAATGATATAGCCACCCTGTTTACTAATGATGAGAAGTCTCGCTATTATTATATCCTTAAGATATTTCTGTTCTCATTAAAGGGTGATGATAAGACTTGGTTTAATTCTCTTGATCCTGGTTGTGTGCGTAGTCCCCAGGATATGATTTATTACTTCTCTGCTAAATATTTCCCTGCTCATAAGAAACAAGCTGCCTTGCGGGGAATATATAATTTTGTGCAAATCAAAGAAGAGAGTCTCCCACATGCCTGGGGGAGGCTTCTCCGATTACTTAATGCTTTGCCTGATCATCCTCTTAAGGAAAATGAAATACTTGATATCTTTTATAATGGACCAACCGATGCTTCCAAGGACTACTTGGATAGTTGTGCTGGTTGTGTTTTCAGGGAAAGAATAGTCGACGAAGCTTACTATTGAATAATATGTTGACTAACGAAAATAATTGGAATCTTCCTGAGCCAATTCCTGAGGCAATTCCTGAACCAATTGAGCCAACTCCTGAGCCTATTCCTAAACCCACTCCAAAGAAGAGAGGTGTTCTATTTCTCAGTCCTGAAGATATGCAAGAGGCAAAGAAATCAATGAAAGAAAAGGTATAAAAGCTGAAGATGCTAAGAATTTAGCACCTATTGAAGAAATACATGGTCTTAATATACCACCTGTCGAAGAACCACATTGTCTTGATAACCCGACACAGGTAGTAAAGGTAAATTCTCTCTATAGATATGATAAAGTTGAAATTCCGTCTACTAAATTTCATAGCCCATGCTTAGATGAATTTGATGACTTTATGGCTAGACAAGAAAGTTTTAATGCTTATGTTGGTAGAGAATTAAAGAATAATGCTTTCGAGGTAGGACGCTTGAGTGATTATATGGCTAGAGTTAAAGGTGAACTTAAACTCATTAGCAGATATGCTTCTATGGTTGCTACTCAAGCTGACCAAGTACTTAAAGCTCAAAATGATTTGCTCGATGAATTAAATAATAAACCTGACTTTGCTGTTAGAGTGGCTACTAGAACTGGTAGAATGACTCACGAACCTTTGTATCCTGAAGGCCACCCTAAGAGGATCGTGCAAGATTCTCAGAGAAACAATTTAGAGGCACCTAGTTCTTGTAAAAGAAGAAAAATAAAAATGATAGGACTTTGCATGCTTCTAGTGAACCTGTTGTAGACACACCTGAGAATCCCAATGATATTTCTATCTCTGATGCTGAAACACAATCAGGTGATGAACATGAACCTAGTGATAATGTTAATGATAACGTTCATGTTGATGCTCAACCTAGCAAAAACAATGAAGTAGAGATTGAACCTGCTGTTGATCTTGATAACCCACAATCAAAGAATCAACGTTATGATAAGAGAGATTTTATTGCTAGGAAGCACGATAGAGAAAGAGAACCATGGGTTCAGAAACCCATGCCCTTTCCTCCTAAACCATCCAAGACAAAGGATGATGAGGATTTTGAGCGCTTTGCTGAAATGATTAGACCTATCTTCTTACATATGCGCTTAACTGATATCCTTAAAGTAAACCCTTATGCTAAATATATGAAGGATATCATTACAAACAAAAGAAAGATACCGAAAGCTGAAATTTCCACCATGCTTGCTAATTGCACTTTTAAAGGTGGAGTACCAAAGAAACTTGGAGACCCCGGGGTACCAACTATACCATGCTCCATTAAAAGAAACTATGTTAAAACTGCTTTATGTGATCTTGGAGCCGGTGTTAGTGTTATGCCTCTCTCTTTATATCGTAGACTTGAATTGAATAAGTTGACACCTACTGAAATATCTTTGCAAATGGTTGATAAATCAACTGCTATACCTATCGGTATTTGTGAGGATGTGCCTGTTGTGGTTGCAAATGTCACTATCTTAACGGACTTTGTTATTCTTGATATTCCCGAGGACGATAGTATGTCGATTATCCTTGGTAGACCCTTTTTGAATACTGTAGGGGCTGTTATTGATTGCAACAAAGGCAATGTCACTTTTCATGTTAATGGTAATGAGCATACGGTACAGTTTCCGAGGAAACAATCTCAAGTTCATAGCATCAATTCTATTGGAGAAGTTCCAACTATCATTATTGGAGGTTTTGAATTTCCTCTCCCTACTGCCAAGAAAAAGTATGATATTCTTATTGTTGGGGATGTTCATATCCCTGTTGAGGTAACTTAGTGTTATTCGAAATTTCTCCGGTTCCGTGTTATTCGGGATGAGTTTGTTTGTTAGTGGATTCATTTTGATGATCATGAGATGGATGAAACTAGAAGGCACAACCTTCTGTACCCTCTTTTTACTTTCTGTTATTAGAATAAATAAAGCAAAAATAGTATTATCTGTCTGTTTTCTGAATTATCCGTGCAATAAAAAAATATCCCAAAAATAAAAGTGCTCCAAATGCCCTGCAAATTTAGTATGATTTTTTGTGGAATATTTGAGGATTTTAGGCACTAAAAACACTACAGGAGGGGCAAGCACCAGGCCACAAGAGTGGAGGGCGCGCCCACACCCCCTGGGCACGCCTCTTGTCTCGTGGGCCCCTGGTAGCCCCCCTCCACTTATGCCAGCACCCACACACTCCATCTTCTTCCCAAAAAAAATCCCCATCCAGCTCAAGCATGAGTTCTAGCTCATTTTGCTACGATTTTCGATCTCCTTGCTCAAAGCTCCATTCACAAAACTGCTTTGGGAGATTGTTGCTTGGTATGTGACTCCTCCATTGGTCTAATTAGTTTTTGTTCTAGTGCTTTATTCATTGCAAACTTTTACTGCATAGGTGACCATGTTCTTGAGCTTACATGTTAAATTTATGAGGTCCCAAGTAATTCTAATGCATGATATAGGCTCTAGGCACTTGTAGGAGTAGTTGCTATCAATCTTGTTTAGTTTTATTCACTTTTATTTTGAAGTTACTAAAATTTCAGAAATTTTTAGAAATATGTCTAGGAGAATGTACCAAGGTGGTTCCTCAGTAAAGAAAGGACCCAGGATTGCTATACGTGAGCAAGACGATGAACTACCGAGGGACGCAGAAGTACGATCTTGTGAGTGGCCATCCGAAGATTTTAGGGTCAAAGCAGGATTTAAGGAGGAATTTGACGCGTATGTGCGTAATGCCGATCTGGAGGACTTCTTACAAGATAAGTGTCCTCAGTACTATCAATTGACTGATTCATTTGTGCGAAGGTTTAAATATAAATGTACACGTAATTCTCTGAGTGTCTTATTTGATATCTATGATACATCTTATACCATGGACTTAGAGGATTTTACAACTGCTTGCAAACTTCCGCAGTGGGGTAATATTAATGATCCCCACAAATCTGAATTTAGAGATTTTGTTGCTAGTATTACTGTGGGAGAATCTAGGACATAGCACAAGCTACCATAGGGAGCATTCATTTTCCTGCTATACATTATTTTGCTCTTTTCATTGGTAGATGCATTAACGGTAAAGATGAAGCATGTCATATGCGTGTCCCTGATCTTTGTGTCCTTAAGAGTGCCGTGTTAGGCTATAAAGATTATAACTTGGGGCAATAGTTGCACGTAGGTTGCATAATAATTGTAGAGCTGGAGATTTATTTGGAGGAATTTATGCGACCCGTGTGGCAAATTATCTTGGTATAGCCCCACGAGAGGGGGATATGATGTTGTCTCCTGCTTATTTAGATTATGACGCTATGGTCCGACATCATTTTCTTAAGAGGAATGAACAATTCCTCTAGTATCGACTAATCTTTGACAGACGTAGCGCTGTCCATGTTACTCTTCCTGCTCCTTTCCTTTTTGATTACCAGGCAAAAGGAAGATATGTTGTTACCAGGGAGGAAGCAGCTAAACATGAGGGGAGAGCGGAGGCGGTTCGCCAGCATGCCGCAGCTCAGGAGGCATTTGTTGCTGCATCTCAGTACGACCCCAGTTACAACTACGGATATCAGCCAGGCTACCCTTGGTATTAGACCAACTTAGGCCAAAAGTCTAAGCTTGGGGGAGTACATATTTCTCACCGACTTTACATTCATGTTCACACACTATTCTAGTCGTCGGTGCTCATACTCTTTCATTGTATTATCCATGCTAGTTTAATTTTCTTTTTCTAGACTTTTTCTTGTGAGCTTGATAAACCTTAAGAAAAATCAAAAAAAATTAGTTAGTTTAATTTCCATGCTTGTAGTAGAAATTAAATGAAAACCCAAAAAGATTTCTCGTTCTTCTGTTACTTGTTGGGAGCTTTCCCGTGTAAATAGTTTTATTTTCTTTTCTTTCCTTTGGGGGTTGAGAGTAGAAGACCATGTTGAAAATGTTTAGTGGCTCTCATATGCATGATTGTTTATTTAACTTAGAGCCCATATTACTTTGCCTTCCCTCTTGACTTGAATGCTTGCAGATTCCAGCTTAGTCCAATGCACGTGCACTATTATTATTATACACATCGTTCAGTCGTGCAAGTGAAAGGAAATAATGACGATATATGATGGACTGATTGAGATGAGAGAAGCTGGTATGAACTCGACCTCTCTTGTTTTTGTAAATATGATGAGTTCATCATTCCTGATTCAGCTTATTATGAAGTAAACATATTTGTTATGACATTTAGAGATTATAGTTGCTTGTGCCATGCTTGATTAGCTATGAGTTATAATGGTTTACCTTGCGTGCCAACATGCTATTAAAATGATTATGATGTGGTATGATGGGATGGTATGCTCCTTTGAATGAATTGAATGACTTGACTTGGCACATGTTCACGCATGTAGTTGAAACAAATCAACATAGCCTTCACGATATTTATGTTCATGGTGGATTATATCCTACTCATGCTTGTACTCGGTGTGAATTAATTTTAATGCATGTTTATGACTGTTGTCGCCCTCTCAGTCGGTCGCTTCCCAGTCTTCTGCTAGCCTTCACCTGTACTAAGCGGGAATACTGCTTGTGCATCCAAACTCCTTAAACCCCAAAGTTATTCCAATGAGTCCACCATACCTGTCACAACCTAGTTAGTCATGCATTAGAGTGTTGCATCATGTTTACTTTTTCATCAGAAACTTGAAATGGGGATGACAGAACCCCCAGTCCCCTCTGAAACCAACTAGGGTTACTAAAATAATTTTTCAATGAACCTGAAATGCCCTTCTAAAATGCCCATCATTTTTGCCTTGGTTCAGAACCTCTGCCAAAAGTGGTGCACATTTTCCTAGGCCATCCTAGGGTTTTTGATTTAAATCATAAATATTTGAATTTGGGCATTTAAAATAATATAAAATATTTAAATGCTCAAATATCTCCAAACTAAAATGTTTCATGTTGGAAATAATCCAACTATGGGCCAGGAATAGTTTGGTGATTTTTGGAGTGGCCTAGGTATTTTATTTAATTCAACAAAGTTGCAGATATATTAAATAAAAACAGAAACAGAAAAAAAGGGGAAAAACTTACTTGTGCGGCCCAGCCAGCTGGCCGGCCCAGCAAGCCAGCCCAGCCCACCACCGCCGTCGTCCTCCTGGCGCCAGTCGGCCAGGCGTGTGGCCGGCGCGCGCGCACGGCCGGAGCGCCACGCCACCAGCCCGTCTGCCTGCCTCCCTCGCCAGCGCGACGCCGCGGCGCTTCTTCTCGGTGCCGCCCCGATCCCCTGGCCTTATCCCTCTCTCTCTCCCGTGCTGCTCCCTCTCTCTCTCTCTCACGGCCGAACACCACCGTCGGCGCCGTTCGCCATAGCCACCGTCTCCGGCCACCCCTCGCTCCCCCGACTAGCTCAGGAGCTCCGCCTCGACTCCCTCTTCCTCCCCACCGCTCCACAGCTCCCCGGAAGCCCTGCATCGCCGCCACGTCGTCGTTCCCCTCTTCGGGCTCCGACCGTCGTCGCCGTCGAATTCACCGTCACCAGCGCGTCCCCGAGCCCGCTAACCATCCCTGCAGCTCCGCGGTGAGCCCCCGGATCGTTTCCCCCTTCTTCCTTGGTCTCTCCCGACCTCTAGGCCCTAGCCCCACCTTGACCGAGAGCTCCACGCCGCCGGCGATGTCGCCGTCGTGGTCACGGTCGCCGTAGCGCCCAACCGAGCACACCATCGTGCTCCCCACCTCACCAGGAGCACGCAGCACGCACCAACGCCTCCCCAAAGCCCCTGCAACACTGATCCCGACCGCACCCGAACTCCGGCCGCCGCAGCCGAGCTCGCCGCCGTCAACTCCGGCCACCCCGAGCCCAACCACCACCACCAATAGTCGCGGCTCAACCTCAGCAACACGTAGATGCCTTCCGCCGTCCATTTGGTTGCCAGAATGGCAAAAAGCACTTTTGCCGCCGTCTCGGACCTCGCCGGCGTCATGTCGCCGGTGGGGTTTGACTTGTCCGACCTGGGGTTGACCCCCCCAGGGTCACTGACGCGTGGGCCCTGTCGGCCAGGTGGTTAGGTTAGCGCTAACTACTGTTA